>NC_086452.1:140859031-141583406 GCF_028390025.1 Pseudophryne corroboree
TGAAGCTCCACCAATACCATGTGGATAGGTCCCTCTTATGTTTCAATATCTCCAATCCCCGTAAGCCGGGAAATTGGGAAGTGTCATGGAGCAACCTTACCATGACCTTCTCACACAGAGCAGATAGAATGCCTACAGATACAGAGCTTGTACGCCACATAGCCAGTAGAGGAAAATCTTTCCGGTATAGATACACCCTAGGAAATAGAATTACTAGAGTTGGAGAAGTATCACCAGGATACTGTGCACATATCGTACAGTCTGATACGTGCATTAAGCAGATGGAAGAATTAGGGTCAGGAGATTTCACATGGAAGGTTTGTAATATGGTAATGTCCTTCTCCGTCCCATATGTTCTCCCCGATGATGCATATTTCATATGCGGGAGAAAGGCGTACAAGTGGCTTGCCCCAAACTCTGAAGGATTGTGTTATATTGGAAAGGTATTGCCTGAAGTGATGACTGTTACACATGACAAAATGAAGGACATACACCGTGGTGCCCAAGCTCCTTATACTCACACTCATTACGAGCACCGAGTTAAAAGACAACTGTCAGAAAGGTTAGAGCATCCGGCCTCTGATCTTATCCATGAATCCACCGGGATTCAGGTTCTGGTAGCGTTAGATTTCACTCGCACCGCTCGGGGAGTGATGAATTATAGATACATTTCCGCACTCGCCAATTTGTTAGATAATATCACTGAAATGTATGATGACACGTTCAGATACACTGGAAGAGAACTTCAAGCTTATAAAACAGAACTAGTTCAGCATAGGATGGTTCTTAATTATCTTACAGCAGTAACAGGCGGATATTGTGTTACATTGGCAACACAGTACGGCATAAAGTGTTGCACGTATATCACAAATAACACCGAGGATCCGGTAGAGGTCATAGACCAAAAGATGGACGATATTCTCCAATTAAAATGGGAATTTCGCCGAAAACACAATCTCACCCTTGCCGCTGTAGGTAATGAGCTGACTAGTTGGGTGTCATGGTTGAACCCGCGAAATTGGTTCTCCGGCTTAGGAGACTGGGCTCAAGGAGTCATAATGGATGTTGGAAAGTTTCTCCTATGTATTTTAGGTGTTGTTATATCTATTGGATTGATATTTAGATGCGGGCAGGCTTTAATGAGGTGCAAACAAAGTACAAGAGTGATGAGCTTGAGGAGTGAGGAAACTGTAATTAACCTGGATTTGATTTATGACCCAATGATAGAAACCAGGATGTGATGAAAAATGCGATTATACGGTCCGTTTCTTTCACCTGTTTTTCTGCTTTCTTCCAAGATACAAAGACCCCCTTGGACGAGGAAGTTGACGAGACGCTATACAGACAACAGACAAGCACCAAAGATGAAGTTTTGACAACCTATGATATGGACACTTGATGAACTTTGCCATGGATCCCCAGTTTCCCTAGTATTTTTTAACTCACGCTAGCCCAACATTTTTGTAAATCTGATGGCACTGACAAAGCTATTTGCTCATGCCCAAGGAGCAATACAGCGCAAAGAAGACGACTCTCAACAGATACCGAACAAAAACTTCAACGACAGATGTACATTTACCTGACATAGAATATCATTGCATTTTCCATAAGTGTTCTTCATCCTCATCTCTACAACCCTCAGGTAATAACACACATAGTATAGGGAATACAGGCACAGATATCAGCAATCACATACTTCCCCCATTCATGTATCATCAACTAAAATGTGCATCCCCATTTTGTTACAACTGAAAGCCGAAATGAGCTCGGTAAAGTTTGACAGCCCATCCACAGACCTGTACCACGGGATAAGAAGGAATTCAAATGTATACTTCGCAATACCTCGAAGCTTGATTTACCACACGTACGGCACAATGATACATGACCCTCCAAACATGGACTCATACACACATGCTTCTGCTTTCTCACTAGGTCATACCCTCTTCACACCTACTCCTCTCTTCTTCCTTACCCAACCATGGAAATGAATTAACCCCTGACTTATATTTTTCTCCTTTTTTTGTTTTGAAGGTGGCAGTTATTATTGACTGCCAAAGGGTGGACTGTCAAAGTCAGAAAAATATCCCTATACACGCTGCCATATTTGCACCTCACGCTGGTCCGCGCTGCGCATGCGTGCGTTTTCCCGTGATAGCGCATACCCGCTGATGCGTGCACCCGCTCGCATCGGTATGCGTATTTACGGTAAAGAGTATGTAGTCGTAGCGTGCGACCCAATCGTTACATATTTTCACAATTAATGTAGTTTGTAGACCATGATCCCTTTGATAGATTCTGAAAGTTTGGTTAATATGGAATGTCCCTGAACGGAGGAATCCCTCTTTGTATTGTGCTAAGGGCCTAACAGGAATCATACAGCAGTGTTTGGTACCCATCGGAAGAGTATTTAAATAGCAATATTCCGGTGTTGGTTTGGAGCGTATTAATCGCTCGTGCGGATAGTTATGGACATAAGAAGTTTATGTCCATTTCTATTATTTACTCATACTCAGGTATGCGGCGGGAAACCTAGTTTCCCACCCACCTGAGCCGTTTGAAATCGTCACAGCCCACCTGTATGAATCACCCTATGACCTTTTGTTATAGTGCGAAGCCGAATTCCTGCGTCCAATGGACAATGAGGTTGTAGGGACCATTAGATTGCATTGTGTGAGTAGCATAAAAGACGGGCCTGTGGCATCCAGCTTTCACTTCTCATCAAACGGTTCTCATTGCTGATAATCGGGAAGCTGGATGTCCAGAGGCGCATGCGATCATACCCTTTGTGCGTAAGTTTTTCTCCGTAATCATATTGTCTTACTGTGAGCCAATCTCTCTCTCTCTCCGTCTCTCTCTCTCTCTCTCTCCCTTCTCTTTTTCTCGTATCTCCCATTGACTAATATTGTATTGTATTAGATCAGCATAGTATTGTATTGTATTTCTTGTATAGTTATTCGGTTAGGAAGTCTCTGTTATATTGTAGTGTATCATTTGTACTGTGATTCTTTTTTGCAAGTATAATAGTTATAATACAGATAATAGGCTTTGGACCCTAAACCAGTATCTGTGTATTTCCTATAGTTTTAAGTGTTCACTTGAGCGTCGGTGACGCTCAAGCAGCTTTGTAGTTAGTCAGGTTACACAAGGTTGCACTTACACCCTGTATTCACATTAAGGTATTCTGTGTATTTCATTGATAAAAGGTTTAGACAAAGGTATAGCGTTGTAAGCGTCTGCGTCGCTGGTGATCTCCTCGTGGTCTCGAGCATCCGCTACGCCATAGCGAATCATTACTCTAGTCATCACCAATAACGTGTTGTACTGTGATCACTGGGCCGTGAGCGAACGTGACGCTTGAGCGTCTCGCCTTCGGCTGAGCGATCGTTACGCAACCAGCGTACCCTTACGGTACTCCTTAAGTAAACAGCGTACAGTGTTCTTAGACCTCATAAAGGGTTGTTTATACGACAAAGGAATTTAACATTGTCACCAGTGACCTGACCACACTGACCACCAGTATAGTATATTGTGATTGAATGTCTGCCTGAAAAAGTACACTCGTCGTGTGACTTGTGTGGTGTTTTTTTATTCTATAAAAATTAAAAAACTCATTCTGCTGACAGACAGTGTCCAGCAGGTCCGTCATTATATAATATATACCTGTCCGGCTGCAGTAGTGATATATATATATTTTTTATATCATTATTTATCATCCAGTCTATACTAGCAGCAGACACAGTATGGTAGTTCACGGCTGTAGCTACCTCTGTGTCGGCACTCGGCAGTCCATCCATAATTGTATACCACCTACCCGTGGTTTTTTTTTTCTTTCTTCTTTATACATACTACATCTCATTATCATCCAGTCTATATTAGCAGCAGACACAGTACAGTACGGTAGTCCACGGCTGTAGCTACCTCTGTGTCGGCACTCGGCAGTCCATCCATAATTGTATACCACCTACCCGTGTTTTTTTTTTTCTTTCTTCTTTATACATACTACATCTCATTATCATCCAGTCTATATTAGCAGCAGACACAGTACAGTACGGTAGTCCACGGCTGTAGCTACCTCTGTGTCGGCACTCGGCAGTCCATCCATAATTGTATACCACCTACCCGTGGTTTTTTTTTTCTTTCTTCTTTATACATACTACATCTCATTATCATCCAGTCTATATTAGCAGCAGACACAGTACAGTACGGTAGTCCACGGCTGTAGCTATCTCTGTGTCGGCACTCGGCAGTCCATCCATAATTGTATACCACCTACCCGTGGTTTTTTTTTTCTTTCTTCTTTATACATACTACATCTCATTATCAACCAGTCTATATTAGCAGCAGACACAGTACGGTAGTTCACGGCTGTAGCTACCTCTGTGTCGGCACTCGGCAGTCCATCCATAATTGTATACCACCTACCCGTGTTTTTTTTTTTCTTTCTTCTTTATACATACTACATCTCATTATCATCCAGTCTATATTAGCAGCAGACACAGTACAGTACGGTAGTCCACGGCTGTAGCTACCTCTGTGTCAGCACTCGGCAGTCCATCCATAATTGTATACCACCTACCCGTGGTTTTTTTTTTCTTTCTTCTTTATACATACTACATCTCATTATCATCCAGTCTATATTAGCAGCAGACACAGTACAGTACGGTAGTCCACGGCTGTAGCTACCTCTGTGTCGGCACTCGGCAGTCCATCCATAATTGTATACCACCTACCCGTGGTTTTTTTTTCTTTCTTCTTTATACATACTACATCTCATTATCAACCAGTCTATATTAGCAGCAGACACAGTACAGTACGGTAGTCCACGGCTGTAGCTACCTCTGTGTCGGCACTCGGCAGTCCATCCATAATTGTATACCACCTACCCGTGGTTTTTTTTTTCTTTCTTCTTTATACATACTACATCTCATTATCATCCAGTCTATATTAGCAGCAGACACAGTACAGTACGGTAGTCCACGGCTGTAGCTACCTCTGTGTCGGCACTCGGCAGTCCATCCATAATTGTATACTACCTACCCGTGGTTTTTTTTTCTTTCTTCTTTATACATACTACATCTCATTATCATCCAGTCTATATTAGCAGCAGACACAGTACAGTACGGTAGTCCACGGCTGTAGCTACCTCTGTGTCGGCACTCGGCAGTCCATCCATAATTGTATACCACCTAGTCCTACCCGTGGTTTTTTTTTTCTTTCTTCTTTATACATACTACATCTCATTATCATCCAGTCTATATTAGCAGCAGACACAGTACAGTACGGTAGTCCACGGCTGTAGCTACCTCTGTGTCGGCACTCGGCAGTCCATCCATAATTGTATACCACCTACCCGTGGTTTTTTTTTTCTTTCTTCTTTATACATACTACATCTCATTATCAACCAGTCTATATTAGCAGCAGACACAGTACAGTACGGTAGTCCACGGCTGTAGCTACCTCTGTGTCGGCACTCGGCAGTCCATCCATAATTGTATACTAGTATCCATCCATCTCCATTGTTTACCTGAGGTGCCTTTTAGTTGTGCCTATTAAAATATGGAGAACAAAAATGTTGAGGTTCCAAAATTAGGGAAAGATCAAGATCCACTTCCACCTCGTGCTGAAGCTGCTGCCACTAGTCATGGCCGAGACGATGAAATGCCAGCAACGTCGTCTGCCAAGGCCGATGCCCAATGTCATAGTACAGAGCATGTCAAATCCAAAACACCAAATATCAGTAAAAAAAGGACTCCAAAACCTAAAATAAAATTGTCGGAGGAGAAGCGTAAACTTGCCAATATGCCATTTACCACACGGAGTGGCAAGGAACGGCTGAGGCCCTGGCCTATGTTCATGGCTAGTGGTTCAGCTTCACATGAGGATGGAAGCACTCAGCCTCTCGCTAGAAAACTGAAAAGACTCAAGCTGGCAAAAGCACCGCAAAGAACTGTGCGTTCTTTGAAATCCCAAATCCACAAGGAGAGTCCAATTGTGTCGGTTGCGATGCCTGACCTTCCCAACACTGGACGTGAAGAGCATGCGCCTTCCACCATTTGCACGCCCCCTGCAAGTGCTGGAAGGAGCACCCACAGTCCAGTTCCTGATAGTCAGATTGAAGATGTCAGTGTTGAAGTACACCAGGATGAGGAGGATATGGGTGTTGCTGGCGCTGGGGAGGAAATTGACCAGGAGGATTCTGATGGTGAGGTGGTTTGTTTAAGTCAGGCACCCGGGGAGACACCTGTTGTCCGTGGGAGGAATATGGCCACTGACATGCCTGGTGAAAATACCAAAAAAATCAGCTCTTCGGTGTGGAAGTATTTCAACAGAAATGCGGACAACAGGTGTCAAGCCGTGTGTTGCCTTTGTCAAGCTGTAATAAGTAGGGGTAAGGACGTTAACCACCTCGGAACATCCTCCCTTATACGTCACCTGCAGCGCATTCATAATAAGTCAGTGACAAGTTCAAAAACTTTGGGCGACAGCGGAAGCAGTCCACTGACCAGTAAATCCCTTCCTCTTGTAACCAAGCTCACGCAAACCACCCCACCAACTCCCTCAGTGTCAATTTCCTCCTTCCCCAGGAATGCCAATAGTCCTGCAGGCCATGTCACTGGCAATTCTGACGAGTCCTCTCCTGCCTGGGATTCCTCCGATGCATCCTTGCGTGTAACGCCTACTGCTGCTGGCGCTGCTGTTGTTGCTGCTGGGAGTCGATGGTCATCCCAGAGGGGAAGTCGTAAGCCCACTTGTACTACTTCCAGTAAGCAATTGACTGTTCAACAGTCCTTTGCGAGGAAGATGAAATATCACAGCAGTCATCCTGCTGCAAAGCGGATAACTGAGGCCTTGACAACTATGTTGGTGTTAGACGTGCGTCCGGTATCCGCCTTTAGTTCACAGGGAACTAGACAATTTATTGAGGCAGTGTGCCCCCGTTACCAAATACCATCTAGGTTCCACTTCTCTAGGCAGGCGATACCGAGAATGTACACGGACGTCAGAAAAAGACTCACCAGTGTCCTAAAAAATGCAGTTGTACCCAATGTCCACTTAACCACGGACATGTGGACAAGTGGAGCAGGGCAGGGTCAGGACTATATGACTGTGACAGCCCACTGGGTAGATGTATGGACTCCCGCCGCAAGAACAGCAGCGGCGGCACCAGTAGCAGCATCTCGCAAACGCCAACTCTTTCCTAGGCAGGCTACGCTTTGTATCACCGGTTTCTAGAATACGCACACAGCTGAAAACCTCTTACGGCAACTGAGGAAGATCATCGCGGAATGGCTTACCCCAATTGGACTCTCCTGTGGATTTGTGGCATCGGACAACGCCAGCAATATTGTGTGTGCATTAAATATGGGCAAATTCCAGCACGTCCCATGTTTTGCACATACCTTGAATTTGGTGGTGCAGAATTTTTTAAAAAACGACAGGGGCGTGCAAGAGATGCTGTCGGTGGCCAGAAGAATTGCGGGACACTTTCGGCGTACAGGCACCACGTACAGAAGACTGGAGCACCACCAAAAACTACTGAACCTGCCCTGCCATCATCTGAAGCAAGAAGTGGTAACGAGGTGGAATTCAACCCTCTATATGCTTCAGAGGTTGGAGGAGCAGCAAAAGGCCATTCAAGCCTATACAATTGAGCACGATATAGGAGGTGGAATGCACCTGTCTCAAGCGCAGTGGAGAATGATTTCAACGTTGTGCAAGGTTCTGATGCCCTTTGAACTTGCCACACGTGAAGTCAGTTCAGACACTGCCAGCCTGAGTCAGGTCATTCTCCTCATCAGGCTTTTGCAGAAGAAGCTGGAGACATTGAAGGAGGAGCTAACACGGAGCGATTCCGCTAGGCATGTGGGACTTGTGGATGGAGCCCTTAATTCGCTTAACAAGGATTCACGGGTGGTCAATCTGTTGAAATCAGAGCACTACATTTTGGCCACCGTGCTCGATCCTAGATTTAAAGCCTACCTTGGATCTCTCTTTCCGGCAGACACAAGTCTGCTGGGGTTGAAAGACCTGCTGGTGAGAAAATTGTCAAGTCAAGCGGAACGCGACCTGTCAACATCTCCTCCTTCACATTCTCCCGCAACTGGGGGTGCGAGGAAAAGGCTCAGAATTCCGAGCCTACCCGCTGGCGGTGATGCAGGGCAGTCTGGAGCGACTGCTGATGCTGACATCTGGTCCGGACTGAAGGACCTGACAACGATTACGGACATGTCGTCTACTGTCACTGCATATGATTCTCTCAACATTGAAAGAATGGTGGAGGATTATATGAGTGACCGCATCCAAGTAGGCACGTCACACAGTCCGTACTTATACTGGCAGGAAATAGAGGCAATTTGGAGGCCCTTGCACAAACTGGCTTTATTCTACCTAAGTTGCCCTCCCACAAGTGTGTACTCCGAAAGAGTGTTTAGTGCCGCCGCTCACCTTGTCAGCAATCGGCGTACGAGGTTACATCCAGAAAATGTGGAGAAGATGATGTTCATTAAAATGAATTATAATCAATTCCTCCGCGGAGACATTGACCAGCAGCAATTGCCTCCACAAAGTACACAGGGAGCTGAGATGGTGGATTCCAGTGGGGACGAATTGATAATCTGTGAGGAGGGGGATGTACACGGTGATATATCGGAGGATGATGATGAGGTGGACATCTTGCCTCTGTAGAGCCAGTTTGTGCAAGGAGAGATTAATTGCTTCTTTTTTGGTGGGGGTCCAAACCAACCCGTCATATCAGTCACAGTCGTGTGGCAGACCCTGTCACTGAAATGATGGGTTGGTTAAAGTGTGCATGTCCTGTTTATACAACATAAGGGTGGGTGGGAGGGCCCAAGGACAATTCCATCTTGCACCTCTTTTTTCTTTAATTTTTCTTTGCGTCATGTGCTGTTTGGGGAGGGTTTTTTGGAAGGGACATCCTGCGTGACACTGCAGTGACACTCCTAGATGGGCCCGGTGTTTGTGTCGGCCACTAGGGTCGCTTATCTTACTCACACAGCTACCTCATTGCGCCTCTTTTTTTCTTTGCGTCATGTGCTGTTTGGGGAGGGTTTTTTGGAAGGGACATCCTGCGTGACACTGCAGTGCCACTCCTAGATGGGCCCGGTGTTTGTGTCGGCCACTAGGGTCGCTTATCTTACTCACACAGCTACCTCATTGCGCCTCTTTTTTTCTTTGCATCATGTGCTGTTTGGGGAGGGTTTTTTGGAAGGGACATCCTGCGTGACACTGCAGTGACACTCCTAGATGGGCCCGGTGTTTGTGTCGGCCACTAGGGTCGCTTATCTTACTCACACAGCTACCTCATTGCGCCTCTTTTTTTCTTTGCGTCATGTGCTGTTTGGGGAGGGTTTTTTGGAAGGGACATCCTGCGTGACACTGCAGTGACACTCCTAGATGGGCCCGGTGTTTGTGTCGGCCACTAGGGTCGCTTATCTTACTCACACAGCTACCTCATTGCGCCTCTTTTTTTCTTTGCGTCATGTGCTGTTTGGGGAGGGTTTTTTGGAAGGGACATCCTGCGTGACACTGCAGTGACACTCCTAGATGGGCCCGGTGTTTGTGTCGGCCACTAGGGTCGCTTATCTTACTCACACAGCTACCTCATTGCGCCTCTTTTTTTCTTTGCGTCATGTGCTGTTTGGGGAGGGTTTTTTGGAAGGGACATCCTGCGTGACACTGCAGTGCCACTCCTAGATGGGCCCGGTGTTTGTGTCGGCCACTAGGGTCGCTTATCTTACTCACACAGCTACCTCATTGCGTCTCTTTTTTTCTTTGCGTCATGTGCTGTTTGGGGAGGGTTTTTTGGAAGGGACATCCTGCGTGACACTGCAGTGCCACTCCTAGATGGGCCCGGTGTTTGTGTCGGCCACTAGGGTCGCTTATCTTACTCACACAGCTACCTCATTGCGCCTCTTTTTTTCTTTGCGTCATGTGCTGTTTGGGGAGGGTTTTTTGGAAGGGACATCCTGCGTGACACTGCAGTGCCACTCCTAGATGGGCCCGGTGTTTGTGTCGGCCACTAGGGTCGCTTATCTTACTCACACAGCTACCTCATTGCGCCTCTTTTTTTCTTTGCGTCATGTGCTGTTTGGGGAGGGTTTTTTGGAAGGGACATCCTGCGTGACACTGCAGTGCCACTCCTAGATGGGCCAGGTGTTTGTGTCGGCCACTAGGGTCGCTTAGCTTAGTCATCCAGCGACCTCGGTGCAAATTTTAGGACTAAAAATAATATTGTGAGGTGTGAGGTATTCAGAATAGACTGAATATGAGTGGAAATGATGGTTTTTGAGGTTAATAATACTTTGGGATCAAAATGACCCCCAAATTCTATGATTTAAGCTGTTTTTTAGGTTTTTTGGAAAAAAACACCCGAATCCAAAACACACCCGAATCCGACAAAAAAAATTCGGTTAGGTTTTGCCAAAACGCGGTCGAACCCAAAACACGGCCGCGGAACCGAACCCAAAACCAAAACACAAAACCCGAAAAATTTCCGGCGTTCATCTCTAATAAACAGTGTGGACTGTATATCATTAACATAACAAGTGGATACATTTTGTGCCTTTATTTATAAACAGCTATAACTGTGGTATCTAATCACATCTCTCTGCTGACTCCGTCAGTACACGGGGTACAATGCTGATTATCTTGGATTCATCATAAGGGGTGATGCATAACACCCACACATACAGCAATTAACTGCTATATATAAATTTTTTTATAAATACCTTACCTTCAAGATACCTCAGATCTCAGTATCTATGTGAGCGTCTCACACGCTAATATCGTGAGCACTTATATTCCTAGTGTTCCTAATTCATTCAGAATTAGTACGTAGGGGATACACAGTTTATTGTAATATAGGGCACTAGTGGCATATTTTCCTTTATTTCTCAACCACCAGTGCTAATGCAGTCAATGTTATCTATACAAGAGTAACTCACCCGCATATCTCTACTAGGTGGGAAAGTGGTCATAACTGGTATTCCACATATTTTACTGCATTTGCGTACTAGAGGTAGTACCAACATTAATGACAGCTCAGTGCGACAAAGATTCAGAGATATATGCATACTCTACAGGATGTAATACAGTCACATCATAATATCTGATTTAACTGTGACTACACTGAATATCCCAACATGGTATTAAGTATATCTAGGGACGTGCAAACACCATCCAGTTAGTATCCCAAGTGGTTCCTGTCTTACACAGAAACAAATAATCATACTAGTTGCAGGAGTTATTGTGGTGACCCCACTTTTTAAGAATCTGTCTTACACAACCTTTCAACTCTATATCACTTATATGTTTGTATATGTTATGTTTTTAACCTCTATATTTTGCTGTATGTGTCCTACTACAAGGACCCTCTCAATATTAATATAAGCAATAAAGTTACGTTTTATTTTGATAATCAATTCAATAAATAGATATTGTGCACCCAACTCAACAACCGCTTTTCCAGTTCTTTTTACATGTTGACCTGTAGACCATGTAAACCTAATGCCCGTCGACCATTATTGGTCAACCTATTGACTGTTGACCTTATCCATGCAATATTTTTATTATATGGAGTAATACCGCCAATCATAATTGTGTGAGTGGTTAAATATTGCACAGACAAAGGGCGTGCAATGGTTAAGGGGTTGTAGCCCCTTGCAACGGCGTGAACAGCGCACGCAGGGCCTGATGAATCACCTAGGTACTATGGTTGGGGGAGTGGCGGGTGCGGGGGAGATGCAGATAGGGAGGGGTCCGGGGGTGCGGTGGGTGGGAGAGGGGCAGGTGCGTGGGTGCTGCAGGTGGGTGTCCGGAGCCACCGTGGGTGGGGGAGGAACGGTTGCGGGGGTGCCTCGGGTTCGGGAGGGGCAGGTGCAGGGGTGCTGTGGGTGTGGGAGGGGTTCCCGACTCACCGCGGGTGGTGGAGGGGGTTTGGAGGTGCCACGGATGGGGCCCGGAGGTACTGCAAGTAGGGGAGGGGTGGGTAATGTTTCTCCTGCTTCTTCTCCTGGAAGCAGCTAAGCTGCTGTCCTCCCTTTGGCAGTGGCTCTCCCGGAGACTCACACAGCAGCCAAGCAGCCAGTCACTATTGTTAGCGCCTGTGTCCTAACACGCCACATTATAGGTAAGAAGATGCACTCAATAAACTACAGCTCCCAGCAGCCCTTAGCGCCAAAATGCTCCTGCACTAAGGGCTGCTGGGAGCTGTAGTTTATTTAGTGCACTATTTTCCTGTAATGTGACGCGTTGGGGCACCGGCGCTAACAATAGTGACTGGCTGGTAGAACTGACTGACTCGCTGAATCAGTGTAAAAGGTGAGAGTGCTGTGCAGTGTCAGTGACACTGCACACCCACTGCACTGCACAACATTGTCACCTTTTACATTGATTCAGCATCCAGACATTACCCTCCGCGATACCACTCTATCCGTTACATTAGCCATCTCAGGGCTCCTAGGCCGGTAGCCCAGGTGCTGTGTTGCGGAGTCAGGGCCTCAGGGGATCTGGGCGCGGCTGTGGCAGGGAGGCACTTCTGTGACATCTCGCGCAGAGGAAGCTCTGGGGATCATAGAGTATGCTGCGGGCTATGAAAGCCTTCCGCTGCACCGCTTTCATACATATCTATGCCGTTGGCCGCAACAGCTTTTGTTCCACCTGCACCATGGCTAGGGAGTGGGGATTGCTGATGCTGGAGGGGGCAGGCGGACTGGCAGCAGGACGTAGGACCTTACCTACTTTTGAAAAAGCATTTCAGGGAGATTGTGAAATTAACACCTATAAGCGCGGACGTGTACTGCTGCATCTGAGAGGCGTGTCATGAAAATGACTTACATCAAAACATAAATGAGCTCCAAAGATAGTATACTGTATTCACATATACTGTAAGTGGCCATGAGAGACCTTATTTAAAATGAATGTAGCCATAATGGATCATTGTGCCTTATAACCAATACAGGGAAATGGCGCTGTTGATCCCATTTGAATGAATATATCTCTAATTTATCTTTTCCCCAAGAATGTAACAGCTATATAATGGGGGTAAGGTAAAATCAGGGAGATTGCTGGTCTATTCAGGAAGTCAGGGAGATTGCTGCTATTTCAGGGAGTCTCCTGAGGGAGGATAGGCAACTCTGCATAGGACACAGCAGTAAAAGGTGTTTATTCCCCCTATCTACAGTGCAGAGATTTGCTGCAAATGCAGTGGCATGCTCCAGCTTTACCTTTTTGGCAGGTACAGGACCTTTTTTTATGGTCTGTACCGATTTTTGGCTGTCCAAACGTCCATTGAAAGTATAGGAAAAGGGGAGTGGCCATGCCACTGTTCCCGTGGCCATGCCTCCTTTTCAAATTTGTAGGGATTTTTATGTGTAAGTTGTTGGAGGGTATGTTGCTGCAGATGCAGTGGGCCTATTTTGGGGTGTGTGGACCTGGAGCTGCAGCTCCATCAGCCCCATTGTTAATCCTGCCCTGGGAAAACACAGCAGCCAAAGGGCAGAGCCTCCAATCAGCTGTGGACTGGGTGTGATAGACCTGCTGCTAACCCAATGAGAGCTCCTAGCCACGCCTAGCGTTATCCACACAGTCACAGAGTGACAGATCTGGGAAATTATATAGGAGATTATAATATTCCTTTAATTGTCCTGGCAAAATCATATAATAATACATTCTCATACAAAAATATGCACCAATTTGTTAACATTGCATCTAACACATTACTATAAATAATTTCTTAAATATAAATATTTACACGTTTACAACAATTACCATTTATCTTCATTAATTATGGCAATAATATTGTAATTTTTTACACATGTGATTCACAATTGATTTTCCTTGACCAAATACATTATACGACATTTGGCCATATCTGAATGTATAGTTTATATTTTTAGTTATTGAAGATGTATAGTTTCTTTATTTTGTTTATTTAACATTTATTACTGAGATGGACATTAATTGTAATGTAATTGTTCTTGAAAACTGTTCTGTCACTGGTACAGTTACTTACTTTTTAATTAAGGAAATGCCTTCATTTAAAAGGAATCTTAAACAGGGATCAGCACACTTATCCTTTTTTAATTTAAGATTTATTAAAGTCTAAAATTGAACCATCAGTAATAATAAAAAGAAATTAGTATTCATTTCAGTCTATTTGCATTTCAAATATCCATATTTCAGATGACTTTTGAGTTGCTAAAAGATTAAATTACATATAATACATACATTTATCCTGTTGAAATATTGCTACAAAGCCCTGAGTAGTACTGTATTTAATGAGGACCCCCCACTAAAGTATTATTATTGGGAAGAAATAGGATTAAGTAAAATTCATATTTGATGTTGAAAAACTGTTTAATTATGTCCCTGTCATAGACATATGTTTCACCTGCATATACTAGGTTCAGTGGACCTGTATGTAAGAAATTTGTGTTATTTTATCAATTTACTCCTTACCAGAAATGGGACAAGCCAATGTTTGATCAGTTCCAGGTCATATTGAGCCCAAACGTTGTGGAGACACTAGCATACATTAAACTGGAATAACTGTCTTGATGACATCACAGAAATGAGAATACTTTTATTTTAAATAGCATATCACTTGCACGGAAGTTGATGCAGCTTTGGCCCTTTTCTTAGTGATTTTCCTTTTTAGCCATTTTCTCTGGGATTTGTGAAGAGCTGCAGCTGTCAATGAAACGTTGGGCGGTCGGACACAGCAGCGCATATACTGCCAGATGTGTCTAACCAATTACAGGATCTTTTGGATATGCTGGAAAATTACTGATCTGTTACGACAATAGACAGTTCAGTTATCGGCCCAATCAGCTGATTATCGGGCAGCCAGTTAACAGTGTCCGCCCTGCTGCTGTATAATACTAAACTAATACAGGCTGCTTGTGATTTGATTTGATTTCCTGCTTACCATTGAATTGGTTCTACAGATGCAATACTCCTTTCAGGACTTTTCCAGGGCCAAATCAAGTTCCCAATCCACTAAGACTGAAAGCATATTCTCAGGATAGGCTCTGATCATTTATTTGGTGCATGAGTTTATTTGGTGCACAAGTCATCTCATTTCCGGAAATGCTCACTTATACATTATCAAGTCTATCTTCTAAAGATCATTCCCTGACTGCACAGATCATTAAATGTAAAGATCATTTGTATTTTTTTGTACATTAAATTGTAGAGGTTTATTGTGTGTGGCCTCAGCTTTAAACTTCCAAGTAACGTAGTTTGATAGTCGTATATTGGAGCAAATAAAATACCTAAGCTACATTAGGGTCACTCTTACTTAAAAATAATTATATATAGTATTACATAAATTATTTTTACTTTTATTTAAATAATTAAAATAAAGTATCATCCATCCTGCCAGTATCCGATAACACAGAAAGACATAAATAACAAATATGTTGAATATATGAGCCAATGTTTGAGTGGCTACAATGTGACTATCCTGTAAACCACTATGACTAGTGTCTGTATTGTTATGGTAGAAACATAGGGGGTGATTCAGACCTGATCCCTGGGCTGCAAACCTTGCTGTCCTGCATTTAGATAGTCGCCGCCCCAGGGGGAGTGTAAATTCGCTATGCAAGTGTGCGATCGCATGTGCACGCAGAGCTTCAAAAATCCAGTGCAGAGTGTGCGCAGCCCAAGACTTACTCCTACAGCGTGATGAGAACAGGCTGATCGGGGCCGGAGCTGACGTCACACACCCTCCCTGATAATGCTTCGGAATGCTTGTATTTTTCCGGACACTCCCAATAAACGGTCAGTTGCAACCCACAAACGGCTTCCTCCTGTCAATCACCTTGTGAACGCCCGTGTGATCACATTTTTCGCACCGTCCCATCGCTGATCGTCAGTGCCCTTTGTTGTTGTCTGACGCATGTGCGCATTGCTGTGCATACGCATGCGCATTTAGTACCTGATTGCCCGCTGTGCGAAAACGCACAGCAGCGATCAGATCTGAATCACCCCCATAAGGTAAATATTTATTTATATTTATCATTACTATGCAATACAAAAAGTGCCAAAATGATTGGATATAATTTTAGGGACCCTAATTGAGTAAGGATTAAATATATGACTCTCTGATAAATCCCATAAAGCACTGTGGGGTAAATGTATGTAGCAGTGATAAGAGTGGAGAAGTGAGTCACTGGAGAAGTTGCCCATGGCGACCAATCAGCATTCAAGTAACATTTCTAATTTGCATACTATTAAATTATACAGAGCAGCTGATTGGTTGCCATGGGTAACTTCTCCACTGGCTCACTTCTTCACTCTTATCACTGCTTCATACATTTACCTCTATTTCTCTTGTAGTGATATCAATACTCCTGTGGTGTTAATAATTTACAACCAGGGGTGGACTGGCACACAGGGGTACAGGGGAATCCCCCGGTGGGCACCACTGCCCCTCCCCCTTTTCCCTCCTCTAGGGATCAGGTTCCAGACAGTGCACTTGAATTATACATTATACATATGTTACCTTATACTGCAGAAGACTATAGTGTACATTATCATGCATGCACTAGCAGTATTTGCTATATATATTTATCAAGAGGCTCAGGCCATGCACTCTCTAATGGTTAGCCAAATATCTATGGCAACTGGGCACACCCCCTCTGGAGACTGGTCACACCCCTAAACATGGGCCCCTATAACGGCATTCCCCGGTGGGCCCTTCATGCCCCAGTCCGACACTGTTTACAACATATACACATTGGACTTAATAGGACTATACAAGTTATACTTGTATACTTGTCCTCCAGAAAAGTTTCAAATCACATAAACTGGAGTTTGGAGAGGAATAAAGTGTATCAGATTTCATATTATCTCTGTCCTTTTTCTACTTTTCACCAGTTTTCTTCATGTCATTTTCTTTGAACGCACAATGTAGGAGTGTCCCCCATCTCCCTTGTGCTATTTTATCCAACAGGGGTGACGTGGGAACCATCTATACAACAGAAGATCCATTTTACTGCACTTCCTTACTTCAGTTTCAGATCCACTGCCCTGTCCTACAGTTACATGAAGCACACAGGTAGGAAGTAGAAGCAGGGCAGAGATCATATGAAATCTGATACACTTGATTCCTCTACATTCAACAGTTTACGTAATTTGAGACTTTACTGGAGGACCATTATACTTATTGACCAATGATATGCCTACTAAGATTAGCGATAAGTGGGCTCGGATCTCTGAGATCCGAGCCTTCCTGTATTTACCCAATCTGAGGAATCCGAACTTCAAAATGGGCAAAATGTCTTTCTCTAGCATCCATAAGGGATATTGGGGACAGAATTAGTATGATGGGGTATAGACGGGTCCAAAGGAGCCAGTGCACTTTAAATTTATTTAACTGGGTGTGCTGGCTCCTCCCCTCTATGCCTCCTCCTACAGGTCAGTTTAGAAAAAAGTGCCCTCAGGAGAGGATGCACACTCTGCAAGCTCCAGAGTTTTCTTCAATTTCTTTTAAAGTTTAAATTCTTTCGGTATGCTGTTTGGGCAACAGCATACCTGCCCCGTGGGAGATAGGGGGAGATGGTCACCGGCCTCTTGAGGTGCAGAGTTGCTTCCCCGCTGCAGGGCCACCGTCCTGAGGGGCTGCTTGTTCAGCGGGGCATGGCGCCTTGGCTGTCGCAGCCGCAGCATGCCGCACTCCCCTATCACTGCCTGAAGGTGATCATCGGTGGTGAGTACACACCGGGAACCCCACTAGGGGGGTCCCCCGGTCCACTGTGCGGCTGATGCACAGGTGAGGTGTACGGGTCCCTCCTGGGGGAAACCCACTGTAGCCCCTGCATGAGACTGGTTAAAATGCATTGTACCAAGCATTTATGTGAGGCTACAAACATAGGAAGACATGGCCAGTATAAATATAAAACAGTAGCTCCAGCGCCATGGTGGGGGCCGGAGATACATGCGAGCGGGCTCAGCTGCATTTTGGTGCCTTCCTCTGCATAGCAGCAGCAGCAGCCATACCTTGATTGGAGGTATGAAATACCTCCAATCAAAATCCCGACAGCAATTGACCGACGGTCAAAATCCGGACAAGGTCAAAATCCCGACATGGACAAAATACCGACATTTAAAATACCGACAAGTTCAAAATATCAACATGTAAAATGCCGACAGGTCGAAATACCGACATGCGGTTTTCTTTTTTTGTGTGTGTATGTCGACATAGGTTGACAGGGACACCATATAAGTGTACCACGTTCCCTCGCATGGCTCGCTGCGCTCGTCATGCTTCGGGCACGTTGCCTCGCTGCGCTCGGCACACTGTTATATTCCTCCTCCAGGTCCACTGGGATGGTAAAGTATGAACAAGTCGGCATTTTGACCTGTCGGCATTTTACATGTCGGTATTTTGACCTTGTCGGTATTTTAAATGTCGGTATTTTGTCCATGTCGGGATTTTGACCTTATCTGGATTTTGACCGTCGGTCAATTGCTGTCGGGATTTCGACCGTCAGGATTTTGATTGGAGGTAAATTGACTGCATCCCGCCTCAACAGCTGCTCCATAACAGTCCCTGGATTACTGGTACCGGGTGTAAAACTATAGTGTGCACAAGTAACATCCCTCTGAGGGATTTTTCATAATACAGTCGCACTGTTATTTACATATAAAATACTGACAGCCTCACTGGGGCTGTGCAACGCTGGGTGCGCTGGTGTCCTCTCCTGTGTCTCCTTTCACATGCAATAGGACAGGCTTGTGTTGTATTTCAGGCTGTGTTGTATGTGTATTGTACCTGTTTTTCTTATTCAATATGGTAAAACAGAAGTTATGCAGTGTTTGCAATGCTAGATTCTCTCCTAGTTCATCTGGCTCAATATCATGTGAGCAGTGTAGTCAGTCATCTCAGAATGCTGATAACAATCTGGGGGAGAGTCCAGAGCCCTCCTGGTTGGGGGCTATCAAAACTATGATGTCTGATATGTCATCTCAACTCACTGCAAATGCCAATAAGACTCAGGAACTGCAACAAGCAGTGGCAAGTCTAACTGCTAAACATTCCCCCCTGTCTGCAACAGGGGCACAAAAACATGCTCTACCTGCACTCCTATCAGATACTGATAATGATATACAGGATGATGGGGATGATGTGGACCCCAAAAGTGGGGATTCCACCCCTACCCAGGGTATTGAACACCCCATATTGGCTATTTTGGATGTGTTAAAGCTCCCCCTGGAGGATACTAATACTCAGCAGTCATTTTTCCTCCCACAAGACAGACTGACAGTCACATTTCCTGATTCCAAGGAATTGGATGACTTATTTAAAATAGCCTGGAAAAATCCAGATAAAAAATATCAGGTGTCCAAACGGTTTCTGTATACATTCCCCTTTGCCCCTGAAGGCAGAAAATTCTGGGAAGAATCTCCAGCAGTGGATGTCTCAGTCTCTCGCCTTTCTAAAAAGGCATACTTCCTGCTCCGGGCTCCTTTACGGTAAAGGACCCGGCAGCTAGGAAAACTGAGGCCACTCTAAAATCTATCTACGCTGCTGCAGGTGTAGCTCAAAGACCAGTCATTGCAGGTTGCTGGATGACACATGCAATTCATTCCTGGGCTACTCAAATTCAGGAAGGTCTTTCGGGTGATATGACCTTAGTTACTTCTGTAAAACACATTCAGGACACGGCAAGAGTCCTCTGTGACTCCCTTAAAGAGATTGGCAATATTAATGCTAGGACTTCTGCTATGCCTGTGTCCCTGGCAGAGCCATATGGTTGCGTCAGTGGATTGCTGACGCAGACTCCAAACGTAATGTGGAATCTCTTCCCTTCACAGGTGAATGGCTCTTTGGAGGTGAATTGGACGCATGGATCTCCAAAGCTACTGCTGGGAAATCCATGTTTCTCCCTTCAGGAGCTCAGCCTGCTAGACGTACCTATCCGGGACCGTCTACTCAGTCCTTTCGGTCCTCTAGATTTTGATCTAGGGCCAGGGGGGCCTCCAATGCAGCTAGAGGCACCAGAGGTAAGACTAAGAAACCAGCCGTTGACGGATCTCAGGATCAAAGCACAAGGTGGTCTGCCCCAGAGGCCCTACTTCCAATCAACATTCTGGAACTTCGGGCTATCTACAATGCATTCCCTCTACGCCGGGATCAGGCTATCCAGGTGCAGGCGGACAACGCCACGGGGGTGGCGTACATCAATTGACAAGGAGGGACAAAAAGCAAGGCCTACATGTGAGAAGTGTCAAGAATACTCCTCTGGTCAGAAAGAAATGCAAGTGCACTGTCCGCAATCTTCATTCTGGGAGTGGACAACTTGGAAGCGTATTTCCTGAGTCGCACGACCTCCACCCGGGAGAGTGGGGACTACACCCTCAGGTGTTTCAACAGATCATCAACAGGTGGGGATTCCCACATATCAACTTGATGGCCTCTTGCCTCAACAAGAAGCTTTGCTGCTATTGATCACATACCAGGGACCCTCAGGCGAGCGCAGTGGATGCGCTGACATCGCCTTGGCCTTACCAGCTGGTCTACCTGTTTCCTGCGATTCCGCTGATCCCAAGAGTGCTCAAGCAGATCAGGCATCAAAGAGTGAGAGCAATCTTAATTGCCCCGGACTGGCCCCAAAGAGCATGGTACGCGGCTCTTCTGGACATGTCCGTAGAGGACCCCTGGCCTCTACCTCTAAGAAGGGATCTTCTTCAACAAGGACCGTTCGTCTACCCGGACTTACGGCGGCTTCGTTTGATGGCATGGAAGTTGACTCACAAAGGGTTTTCTAAAAAGGTAATTGCCACTATGGTGCAAGCCAGAAAACCTGTGACGTCAAAACACTATCATCATTTCTGGTGGAGATATGTCTCTTGGTGCGAGGAATGCATATATACCTCTGCAGAGTGGATGAAGGCTTACGTCTGGGATCCATTAAGGTCCAGATTTCAGCTCTTTCCATCTTCTTCCAGAAGAAGTTGGCTCTCTTGCCGTAAGTTCAGACCTTCTTGCAAGGAGTGCTTCACATACAACCTTCATTCGTGCCGCCTATGGCACTATGAGTCCTGGATGTAGTGTTACGCTTTCTACAGTCCTCCTGGTTTGAACCTCTGATGACGGTAATAGATAAGTACCTCACATGAAAAATGGTGATGTTACTGACCCTGGCTTCTGCTAGACATGTCTCAGAATTGGGGGCCTTATCGTGCAAAAGTCCATACTTGGTCTTTTACGAGAACAGAGGGGAGCTCAGGACTAGACAGCAGTTCCTGTCGAAGGAGGTCTCCGCGTTTCACTTGAGTCAACATATTGTGATTTCATCGCATTCTGGCACTTCTGTTCCTCCCGAGGCATTGGACGCGGTGCAAGTCTTGAAAATCTATGTCAAGAGGACGGCTCGGATCAGAAAGACAGATTCCTTGTTCATGTTGTATGATGCGCAGAAAAAGGGTTGCCCTGCTTCAAAGCAGTCCATTGCTTGTTGGATTAGGCTTACTATCCAACAGGCCTATGCGTCGGCAGCCTTACCTGTTCCACAGTCTCTGAAGGCCCACTCTACCAGATCGGTGGGATCTTCCTGGACAGCTGCCCGTGGAGTCTCAGCCCTACAACTGTACTGAGCTGCTACCTGGTCGGGAGAAGAACACCTTTGTGAAGTTCTACAAGTTTGATACCCTAGCCAAAGAGGATACCCAGTTTGGGCAGGCAGATCTGCAGATGTCTCCGCACATTCCCACCCATTTTGGAAGCTTTAGGACATCCCCATCATACTAATTATATCCCCAATATCCCTTATGGATGCTAGAGAAAATAGGATTTTAAATACCTACCAGTAAATCCTTTTCTCGTAGTCCATAAGGGATATTGGGCGCCCGCCTCTGTGCGATGACTTTCTGCAGGTTCTCTTTTATGTGTTCCTGTTCAGCTGTTGCTGTTAATGTTTCCAGGCATTGCTGGCTAGGTTATATATTGGTGTGCTGGTGTGTAAAGCTCACCACACTTTTTGTTGTTATGTTCCTTCTCTCAAGTATGTAATTCTCCTTCATGCACTATTTTACCTATAACTGACCTGTAGGAGGAGTCATAGAGGGGAGCAGCCAGCACACCCAGTTGAAGAAATTTAAAGTGCACTTGCTCTTTTGGATCCGTCTATACCTCATCGTACTAATTCTGTCCACAATATCCCTTATGGACTACGAGAAAAGGATTTACTGGTAGGTATTTAAAATCCTATTTTAGCCAGCGTTGGATCTCTTGCAAGTTTTGGATTCTATAACGACCCCGTGTCTGTGATTCAGGCACCAGTTCCAGACTCATCCATGCTGCTGTGCTGTGCTCCATCAATCCGCTCCAGTAGCTGCTCTCCTGTGCTGTCTCCAGCCACTTCAGTGGCTTCTGCTGTGCTGTGTTGTGTCCATCCACTCCAGTGGCTGCTGTGTTGTGCTCTGTCCATCTACTCCAGTGGCTGCTGCTGTGCTCCATCTATCCACTCCAGTGATTGCTGCTGTGCTGTGTCCATCAACTATATCCACTCCAGTGCTGCTGATGTATCGGTGTCCAGTGTCCATCCACTCCTGTGCTGCTGAAGTATATATCTGTCCAGTGTCCATCCACTCCAGTGTTGCTGACATATATACTGTATCTGTTCAGTCTCCATCCACTCTAGAGTTGCTGACATATATAGCTGTCCAGTCTATGCACTCCAGTGCTGCTGATGTGTAGCTGTCCAGTGTCCATCCAAGACATCTAAAAAAAAAAATATATATATACAGTGGTCAATAAAAAAACACCTCTAATAAAGGGAAAAATTTAGTGCAGAGAAAGATAAAATTTCCAACATGCCATTCACCACACAAAGTTGCAAGGGAAGGCTCAGGCCTTAGTCTTTATATATGAGTGGTGATTGTGCAACTGTCAGTGAGGCATCTTCTGCCTCTCATGACAATGTAAGCCCTTTCTACTCTAGAAGTTGTAAAAAAAATTAAAAGCACTAAGGCAGTAGAAAAACTGTTCTGAAACATCATTAATACCTGAGGATAATCTAACTGGGTCCACGAGTGCAATGTATGACCTGACCTTTCTGATACTGTACCCATAGAGAAGCCTCCTTCCACCATTTCTGCACCCTCTACAAATGTGGGCATGAGCAGCACAAGTCAACATGATGACATAGACATTGAGGATGCTACAGTGAAAGTGCAACAGGATTAGTGGGATACAGTATTTGTGTAACTGACCTTGTAGTTAGTGAGGATGTTGACGATGAGGATGTTGTTTGAGTAAGTCAGGCACCAGTGGAGTTCTTGGAGATCTTTTGCCTCTTGACAAAGCTGCCCTAGTGCAGAGAAACTCTTTGAGGATACAAAGGATGCGCTATACCATCTCCGAGTGAAGCCGATAATACCGAGTGACCCGCAGTGAACTCTTAACATTGCGCTTAACATGGTCTAACCATTGGAGCACAGCCCACAGTACAACTGCCACTCAAACAGAGATTCACGGCATGCCAGCTTATTTACGAGTTCTATTCACCATCTTTGGTGCAGTGCGCACGGCGGGGTCTTGCTCCGGGACACAAATTGTGATTCAGATGCTGCACACCTAGAGATCTGCAACGCATCATTTACTTTCACCCACCTTGGTTGGAGTGATGACACGGACACCCAATACCCTTATCAACACCACTGATCCCTGCAGGACAGTAGAGGGAATAGGTTCTCCTGGCTGTTCACCTCAAGATAAGGGCTTACTAACAGTGTGTATCCGGTTGATAGATAGACAGTGTCTGGTTAGACAGTCAATAGATAGACACCATATGTTAGACAGACATTAGGTCGACTGGGTCAAAAGGTCGAAAGGGTCAAAAGGTCGACATGAAAAAGGTAGACAGTACAAAATGTAGACAGGGTCAAAAGGTTGACATGAAAATGGTCGGCATAAAAAATATAGACAATTTTGTTTTAAATGTAACATGTTTTTGGACTATTTCATACCTTCTCTATCCATGTCAGCATAGAGTTTGTTATAAACCTTGTGTCGAGCGCAGTGAGCCACCGAGCCCGAAGCATGGCGAGCGAAGCGAGCCCCGCGAGGGTAGGCCTTTCTACAATTGGGGGTCCCAGATGACAAAACTATCCACACAAACCACAAAAATGCAAAAAATATGGTGTCTACCTTTTTATGTCGACCATTTTCATGTCTACCTTTTGACCCTGTCGACCTTTTGACCCTATCGACCTTTTGTACTGTCTACCTGTTTCATGTCGACCTTTTGACCCTGTCGATCTTTTGACCATGTCGACCGAATGTCTGTCTAACTTATGGTGTCTATCTATTGACTGTCTAACTAGACACAGTCTATCTATTATACCACACCCCTAACAGTGACCTACTTGATTCTGCCTGCATTTCCACACCGAGTGCGGTGAGACTGACTGTCATGAACTGAGAGTCGCATTCGTTAACTATTTGCCCGGTTATATAATTGTCCTATATAATATTCCACACATTTGAATTTTAGTTATTAACTATTCACTCCGCTGTATGCCAATTACTTTATGCATATGACATATAGTATACATTGATTGTTATTGTTATTTTGTGTGTTTTTATGTAATTTTAACACCCCCAGTAAGTGTATAAATATTAATATTGGTATTGTTAAAAGAAAGATACCGAATAAATTGCTATATACACTCCTAAGCACCAACTGGGTACTCAGGCGGCTGTGTGTATTCTTTTACAGTGAGCTCCAGTTCACACAAGCGCCTTCAGACCAATTTTTTTTAGTTTAGACCAGTGATAAGAAGAAGGACATTGTCATGCCTGGGATAGGACCACAAAATCCTCCACATATGTGTGGATTTATTTTTACCAAAATCCTGACAAAAATTGTCAAGCAATCTGTAGTGTTTGTAAAGTCACAGCAAGTAGGAGTAGGGACGTTAGCTATCTAGGAACCTCCTCCCTGTTCCGACATTTGCAGCAAGCTCAAGAAAGGTTTTTGTCCACATCAGAAACTTATGCTAACAACAACTAGCAGTCCATCATCACCTAGCTCCCGTCTCTCAACAAGATCCCAGCACCTGCAATCTCCACTACCAACGCCTTCATCATCAGTATCCTCTCTTTTGATTGGAGGTAGTCCTCCATCCAGAATAAGGCTAGGTGACTCCTCCCCTATCCAGGATACCTCAGAAGAATCCTTCAACACTAGGCCTGCTGCTGCTTTTGGGATAGATCTTCATCCCAGAAATGGACCATGATGACTACTAGTAGTATTGTAAAACCACAATTGACTATTAAATAATCCTTTGCAGGAGGAAGCAAGTATGACAAATGACACCCAGTTATACAGCAGATCACTGATGCCATGATGGCTATTCTATTATTATATCTGCATCCAATATCTGCCATTAATGCAGTGGGTTTAAGAAAGTTAATTGAGGGCATGTTTTTTTTTTTACCAAAAGCAATAACAGGACATTAAAAAAAAACTAATAATTGGCCTACAAAATACCATTGTATTCGCTGTCCACTTAACGACAGATATGTGATCAAGTGCAACTGGGTAAACTAAAGATTATATGAATGTGACAGCCCGCTGGGTGGGTAAATCAGTTTTAGCAGCTGCAGCATTATCTAACAAACAATGCCAGCTCATTCAGAGGCATACTACTCTCTGTATCACTGCCTTCACTCAGAGGCATAACACTGACATCCTGTTAGAAAAACTAAGGGATGTCATAGCAAAATGGATTACCGCCCCCTTGGGTTCTCCTCAGAATTTTTTATTTCTGATAGTGCCAAAAATATTGTGAGAGCATTACAGGTGGGTGAATTCCATGTTTTGATCACACAATCATCTTTGTGGTACATGGTTTTAATAAATGACAGGGGCACGCAGGAGATGCTGTCTGTAGCCCAAAACTTTTATGGACATTTTCGGCATTCAGCAACAGCATGTAAAAAATTGCAGTGGCTGCAAGAGCAGTTCAATTTGCCCTGCTAGCAACTTAAGCAAGATGTGGTAACCAGGCAGAATTCCACCCTTTATATGCTTTAGCGGATGGAGGAACAGCAAAAAACCATCCACAGCTACACAACAAGCCATGACATTTATAGAGGAGGTGGAATGTACCTTTGTCCAATGCAGTGAAGAAGTCAGATAATTCCCCTAATTAGACATTCAGAAAATCAGCTTGAGAAATTGAAGGGGAGATGAAACTAGTGTTGGCAAGATCTTGAAATCGGATTACTACATTTTGGCGACAGCGCTTGATTCTAGGTTTAAGTTATACATTGTGTTTTTCCTTCCAACTGACACAGATGTTAAGAGATGCAAAGAGCTCCTGCGAGCAAGTTCGTCAAGTGATACATGACACGATGACATCTCCTCCTTCAGTTTCACTGGCAACTTTTGCTGCCAGGAAAAATGAAGCTTTCCCTGGAGACCCAGTGGTGATGTAGAGGTATGAACACAACATTTTGACATCTGGTCGGGTCTAAATGAATTGTCAAAAATTAGTGACAAATCCTATGTTTCTATATTTAAATCAGGCACATAATTAAAAATGTATGGATTATATCTAACACAGTTCCCTCCTATAGCCTAATGACTGCCTTTACGTTTTAGTAGTAAGTGAAACTATGGTCCTCAAGCAGAATTACCCTTAAATCTGTACATAATAGTGTGTAAACAACTAAATATGTGTATTTGTGTGTTGTACACATCTTTGTTGGGCACACACACAGCAGCATCTACTTGGTGCAATTAATAAATCTGTAATCAGGCTTATCTCTGCTTCTGTCTAAAGCTGGGAACACACTATACTAAAAATTGTGCAATATACAGTATTGTTCCAACGTGATTCTGAATGAAATATCATGTACCTGTACATTTTATAGTGCAGTGGTTCTCAAACTTTGTGCCGTGGCACAGGTGTGCCCTGGACTAGTGGTCCAGCACAAATTCAAATTATTTATGGTCAATGTAATAAGCAAAACCAGTGCTGGTGGCTGCCAGTCATAAAATATGTGGACAAACAGTAGCAAATCTCTCTCCCTCAGTCTCTCACCACACAACTGAACCTAAGGATGACATATAAAACACAATTGAAATTAATTTAATATTTCTTTTGAAATTTCTCAGTAAGAAACATTTGGCCTAGGGGTGTTGTGAAAAAAATCTGATACTCTAGGGCGCCGTTATTCAAAAAAGTTTGGGAACCACTGGTATAATGTGTACCACCGATCCATCGTTCCAAGCCGCCACTCGTTGAATTGCCCCACTGGATGTGCTGCATGTCCAATGGGACGTTTCCACGTCAGATGCAGTGTGGTTACATGCAGCATGAAAGCGATACATTGTACCATTGTACAGCGGAACATTTAAGGTGTGTGGCAAATGCAATATATCGTTAACTTAGAGCACATTACCACGTTCCACCAAAAAGTTGTGTACCCAGTTTAAGCCACACCTTCCATGAGCTTTGCCTATGTCAATGCACCGAATTACAGCCCATTTAAACCTCTTGTGTCACAAGTGTACAGTAGGGGATGCATGCATATTGGAAAAACATATAATTTACATTCTGCAAACTGGTGTATGTCCAAATCTGCACCAGCCCCTATATGTGCACTCATAACAGGGTAGCGAAAAATTCATTGTTATTATAAAAACAAATCATGAAAAACAACAACAATCACATCAGCGAATGAATGGACAGAAACCGCAGGTGCTTAATAGAGGGCATTCATAGTATTACCTCAGCTGCACAACTGATGAGGCTATTTATTTTTGCTGAGTAGATTTTGGGTACTTAATGGGATTAGAAAGAAGAGAAACATCTAACAATGCATCAGTTTCTAGCGAGCACTGCCATATTAACAGAGCCTCTCATTTATAGATGTTATCTCTTCCATTAAGAATCTTGTACTTTGGCCTGAAGTGTATGAACTTCTCATTAGAAAGACCAATTCTCTAACGGCACTGTAGTACTCTGCAACAAGTCTCAAATGATTGGCGCCACGGTGTGACTTAATAATTATTCAACTGTATATTCTGGATAAGTGCTTTTTTTTCCAGGAGTAAGATGAAATCATGCGTTTTTAGCAAAATAATAAAATAATAAAAGATAATTGACTGCAAACAGATAAATGAGAACATTAATTGGTTTCTATTTGCTATGGAAAATAAGACCATTCCGATGAGAGAACTGCTTTGGCCTTGTCAAAAAAAAAATGTCTTTTATTAAAGAAAGATCTAGGTTTGCAACTGCCTTGATGCTTTGGGCTTTTGGATTGTAAAACAGGGCTTATTTTTTTTACCTTGCATGCTCAGCTTAGGCTATTAAACTGTATATGGGTGATTGATCTCTTTAATAAAACAAAGTTCTTTAGCAAGAAAGCAGTGATAAAGGGAAACAAATGGACTTGTTTGTCCGGTTCTTCTGTGTGTATGGTAACACAATAGCATCAAGGCTGCTGCTTTAACTGATAAGTAAGATAAAACCCATTAATCCCAAATCCCTTCTGGACAGGCCTAGAAAACATTTGCTTAAGGAATTTGTGTGTATCCATTTCATTTATTATGTTGATAAGTTGCATTGCAGAATGTTGTATCAGTTTCCTTTTTTCTTATACGCTGCAAAGGTTATAAATACAATTTTTGAGATCATACACTGCAGTTGTATTGCCAAGGAGGTGGTCTTTAAAAGTAGAGGGGAGACTGAACATGGACCTACTTGGGAAACTAACTAAGGTAACAGTTTTCCTGTTGTGTTTCTTGTTTGGGTGCCAATTAAGGGTCTCCAGATAGCAATCTTTCTTTCTCAGCAAACTAGGAATTGAAAATACTAAACCTAGCCCAAATTTAAGACACTGTCTCCCTTTTTTAGTTCTGCCAAACATGTGCGCAGGGGTCTATCTACATCTTGGCCAGGATGGCACTCACAAGGGGTGCTGGCCTAGGGGGAGCACTGCCCGGTGGTGCCTCCTGTGACCAGGGGGTAGAATCACATAGAAGTTGTGCAGCACCAGATAGCAGTAGAGGATCAGGCGTACAGATACAGAGGTAAACGTGACATCCAGCGTGACCCTGCAACCTGGACAGAGAACAGGGTCTGGCACCTGATGTTGGGGGGGAATCAGAAGCGAAGCTTGTAGGGGGGAGGTATAATGCTGCCTGTACTCCACAGCAAACCACAGGGGAGCTGGCGGGGACACTCCAGTAGAGTAGGGAAGTGGGTGGATGGGCGGAATGATGTAAGATACAGGTCCTGTGGCTCTGGCCTGAGCACTATACCGGGGAGGATTGGAGCTGCTCCCAGGACATGTGCCCAGGATTACTGGGCTGTTTCATGGCTTCCATGCTGAAGGTGAGAACATATTATGCATCACTGAACCGTAGGCCAGGAAGAAACATATTACACTGGGATATCAGATGTGTCTCTCCTGAGGTCTCCCCAACCTCCTCTCAGCACCAGGTAATAAGAGCATTTATTAGTAAGCCCCTTGAGACCATACCCAATTTTAAGAGTCCCTATTTAAAATAAGTGTGAGGTGGGGGTAGGGGGTGGGGCACCAGTCCCTTAATTTGCCAGGGGCGCTCAGACCTCTAGATCAGTGCTGGAGGCCCCTAGATCAGTGTTGGCCCCTAGGCAGTCCAAATCTCAGGGCCCTCCTTGCAGATTATCTTCTCACATGTTTTAATTTTACCAACCAACAGTCTGCGATCTGGAAACTGTAATGTGAATCTGATGTCTATGGTTTAAGTACTTTAAGTTTTTACTGGGTACATTACAATAATGGGATCCGGTCTGAAGATCGACAGTGTCTAGGTCGACAATGTTTAGGTCGACCACTATAGGTCGACAGTCACTAGGTCGACATGGATGGAAGGTCGACAGGGTTACTAGGTCGACATGTGCTAGGTTGACAGGTCTAAAGGTCGACATGAGTTTTTCACATTTTTTTTCTTTTTTTGAATTTTTTCATACTTAACGATCCACGTGGACTACGATTGGAACGGTAAATTGCCCGAAGCATGGCGAGCGAAGCGAGCCATGCAAGGGGACGCGGTGCACTAATTTGGGATCCCGGTCACTCTACGAAGAAAACGACACCCAAAAAAATAAAAATCCTCATGTCGACCTTTAGACCTGTCGACCTAGCACATGTCGACCTAGAAACCCTGTCGACCTTCCATCCATGTTGACCTAGTGACTGTCGACCTACAGTGGTCGACCTAAACATTGTCGACCTAGACACTGTCGATTTGATGGACCACACCCACAATAATACAGTATTTTTTTCTATAGAGTCTCTAATGTAATGTTTTTCATTTCTTTGAGTTGATTTTCTATCTTTTGGAAACAATTTAAGAAAGCTTGATTGTCATTTTCTTTCAAGATCAAATCAATATTATTGTCGTGGGGCCCTGTAAAGGGCTGGTGTCTACCATGCCTAGTTGGTAATGCAGCACTGCCCTAAATACACCCCTACATGTGTGAAGCTGTTCCCCTTATCAGACTCTTATCTGGACTACTGTATGCTGTCGCTCAGGGTCTATTTGTCATTGGTGGTCAACGGGCAGCTGTAATTATCATGTTGTATTGCTGCATATTACAATGAAGCCCTATTCTGAGGAATTGCTCTAGGATCCCTCCTGAGGATTTTTTGCCATTTCAGCAAAAAGTTCTAGTCAATACTCCTTTAGTGTCACGTATCCCTTCCAATGGCTAGTAATGCCCTTGGGAATTCAACTTTTCTCATAGGCATGTGCACGAGGCACATGCACACCTCTTTGGCAGCCCCAAATTCCACATAAAACAAGTCCTCCCAACATCTCAGTTGGCTCCCAGAGAAGAGCCATCTTCTTTTTAAATCCAAGAGGGCTGATGTGAAACTATTCTATTTGAATACAGCACTAAGGGGGACATGTACTAAGCAGTGATAAAAGTGGAGAAGTGAGCCAGTGGAGAAGCTGCCCATGGCAACCAATCAGCTGCTCTGTATACTTTTATAGTATGCAAATTATAAATGTTACGCCAATTCTGATTGGTTGCCATGGGCAACTTCTCCACTGGCTCACTTCTCCACTTTTATCACTACTTAGTACATGTCCCCCTAAAAGCCATCCTGGTTTTCAAAAAGAAATGGGTGATGTGATAATTGGGGAGGAGAGAACATCAGTAACCAATGCCAGCCATCCAAGTGAGTAGACTATGTCCCATGCAGTGTAGTCTATGTACCAAGGGAGGGAAGGGGGGTAGTCCATGATACAGATGAAGGAGGAGGGGGGATTGTCTATGCCCCAGGTGGGTCGAAATATCTCCCAGTGCAGTTGGTCTAAGTCCTGCGCTTTATGGAGGGATTTGGTGTTAGTCTGTGCTTTGAACGCGAAGGTGTCACACACCATTTGCATGGCACTTGGGCATTCCTAAGCCTACTCAACCCCATTATCTACTCCATTTCCTGACATAATGTTTCAGCACTGCCCTACAAAATTAGATGAAATTGAGCAAGAACTCCATACTCCACTTAAAATACTTTACTCTGTCCAATTTTTACCTTCTGTGAGGCGTGGTCTACAGTATGCCGACTGACGGGATCCCGGTGCACAGTATACCGGTACCGGGATCCCGACAGCCGGCATACCAACACTTATTCTTCCTCGTGGGGGTCCACGACCCCCCTGGAGGGAGAATAAAATAGCCTGGTGCGCGTAGCGCTCCACCGTGCCCGTAGCATGGCGAGCGCAGCGAGCCCGCAAAGGGCTCATTTGTGCTCGCCACACTGTCGGTAAGCCGGCGGTCGGGCTCCCGGCACCGGTATGCTGGTCGCCGGGAGCCCGACCACCGGCATACCATAGTAAACCCTCTGTGAGATCAACCCCATCCTCCTATATCTCTTGCTCTTCCAATACAATGGAAAACCAGGTGCATTTGTGAAAACTGAGGCATGCACAATCAGGGTTAGGCTGGCCCACAGGGGTACAGAAGAAGCCCCGGTGGGCCCCACTGCCTGAAACTCCCATTCCCTCCTCTAGGGATCTGTTTCCAGACTGTGCCCTTGAATTATACATTATACATGTTACATTATACTGCACAGGACTATGGTGTATTTTCTACAGTGTATTGTTGTTGTTAATCTGGTACATTATTTATTATTTTTTAATTATTTATTACCAGTTATTTATATAGTGAACACATATTCTGCAGCACTTTACAGAAAATATTTTGGTCATTCACATCAGTCCCTAAACCAGTGTCATTTATAGTCTATATTCCCTACCACACGCACACACTTATACACTAAGGTTAATTTTTGGGGGGAGTCAGTAAACCTACTAGTGATGAGCGGGTTCGGTTCCTCGGAAACCGAACCCCCCTGAACTTCACCCATTTTACACGGGTCCGAGGCATACTCGGATTCTCCCGTATGGCTCGGTTAATCCGAGCGCGCCCGAACATCATCATCCTGCTGTCGGATTCTCGCGAGATTCGGATTCTATATAAGGAGCCGCTCGTCGCCGCCATTTTCACTCGTGCATTGGAAATGTTAGGGAGAGGACGTGGCTGGCGTCCTCTCCGTTTGTGCTTATTGCTTAATTGTGGGGACTGGGGAGCAGCTGTATTATATAGGAGGAGTACAGTGCAGAGTTTTGCTGATCAGTGACCACCAGTTTTATCCGTTCTCTGCCTGAAAAACGCTCCATATCTGTGCTCAGTGTGCTGCATATATCTGTGCTCACACTGCTTTATTGTGGGTACTGGGGACCAGCAGTATTATATAGGAGGAGTACAGTGCAGAGTTTTGCTGACCAGTGACCACCAGTATACGTTGTCTGCCTGAAAAACACTCCATATCTGTGCTCAGTGTGCTGCATATATCTGTGCTCACACTGTGGGTACTGGGGACCACCAGTATATTAAATAGGAGGAGTACAGTGCAGAGTTTTGCTGACAGTGACCACCAGTATACGTTGTCTGCCTGAAAAACGCTCCATATTTGTGCTCAGTGTGCTGCATATATCTGTGCTCACACTGCTTTACTGTGGGTACTGGGGACCACCAGTATATTAAATAGGAGGAGTACAATGCAGAGTTTTGCTGACCAGTGACCACCAGTATATATAGCAGTACGGTACGGAAGGTCACTGCTCTACCTACCTCTGTGTCATCAAGTATACTATCCATCTAAATTCTATACCTGTGGTGCATTTTAGTTTTGCAGTTTGCTGACAGTGACCACCAGTATATATAGCAGTACGGTACGGAAGGCCACTGCTCTACCTACCTCTGTGTCATCAAGTATACTATCCATCTAGATTCTATACCTGTGGTGCATTTTAGTTTTGCAGTTTGCTGACAGTGACCACCAGTATATATAGCAGTACGGTACAGAAGGCCACTGCTCTACCTACCTCTGTGTCGTCAAGTATACTATCCATCTAGATTCTATACCTGTGGTGCATTTTAGTTTTGCAGTTTGCTGACAGTGACCACCAGTATATATAGCAGTACGGTACGGAAGGCCACTGCTCTACCTACCTCTGTGTCGTCAAGTATACTATCCATCTAGATTCTATACCTGTGGTGCATTTTAGTTTTGCAGTTTGCTGACAGTGACCACCAGTATATATAGCAGTACGGTACGGAAGGCCACTGCTCTACCTACCTCTGTGTCGTCAAGTATACTATCCATCTAGATTCTATACCTGTGGTGCATTTTAGTTTTGCAGTTTGCTGAGAGTGACCACCAGTATATATAGCAGTACGGTACGGAAGGCCACTGCTCTACCTACCTCTGTGTCGTCAAGTATACTATCCATCTAGATTCTATACCAGTGGTGCATTTTAGTTTTGCAGTTTGCTGACAGTGACCACCAGTATATATAGCAGTACGGTACGGAAGGCCACTGCTCTACCTACCTCTGTGTCGTCAAGTATACTATCCATCTAGATTCTATACCTGTGGTGCATTTTAGTTTTGCAGTTTGCTGACAGTGACCACCAGTATATATAGCAGTACAGTACGGAAGGCCACTGCTTTACCTACCTCTGTGTCATCAAGTATACTATCTATCTAGATTCTATACCTGTGGTGCATTTTAGTTTTGCAGTTTGCTGACAGTGACCACCAGTATATATAGCAGTACGGTACGGAAGGCCACTGCTCTACCTACCTCTGTGTCGTCAAGGATACTATCCATCTAGATTCTATACCTGTGGTGCATTTTCGTTTTCAAGTTTGCTGACAGTGACCACCAGTATATATAGCAGTACGGTACGGAAGGCCACTGCTGTACCTACCTCTGTGTCGTCAAGTATACTATCCATCTAGATTCTATACCTGTGGTGCATTTTAGTTTTGCAGTTTGCTGACAGTGATCACCAGTTTATATAGCAGTACGGTAAGGAAGGTCACTGCTCTACCTACCTCTGTGTCGTCAAGTATACTATCCATCTAGATTCTATACCTGTGGTGCATTTTAGTTTTGCAGTTTGTTGACTGTGACCACCAGTATATATAGCAGTACGGTACGGAAGGCCACTGCTCTATCTACCTCTGTGTCGTCACGTATACTATCCATCTAGATTCTATACCTGTGGTGCATTTTAGTTTTGCAGTTTGCTGACAGTGACCACCAGTATATATAGCAGTACGGTACGGAAGGCCACTGCTCTACCTACCTTTGTGTCGTCAAGCATACTATCCATCTAGATTCTATACCTGTGGTGCATTTTAGTTTTGCAGTTTGCTGACAGTGACCACCAGTTTAAATATAGCAGTACGGTATGGAAGGCCACTGCTCTACCTACCTCTGTGTCGTCAAGTATACTATCCATCTAGATTCTATACCTGTGGTGCATTTTAGTTTTGCAGTTTGCTTACAGTGACCACCAGTATATATAGCATTACGGTACGGAAGGCCACTGCTCTACCTACCTCTGTGTCGTCAAGTATACTATCCATCTAGATTCTATACCTGTGGTGCATTTTAGTTTTGCAGTTTTCTGACAGTGACCACCAGTATATATAGCAGTACGGTACGGAAGGCCACTGCTCTACCTACCTCTGTGTCATCAAGTATACTATCCATCTAGATTCTATACCTGTGGTGCATTTTAGTTTTGCAGTTTGCTGAGAGTGACCACCAGTATATATAGCAGTACGGTACGGAAGGCCACTGCTCTACCTACCTCTGTGTCATCAAGTATACTATCCATCTAGATTCTATACCTGTGGTGCATTTTAGTTTTGCAGTTTGCTGACAGTGACCACCAGTATATATAGCAGTACGGTACGGAAGGCCACTGCTCTACCTACCTCTGTGTCGTCAAGTATACTATCCATCTAGATTCTATACCTGTGGTGCATTTTAGTTTTGCAGTTTGCTGACAGTGACCACCAGTATATATAGCATTACGGTACGGAAGGCCACTGCTCTACCTACCTCTGTGTCATCAAGTATACTATCCATCTAGATTCTATACCTGTGGTGCATTTTAGTTTTGCAGTTTGCTGAGAGTGACCACCAGTATATATAGCAGTACGGTACGGAAGGCCACTGCTCTACCTACCTCTGTGTCATCAAGTATACTATCCATCTAGATTCTATACCTGTGGTGCATTTTAGTTTTGCAGTTTGCTGACAGTGACCACCAGTATATATAGCAGTACGGTACGGAAGGCCACTGCTCTACCTACCTCTGTGTCGTCAAGTATACTATCCATCTAGATTCTATACCTGTGGTGCATTTTAGTTTTGCAGTTTGCTGACAGTGACCACCAGTATATATAGCAGTACAGTACGGAAGGCCACTGCTCTACCTACCTCTGTGTCGTCAAGTATACTATCCATCTAGATTCTATACCTGTGGTGCATTTTAGTTTTGCAGTTTGCTGACAGTGACCACCAGTATATATAGCAGTACGGTACGGAAGGCCACTGCTCTACCTACCTCTGTGTCATCAAGTATACTATCCATCTAGATTCTATACCTGTGGTGCATTTTAGTTTTGCAGTTTGCTGACAGTGACCACCAGTATATATAGCAGTACGGTACGGAAGGCCACTGCTCTACCTACCTCTGTGTCGTCAAGTATACTATCCATCTAGATTCTATACCTGTGGTGCATTTTAGTTTTGCAGTTTGCTGACAGTGACCACCAGTATATATAGCAGTACGGTACGGAAGGCCACTGCTCTACCTACCTCTGTGTCGTCAAGTATACTATCCATCTAGATTCTTTACCTGTGGTGCATTTTAGTTGTGCGCAGTATATATAGTAGTAGGCCATTGCTATTGATACTGGCATATAATTCCACACATTAAAAAATGGAGAACAAAAATGTGGAGGTTAAAATAGGGAAAGATCAAGATCCACTTCCACCTCATGCTGAAGCTGCTGCCACTAGTCATGGCCGAGATGATGAAATGCCATCAACGTCGTCTGCCAAGGCCGATGCCCAATGTCATAGTAGAGAGCATGTAAAATCCAAAAAACAAAAGTTCAGTAAAATGACCCAAAAATCAAAATTGAAAGCGTCTGATGAGAAGCGTAAACTTGCCAATATGCCATTTACGACACGGAGTGGCAAGGAACGGCTGAGGCCCTGGCCTATGTTCATGGCTAGTGGTTCAGCTTCACATGAGGATGGAAGCACTCATCCTCTCACTAGAAAACTGCAGTGCCACTCCTAGATGGGCAAGGTGTTTGTGTCGGCCACTTGGGTCGCTTAGCTTAGTCACACAACTACCTCATTGCGCCTCTTTCTTTCTTTGCATCATGTGCTGTTTGGGGACTATTTTTTTGAAGTGCCATCCTGTCTGACACTGCAGTGCCATTCCTAGATGGGCCAGGTGTTTGTGTCGGCCACTTGTGTCGCTTAGCTTAGTCACACAGCGACCTTGGTGCGCCTCTTTTTTTCTTTGCATCATGTGCTGTTTGGGGACTATTTTTTTGAAGTGCCACCCTGCCTGACAATGCAGTGCCACTCCTAGATGGGCCAGGTGTATGTGTCGGCCACTTGGGTTGCTTAGCTTAGTCACACAGCTACCTCATTGCGCCTCTTTTTTTCTCTGCATCATGTGCTGTTTGGGGACTATTTTTTTGAAGTGCCATCCTGTCTGACACTGCAGTGCCACTCCTAGATGGGCCAGGTGTTTGTGTCGGCCACTTGTGTTGCTTAGCTTAGTCACACAGCGACCTTGGTGCGCCTCTTTTTTTCTTTGCATCATGTGCTGTTTGGGGACTATTTTTTGAAGTGCCATCCTGCCTGACACTGCAGTGCCACTCCTAGATGGGCCAGGTGTTTGTGTCGGCCACTTGTGTCGCTTAGCTTAGCCATCCAGCAACCTCGGTGCAAATTTTAGGACTATAAATAATATTGTGAGGTGTGAGGTGTTCATAATAGACTGAAAATGAGTGTAAATTATGGTTATTGAGGTTAATAATACTATGGGATCAAAATGACCCCCAAATTCTATGATTTAAGCTTTTTTTGAGGGTCTTTTGTAAAAAAACACCCGAATCCAAAACACACCCGAATCCGACGAATAATTTTCAGGGAGGTTTTGCCAAAACGCGTCCGAATCCAAAACACGGCCGCGGAACCAAATCCAAAACCAAAACACAAAACCCGAAAAATTTCCGGTGCATATCACTAGTTATAATTTGGGCTGAATTGACAACCTTCTAGTGCTCAGATCTGATAACGCAATGACAAGCTTTTCTACTCGCGTGTTTATGTAGCCCCATTGTGGGACCTAATGCCATTCGTGTGCCCACTGCAATGTCATTTGTCGTGTTGTATTACATTCTGAATATCAGCCAGTGACGTGCGGTGAGGTCAGAGGCTGGGGAGGCACAAATGGTGGAAGCTCTCAGTGCCAGGAGCCTGTCTCACCCCCTACACAATTTACAGTAACCTCAGGGAGGTTTTGGCAAAACGCGTCCGAATCCAAAACACGGCCGCAGAACCGAATCCAAAACCAAAACACAAAACCCGAAAAATTTCCGGTGCACATCTCTAAAACCTACCAGTTTATTTTTGGAGTTTGTGAAGAAACCTGAGTCCCCAGAAAAAACCCAAGCAAGTACAAACTATGCAAACACCGCACAATTAGGGCCATAGTAGGAATTGGACCCATGACCTCAATGCTGTGAGGCAGTAATGCTAACCATTGCACCATCCAGACTACCTCAAATCATGAAACATCATGGTACATGATCATGCATCATGCATGGAATAGCAGTATTTAGTGTGTGTGTGTATATTATATATATATATATATATATATATATTTATTGAGGGGCCTAGAATATGCACTCTCCAATGGTTAGCAGAGCCTTTATGGTGGCCATACCCCTAAATATGGACCCCTACCACTGCATTCCCCCGGTGGTCCCTACATGCCCCAATCCGATACTGCGCACACTGTGAGTCCAAAGGAAATTTGCACTATGTGTCACGGTCCGAGGCACGGCGATTCCCCAGATATGCCAATCTGCAAATCCCTGCCACGTGACACCGCTACTGGATACCTGAGCGCGTGTGTTAATTTCAACAATCTCACTGCCACCAGCCAAAGTACAAACATTTAGGGTATGACCCAAGGCAAACTTATGGCTTTTGCCTGCACCTAGAATTATTAATATTTTGGTAACGCCTCTTTCAGAGAGTTGGGTTGGATACACAACAGAAACCAGATCTAAAATTAAGATTATTTAATTCAAGTAAAACACTTCAAAGCTTATGTTACAGAAAAAAGAAAGTTACAAGAATATAATGATAAAAAGTCAAAGTCACAGCAAAAAGACAACTTCAAGAAAATAAAAATAGGAAGATAAATCCACTGATCCTTGCACGCATGCAGAGTAGAACGATGAGGTGAAGTGAAGCCGCTTCGGATATATCGGAGCATTACAGAGCCAGAATGTTCTACTGACCCACTTCTTTGATAATGGACAATTTACACTCTGTGGGTCTCCTATTTAAAAAACATGCTGCCCCTTAAACCCCCCTCCCACTGAAGTGTTACTGTTAACCTTTTCCAGATCAGAGTTAATTGTGTAAATTCAACTGTAACATAGGGTCTCTTGGTCATATACGCAGGGGCTGGCTAATTACTCTTCCCCTTCCTTTTGAAGATGGGCAATCAGATTTATCAATCATACTAAGACACTGTTATAGCTGGCTGAAGGAAGTTTTTAATCCCCTTCCCTAGCCAGCATGTCTTTCTGGTCTCTCTCTGGTGACCCCCTGGGGTCAGGAAACAACCTGTTAGGCGATACACAAGCCAGTTGAGAAAACACATTTCAGGCCTGACCTGCGTTTACTTTAAGATCTCAGTTCTGATTCTTGGGTAAGTAAACTAAACTAAATTTCACACCTAAGCAGTCAGTGTGTCTCTGTGTTCTGTGGCTACAATGAAATGCCAGCAGATCAATCAAGCGCCAACCATTTAACATGCAAAGACAGTTATCACATACTGGTACATTGATACATCAATTGGAATAATACAAATTTCAATCATGCCCATTTCGATGTAACCCAGATGCATTGGCATCACATCCATTGATACGTACCTCGGATATCCTGGTGTCATCTATATTGATATCACACTATTTATTAACAGGCCTATTCCTACTTGAAATAGCCTGGATCATGACACCTCCCCCTGTAAGATCAGCATGGGAGCAGTGGCACGTCAGGCCGAAGTCTCCTATGACCTTTTCACACAGGGTTTATACATAATCACACACAGGGCATTTGCAGACATTGATCAATACAATATTATTTGCAGTTATGCACATTCTGGCATCATAATGTAGTCCAATCATGACACTATGGAGTGCTTGTTTTGTTTCTACAGAACACTGATATTTTGATATACTGTACATGAAATAGGCTGGAGTACCCATGTCATCCATAAAAGTACTACACATTAATATCCCCTGTTCTAAAATAACAATGATTAATCTTTTCATTTCATTTCTATTTTAGTCTTATTAGATTTTTTGCACAAGTAATGCGCTGAAAATACAAGAAAGGCTCCAAATCTTCATTACTTTTTATTTTTACAGTGAAAGAATATTAAGGCTAAGTGAACAAATGTTATTTAATATAAAATAGTTCTCGTAATTTGCTTATGTCAGGCGGCACTGACATATTATTTAGTATTATAGATCAAACATCATTAATGTTTTAACAGAAAGAGAAAAAGATCAATGCACGTTATTTCTGTGCCTTAGCATCTGTAGCACTCCTGTAGTTCAGTCCAGTAGACAGTGAGAATCCCATCATCTTGAACTTGCCAACCTTCATTCAATTCCACACAGTAATAGAACTTTAATAACAACGAAATATGTTTTATGGGGGATGTTGATAACTAAATGCTTATCCCTTATATAGAAATTTAGATAATTGGAATTTCTCATAGCTTCAATACAGTTGTGACCACAGGAGAATACCTTGATACAGGAGATTAATTTGCTTATTTTTCAGAAGATGTCTGCTGTATGTTTAATACTCTATATTTGTATTATGGACTGCAGGTCCTGTAAATCTGAGGTATTTCTTTCTTGAATGAATGAGGAGATAAGCAATTGAATTTGAAAGATACTTTATGCAACAAAAAAGCAATTTAGTTCGTGGTCTTTTGAGGCCAAGCGGCATGTAGACATTGAATGCTAAATATATTTTTATACTGCTGGTGTGCTGTGAGTCCTTTACTCTACCAGATTTGTTTGTGTGTTCTAGATAGGCAGATAGTAGCAGCTGCTATGGGCTCTGGGTGTACTGTTGATTCTTTTTTTTTATTTTTTATTTAAAAACATAAAACAAGTTGTGATTTTAGAAACGTGTTTAAGAGAACAATTTGAACATCTATTCAAGTTAATTCACAAAGTGTTTATTGATAGATAACTACTATAAAAATTGGGCTTATATTTTTCAAAAGCTGTTAAAAAGTTCCCCATGTGTTATTACTGACTATTTGTGACTTGTTCCAAAGCAAGACAAATGGCAAAGGGACACTTGGCCCTAGAAGATGACTCAGTAGGCAACACTCAGTACACATAAGTATCAACGATCATTGTATTCGGCTACTGTACACAATACACAGTCACTGTATATAGCAGCTGCGTGGCTCTGTTACTATTTGTTGGGTCTTTCTAAACCTTAAAAGCAGATTGACCAAAAACTCTCCAGGAACGAAAAATCAATATACAATTAAGGCATGGCTGCTATTGCTTTATAAGTCCACTTTCTACATGTCTTTTATTGTGTATGAACAGGGTGAAACTCTATTACAGGTCCCTATTTTCAGTTTGTTACTTTGTTATCAGCCATATTTGGGGGTTATTCAGGTTTGTTAGCAAACAAACAAAACACACTAATGGGCAAAACCATGTTGCACTGCAGGTAGGGCAGATGTAAAATGTGCAGAGAGAGTTAGATTTGGCTGGGTTATATTGTTTCTGGGCAGGGAAATACTGTCTGTTTCACTTTTACTATGCAATTTACATTTCAGTTTGAACACACAACACCCAAATCTAACTCTCTCTGCACATGTTACATCTGCCCCACCTGCAGTGCACATGGTTTTGCCTGTTATTGTGCTTTTTCTGTTTGCTAACAAACCTGAATAAGGCCCTTTACGCAATATGTAGTGTTTAGCAATGCCATTTTTTTTTACAAGTTTTACCTACCTGTTGATAACTGTGGATGATTTTCTATTTGAGTTATTACAGCTGCTGCTACCCTTTCCTGGACATCAATAAGCCAGGTATCGCAGGAATGTGGTGATCCATCAATCACACCACCACTTCTTTCCTAGTTGTATTCCAGTATTGTGTGTTCCAATTGCATACAGTATATCATGTTTGGAGGGATCTGATATCCTGGAGTAGACTGAAGTTACTTAAATATAAATGTTAGTGATCTTTCACTGAATCAGTGCTCCACTGTTGTATGTTACTAATGTATGTGTAGCAAGGGCCAGTGTACTTGTGCGGTCACTGGCCCTGCTACTGGCATGCGCGTCCCTCCTCACCTGGGACGCCCCGGCGCCAGCCCATGGGGCCGGAGGTAGCGCGGGCTTCGGGCGGTGCTGGGGACCTGACCTGGTCCGGTCTCCACCTGCCCAGCTGAATGCAGAGTTCGGCAGCGGGCGTGGGGACGGCGGTGCATATCCACCGCCGCTCCACGCGGGTGATGGCGGCGGGCCTGCATCCTCCGGGACGCAGACCCCGCAAATCGCCGCCCGGCATTTTGAATTTGGCGCCAGCCGCGAGCCAATCACGGCTCGTGAACTGGCAGCCAATCAGGAGTGGCGGCGGCGAGCCAATCCCGGCTCGCCGCATCATAGCCCCGCCCCCCGGCACTGGCTTGTATTAGCCAGCGCCGGGCGCGGGAGTTCGGTTCGGCGACGGAGAAGGAGCGGAGAAGAGCTCCTGAAGATAGAAGAAAGAAGACGGCGCTGGAAGTCCCGGAGGGCGGCGGTAGTTGCAAAAGAGCTGAGGCACGCCGCCGCCCGCCGGGTGAAGTACAAGGAGCCGACACCCGTCGGGGAAGTCGCCGGAAGCCCTGGGTCAGCGGTGTGCAACGCAAAAGAGCTTGCACCGGCCACCGCTGCCCAGGTGAAGTCTCAAGGAAGCCCGGAGGTGGTGGGAGCCATCCCGCCTCCAGCGAAGACAACGCGGTGGGCGTGGCCGGACCAGGCTTGGTCCAGCCGGGGCCCTTTGAACGGGTAAGTACAGGAGCCCCCCCCTCCTCCCCTAGACCACCAGGGATCGGGCACTAGGCCCGTGGGCAGAGTCAGGCCCTTCCGGCCTGGGGGCATAAAGTCGGGCCCTCCCGGCCCGTGGCACGGTTGAGCGGGCGTTAGGCACGAGGGGAGAGTCAGGTCACTGGCCTGTGGCGCAAGTAGGCGGGCACTAGGCCCGTGGGGCAAAACAGGCACTAGGCCTGAGTAACAGAGGGCGCAAGGCCCCATTATCCTCCAGATAGGCAGTCATAGGTAGGGGGCCTCCAGGGCAAGGAAGCCCAACACAATTGTGTGTATCTGAAGTCGGCGCTAGGCCGCAGGTTGCTGAAGTCGGCGCATGGCCGCAGGTTGCTGAAGTCGGCGCAAGGCCGCAGGTTGCTGAAGTCGGCGCAAGGCCGCAGGTTGCTGAAGTCGGCGCTAGGCCGCAGGTTGCTGAAGTCGGCGCAAGGCCGCAGGTTGCTGAAGTCGGCGCAAGGCCGCAGGTTGCTGAAGTCGGCGATAGGCCGCAGGTTGCTGAAGTCGGCGATAGGCCGCAGGTTGCTGGAGTCGGCACTAGGCCGCAGGTTGCTGAAGTCGGCACTAGGCCGCAGGTTGCTGAAGTCGGCGCTACGCCGCATGTGTGATGAGTTCTCAGTTTTCCCCACAGCCAGGCCCCCATGAAAGGTAGGCTGTCGGAAGTACGCGTTGGTGAGTACCACAAAGTTGAAACAGTATTACGGTGTTGTGCTATAACCTTTGTATAAGTGTCTCTCCGTCATAAAGCGTAAGCAGCGCCACGTCCCGTGGGCTGTGTTGTGTGTTCTCTTACAGGAGCAAAGAAGAAGGGCCAGTCGTCTGGCGGAAGCAGAGTATATAGCTGGTGAGCATAAAGGTGTTTCGTGTGTGTTCTTGGTATATGTTGCCCCTCCCCCACTTCCCCTTTGGGCGTTTTCGTTCAGGGTCACCACTACGGGGGCACCCAGTCTGAGGCCACAAGTGCCAATGATGACCCTTCACTGAGCCCAGTGTAGGCCACCCCAGTATAGTGTGCCCCCCCCCCCCCCCATTCGTTTCAGGTGACCCAGGAAGTTCTTCTCCGTGTCTGAACGTGTGCCAGTATCGTCTGAGCTACCTCGACGGACTGAAGGTGGAGGACGGGAGGCGTGAGGTACGTAGGCCTGGTAAGTGAGCGATCCAAATGTTGTTCTCCAGGGCCCCACCCCCGTGCCTCTTACATATGTTTACAATGTACATTTGATACAGATGCTGGTACTGTATGTTATTTTGCTAAGTATAATTCTGATACTTTGTTTGGTTATTGTATCATTTTGATATATTATTGTTGAATAGAACTTTCTAAAGAGTGATTATGTTCTATTATATCATTTTTTAATAACTGTGTTGTTATGTTTATGTTTGTTTGCACTGTTCATTTGTCAGCATAAAGCGCCTCTGACCTGTGTTTTTTTTTTTTTTTTTTTTTGCATTTTGTCTTTCTGCGGACCCACTGAGTCCTCTACATTGTTTACTGCTGTTGTTGGTAATTTACAGTAAGTAGCATCAGTTCGGTCAATCTCAGTCCCTAATTTTACTCTGTGTTTGCTGTGGTAATGAATTGCTTACTTTGTTGAACTTATGACCATTCAGTCAGTGGCATATTAACTTCCAGTAGGCCTTCTCTACCAATCAGCAGTTCTTACTTCAAGGCCAGCCCTAAGCATAGGCAACCTATGAACAGCTGTGTAGAGATGAGTCCTGCTGGGGAATTATTTGTGGCCAGCAGTGGAACCAGACATTGGATCCCAGTGATGATGTATGAGCCACTGAGGTATTTAAAATTAGGAGCCAGCTACAAGCCAATTGATTCTTGTGAACTGGCAGCGAATCAGAAGTTGCTGCATTGAGTAAATCATGGTAAGCCACATCATCACTCCTCCCACACACTCCAAGGACGAAGGGGGAGCATAAATGATCACCCAAAAAGGCACAGAAGATGCTGTGCCAAAGAAAAAAGACTAGAAGAGGCAGCAGAGAGAAGACAGAAGAAACTGTGTCAAGCCAGAAGACATTAGGAGGCCTCAGCCCTGGTCGCAAGGGGACTTTTACAATAGAGCTTATACTGACCCTTATGCTGTTCTGGTGAAGTCCATTGATATTCTAGAGTCAAGCCAGCAGCAAGAGGCAGGAGAGTACATGGTGCTTGGCAAGCTGAGGAGCAATGCTGACCTCTGTGGGGAAGGGCCAGCACTAGGGCAATGCCCACAGTGATAAGTCGGGCACTGGGACTGTGCCCCAAATGATAGGGGGGAGGGGGTAGACACCAGATAAATCTTGCTTTAGTCAAAAAATTGGTTAGGGCTGGCCCACCCTACTCTTTGCAGCCACCACCATCTTCCTTGTGAAATTTGGGTAGATGGGGCATGCGCAGAAGAGAGCGAAGGCTCTGGCGCAGCCATATTTCTGAATATATTACTAGAAAGATGACACTTCATAAAGTGGGTAACCGCTTGCTGGCACCACCACACCAGGGAGGTTGGATACTCTGGATGCAGGCAGGTTGTGCGGTGCGAGACCCCACTGAACAAATGGGTCAGCAAAGACAGAGCACCCTATGCCTTCAGTGAGATAGACAAAGTGGGAATGGTGCATATAGGCATGTTCACGTCAAGTCAAATACTACTGCTTGAGGATAAGCAAATAGACAAAAATAGTCTTGGTGCTAAACTGGATGATATTCTATTTTCAAGGTGTGACAAAAGCCGCTCACCTAGAAGAAGGATTCCAGTCATTTTTAATAAGAGCAAAACGAAAAAAAGATCTACTGGTGGCGCTTAATCACACACTTGTACACAATAAAATCAATATGTATAAAAAAATGTATTACGACACAAGTATAAAAAACAAATAGTAACTTCCTAGAGTGGGTTAGGATATATATCAAGTCAGCATAAATCAGACACCAAATAAATAGCTAATTAACATAATTCATATCTGCATATCATTAATCTTAAATATATTCATAAGTCTCGCAATAGTTCATATATTTCCATATAGAATGGGAAAATAATGAATGATATATAGGAAATGTCACTGGATTAGCAAAGCAATAAATGTACACTTCACTCTCATGATATATCCAATATATGCCAATAAATAAGCTGGTGTCAAAGACTTAAAGAATACACAAAATGGTTGAAATGGCCACTTACATTGCCAGAGTCTGTGGAGTCTCTCTGTATAGGCAAGACAGTCCCTATGAGCTTTGAGACTCCTCCCCTCTACCTCCCACACTACAACTCTCCTCCTGGATAGTTCAGCCCATACTTGACTAGTTTCCTAAAACTAAGGTCAGTGCTAACAGTGCAAGTAACTGTTTTCATTGCTAAAATATATTTCTTCTGTTTTAAATCAGAAACTTATACCTGTTATCTCACTCCACTAGTACTTGATTGCTAAGTAGCACCTGGTTGGGCAAACTCAATGAGTGGCCATTAATTGACTACATAATTGCTGCTCTGTTATACACCAAAATCATATTAATCAAAAATACTTGATTTCTCAAGTCAGCAATAATTTGACTCTAATAAGCACCTCCATATAACTTCATGCATTTCATTCAGTGCTACCAGGGGAACCTCCTCTTTTGCTTAACAAGCACCTGCCACTATTTACTTGAAAAACTGCATGTAGTTGAGGATACATCAGCCAGAGTACTAGCTATACACTACCTAAAAAGTTTAGGTTTATAGCAGAGGCATTTTAACAAATGTGTGTAGCATTTACAGAGTAGGTATGAAATACAGCTGCTCCCTATTTAAAAGTACTTACTGTACGTGGCTGTTCTTGGGATTGTAGACCAAAGGCAGTAGACTTTGCATCAAAAAGAGAAAATTTACAAAGAAGGTAAGTACAGGTGCTGAGATGGTTTGCATCTACCAAGCAGCTACTAAATGGAGATAGTCAGGCTCCTATGTAAAAACAACAGAACAATAGGGAGCAGCGCTCATAAATATAAACTCTAGAAGTTTTAAGTTCATATAATCAATATATATTTAATAGTTAAAAAATCACATAGGTAATAAACTATTTTAAAAACAAATATCATTAGACAAATATCCTAAAAAAGCAAGAATCTCACCCACTGAGGTATGTAGTAAGTCCAATCAATAGCAAACCCGTTCCTATTGAGCTGCCGGTATCATGAAGAGCTTAGGGGAACATGTACTAAGCAGTGATAAAAGTGGAGAAGTGAGTCAGTGGAGAAGTTGCCCATGGCAACCAATCAGAATTGACGAAACATTTATAATTTGCATACTATAAAAGTATACAGAGCAGCTGATTGGTTGCCATGGGCAGCTTCTCCACTGGCTCACTTCTCCACTTTTATCACTGCTTAGTACATGTCCCCCATAGTGCTGTATTCAAATAGAGTGGTTTCACATCAGCCCTTTTGGATTCAAAAAGAAGATGGCTCCTCCCTGGGAGCCAACTGAGATGTTGGGAGGACTTGTTTTATGTGGAATTTGGGGCTGCCAAAGAAGTGTGCAGGTGCCTCGTGCACATGCCTATGAGAAAAATTTAATTCCCAAGGGCATTACTAGCCATTGGAAGGGATACATGGCACTAAAGGAGTATTGGCTAGAACTTTTTGCTGAAATGGCAAAAAATCCTCAGGAGGGATCCTAGAGCAATTCCTCAGAATAGGGCTTCATTGTAATATGCAGCAATACAACATGATAATTACAGCTGCCCATTTACCACCAATGACAAATAGACTCTGAGCGACAGCATTCAGTAGTCCACATAAGAGTCTGATAAGGGGAACAGCTTCACACATGTAGGGGTGTATTTAGGACAGTGCTGGATTACCAACTAGGCATAGTAGACACCAGACCATGGGTCCGCACCTTTACAGGGCCCCACGACAATAAAATTGATTTGATCTTGAAAGAAAATGACAATTGAGCTTTCTTAAATTATTTCCAAAAGATAGAAAATCAACTCAAAGAAATTAAAAACATTTCATTAGAGACTCTATAGAAAAAAATACTGTATTATTGTAATGTACCCAGTAAAAACTTAAAGTACATAAACCATAGACATCAGATTCACATTACAGTTTCCAGATCGCAGACTGCTGGTTGGTAAAACTAAAACATATGAGGAGATAATCTGCATAGAGGGCCCTGAGATTTGGATTGCCTAGGGGCCAACACTAATCTAGGGGCCTCCAGCACTGATCTGGAGGTCTGGGCGCCCCTGGCAAATTAAGGGACTGGTGCCCCACCCCCTACCCCCACCTCACACTTATTTTAAATAGGGACTCTTAAAATTGGGTATGGTCTCAAGGGGCTTACTAATAAATGCTCTTATTACCTGGTGCTGAGAGGAGGTTGGGGAGACCTCAGGAGAGACACATCTGATATCCCAGTGTAATATGTTTCTTTCTGGCCTACGGTTCAGTGCTGCATCATATGCACTAAGGGAGACATGCACTAAGCAGTGATAAAAGTGGAGAAGTGAGCCAGTGGAGAAGCTGCCCATGGCAACCAATCTGCTGCTCTGTATACTTTTATAGTATGCAAATTATAAATGTTTCGTCAATGCTGATTGGTTGCCATGGGCAACTTCTCCACTTGCTCAATTCTCCACTTTTATCACTGCTTAGTACATGTCCCCCTTAGTCTTTAGATCTTATAAGGTGCTTTTAAATGTCCTGGGGTGATCACTCTGTAATTAGTGCTTTGTGGTGAAAGATGGTATGCCAGATATGGCAGGGAGTTCTCATATACTTATTTGCGCTCACCGCCCGAGGAAAAGCATCCAAAGCTCTGCTGACAGTGATTGAACGCTGTGCAAGTTCGCAGTATCCTGTGTCCTGGTAACTGGTCCCAGTATTCCTGCCAGTCCTGCCCCCAGTTCATCTTGGACCTGTATCTACTACAATTATATATCCAGTGTGTCCTTTTGCTTTGGAATCCCTGCTTCAAGTTATCAGTGCACCATTCCAGCCAGTATTGCACCTTGCCTCAGTAATCCTGCACCTGTCCAGTTTTGCAAACAGCAGTCTAATCGCACAGCCCTTTCTGCATGTTCATCTCCATTCAGTACCTGCAATTCTGTATTCAGACTCCAAACTCCTGTGAATCCTGCCAAATTCCAGCTCTGCTATCCAGAACTTTCAGCCTGCAAGTTTAAGTTTCCCTCTGTGTCCCAGTTCAGCTCTCATCAAACCTTTGCTATTAGCCTTGCTGTGTCAGTTACTCTGCAATTAACCCCTGCTTTACCAGCTGCATTTCTCCAGGTAAATTATCCTGTTTATACCTTGTGGACTCCTGTGCAGATACCAGGTGATCCAGGCAGGGGGCCGTGACCTGCACATCAGGGGCAGCGAAACCCAAATCCCCTTGCGGGGTTCTCTGGTGAACATCCCCCGGTGTGTTAGACTCCGCGCCTCTGCTCTGGGTCGCGCCAACCACCTGGTGTCTACTTCCAGAATACAGGTGCTTCCAAACACCATAACAACACGTTAGAGAAAATACCCTCATTGCAATACCCAGATTGGAGAGAAACTTTTAAAAAATGTAGCACAAGATAAACTAATTATCAGGGAGCGCATATAGGGTGAAATTCAATTGTTTGAAAAGTTGGTTGGGTGTCTGTTTTTTCCTGTCTATTAGATAGGAAAAAACAGACTCCCAACAGACTTTTCAAACATTTGAATCTCCCCCATATAGTCTAAAATGTATTACAATTTAAACAAAATAACATGTATCAATAAATCACATACACAGATGATAAATAATGATTTAAAAAAGTTAGCAATGTTTTGATTCCTCCAGCGGTTGGTAATATATAGTACAGTGTTTCCCACATATGTGGAAATGATAGCACTCTCCAAACTTACTATATAGACATAGTCAAAAAATGCATTTAATGAAAAAAACAACAAGGTAGATCTCACAGTTCCAGAGCGATATCCACGTAAACACCAACGTTTCAGTCCACACCGGGACCTTTGTCAAGGTACATGCAGCAAAGTCAGCAGATCAAAAGTAGACACAATGTTATATAGGGAACTGGAACATGTCAACATGTCTCATAGGGGTATATTTACTAAGGTCCCGATTTTGTCCGAGTTTGTTTTTTTTCTAAGTGTCATCTCGGGAATTTACTAAATGCAAATCTCGGCAGTGTTGCGGCTATTCGTATTGATTTACCCAGCTAAGTTCACAAATACAAATGAATACACCATCGGTCAAACACGGCTGTTATTTGATACAACTCGGTAATTTACTAAGAATTTGTATTCTCAATCACTGCCGACAATAGTCAAACACTGCCGGGAAAGCATAGACTTCGTAAAAAAAAAGCAGTTTTAAAATAGACCTTGGCATGTTTAGATAAGCATGCACATATCAGTGAGATCCGTGCATGATTATCTGTGGGAAGGGGTGTGAAAGTGTTAAAAATCAAAGAAAAAAATTGCCATAACCAGCCTCGGGCTCTTTGAGCCGGTCCTGGTTGTAAAATTACAGGGGGAAAATTGCGTAGAGTCCACCCATATTTATACAACCAGCACTGGGCTCTGTGTCTGGTCCTGGTTCAAAAAATTTGGGGGACAAAAGACGTAGGGGTCTCCCGTATTTTTTAAACCAGCACCGGGCTCCACTAGCCAGAGAGATAATGCCACAGCCGGGGCATTACCCCCCCAACTAGTCACCCCTGGCCAGGGTACCCTGGAGGAGTGGGGACCCCTTAAATCAAGGGATCCCCCCCCTCCAACCACCCAAGGACCAGGTTGTGAAGCCCAAGGCTGCTCCCCTCCCCATCCATGGGCGGTGGATGGGAGGCTGATAGCCTTTGTGTAAAAAATAGAATATTGTTTTTTGCAGGAGAACTAAAAGTCCCAGAAAGCCTCCCCCGCAAGCTGGTACTTGGAGAACAACAAGTATCAGCATGCGGGGAAAGAACGGGCCCGCTGGTACCTGTAGTTCTTCTACAAATAAAATTCCCCCAAAAAACAGTAGACACACACCGTGAAAGTAAAATTTTATTTACACACACTTACACACTCACATACCTACATCCAGCGCTGCGATTCACGTCCACTTGTCCAGTAGCATCCACGGGGTATCTGGAAAAATAAAATTATACTTACAACCAATCCAGTGTAGATCTGTCCTCTTCTTTCTTGATGTAATCCAGGGACTTGTTTAAAATAATAAGCCGAAAACCCGATCCACACTACTAAAGGGGATCCATGTTTACACATGGAACCCCTTTCCCCGACTGCCAGGACCCCCCTGTGACTTCTGTCAGTGAAGGTCCCGCCAGCCAATCAGGGAGCGCCACATCATGGTGCTCTCCTGATTGGCTGTGTGCTCCTTGCCTGTCAATCAGGCTCAGCGCAGCGGCTAGAATGGAGGATCGCGGTCCTCCATTATAGCCTATGATGGGAACTTTGCGGTCTGCGGGTAACCGCAAAGTTAATTGGGGTCACCTTCATTGTTTTATGTCCGGCAGTGTTTTGCAAATCACTCCCGTAAAACACTACCCAACAATACGAATCACATCGACATCGGAAAAAACGAAAATAGAAAACTCTGCAACTTAGTAAATTACCGTAGATGGATTCAAAAAGTTGCAGTAAAATACGACCAATAAAATTCGAGATCAAACTCCCTAAAAATCGGCACAAACACGAATATTAGTAAATATACCCCATAGTGTGCTTTTCAGGTAATACAACGGGCAGGTTCACAAGGCAATGCTGACCTCTCGGCCAGGTCACTTGCAAATCCATCAGCTGCTAATTGCAGAGTGACGGAGCTTGTGGAGTGAGAGTCTGGTAATGACAGGAGTCCGCTGGAGATATATCAGGCAGAATCCAGTATAAAAGCCCCATTACTTACGCGTTTCTCCGCAAATATACAGCTGCGGTTTCATCAGAAACTGTCAGCCACTTTTTGTACAGAAATTCCATTTGCTGTTTATATGTTCTAAAGAATACACCCTAACTCTATAAAGACCCCAACTGCCTGTTTCATAAAGACGACTAACTGACAATGACCTGTATTAGGGACACCCCTGCTCTGTTCACCTAGCCACATTATTCCAACATGACTGAAATCTTCACAGACAGTATAATATAGAAATGCCATGTGTAAAAGGACCAGGGGTGTCGGAACGGGGGTGGGGGCAAGTGGGCAGCTTGCCCCCTTCAACTACAACAGAGGTGCAGGGGTGTACTTACCTCCGGATCCTTGCAGGCGGCATCTCCTTTAAAAATGGCTGCTACAGCAGGGTGCTGTGTCCCAGCCTGGCCACGCCTCCTCCCAGTAATAAAACTGTGAAGGATAGACATCCGGCAGTGGCTAGGACACAATGAACAAAGATAGGAGGACACAGCACCCTGCAGTAGCAGACTGTTTTTAAAGGAGATGATGCCCGCCTCTAATATCAATTGCTGTTCTTATACCTGATGGATTCCAGAGATTTATCAACAGGGAAAGCCGTGATAACAACCAGGCAGGAGTTCCTGGGGGGGTTGGGTGGGGGTGGGGTTGAAGCATGGTGGAGGTTCCTTGCAAGTTTGGGGCTGCATTTCAGCAAATGGAGATGGGGATTTGGTACTTATGCAAAATGCAGCGCCATCACGGAGGCATCTGATTGGCTTCAAATGTATTCTGCGGCAGGACATGATCCCAAACACAAAATATTATTAAGAACTATCTTCAGCGTAAAGAAGAACAAGGAGTCCTGGAAGTGAGCATATGGCCCCCAAAGAACCCTGATCTCAACATCATCAAGTCTGTCTGGGTTTACACAAAGAGACAGAAGGATATGAGCAAGCCTACATCCACAGAAGATCTATGATGTTTAGAACAACCTCCTTGACGTGTTCCTTCAAAAACTGTGTGCAAGTATACCTAGAAGAATTAATGCTGTTTTGTAGGCAAAGGGTGGTCACACTAAATATTGGGCCTAATTCAGACCTGATCGTAGATGTGCAAAAAAACTGCACATCTACGGTCAAAATCTTTGACATGTGGGGGTACGCCCAGATCAGGGCAAGTCCGCCCCACGTGCCTGGCCCTGTCCCCCTCCCCCCACAGACATGCGAAACCATCAGATGACATCGATGCTTCTGCACCTGTCGAGTAGCTCTCTGCCTACGCTGCCTAGCTGCAAAGGCAGATGGCTACCTGCCATTTTTTCACCGCAGCGGCTACGCGTGATGTCAAGCACCCATCACAACCTGCCCCAGCAATGGTCCGGACACACCTCCATTGTCCAGACCAACTCCCCCCGCGACCGCTTCTGCTTGTAAATCAGGCAGAGGTGATCACACAAGTGAGCTGCTGTCGTATCTCACTTTGGGGGTAATTCCAAGCTGATCGCAGCAGGAAATTTTTTAGCAGTTGGGCAAAACCATGTGTACTGCAGGGGGGGGCAGATATAACATGTGCAGAGAGAGTTAGATTTGGGTTGGTTATTTTGTTTCTGTGCAGGGTAAATACTGGCTGCTTTATTTTTACACTGCAATTTAGATTGCAGATTGAACACACCACACCCAAATCTAACTCTCTCTGCACATGTTATATCTGCCTCCCCTGCAGTGCACATGGTTTTGACCAACTGCAAACCAAACTCCTGCTGCAATCAACTTGGAATTACCCCCTTTGTGTGCACGCACAGTGCAGCTTCTGCACATGCACACACTGCACTGTCCTTCAGGCTATGGCCGCTGCAGCTACCAGGTCTGAATTAGGCCCATTGATTTCATTTAGATTTCCCTTTTGTTTATTAATTTTGCATTTTGTTAATTGATAAAAATAAACTATTAACACTTCTATTTTTGAAAGCTTTCTTACTTTGCAACATTTTTTCCACATCTGCCTAAAACATTTGCACAGTACTGTATATACATAATAGCAGTGTTCAATTAATGTATAATTTCATACTGTAGATATAAAAAAGGGGAGGTGAGTCTGCTAGCGAAAGCTTACATTATGTTGGATAGGGACAGGGGGAGTAGAAGTAGGAAAATCAGAGGTTGGAAGCTTAAGAAAAAGGCTCGTAGGCTTCACTGAAAAGATGAGACTTGAAGGCACATTGCCAAGCCTGTTTGGAAAAGGACAGCTTTCCAGCTTTCTGGAGGTAGTGATCAGTGGGAAGATGAGGCAGTCATTGGCAAGGAAAGTTGGCGGGAGGGAGTGTAAGTGAAAGTTAGTCTAGAGATGTGGAGAGGGGAACAGTCTTTGAGGGCTTTGTAAGTAAGTGAGAGAAGCTTGATTTTTTTCTGAAGGGGAAAGGGATTCAATGGAACACCTAGCAGAGGAGGAAAGTTCAGGTGATACTGTATGTCATAATGGGGCAGATGTATTAAGGGGGTACACACGGAGAGATCTGTGCTTAAATTCTATACAATCTGACTAGATTTCTTAGAAATTATGCACAGATCTCTCCATGTGTAGGGTGCCAGTGACAGCGATGCAAAGTCCCGCACGTCGCTATTGCCAAATCTACTGAGATCGCTTATTGCACCGCTGGGTGAAATGAGCGCTCCCCTCGCTCAGCACACATCGCGCTGTGCTGAGTGGGGGGAGAGATGAGTGCTCAGCACACATCTCCCCCTTGTGTATGGGGATATAAGCCTGGAGAAAGGATAAAGAAGTGATAAAGCAGTGATAAGTGCAAGGTGATAATGCACCAGCCAGTCAACTCCTAATTGTAATTTTTTTTAATCCGTAATGATTGGCTGGGTCGTTATCACCTTGAATTTATCACTTCTTTATCCTTTCTCCAGGTTAATACATCTGCCCCAGTGTGCTTTCTGCACCAGTTCAGGCTCAATAAGAGAAACTGGGAGGGCGGTTAACAAAATGAGGAATAGAAGGGGAGGGGAGAATTGTGCCTCTTGGTAAGAATGATCCTGGTTGTTATATATTTTTTTTAATGCAGTGTTTACCCCGCTAGTGACCAGTGTCTTTGGGAGGTGGAGCCTAACATGGAGCTCCTCTATCTTACAGAGGGCTCAGAGCGGAGAGACTTCAGCGTTCCATGTGTGCTGTATGTGCCGCGCTGCTGGAGCTTAAGAGGGAGCCAGGCGGTGGGTCATCCTTCACAGCGGGAGTCGGACTGCACGGACATGCAGTCCGCCATCCCTCACCATCGGAGCCATACCCTGGTGTCATACCGCAGCCACATATCACCGCATCGATAAGTATCGCCAAATATACTGTGTTACACTGTCTGCTATAGGAGCCAGTTGCCTGCTATTACAGGATATCTTCTAGTTACTAAGTCACCTGTGTATAGCTCAATAAATCTCCATTCTGTTAACGTTTTAAGAGTGTGGACTAATGTAACTATATCAGGCACTACTCTGCCAACAGAGACAAATAAGGGGAGAAAGAGGTGCAGATGGCAGTGAGAAATAGGAATGGGTTGGCAAATGTGAAGGTGACAAAGAGGAATGGGGAGGTGGTGAGGGTTCTGCCTAACATTCTCAGGCAGCACAAATGTACGGTGTGACTTTTGTTTGGGAATATTCTCAGGCATGACTTAATTTCTGTAAAGATGGAGATTCTTGTGAGGGCTGCTCTTGAGGTACAATATGAGGGCAATGTTGGACTGGGACATGAAGGTCCCACCAGGAGAATACAGCTAACCCATGCCAGCCACAAGTCAATATGCTCTGCCAAATTAACTACCCCTGTAATATAGTAAAAATGTATAAGTCAAATGCACAATCTGGAACTTGACCCACTGGGGATTTCCTCTGTCCCAAAATTTGCCAGTCTAACCCTCTGTGAGGAGTCATGAGTTATTTTCTAAATGCAGAAGTATAAGTGCATAAATATACTTTGTTTTTCATCCACGTGCTAATCAGATTATACTGTATATTTTTAATCATTTTAAGAAGGTGGACACGGTGGTACATTTGGGGTGGGGGCTAATGGGTGATACCCCTTTTAGACTGATAGAGCTGGGTTGCACCTGGGAATTTGTACAGGGTGCTTCCCGGGTGCGACCCGGCTTGAGTCCCCTTTCAGACTTGCGGCCTGACCTGGCATATTGTTCATCTCTAAGCGCCCCTTCTATGCCAAAAACGGGTGCCGGGTCACCTTGACCTTGCTTACCCATTCACACTGCACATATCCCGGGTTGATTCCGACTTGATTCCGGCTTCAACCCAGGTCATGACCTGGGATGAAATTCAGGGAAGCTTGACCCGAGAAATTCTTTTAGGACCCTTTCAGACTAAGCAAAATCTCAGGTTGATGTGTGTTCATGTGCAAAAACTTTGGAAATGTTTGCTAGTCTTAAAGGGGCATTAAAGTGAGTGGCTGCAAAATTTTGTTGCTCATGAAATGGCCTGCTTATAACATGGGTGTGATAAAAAACCAAAAGGTACCCAGATGGAAGACAGTAAATAGTCAATAGGTCAACTCCAGATGGTTGACAGTCAATAGGTCCACAGGGTCAAAAAGTCCACAGGGTCAAAAGGTTGACAGTTAAATGGACAACATGGACTTAGGATGACAGGGTCAAAAGGTCAACATGGTTAAAAGGCTGACATGCAGATGGATGACACAAACACATAGTTTTCATGATTCTTCATGATTTTTAGGGTTAGGGCTCAGGGATAGGCTTATAGTGTTGGGGGAGATGGTTAGAGTTACTGTAGGCACTTGATGGTGGGTTAGGGGTAGGCTGTGGAAGGGGACAGTTAGGATAAGGCACTAAGGGGAGGGTTAGGGTTATTCACTAGGGGGAGGGATATGGAATGCACTAGGGTAAGGGTTTGGTTTAGGGTTAGGTTTAGGAGTAGGGTTAAAATAACAAAAATCACGTGCCTACCTTTTTTTGCTGACCATTTAAACATCGACCTTTTGTCCCTGTAGACCTAAATCCACATTGACCATTTAACTGTTGACCTTTCGACCATGTTGACCTATTGACTTTTGACCTTCTGATGTCGAACTATGGGCTGTCTATCTACACACTGTTGATCTTTTAATCTACACCCAAACCAAAAGCCACTGTACGCTTTCATTGGTTGCAAACATTCTACCATCTACATAGATACATAGAAACATAGAATTTAATGGCAGATAAGAACCACTCGGTGTCACGATCCTTGCAAGGCGATGCTCCAGATACGCCAATCCAAGAACGCTGCCCGTGACACCGTACTGATTACCACAGCGTGTGTGGTAAACCCACACGGTAAACTGCCACCAGCAGAAGTACCCGTCGCTGCGTCTGCCAGGCTAAGCAACTTTGAGGGACCATGCCCAGGGTGAGCTTCTGATCTCACCCGCACACAAAGTTATTAATACGTAAAGATTTGGTAACCTGACCTCTCGAGCCTTTGGGTTTGGTAAACTCAAATTCCAGAATAAAATTAAGAAATTTTATTGTTTCAGAGAAAAGAAAGTTACAAGAATATAATAGTTGTAAATAGTCACACGTAAATACAATTACAAATAAAATAAAGAGATAGGGAAATAAACAAAACAAACCAATCCAGTTTCCTTGGATTCAATAGTTATGGATGAGGCCTTCCCGTTGACTTATGGAACATCTATATCCTTCGATAGCCTCATGCAGAATGAACATTGAACAGCCTGTGTTTCTCCTATTTAAAACTCAGGCTGTACTCCCCCTTCAGCCCCCATCTTTAGGATTTGTTTTAACTCTTCCAAGCAGGGAAGGTATTGAGTGTCAGCTCATACGGGGCTTCCCAGCCACTCTGTCAGGGGCAAATGGCTTTATCTTCTAATAGCCTTTTAAGCTCTGGCCATAGTTCTTGTGTAAACAAATGAACAGTTCTGAGAGACACAGGCGAGGAAGGGTTTAACACCTTTCTGGCCATAGCTCTGGTTCTTCTCATCTTTTATGGCTTGCCTTTACAGCTGTAGTATGGGCCTGTGTGGATCCCAAAATGGCCAGTAACACCCTGTTGCCCAAAGCGTCTCTGGTTCCCTGAATCAAAGAGTATCTGACCCCTCTGTACTGTAAACATGCTCTATACAAGCAGATCAATTAAGTCTCTACCATTTAACATGCAAAGACATTTGACTGGGATTATACAATGGTACATTGATAGATTAATCAGAATAATACAAATTTCACTCATGCCCATTTCGATATAACTCAGATGCATTGGCATCACATCCCCTGATACACCACTCAGATATCCTGATATCACATACATTGATATTAACAGGCCTATTCCTACTTGAAATAGCCTGGATCATGACACTCAGCCCTAGGCATAGGCAAATTAGGCAAATGCCTAGGGTATTTGGAATGCTTAGGGGCACAAGCAGCTTCTGCTAATTACAATGATATATGGCATGCCTGTTTTCTGTGTTTAAAACTGGCTGTATCTGCATATGAAATGCTATGCTACAATGTATTCCTGGAAATCACTGTAAAGTAGCATTTCATATGCAGATACAGCCACATGCTGCATATCATTGTAATCAGCAGAAACTGCTTGTGCATCCTAGTTACATAGAAATGCAAATAAGATGCATTTCCATAAAAAAAGGTGTCCAATGTTAGCAGAGCTAGCCGGGAGCTGCCACCTTACTCATGCCAGGCATCTCCTGCTGTATGGCATATTGCGGCAAAATGTATGAGGACACATCTGTATACAAGCAGAGGCAGAGGTCACAGTGTTAGTGGCCGTGTGAGTGCTGTGTGCATGTGGGTTGATTGTGCAATAGTGTTTGGCATATATGTAAGGAGCATCATGTGTGTCATTATGTTTATAAGGGTATTAATAATGTGCGGCATATGTGTAAAGGGAATTATGTGTATAAGGACATTAATAATGTGTGTCATATGTGTAAGCGGCATTACTGTGTGCTATTATGTATATAAAAGCATTAATAATGTGTGGCATTAGTAATATAATGGCATAATGTGTATAAGGTGCTCTACTGTGTGGTGTAACCTATAGACAGGGCATTACTGTGTGGTCTAATGTGAATAGAGAGCAATATGGTGTGGTGTAATGTGAATAAGGAGCAATTCAGTTTGACGTAGTGTGAATAAGGGGCACTACTGTGAGGAATAACGTACAACATATAAGGTAAAGTGTTACTACTGTGTGATGTAACGTGAATTAGGGTCACTATCGCATGATATAATATCAATAAAATTGCACTACTGTGTGGCGTAATTTGAATTGGGGTACTATTGTGTGCCATGCCCCTTCCCAGCAAGAACACATGCGAATATGCACACTGTTTCTATTTAAAATATAGGGGGTAGGAGCACCAAAATGAGGACTGCTATGGGTGAGGGGTGATGGTGCTGGGAAAGGGATGCAGGCTCAGAGGCGGAACTAGCGGCAGTGCTAGGGGGCACCAGCCAAAATCTTGCCTAGGGCATCATATTGGTTACGGCAGGCACTGCTTAAATGTAGCTGCTTTCTATGATGAAAAGTGCATCTGAAGGTACAGATCTTTCAGTGGAATAAAATGTTAAAAGTGATAAATAACACACATTAATGAATACATTATATTCACAGTGTCACCATGACTTTAAGAATGAATGACCGATGCTCTGTTAACTACATTTTAAGAGAACAAAATGGAAAAGTTTGGATAAAGAACTCAACTTAAAACTGACAAAAATTGTTTTGTGGGAGTTGAATAAGTAAAACAAAGCTTGGCTTGGTTACAGTAATCACAAGACCTGTCTGTAATTGCTTATTCAACTCTACCCTGTACTCTATCTTCTTACCTGTTTCAGAAAAGTCAGGTGAGTGTTGAAGCCCCTGATATTTTGCTGTTAGTAAAATTCCATTTCCCATTTCTTTAGTCTGAATATCAAATTATCAATCATATTTGCTTCACTAATAAACATATTTATTATCTTATCACTTCTTTTTAATAAAGTATTTGCATACTGTATGTCTCAATGGTTAACTCTGCTAGTTAATTATTCACCTGAATGTGTTGAAACAAATCAAATATTTCTAACAATTACGTGAGAAAAACTATGGCAGTGTAGATTTTTGTGTTACTGAAGGTAACAAGCACACAACATCCTTCCCAATGCTACCAATTTAGAAGCTAGAGTCTTAGACAAACTTATACTAAGGGAATGGAAAGCAAAATATAAATGATTTCTACTTACAGAGTTTGGGAGTTCTCATAGGTTCATGCAAGGAAAAGTAATGACAGAGATCTCTGAGTAGTGAACAATCTCTTAACCTAAGGGAGGAAGACAGGATTCTTGGCTATTTCAAAGGATTTGAAATCTGGAGATCAGGGAACATATTGCCTTAAGCAAACAAGTTCCTTCTCTGTGTCTTCATCACACAAATTATGTGACAAGATGTATGGGGGAAGAATTAATCACGCTTGTGTATTTAGAAAGTTACACATATCTATAAGCTAATATTCAATTCTGTCAATCAAACCCAAGCCTTGAGGGCCAGTACAAGAAAAAAGAGGCACAATCTTTCCAACGCACCTGCTACTTATCTCATTGTTGGACACTGATGAGAAAACAACAGTTTCTATATTAATTTACAGACTAATACAGTATATCCTGTTCACCGTATTTTAGTTTAACAGTCTAACCTGATACTTAGCAATAGTTCCAGCAGATCATTGGCTAAGAAATAATACAAAACAAGTTCTAGTTGAACTGCGATACCCAAAATGGGATCCGGTTACCATAGGTTACCTTACCAGCATTCGGGATGACGGCAGTCAGAATACCAATGCCGGAATCCCGACACTGGTGTCAAGATTCCGGCATTGGTATTCCAACTGCCGGCATCCCGACACTGATGAGAACACCAACTGGGATCCTGATATTGAGCACAATGCTGGAGCCGGAACCCCAACTGCGGGCATCCTGATCGTAACTATGATGGGGAGGGTTAGTCTGTGAGGAGGGGGGGGGGGGGGTTACGTTTAGGCAGCAGAGGGAGGGTTAGGTTTAGGCTCAGGGGGGTATGGTTAGCCTATGGGGGGAGGGTTAGGTTTAGGCACTAAGGTGGTAGGGATAGGATTAATCTGTTGGGAGGGGGAGGGTGAGGCACTAAGTGGGGAGGGGTAGGATCAGCCTGCTGGTTGGGGGGTTAGGGATAGAATACTTTCCTAGCAGGTGTCAGGATTCTGCATGTCAGGATGCCACTGTCAGGATTCTAACCGCCGGCATCCCAAGCTCCAGGACCCTGATACGATTCCATGATTTTCTGCTTCATTAAAATAATTGATTTCTATGATTCTAAATAAAAGCTGGATATTTTTTTAACCTTCCAATTAAAAACCTTCCAATTAAAAAGTAAAATGCTTAATTTCTAGACATCAGAATCTAACATGAAATAGATTATTTATTTGAAAGTGAAACAGGGTTTATGGAGATCATTTCCAAAAATGACGTCACGTCATAGAAATTAAGCATTTTACTCTTTAATTGGAAGGTTCTGGGATGAGTGGTCAGACCTTGTGGTCAATAATATCAAATAATTAGTTTATCAGTTGTTAAAATAAAATGGCTTTACAAAATAGCAACTCATCTAAACTAGATTAAAATACCATTAAATACATTTTGACCCAAAGGGGTCTATGTAATAGGGTGCGAGTTTGCCAGAGGTTTTGGATGTCAGCCAAGAATGGTCGTATTTTTAAAGCAGCAATAATTTACAAGGCAAAATGAGGTTGGTTTTGCATTGTAAATGATTGCCGTTTTAAAAATACAGCCATTCTCAGACAATATCCTGCACTTCAAGCAAACTCGGACCTTATAACATATACCCCAAAGTGTGGGTTAGTTCAAAGACAAGGCAACTGTGTTAAAATGTGTTAAAGCCAGTTTCTAAAGCATACCATACTGTACTTTATATTGGCGGGGATATTTTCACATCAGTGATCAGATAGGTCACACTTAACATTATAGACATTGTTTTGTTTTGTCAATACAGTACTTTGGATGAAGCAGTTTGGAGAGCTGTTGAGAGTGATAGTTTAGTTAGACCTGTATGTTCTTTTGTCATCATTAAGGGGGAAAAAAATAAATATTTTGCTGAAAATCACAAAAACTAAATGAAATTCAGTTCTAAAAACAACTAAATCACAACATAGTTTGAGTATTGCATTTTGAATGCATTACTGAGGCTTAAGGTCACTGCTTATTAACCTTTAATTTGTGTTTGTATATTCTAGGTGCCAAGTACTAAGGCACAACGAATAAGCTAGTTATAAAGAAGGTTTTAAAATGTTATTATGCAAGAGCAGACCCTCATTTGTCCCAAATCAAAGTTTCCAATCTCCTATTAGATGATATTACATTAATTTCAACTCCCTAATGAGTTGAATGGATCTAAATTTAACATATTTCAGCATTGCAGAGTTTTTTTTTCTTTTTTTCTTTCTCCACCTTTCAATTTCTGTCCCCTCTCCCCAGTTGTCTTTCCTGCCCCCATCTCTCTATTTCTCTCATCTCTGACTACTTCCTTCCTGTGTTTTTCTCCAATCTCTGCTCCCCTCCGCCTGTCTGTTTCTCTCATCTCTGTCCACCCTCCTTCTTTCCCTCATCTCTATTTCTCTGTCTTTCCAATCTGTTTCCCCTCTCAATATTTCTCTCTCTGATCTATATCCTTTCCCTTCCCTTCTGTCTCATATCTCTCATATCTGATCCCTTCTCCCTACCTCTCTCATCTCTAACCCAGCATATTTCTCTCTCATCTCTGTGCCTTCTGTCCACACTCCCCCATCTCTCTCCCTTTCATCTCATCTCTTCTTCCTATCCCCTAACCATCTTTTCCTCTCTCATCTTTACCCCCATTCCCCCATTGTTTCATCTCTGTGTATCCATCTGTCTCTCTCTCTCTCTCTCTCTCTCTCATCTCTGTCTGTCGCATTTCACTATCTTATATTTTTAATTTCCCCATGGGCTCCAGTTGCTGCCAGGAAGGTACAGTGCATGGGCAAGAAGAGAGTCTGTGTCCAGACAGTGAGAGCTGTGAGGGTTGGAGCTGACCTCCAGGACTCACGTTGCTTGTGCTAGATGGACATACAGTACTGTAGTAGCAGATTATTTAATAGTTTTTTGTTGTGTACTGTATGTCACTATCTGAAAAACACAAATCAGATTGTGATGGTTTACAGTATACTAATTACATGCTTTCATTTAGCCAAAGAAGAATGTTAACAAGAATGATGTGATGATTTTTCTGCAGATTGTGTCTCAAGCCATACGTTTCTTCATTGAAAGCAGAAAGGGACACTGTCTATTAAATGATGGCATGGTTATTGATGTGAGACAGGGCAAATTAGTTTCCATTTAAACCTAATGTGAAATTTCTGGGGGCTTTTATCGCTAGTACTGTCACAATTTTCTGGTGCTGTTCTAAACACTCTTGTGCCTTGGACCTTAAATTTTATGATTTACCATCCAACTGCTACCCCCACACTAACAATGCAGACAGTGAGCAGCAGCAATTTAATGTGGTGTTCCCTGGGCCAAAGCATTCTAGATCACTTCATTCTGTGGGGGAGCTCAGAAAAACTCACATTTGCATTTGCACAATATTCAGCTGCAACCGAACCATCTTTATTATGGTCATTTTAGGTATTTGAGAGGCTGAATAAGTATAATATTTCAGATAAATTGACAGCATAAAATTAATCAATTGTGCATAAGCCACTCCATACTTTTCAGCTTGAAAGCTCAGATAAAGTATCTAAATCTCATTTTAGCACATGCACTTTGCAGTGACGTGTTTGAAAAGATAATGGAGGATGAAGAGGGATTTGTGATTGTCATGATAAAATGCTTATCTGCAGCATATATCCAGGGAAATGGCCAATCTATTCCTAGAAGCTTTCAGCATTTAAATCCATCCTCCAAAATGACTTAGGGGGTTAAAGCAGAACTCCAAGGGAGGTTACATTTGCTTAATATTCAGCACTTTCTCAGATGAATTATTGCAGCAAATTCTCTTAGGTTTTTCTACAAGCCATTTCTGTAATAGTTTTAGCTATTAAATGTAATTGAAGTTTTGTTTGTATGTTCCATTTGCACATGGTAAGCAAAGTACAGCTACTTAGTTTTTGCATTAAGCTGAAAATATTAACAACAATGTAAACGATGAATACTGCTGATTAAGTCCTAGCTGTGTAAGGGAAGTGGGAAGTGAAACTTATTGATAATTGGTCCCGATATCATAAAGTTACAATGTGGGTTTAAATACTGCTCAGTTAATGGGTGAACTTTTTTGTGGGGGGGGGGGGGGGGAGGTTGGAATGTTGAGTAGGAAGACAATGCAGCTTGTACTTGTAAGAAATATTGTGTATAGGGAGAAATATTATTTTTAGATTCACAATAAAATGATTCAGCAAGGCTAATGCAGTCCATTTAAATCAGCATTACCACCTGTAAGCAGTTACTATAGGCTCCAGTCATTTTTCATGGAGCGCCTCAGTTCTATTCAGAGCTTCTGATTGGTCATTCAGCGGACACCCCTCTCTGTAGCCAACTAAAGAGAACCAAAGAAAAATAACACTGCATGGCCCAGACCCCAGGACTTTGCTGGAGGGAGGAACTCATTAGCAAAATGTTATAATAGGTGATGTTGCAGCTTGGAAAGGATAATGATGATTAGTTTATGTGTCCTATGCTTCTAAGGGTATGGTGGCATGCTGTAGTCAATGTTACAAAATTACAGTTTCAGAAGAAGGTTTCTTTTGATTACATTGATTTGTATTAGCGTATGTATAAGCGTACTGTTTCTGGGGCCTGATTCTGAGTCACTCCCGTCTTCACTCGCATTTGCAAACAGCCTTTGCAGCATGCTTATGTTAATGTGAGATTCAGCCAACCTGTGCTGATTATCAGTCCCTCTTCATGTGGATGGCTTGCCACAATTTTTCCATCTGCAGCCATCATTAAATCTATAGGGATTTTCATCCACCTCTTGCTGGATGGACAAGAGCCAGTGGCGTAACTACTGCCCCCACGGTGGCTTGGAGGCACAGGGCTGCAGGGGGCGCTGCCACTGATTTAGCGCAGATTGACATGCGGACGGGCCATCCGCATGTCAATCTGCTGTCTTCTCTCCCTCCTTCCCTCCGCTGCTGTGAAGGAGGGACATGGAGGGCACAGCGCGCACCCCTCCTGTGTCCCTCCTGCGTCTCCGGCAGGTCTATTAAATGAAGTGCCCATTCGTGAGCTCTGATTGGCTCACGAACCGGCACTTCATTTAATAGACCCACCGGAGACTCAGGAGAGACACAGGAGAGGCGCGCACTGTGCCCTCCGTGTCCCTTCTTCACAGCAGCGGGGGAGCGAGGAGCGGGGAGCAGGGGGAGGGGGTTAGCGTTGTACCTGCCACTGGGGGAGCATATCTGGCACTGGGAGAGGGGGAGCATATTTGGCACTTGGGGGGGGCATATGTGGCACTGAGGGGGCATATGTGGCACTGGGGGGTATATGTGTACCTGGCTCAAGGGGGGGCTATATTTGGTACTGGGGGCATGTGTGTACCTGGCACTGTGGCGGAATATCTGGCACTGGGGGCATATGTGGCACTGGGAGCACAGCCCTAGCAACAAGCATTACCCCCTAGCAACGAGCATGACACCTAGTGCATGAAACCCCTGGCAACGAGCATGACACCCAGTGCATGAAACCCCTTGCAACGAGCATGACACCCAGTGCATGAAACCCCTGGCAACGAGCATGACACCCTGAGCATGAAAACCCCTGGCACCGTGCATGGAACCAAGAGCATGAAACCCCTGGCAACGAGCATGACACCCAGTGCATGAAACCCCTTGCAACGAGCATGACACCCTGAGCATGAAAACCCTGGCACCGTGCATGGAACCAAGAGCATGAAACCCCTGGCAATGAGCAGGTAATTTAATAGTAATTAGAAGCCTTACTGTAAGATTTAATGTGTAATGGGCATAGCGGTGTGTGGCATAATGTTTCACGGACATTGCGGTGTATGTCATAATGTGTCACAGGCATTACGATGTGTGGCATACTATATCACGGGCATTGTGGTATGTGGTATAATGTCTCAGGGTCATTGCAGTGTGTGTCATAATGTGTCACAGGCATTGTATGTGCTATAATGTATCAGGGGCATTGCAGTGTGTAGCATAATGTATAACGGGCATTGCGATTCCTGTCATAATGTGTCACAGGCATTACGGTGTGTGGCATAATGTGTCAGGGGCATTATAGTGTGTGCATATTGTGTCATGTGCATTATTTTGTGTGGCATAATGTCTAAGGGCCATTGCAGTATGTGGCATAATGTATACTGGCCATTACTATAAGGAGGAAAAATTACAAATAATGTAAGGGTCATAAATCAGGATTATTTTTCTTTCCTGTGGTGGCCAATGTCTGGGCTTGCAGGTTGCAAAACTGGGGTATAAGGTAGTCTTTTCCTGCCATTCCAACAAAGCCACACCCCTTTTTGTGTACCAATTATGGGGGGGGGGGGGGGGGCACCAGAATTTTTTGGCTTGGGGGAGAAAAATTTCTAGCTACGCCACTGACAAGAGCCTGTCATAAACAAGTGTCTCATCTGTATCCACATGATCCAAAGCTTCACAGATCTCGGTATATCATGTCCTTTATGTTTACAGGGAATATAAAATGCTTTAAAGGGAACTGGCAAAGGAATAAAGGAGGATAGTAACAGACAGTTACATTGTTATCAGGAAACTCTGTGTGTCCATAATGCTGAGCTTTCTTGTTGGTCACCACTGTTGAATAAAGGAAGTGTTGTATAGCTACATTGTTCTCAAAACCAGACTGGGGAGGATATTGGACCAGGAGTGTTATATAGTCCTCTGCAGATTGGAACTAAGGCATTTATTTACTAAGCCTTGGATGGAGATAAGCTGGATGGAGATAAAGTACCAGCCAATCAACTCCTAACTGTTGATAATGTCGGTATTATCTTAAACCGCAAAGCTTTACCCCTTTGTACACTATTACCGTTGAGCCGCTATGGCCGCTAGACTATGTACACGAGCTACGCACTTTGTACGCTATTTGCACACAGAGTCCTGCACGTGGTACGCACTTGGCGTACGCACGCTGCGCTGAGTGTACGGAGTACACACAGCGAGCGCTCACACAATGGATAACCTTTAAACCTTGTTAATGATACAATGTAATGATATGCTTATACTTTAAACCTTTGGCAGCAAAGTATTGCAACGATGTTATACCTTTAAACCTTAAGAAGCGCTGGTGATACAAAGTATCCGCAGTGCGTACACCTTAACAATGCTTATACACCTTAAACAGGTTAAACTACTTTAAAGCCCATGCAGGAAAGTGAAAACACAACACAGTTTGTAGTTGAAACCACAGGGTTCTAAGGCCTCCGTGGATTGATTCCAAAAAGGTAAAACAATACAATTTATACACTACAGGCTAACAAGTAAACCTAAACAGAAATAATGGCTACAGAGAATGTACGTACGTGAGAATATTCGCAAGCGCAACCCGAACTCGGTCCTCCGCTGGTCATACAGATAGCGTTTATAGTCTTCTGACCGGCCAGGCAACAATGGTCCTTTTATACACAACATGCATACACAATACAATGGTCACTGTAATCTCATTGTTCATTGGACACAGAGATACGTCTCCACATTACAGAAAAGGTCATAGGTGGATTTGAAAAGGTGGGCGATGTCATTCCCAACTGCTCTTGTGGGTGGTATCCTCTGGATTCCCGCCGAATATGTAATTTACAGTAAATACAGTTAATGTTCATAATCTACTTTTGTACATAACTATACGCAGGAACAAGCGATCTTTCTCTAACTAACACCGGGATGTTACCCTCAAAATACCCTACAGCTGGATACTAGACATCACCTTCCAACCTTTATCTGACCCTTCCTATCATGCAAAGAGGAATTTCTCTGTCCAGGAACTGTTTAAACTAATAATACTCGCTGACATGGTCTAGGGGAACTATATCTAAAATATACGCTATATGGGTTAAATATGCAATGTTCTAATAACACGCTACACGCTCACAAACTCCGCTGTAAATACACATATCATGCGCACGATCGCCGGAGCGATCCTACGCAAATTGCGGATATGTGCACGCACGGCGGACTGAGTGCACGAGCAGCGGGCATGTGCATGGGGTTAGTACAAGGCATATGCATTATGATATTTTTCGACTTTGACACTGTCATTTTCAAACACAGCCTGTGACATGGCAGTAAGGAGCTGATTGGCTGGTACTTTACCTCCATGCACTTTATCTCCATCCAAGGCTTAGTAAATAGTCCCCATATATATCTGTAACTGTTGTTAGTATAGGCATCCAAGTCTGTCATTAGAAAAGTTATGTAACCCTAGCTGGAGAGGGTTTAAGTCTTCCCATATTCTATTGATTCCTATGATAATAATGTCAGTCAGGATTCTGTGTTGATCACACTTTTCTGTGGACATATCTTCAAAGATTCAGGGGCAAACAGGATTTCTGGAGGGGGGTATCCAAATGTTTGATTTTCGAGCGATCGTTACCAGCCCATGAGGATGCATAATTATCATGTAACAAGCTACAGTATACAGTAGTCTGCTCCCAAAAAGTGCTGTTTATGCAGACCGTAACAAGGCAGGACTCCAAGGTCATCTGGCCAGAGGGGAGGTTCAACGTCACGGCGTGAAAACTGTCAGAGGAGTGGAGCCTGCTCTGGCCTGCTTTCCTAGATCACAATACAGTTATGCATGCTGGTTTGGGTATCCATTGTCATTTATTTGGTTTGACTTTGACCCTGCTGCGTCAGCCAGGGGAAGATGCTCACCTCCTGCTGTGGATAGCTGAATGAAAGGTCACTTCTTCAATAAGAGAATACTCCAGATCTCTCTCTCTTTCTGTCTCTCTCTCTCTCACTCTCTGTCTTTCTTTCTCTCTCCCCTCCCCTTTCTCTGTGTTTCTCTCCCCCCTCTCTCTTTCTCTCCTTCCCCCTCCTCGCTCTGTTTTCTTTCTTTCTTTCTTTCTTTCTTTCTTTCTTTCTTTCTTTCTTTCTTTCTTTCTTTCTTTCTTTCTTTCTTTCTTTCTTTCTTTCTCTCTTTCTTTTTTCTCTATTTCTCTCTTTCTCTGTCTACTCCCACTATCGTTTTGATTATCTCTCCCCCTCCCCCCCCCCTCTCTCTCACTGTCTCTCTCTCCCCCTCTCTCTCCTTCTGTCACTTACCCCCTCTCGCTCTGCACTTTCTCTCTCCCACTTCCTCTCTCTCTCTGCCGGTCTCTTTCTCTCCCCCTCTCTCGCTGTCTCTTTCTCTCTTTCGGTCTGCTCCTCTCCCTCCTTCTCTTTCCCTCTTTTTTTTCTGCCTGTCTCCCCAATTGATACTTTCCCTTCATTTCTCAGTAAAACCTTACTCCTTTTACTCCCGCCTACAGAGACTTCAGATACCTTATGCTCTGACCCATCCCCCTCTGCCTCTAACCTTCACCCTCTGCTGTCACGCACTGCCTCTTCCTTTCACCCTCTCCTTGTCACCCACTGCCTCTCCCTGTCATCCTCTACATCACCCACTGCCTCCCCCAGTCACCCATTCCCTGGTGTCACCCACTGTCTCTCACTGTCACACTCTACCACTTACTTTCACCCTCTCCTGTCACCAACTGCCTCTCTGTCTCCCAATATCTCTCCTTGTCACACACTGCCTACACTCTGTCTCTCCCCTGCATCACTATCCTCCAGCACCCTCTCTCTCCTATCACCCTCTCCTCTGTGTCATTGCCCTCTCTTTCCTGTCACCCTCTGCCTCTCCAAGATATCACCCCCTCCACATCACATGGACATCCCCTTGTTGTAAGCCTAAACCCACTTTCCAAGGAGCGCGCGTACTTAAGGCGCACACAAAATAACCACCTGCCTCTTCTCCTGTTACGGTGTTCCCCCCTTGTCATTTTGTTCTGCATCTTCCCCTGTGCAGGCCCAACGGTCATGGTAAGCCACCTACCAGATTCACTCTCTGGTGTGATGATTGAGCCCTCAGATCCACAGACACATACACACAGCAGACTTCATAGGAAAAGCTGCAGCCTCTGGGCATGTGCAGAAACACCATTCCACCCTTTATGCTGCATGTAGTGGCCACTGGCCAGGCTGTGGGAAAGAGGGGTTTCTGGACAACTGCAAACCCCCCTCTTCCCTTTGCCTTAGAGATTCAGAATTCTCGTGCAAGCCTAGTTGCATTTGTGTGTGGACGCAAGTCCTACATGTGCTCAGTGTACATTCCAATTATAAAGTGCAGTGGAATTTGCTGCACTATATAAGAAACTGTGTATAAAATAATAAATAAATTCCTCTGCAGAATTTTTGCTGCTTATCTCCAGACTCTGCTGCAGATCTGCCAATTTAATCCTTTGCTTGAGAGTAAGGCCTTTCCAGATCCTTGGCTTTGTGTCTGTGTTTCTCTCATCTCATCTGTTTGCCTGTTTTGCATTTTGCTTTTTATTTGAATTTTGACAAATTGCTTTGCGCCCTGAGCCTAACCTAGCTACTGTTCCTTACTCTGTTGTTTGATGCACTGCTTCTCAGTGCTGCAAGTATGGCAGTACGGGGCGGTATGGCGTACCTGTAAGGAAATCCCAGCAGGTACGCCGTACCACTGGGCCGCCACCTTGCAGACACCGGGTGTTGGAGAGAGGAGAGCGCAGCATGCTCCCCTCCTCTGCTGCCTGCCTGAGTCCCCTGAGTCCGGCAGTGGTGGTGGCATGCATTGAGCTGGTTCGTGAGCCAATCAGAGTTCGCAGACCTAATATACAAGAGACCGGACTGAGGGCAGGAGAGGGGCAGGAGGAGCACGTGCTGTGCTCTCCTCTCCTCTCCCCAGCAGCAGGACATCAACAGAAGATAGTGCCAGCTCAGGCAGCATCAACAATGGTGAGTTGCACTGCTTGAGCATATCTGGAACTCTGGGGGCATGTGTATCTGGCACTGTGGGGGCATATCTGGCACTGTGGGGGCATGTGTATCTGGCACTATGGGGGCATATGTGTATCTGGCACTGTGAGGGTATATCTGGTACTGTGGGGACATATCTGGCACTGAAAGGGCATATCTGGCACTCTGAGGGCATGTGTATCTGGCACTGTGGGGGCATATCTGGCACTGTGGGGGCATGTGTATCTGGCACTCTGGCGGCACATCTGGCACTGTGGGGGCATACCTGGCACTGTGGGGGCATGTGTATCTGGCACTGTGGGGGCAAATCTGGCAGTGCGGTGCATATCTGCCACCGTGGGGGCATATATGTATCTGGCACTGTGGGGACATATCTGGCACTGAAGGAGCATATCTGGCGTGCATCTGGCACTGTGGGAGCATTTGTGCATCTGGCACCATGTGGCATTTGTGCATCTGGCACTGTAGGAGCATATCTGGCACAGTGGGTTCATAGCTGGCACTGCGGGGGCATATGTGTATCTGGCACTATTGGTGTCATAAGTGTATATGGGCCCCCATATGTGTATCACGCCTCCATTTTCATTGGCAACGCTCCATGTGGCATTTGGCCACACACATTTTTGGCGCACGCACACAGTACCTATTTAAAAAAAAATTCTGCTTGCACCACTGCTGCTCCTGGACTTTAGGGAGTCTGATACACTTTGTTTTTAGTGAAAGCTATTGCCCTGATTCCTGCTCTTGGCTTGTGACCAGCACCTCGTTCTCACCTGGAACTTGAAACTGGACATGTGCTGCATGTCCTGACCCCTGACATACCCTTGACTATGTCTGTGTCTTACACCACTTTCATCTAATTCATACCTACCAACTGTCCCGATTTTCACGGGACAGTCACATTTTTTTGGGACTGTCCCACTGTCCCACCCGCGGGCCGCAGAGTCCTGCGGTGGGCTGTGCACGTCTATTCATAAGTGACAGAGGGAGAGGGGGCATGCCAGCAGCTCATAGAGTGCTGGGCATGCCCCTTCAGTGACGGTAAAAGGGGCTTGACTCATGATTGCAGCCACACCCCTTTCATATAGGCCACACCCCTTTTCAGGCGCATGCATGTTAGGATTTTAAAAAGTTGGGAGGTATGTAATCTGTCAATTTCTGGCTGAAACCTAGAAGGGTTAGTCTGAGGACCATGACCAGTAGTTTCCCTGCTGCAATGTTAATTAACCTTCTTGTGATTGTCCCTGGTGAAAACTGGACAGGACACTCAGACTATGCCACACATGTGAGTCAGGAAGTTTTCCGGCAGAAAGATGTTTTTACTGTTGATATCTTTGGCAGTATAAGATTAAAAATAGCAGATTACTGAATCTAAGTCAGTATGCATTATTATCATTAAAGGATATCACTTTATTTCAGCATATTTTTTAAAGTACGACCATTTTATGTATGATTTTCCCCTGTCCCTCTGGAAACATTTTGGAATTGCATAAGCATATCATTATCTTCTTGTTAGCACCATGGGACGCCACTAAGAACAAAAAAAAAGGCATTTAAATACATTTTTGTAATGGAATATTTAATCTCTGAATATGAAGTAAGCTAGGCTCAACATCAAGTGTCAATTTGGAAATAATGACCACTGAAAACATTAGTAGTTATTCTAAAATTAGACACAGCTCAGTAGTTGATACAAAAGGAAAGCTTTTCTGCCTTAGGTGTAGTCTGCATTCACCCCAAAATCTACTCGTAGCACCAAGAACATCATCTGCTGTGCTCTTCATATAGGATAAATGTTATTTCCAGAGTACATTTCACACAGTTCTATTCCAGCCAGTTCAATGGTACAGTAAGAACACTTTGGGATTTTTATTTTTTATAGTAAGTATATACACAAATAAATGGAGGCTGCATAAAGTGTTTAATGTGTGTAATTTGTGTAAAACATGCATTATATACAGATGTAGCTATGCTCATCATGGCTACATTTAGGTGCTTTTGCGCCTTGTTTGCAGCAACCGCACAGACATAAAAAATGCACATGTATATTAGACGGGCACGCGCCCCAATCACAGTGAGTGGGGCTGAAAAAGACGCAGCCTGGCATGGCTAGGTGCAAGCGCAAGTCCTAGCAGGATGTAGCCACAATGAGCGTGGCTACATCTGTAAGTTTAGTAAAGACAGTAGTCTATCATAGAGGGCCTGATTCCGATTTATTCACAATGCCGATATTTACGCAGCTGAGTGATTATCAGAAGACTGCACATGCACCAGGTTCACACTGCACACATGCTAAAGTAGCTTTTATTCTCAGAGTCATTGACAGTCAGACCGTTTGGGTAAGTAATGGGGAAGTACTGCAAAAATGCAGGCATGCCACAACTGTTTTCCGGGCTTTCCTCTGCCTACATCTGCGACAGCACATGCAGAAAACATGGTGACAATGTTGCAGCTCTCATGGCCATTCTGAGGGACCATAAACTAACCTGGGCGACATTGGGCCTGATTCAGATTTGATCTCTGGGCTGCGTTTTTTGCTGCCCTGCAATCAGGTTGTTGCCGCCTACAGGGGGAGGGTTAAATCGCTGTGCAAGTGTGAGATCGCAAAAATCAGTTTGTGCAGTCTCTGCGCAGCCCAGGACTTACTTATCCAGTGCGATTGAATCCTGCTGATTGGGGCCGGAGCCGACGTCATACACCCTCCCTGAAAACGCTTGAGCACGCTTTCTGGACACTCCCTCAAAACGGTCAGTTGCCACCCACAAACGGCCTCTTCCTGTCAATCACCTTGCGAACGCCCATGCAAATGGATCCTTACGGTCGCTGACCGGCAAAGCTCATTGTAGCAGTCCCATGCGCCAGTGCATTGCGGTGCATATGCATGCGCAGTACGGATCTGATTGCTTGCTGTGCGAAAACACACAGCAGCGATAAGATCTGAATTAGGCTCTTTGTTCTGCAGATTTGCACTGATGCTGTGAATGTGTATGCAGTTGCTGAGATTTTGCGGTGGCTCTGGTTGGCATCGCATGTCTGTGCAGCTATTTCAAGTGCGGTCCGTAGGTTGAAAACTTTCCAGTGCGTAGGCTGTAAAGTACAATTCAGAATCAGGCACAGAAACAGGACAATGTCACAATGCAGAGCTTAGACACCACACTTTCAGTTTTAAACTTAATCAATACCAGAAAGATACAATAGGAAGAAAGGAAGAAAGTATCTCCTCATCAAATAGAATTCACTTTAAAATGATGAAAATATATTTGATGTAGTAGACATACAGAGATGGGCCCAGCTGCATTCGCTCTTGCATCTGTTGTCAGAGATGTGGCTGTGAGGGTATCCAGTCTATAGATCTACACTAAAAAGGTGTACAGTCAATAGGTCACCTAATGGTCGACACGCATTAGCTTGAAAGGATTAAAAGTTCAACAGGGTCAAAAAGTTGACATGTAAAAGGTAGACAGTTCAAAAGGTAGACAGGTTGAAAATGTCGACAGGGTAAAAAGGTTGACGTGAAAATGATCGATGCACATATGGCAGAAACAAGTTCCACCAACCCCCACCCCCCATTTTTTTCAACTTTTTCATACTTTACCATCCACGTTAACTACGACTAGGAATAGTAACCTTGACCAAAGGGACGCAGTTTACTAATGGGGCTTGTTTGTTGCAGAAAAGTGACAAAACACCCAATAAACCCCCCAATATTGTGTCTACTTTTTCTGTGTCAACCATTTCCCAGTCAACCTTTTGACCCTTTTGGCATTTTCTACTGTCTAACTATTTAATGTCGACCTTTTGACCCTGTCAACATGTCTACCATTAGTGGTCGAACTATTGACTGTAGACCTTTTTAGTGTAGATCTAATAATCCACACCATCTGTGAATATATGCAAAAGCTAGTATCAGTCCATCTCCTTGTGTACAAGCCTTCGTCCGAATGTGCAAGGACTGAGACACCCACTTTCTACATCTCTGCATGCTGTAACCCTGCCGGTGATTATTTAGGCATACCATTGCTCACACTATTGACACTTGCATCAGCCCTGCGGACAGTGCAGTCTCATCGTCTGATATGGCTGTGGCTGTGTGTCTGGGTATGCAGCCGCTTTCACTGACACGACACTCCCATAGCTTGCCCAATGATATGGAATTTTTCTGCATTTACTCCTAGCACCACTCAGTCACTGCCCAGGATGGCTGGTCACTATTCTGCTCTATTCTGACACCATGTGTTCTGACTGCAATAGCAGCTGTGTGCATACACTCCGTTTAATGCATGCAGCATAGGATTTTTTTTAGAAACGTTTGCGCATGTGCAGTTGCTAAAAATCACTCAACTATGTGAACATCAGCATTTCATGTAGATTGTATGCGACTCAGAATTAGACCCACAGTGTATATACAAAATCACAATCTCATGCAGTCCCTTACATCATTTATGGTTTTATACAGTGCTGCTGCTACTATTATTACTACAGTATAACTTTGATACTTTTCGGCACTCTAGCATTGCTAGTGTAGCATCACTCCTCAACTGCAATCCATTCTCAGCAGAATATATACTGTGCTCTAAGAATGCATCTTATTAGCATTAAACTTATTATTTTGTATATATTAAGTCCTGGATATTTTCACACTTTAATATAGGCTTTTACTAAAACTGATATAAATATACTGTGACATTTTGTATCACTTCCTTAGCCCATTTCCTCACCAGACTATATTTTATGTCATTGTATTAGAGCGCTAATAATGATATTACAAGACACTTGGAAGAGATCTAATTTAGCATGTGTAAGTGATGAGTAAGCTGTCATAGTCTATTTTCCATGCAAGTAAGCAATAGATTCTTGGGGCAGAAATTTTATTTCAGGTCAAATTTTCAAAACCTATATCAGTTTAAGCATAATAGACAGTTCTTTTTAAAAGTGCCAATTAAACTATGAGTTTGGCTGCAAGATGCTATGTTTAAGTACCACTTACAGGCTAAGTTTTAATCAGGGAAAATGACCATGCCACATACTGACAGGTTTGAAAAACTACATGGAAGGTAGATTTTAGACATGGAAAACTAAAATTTTGGCAAATAATTCCTATAACTATATTCTATCTCTGATTTAGACTACAATCCGTAAAGATTTGTACTGTTCAAAATTTGATTCCGTTGACCTGGAATTTGATTACATTAAAAAACAAAGCTACCAAAGCTCATTTTTGGTTCAGATACCATGGTTTGGAAGCTGTTACCTGAAATTCAAAGTCTAGGTTTGCAACTCGCTGATTAACATGCTGAATTAATCTTTAAAATTGATGGGTATTGGTAGTCAACAAAGATTTGACATAAGTAACTAGAGCTCCACACCAAACATACCTACTTCATCAGCATCCATGTTCCAAAGTTATCCATAGATAGAATTTCAAGTACAGTATTCTTATACTGTTGTCTGTCCTCCAGATTGGTTTGGATCAATCCCAGCACTTCAGGAACCTGATCTTGTTAAGTATTGAGCAAGCATAAATGTTATGCAAGTTACAAGGACTCCTGCCTAGTGCCTTCTAAAGCATAGACAGCAAGAGATTAATAAGCTTTTTCAAGCCCTGCTGACTTAACCTTAAAAAAGCTTGACAGGTCCAAAGATCCTATGCTAAACATAACTCTTGACAACTTCATAGCCAACTGTGGTATATGAGTTAATTTCCAAGACCACCACGAGGCCAACCCTTTGAGCAAGAAGATCTCCAACATTGAGGTGGTGCCACACTTACCACAGCCTGATCCTATACCCAGCATTAGATTGGGGCCCAGCATCTCCACCTTCCTAGCTTCCCTCTCCACAACTCTGGAATATCATATTGGTCATCTCATCCATGGACGTCCAGACCAGAGGCTCCAGATCACTTTGTGCAACTAGTCTACTTGTATTAAATATCTTGGTTGTGAGCAGCAGGCATGTGGTAAGATATGAATAGGCCCCCACAATCTGTGGTTGTATTAAATTACACCATTTTGTGAAATACGTGACATCCCAGACAAGCAGGCTAAGCACTGCTCCCAAATATATTACACTAATCATTACTCGGCAGCTGAGCCACTGAAATATTGTAGTTGGAGACTCATGGTCTTGGAACTCCTTCCATCTTTGCCACACTTGGGATATATATATTGGTCCATCATTTTGACAACGGTGATATGACATCCTATATTATGCACAATGTGCAACCTGCAGACAGGTGCTCCTTCATTTATATTGCTTAGATACCTCTGAATGATGGAATGATTACCTAGATGTAAAGATTATCTCTGCTCTCTGCATCTGTTAATAAGAACTCTGGCGACAGTTATTTTTCTATTTCAACAAATTTAATTTCAGATGCCCCTCCAAACGTAGTCTTTGCATCTCTACTGCAAAATCCATAGCTGGCTGCTGTGCAGCCCACAAAGACCTACCAATTTTCCTTGATACATAAGCCTGATCATGAAATATTTTGCTTACATACCTGAAGTGGGGTTTCACACTTTCTCTCTACTGCATTGTATTATGAACCACATAGCAATCCATAAAACCTGAAATATCAACATGGGAAATGACAACATTCTTCCCAATTCTGACATTAGGGTTTAGGCTGCAGGAGGTGAGGGTTAGAATTAGGCTGCAGGTGGAGAGAGTGTGGGTTAGGCTATGGGAGTGAAAGGTTAGGGTTAAACTGTGAGAGGGAGGTTTATGGTTAGGCTGTGCGGAGAGGGGATAGAGACCGCAGATGAGGCTACCAGACCTCTGACAACACCAGAGCCACAGGTAAGTGAAGTCACTGCATCGCCAGCACTGTTTGGAAAAATAGCATATTTTTGAGACAGAAACTGCAATTTTCTCAATCCTGTTTCCTCTATAAATCGTACGTGAAGAGCTGGCCAGAAAGGTAAAAGATGCCCACAAATGCAATAGCAAAATTGCCTATGCATTTGCATAGTTGCGATGCATACACAGAAATCAAGTACCATCGACAATTGCAGTTGACCCTGGGTTGTTCAGAATAATGAGAATGCAATCACACTAGCGCCATGTTTTTAGTCGTAATCCATTGCAAATGACGTCAGGTACATGCCCCAAAAACGCTCATGATCCGCCTACATTTTTCCTACCACTCCCCACAAACGCCATCTCAAAACCCACAAATGGTCATATCCAGTCAATCAAATTGCATACGCATTTCACTAAATTATTATCGCAATTTAGCCTACGCAAATGCACAATGCTTTCACAGTGCATGTACAGTCTGCCGATAATCTCCTGATTTGCGATTTTGCAACTGAAGCTGAATAAGGCCCTAAGTGTGTATTTGCACCTGCCCTATAACTGCAGGTAAGAGCTAATTACATATGATCCTGTATTCCTGCATTTGCGTATGCTTAGTTTCTGAGAATGCACAGCGTGAAATATGGAGGAGGCACTGCGTAAATATGTGTCCTTTCAACTCTGCATCAGCATCATTATATGTGTTAATATATTCAATTGATGAGTGCTGATTACTGCATAGTAGCTAGCCCTAGACAACACAGTACTGCCACACACATGAGAAGATTAGGATATGTTTTTGTAATACAGTCCACTTAATCTATTGCCATATATTGTCTCTTCAGAGCTGTGAGGCTGCCTTAGAACATTGCAGATCAAATGAAGTCTACAGTTTCACACTGACAGTGAAGTGGGAACCACATGCAGCACCAGACAACCTGGTAACCACAGTATCATTCAGGGAATTTAATTGCATTACAAGATATTTCATTACATGACAAATCTGCCTTGTCAGTTAATTCTTTCTAACTTTCCCTTTCTTATCTCTACTTTTCTATTACACTTTTCATTGTATTTATCGCAGAGCTGACTCCTATCTCAGAGAGGGGGTTCGTAATAGCATTACCTTATCTAATGCATCCCTTTAGGTTTCTGAAAGCTTAGTTCTTTGACTTAGGAAAACTAATAAAGTCTTTAGTTTTATACATCAGCTTTGCAATACTTGCTTAGCTGAATAGACACCATCACTTTTTTACTCTTATCAATGTCGGATTTTGCAGCAGTTTGAACTCAGGTGTCGAAAGATATAAGTATATTTCTATAGTCAAGCAAATTAACCTATATCCTGTTACATGCCAGCCATATTGGGTGATATTTCTTAGGCATGGAAAAATACATTCTCACTAGAAAGGTACAATACAATAAGGCAGCCCAGGCAATAAAATCATTTTAAACAGGCATGCTCTGTCTATTATTGTACTTTATATGAAAACTGATTTTAGTTACGTAACTGCAGTCATGCTGCACAAAAATAGGTAAACTACCGACAGAAGTGAGATGAAGGGGTGAATTTACTAAGATGGGAGTTCTATTTAAGATAGGATGTTGCCTATAGGAACCAATCAGATTCCAAGTATTATCTTCTAGAAGGTGCTAGATAAATGAGAAGTAGAATCTGACTGGTTGCTATGGGCAACATCACATCTTAAACAGAACTCCCATCGTAGTAAATTTAGCCTGAAGAATAAGAAATGACTTATATATTGTGATGCACATGCCACATACTATACATATTGCATAGCCCCAAAGATTGACTCTAGACAAAGGGAGGGGTACAACATATCTCCTAGGGAACTGTATCCTCCTAACATTTAAAGTTAATGTGATTAGAATATGCAGTATCCCAATTAAGAAAGATGAGTTTTCCCAATCAGTTAAATAAAGGGGGGTACTCACGGAGTGATAATCTATGCAATCTGACTAGACTGCTTAGATTTTCAGCAAGATCCTTCCGTGTGTACCCCCCACAGCGATAGCGATGCGCAGCCCTGCACATCGCTATCGCTGGTGCTAGATTGGCCTGCATGCAGGCTCAATCTAGCAGGTCGCTCATTTCACCCGGTGGGTGAAATGAGCGTCCTCCCGTCCCCCCACGCACGCTCAGCACACATCGCGCTGTGCTGAGCAGGAGAAGAGATGTGTGCTGAGCAGTTCATTCAGCACACATCTCTCCCCAGATCTGACCGTGAATACGGGCCTTTATACTGTAAATATGTGGCACCCCGAAACTGTGTGTGTATGCCCCTTTAAGAGACCTTTGGTGTAGCTCCGCAGCAGTAGGTGAAATGCTGGTGCAGTAGGAGGAAACTGAGCCTTGGGTCCAGTCACGTGGCCTGAAGAGAAGGAGCTGATTGGAAGGATGCCACTGGGAGAAGTGTGGAATGCTGGGAAAAAGAATTCTGTAGAGCGTGTTGTGTGCTGGCTGAAGGAGGAACGCAGATCAGAGCGGGAGCTGTATTCTGGAGAGAACCACAGTGTACTGGATGGTGAGAGCAGCAAAGTGTTGATGGGGAGTGTTGCCGGAGAGCGGGTGTTGAGACGCCACAGCTGGAGAACCAGACACCACCAGGACTGGTAATAGGCGCGGACGCCGCGGCCTTCTTGAAACTGAGAGTAAGGAGCCAGTACAGTGGGAACAGCCAGCTGAAAATACCGTTGCATGGGTCCTGCAGCCTAACCCAAACCACACCCCTTGGTGCCTAAACCCTAAGTCCCCATCCTCCCTGCCTAAAGCTAACACTCCCTCCACGCAGCTTAACCTTAACTTGCTCCCAAACCCCCCCCCCCTTCTGCAGCCTAACCCTAAACCCTGGCTGTGCCTAAATCTAACCCCCCCTTCTCCTGGCCCTAAACCTAACCCGTCGGCTATACTTACGGCTGAGATGCCAGCTGTCGGGATTCCAGCATTGGTCTCCTGGCATCTTCGGATTTCTGGTGCCGGGATTCTAAATGGTCTTGGGATTCCGGCATTGGTATTTCTACTGCCGGGATCCCAACAGCCGGCATTCAGATGGCATCCTGTATGCAAGCATGTGGAGAGAAGGCGCAGGTCTGCAGGAGGGGTAAATTATGATTTTTTTTTTATGCATTAGAGGCCCCAGTGCTTTGCTTTGCCCAGGGCAAACAATGCTGTTAAGATGGCCCTGGTACAACAGCTGTTTTTCTTTTTTTAAATTCAACAAAAACAGAAAGATACAATACTAGACATCATAATGGCTGTGACTCAGAAAGCATAATTTATTATGCAAAATTAACAACATTTTGGATACCTGATCTATATAGTAATGCACAAAAAAAGTTAAGTGCATTATATATTTAAAGTTAATTGTGTAAGATTATGGTCAAGAAAAAGTAAACTGTTGCACCATTATGCAGATGACGTAAAAGGGGCGTATTATTTAGTACTGCAGCATCTCAGTAAAAGATTTTACTGAAAGCCTGATTGTGTAAATGCTTAGATTTAAGCATATCTCTATGGTTCCTAGATTTTACGTGTCTGCTGAGAATCTTTATTTGATTTATGATTCAGTTTAGAAGTTAGATTGTTTTATTTATATAATATTGTTATGATGGAGACATTTTTTTCAAATATTTTTCTTTCCTTTATGGAAGAGATGTATCAAACAATTGATTGAAAAATCTATAATCTATAATCTAAATAAAAATCGAAAAAACAGCTAAAATCATTTCATTTTTTTAAATCCAAAACCCAGAATTTGGATTTAAAATCCGAATTCTGAACCACAGTAAGATCCGAATCGGGATTTGGTACCAGGTTTTGGTTTGGTTCGAATCCACAAAATTCTAGTAGATTACCTTTTCATCAACATTTCTAAAGGTGATGGAGCGGTTGGAGCTTAGTGTGCACAATTTTTCCATTTCACAACAGTTGTTGACTTTGATGGGCCTTATGTATAGTTGGGTGTAGCACCATTTGTGTCGTGTAAAAAGTAAAATTGTACATACTATATAATTCTATACCTGAATACATAAATTTGCAATTTCATGACTAAGCTGAAATACATTCATTAGCAATATATAAATTTATAGAACTAAATCTAGCCCTACATTACAATAACTACCCACTTTGTAAATACTACAAGCTGTGAAGAATAAAAGTTATAGGAAGAGGTTTTAAAGGTAACAGGTGCAAAAACAAGAAACAACAGCACACAGCCTTTATCGGCAATATCTCCACAATGATAGCTTCATCTTTCATTAGGCGAAGAATAAAGGTTGATGAGAAGCCTGATAGGACTGAGACTAAAACAAAGGACTCTAATGAAAGGTAAGGTACAGTATGCCAGCAGGCTTGGGTGCAGACTGAAAAAAATATCACTGTATTATGATATTGATATAAAATTGATATAAAATTAATGTTAAGAAAAAAATGGGTTAGAACTTATACAAATATGTTGGTCACTGAGTGTTACAGTTTATAACATAGTAAGGCTATACTACATAACTATATATATACATATATATATATATATATATTAGAGATGAGCGCCTGAAATTTTTCGGGTTTTGTGTTTTGGTTTTGGGTTCGGTTCCGCGGCCGTGTTTTGGGTTCGAACGCGTTTTGGCAAAACCTCACCGAATTATTTTTGTCGGATTCGGGTGTGTTTTGGATTCGGGTGTTTTTTTCCAAAAACACTAAAAAACAGCTTAAATCATAGAATTTGGGGGTCATTTTGATCCCAAAGTATTATTAACCTCAAAAACCATAATTTACACTCATTTTCAGTCTATTCTGAATACCTCACACCTCACAATATTATTTTTAGTCCTAAAATTTGCACCGAGGTCGCTGTGTGAGTAAGATAAGCGACCCTAGTGGCCGACACAAACACCGGGCCCATCTAGGAGTGGCACTGCAGTGTCACGCAGGATGTCCCTTCCAAAAAACCCTCCCCAAACAGCACATGACGCAAAGAAAAAAAGAGGCGCAATGAGGTAGCTGTGTGAGTAAGATTAGCGACCCTAGTGGCCGACACAAACACCGGGCCCATCTAGGAGTGGCACTGCAGTGTCACGCAGGATGGCCCTTCCAAAAAACCCTCCCCAAACAGCACATGACGCAAAGAAAAAAAGAGGCGCAATGAGGTAGCTGTGTGAGTAAGATTAGCGACCCTAGTGGCCGACACAAACACCGGGCCCATCTAGGAGTGGCACTGCAGTGTCACGCAGGATGGCCCTTCCAAAAAACCCTCCCCAAACAGCACATGACGCAAAGAAAAAAAGAGGCGCAATGAGGTAGCTGACTGTGTGAGTAAGATTAGCGACCCTAGTGGCCGACACAAACACCGGGCCCATCTAGGAGTGGCACTGCAGTGTCACGCAGGATGTCCCTTCCAAAAAACCCTCCCCAAACAGCACATGACGCAAAGAAAAAAAGAGGCGCAATGAGGTAGCTGTGTGAGTAAGATTAGCGACCCTAGTGGCCGACACAAACACCGGGCCCATCTAGGAGTGGCACTGCAGTGTCACGCAGGATGTCCCTTCCAAAAAACCCTCCCCAATCAGCACATGATGCAAAGAAAAAGAAAAGAAAAAAGAGGTGCAAGATGGAATTATCCTTGGGCCCTCCCACCCACCCTTATGTTGTATAAACAAAACAGGACATGCACACTTTAACCAACCCATCATTTCAGTGACAGGGTCTGCCACACGACTGTGACTGATATGACGGGTTGGTTTGGACCCCCCCCAAAAAAGAAGCAATTAATCTCTCCTTGCACAAACTGGCTCTACAGAGGCAAGATGTCCACCTCATCTTCACCCTCCGATATATCACCGTGTACATCCCCCTCCTCACAGATTATCAATTCGTCCCCACTGGAATCCACCATCTCAGCTCCCTGTGTACTTTGTGGAGGCAATTGCTGCTGGTCAATGTCTCCGCGGAGGAATTGATTATAATTCATTTTAATGAACATCATCTTCTCCACATTTTCTGGATGTAACCTCGTACGCCGATTGCTGACAAGGTGAGCGGCGGCACTAAACACTCTTTCGGAGTACACACTTGTGGGAGGGCAACTTAGGTAGAATAAAGCCAGTTTGTGCAAGGGCCTCCAAATTGCCTCTTTTTCCTGCCAGTATAAGTACGGACTGTGTGACGTGCCTACTTGGATGCGGTCACTCATATAATCCTCCACCATTCTATCAATGTTGAGAGAATCATATGCAGTGACAGTAGACGACATGTCCGTAATCGTTGGCAGGTCCTTCAGTCCGGACCAGATGTCAGCATCAGCAGTCGCTCCAGACTGCCCTGCATCACCGCCAGCGGGTGGGCTCGGAATTCTGAGCCTTTTCCTCGCACCCCCAGTTGCGGGAGAATGTGAAGGAGGAGATGTTGACAGGTCGCGTTCCGCTTGACTTGACAATTTTGTCACCAGCAGGTCTTTCAACCCCAGCAGACCTGTGTCTGCCGGAAAGAGAGATCCAAGGTAGGCTTTAAATCTAGGATCGAGCACGGTGGCCAAAATGTAGTGCTCTGATTTCAACAGATTGACCACCCGTGAATCCTTGTTAAGCGAATTAAGGGCTGCATCCACAAGTCCCACATGCCTAGCGGAATCGCTCCGTGTTAGCTCCTTCTTCAATGCCTCCAGCTTCTTCTGCAAAAGCCTGATGAGGGGAATGACCTGACTCAGGCTGGCAGTGTCTGAACTGACTTCACGTGTGGCAAGTTCAAAGGGCATCAGAACCTTGCACAACGTTGAAATCATTCTCCACTGCACTTGAGACAGGTGCATTCCATCTCCTATATCGTGCTCAATTGTATAGGCTTGAATGGCCTTTTGCTGCTCCTCCAACCTCTGAAGCATATAGAGGGTTGAATTCCACCTCGTTACCACTTCTTGCTTCAGATGATGGCAGGGCAGGTTCAGTAGTTTTTGGTGGTGCTCCAGTCTTCTGTACGTGGTGCCTGTACGCCGAAAGTGTCCCGCAATTTTTCTGGCCACCGACAGCATCTCTTGCACGCCCCTGTCGTTTTTTAAAAAATTCTGCACCACCAAATTCAAGGTATGTGCAAAACATGGGACGTGCTGGAATTTGCCCATATTTAATGCACACACAATATTGCTGGCGTTGTCCGATGCCACAAATCCACAGGAGAGTCCAATTGGGGTAAGCCATTCCGCGATGATCTTCCTCAGTTGCCGTAAGAGGTTTTCAGCTGTGTGCGTATTCTGGAAAGCGGTGATACAAAGCGTAGCCTGCCTAGGAAAGAGTTGGCGTTTGCGAGATGCTGCTACTGGTGCCGCCGCTGCTGTTCTTGCGGCGGGAGTCCATACATCTACCCAGTGGGCTGTCACAGTCATATAGTCCTGACCCTGCCCTGCTCCACTTGTCCACATGTCCGTGGTTAAGTGGACATTGGGTACAACTGCATTTTTTAGGAGACTGGTGAGTCTTTTTCTGACGTCCGTGTACATTCTCGGTATCGCCTGCCTAGAGAAGTGGAACCTAGATGGTATTTGGTAACGGGGGCACACTGCCTCAATAAATTGTCTAGTTCCCTGTGAACTAACGGCGGATACCGGACGCACGTCTAACACCAACATAGTTGTCAAGGACTCAGTTATCCGCTTTGCAGTAGGATGACTGCTGTGATATTTCATCTTCCTCGCAAAGGACTGTTGAACAGTCAATTGCTTACTGGAAGTAGTACAAGTGGGCTTACGACTTCCCCTCTGGGATGACCATCGACTCCCAGCGGCAACAACAGCAGCGCCAGCAGCAGTAGGCGTTACACGCAAGGATGCATCGGAGGAATCCCAGGCAGGAGAGGACTCGTCAGACTTGCCAGTGACATGGCCTGCAGGACTATTGGCATTCCTGGGGAAGGAGGAAATTGACACTGAGGGAGTTGGTGGGGTGGTTTGCGTGAGCTTGGTTACAAGAGGAAGGGATTTACTGGTCAGTGGACTGCTTCCGCTGTCACCCAAAGTTTTTGAACTTGTCACTGACTTATTATGAATGCGCTGCAGGTGACGTATAAGGGAGGATGTTCCGAGGTGGTTAACGTCCTTACCCCTACTTATTACAGCTTGACAAAGGGAACACACGGCTTGACACCTGTTGTCCGCATTTCTGGTGAAATACCTCCACACCGAAGAGCTGATTTTTTTGGTATTTTCACCTGGCATGTCAACGGCCATATTCCTCCCACGGACAACAGGTGTCTCCCCGGGTGCCTGACTTAAACAAACCACCTCACCATCAGAATCCTCCTGGTCAATTTCCTCCCCAGCGCCAGCAACACCCATATCCTCCTCATCCTGGTGTACTTCAACACTGACATCTTCAATCTGACTATCAGGAACTGGACTGCGGGTGCTCCTTCCAGCACTTGCAGGGGGCATGCAAATAGTGGAAGGCGCATGCTCTTCACGTCCAGTGTTGGGAAGGTCAGGCATCGCAAACGACACAATTGGACTCTCCTTGTGGATTTGGGATTTCAAAGAACGCACAGTTCTTTGCGGTGCTTTTGCCAGCTTGAGTCTTTTCAGTTTTCTAGCGAGAGGCTGAGTGCTTCCATCCTCATGTGAAGCTGAACCACTAGCCATGAACATAGGCCAGGGCCTCAGCCGTTCCTTGCCACTCCGTGTGGTAAATGGCATATTGGCAAGTTTACGCTTCTCCTCCGACAATTTTATTTTAGGTTTTGGAGTCCTTTTTTTTCTGATATTTGGTGTTTTGGATTTGACATGCTCTGTACTATGACATTGGGCATCGGCCTTGGCAGACGACGTTGCTGGCATTTCATCGTCTCGGCCATGACTAGTGGCAGCAGCTTCAGCACGAGGTGGAAGTGGATCTTGATCTTTCCCTAATTTTGGAACCTCAACTTTTTTGTTCTCCATATTTTATAGGCAGAACTAAAAGGCACCTCAGGTAAACAATGGAGATGGATGGATTGGATACTAGTATACAATTATGGACGGACTGCCACGGTTAGGTGGTATAAAAAAACCACGGTTAGGTGGTATATATTATAATAATAATACAATTATGGATGGACGGACTGCCTGCCGACTGCCGACACAGAGGTAGCCACAGCCGTGAACTACCGCACTGTACACTGGTTGATAAAGAGATAGTAGTATACTCGTAACAACTAGTATGACACTATGACGACGGTATAAAGAATGAAAAAAAAACCACGGTTAGGTGGTATATATTATAATAATAATACAATTATGGATGGACGGACTGCCTGCCGACTGCCGACACAGAGGTAGCCACAGCCGTGAACTACCGCACTGTACACTGGTTGATAAAGAGATAGTAGTATACTCGTAACAACTAGTATGACACTATGACGACGGTATAAAGAATGAAAAAAAAACCACGGTTAGGTGGTATATATTATAATAATAATACAATTATGGATGGACGGACTGCCTGCCGACTGCCGACACAGAGGTAGCCACAGCCGTGAACTACCGCACTGTACACTGGTTGATAAAGAGATAGTAGTATACTCGTAACAACTAGTATGACACTATGACGACGGTATAAAGAATGAAAAAAAAACCACGGTTAGGTGGTATATATTATAATAATAATACAATTATGGATGGACGGACTGCCTGCCGAGTTCCGACACAGAGGTAGCCACAGCCGTGAACTACCGCACTGTACACTGGTTGATAAAGAGATAGTAGTATACTCGTAACAACTAGTATGACACTATGACGACGGTATAAAGAATGCAAAAAAAACCACAGTTAGGTGGTATATATTATAATAATAATACAATTATGGATGGACGGACTGCCTGCCGACTGCCGACACAGAGGTAGCCACAGCCGTGAACTACCGCACTGTACACTGGTTGATAAAGAGATAGTAGTATACTCGTAACAACTAGTATGACACTATGACGGTATAAAGAATGAAAAAAAAACCACGGTTAGGTGGTATATATTATAATAATAATACAATTATGGATGGACGGACTGCCTGCCGACTGCCGACACAGAGGTAGCCACAGCCGTGAACTACCGCACTGTACACTGGTTGATAAAGAGATAGTAGTATACTCGTAACAATTAGGATGACACTATGACGGTATAAAGAATGAAAAAAAAACCACGGTTAGGTGGTAGGTATATAATAATAAATAATACAATTCTGGTCGGACGGACTGCCTGCCGTGTGCCGACACAGAGGTAGCCACAGCCGTGAACTACCGCACTGTACACTGGTTGATAAAGAGATAGTAGTATACTCGTAACAATTAGGATGACACTATGACGGTATAAAGAATGAAAAAAAAACCACGGTTAGGTGGTAGGTATATAATAATAAATAATACAATTCTGGTCGGACGGACTGCCTGCCGTGTGCCGACACAGAGGTAGCCACAGCCGTGAACTACCGCACTGTACACTGGTTGATAAAGAGATAGTAGTATACTCGTAACAATTAGGATGACACTATGACGGTATAAAGAATGAAAAAAAACCCACGGTTAGGTGGTAGGTATATAATAATAAATAATACAATTCTGGTCGGACGGACTGCCTGCCGTGTGCCGACACAGAGGTAGCCACAGCCGTGAACTACCGCACTGTACACTGGTTGATAAAGAGATAGTAGTATACTCGTAACAATTAGGATGACACTATGACGGTATAAAGAATGAAAAAAAAACCACGGTTAGGTGGTAGGTATATAATAATAAATAATACAATTCTGGTCGGACGGACTGCCTGCCGTGTGCCGACACAGAGGTAGCCACAGCCGTGAACTACCGCACTGTACACTGGTTGATAAAGAGATAGTAGTATACTCGTAACAATTAGGATGACACTATGACGGTATAAAGAATGAAAAAAAAACCACGGTTAGGTGGTAGGTATATAATAATAAATAATACAATTCTGGTCGGACGGACTGCCTGCCGTGTGCCGACACAGAGGTAGCCACAGCCGTGAACTACCGCACTGTACTGTGTCTGCTGCTAATATAGACTGGTTGATATTTAAAGAGATATTAGTAGTATACAACAATACTATACTGGTGGTCAGGCACTGGTCACCACTCCTGCAGCAAAAGTGTGCACTGTTAATTAATATAATTGTACTCCTGGCTCCTGCTAACAACCTGCAGTGCTCCCCAGTCTCCCCCACAATTAATTATAAGCTTTTAATTTATACATTGATGACTGTGCAGCACACTGGGCTGAGCTGAGTGCACACAGACTGAGTCACACTGTGTGACTGACTGTGCTGTGTATCGTTTTTTTTTTCAGGCAGAGAACGGATATAGCAGAGAGAAGTGAACGGATATATTATATTAAATAAAAGTTAACTAGCAACTGCACTGGTCACTGACTGTGGTAAACTAACTCTGTCTGCGACTCTGCACAATCTCTCTCTATCTAATCTATCTATCTCTATTCTAATGGAGAGGACGCCAGACACGTCCTCTCCCTATCAATCTCAATGCACGAGTGAAAATGGCGGCGACGCGCGGCTCCTTATATAGAATCCGAGTCTCGCGATAGAATCCGAGCCTCGCGAGAATCCGACAGCGTCATGATGACGTTCGGGCGCGCTCGGGTTAACCGAGCAAGGCGGGAAGATCCGAGTCGCTCGGACCCGTGGAAAAAAAAGTGAAGTTCGTGCGGGTTCGGATTCAAAGAAACCGAACCCGCTCATCTCTAATATATATATATATATAAAACTATATATATATATATATATATATATATATTGTGGAGCAATAGAGAATAGCGCCTAGATACACCCGATAGGACACTTATATAAAAATAAAGTTATCGGAATTATTAAGTATCCTATTTTAATATAATATAACACACCTCATATGTGAATGAGTGGCAGCTCTCACACAGTATAAGGATAGAGATCAGAAAATGAAGTGAATAAGAACGCCTAGTAGTGTTGGTGTGGAAATTTATATAAAAGATAACTTAGCTTAATAAAACTTTCAGCCTGATGATTCTCAGAGGTAAAACATGTAAAAGAGAGATAAAAAACAACATAGTGTGTACTGTTTTCAAACGTTTTTCAAAGATGCAAGCATTAGGAACTTTGCTGATTCCAATAATTTTGATGTAATAAAAACAGTAACAATTTATTAAACAGTAGTCCTGTCACAACCACAGGTGGTAGATAAAAGTAATTAAAATAATATATCTCGTCTGGTCATAAATATAGTAGGCACACGTACAGACTCAGATAATATAAACAGCTTATCTGTCCGCATATGGAAAAACCATAGATAAAGAGGAGTATTCAGGCAGATTCTCTATCTGTAATAGCAGGTATCAAACGTACAGGATTAGAATAAAAAAACAGCTTATCTGTCCGCAAATGGGAAGTCCAAGGGATAAGTATCAAGTTCCTGTCCCAACGTGTTTCGTCCTTTGCATGAGGACTTCATCAATTGATGAAGTCCTCATGCAAAGGACGAAACGCGTTGGGACAGGAACTTGTTACTTATCCCTTGGACTTCCCATTTGCGGACAGATAAGCTGTTTTTTTATTCTAATCCTGTACGTTTGATACCTGCTATTACAGATAGAGAATCTGCCTGAATACTCCTCTTTATCTATGGTTTTTCCATATGCGGACAGATAAGCTGTTTATATTATCTGAGTCTGTACGTGTGCTACCTATATTTATGACCAGACGAGATATATTCTTTTAATTACTTTTATCTACCACCTGTGGTTGTGACAGGACTACTGTTTAATAAATTGTTACTGTTTTTATTACATCAAAATTATTGGAATCAGCAAAGTTCCTAATGCTTGCATCTTTGAAAAACGTTTGAAAACAGTACACACTATGTTGTTTTTTATCTCTCTTTTACATGTTTTACCTCTGAGAATCATCAGGCTGAAAGTTTTATTAAGCTAAGTTATCTTTTATATAAATTTCCACACCAACACTACTAGGCGCTCTTATTCACTTCATTTTCTGATATATATATATATATATATATATATATAACTATATATATATATATATATATATATACTATAACATAGTAACATTTCATGCTATGAAATGTGCTGAGCTGGCCTTAACATCTATTTTAGGCTGCTGATGTAAGTGATTGAATATTCATTATACATTAATGCCAGAGCCATGAATATTCAACAAGACTTAAGTCAAAAGAACATTTGACATGTAGACTGGCTAATGAAGATAGTATCCTCTTGTCACATATCATGCTCTTTATCATATAAAAATATGATAATATTTATAGGATGATTGGTATTCTCTAAGCAGATAATGCACTTTGCAAATAACACACTGGACAATACAGTATATTGTGTAATTTGAGGTAGGAAAGGAAACCCAAAAGTAAGTAATGAAGACAAGTCTTTCAGTGATAAAAGAAGATTATGTGTAGCTAAAATGAAATATGTGTAAGCTCTGTTTGTATCAGGGTATATATAGTATTGTATTGCAGGTCCCATATTGTGTTTCTGGCCTAAGGATAACAAATATTCTGTGCACCAACTGCAAACGTAGAATAAATAAGAATTTACTTACCGATAATTCTATTTCTCGTAATCCGTAGTGGATGCTGGGGACTCCGTCAGGACCATGGGGAATAGCGGCTCCGCAGGAGACAGGGCACAAAAATAAAGCTTTAGGATTAGGTGGTGTGTACTGGCTCCTCCCCCTATGACCCTCCTCCAAGCCTCAGTTAGGATACTGTGCCCGGACGAGCGTACACAATAAGGAAGGATATTGAATCCCGGGTAAGACTCATACCAGCCACACCAATCACACCGTATAACTTGTGATCTGAACCCAGTTAACAGTATGACAAACGTAGGAGCCTCTGAACAGACGGCTCACAACAATAACAACCCGAATTTGTTTGTAACAATAACTATGTACAAGTATTGCAGACAATCCGCACTTGGGATGGGCGCCCAGCACCCACTACGGACTACGAGAAATAGAATTATCGGTAAGTAAATTCTTATTTTCTCTAACCTCCTAAGTGGATGCTGGGGACTCCGTCAGGACCATGGGGATTATACCAAAGCTCCCAAACGGGCGGGAGAGTGCGGATGACTCTGCAGCACCGAATGAGAGAACTCAAGGTCCTCCTCAGCCAGGGTATCAAATTTGTAGAATTTTGCAAACGTGTTTGCCCCTGACCAAGTAGCAGCTCGGCAGAGTTGTAATGCCGAGACCCCCCGGGCAGCCGCCCAGGATGAGCCCACTTTCCTTGTGGAATGGGCCTTGACAGATTTAGGTTGTGGCAAGCCTGCCACAGAATGTGCAAGTTGAATTGTGCTACAAATCCAACGAGCAATCGTCTGCTTAGAAGCAGGAGCACCCATCTTGTTGGGTGCATACAATATAAACAGTGAGTCAGACTTTCTGACTCCCGCCGTTCTTGAAATATATATTTTCAATGCCCGGACCACGTCCAACAACTTGGAATCCTCCAAATCGTTAGTAGCCGCAGGCACCACAATAGGCTGGTTCAGGTGAAACGCTGACACCACCTTAGGCAGAAAATGAGGACGCGTCCGCAGTTCTGCCCTGTCCGTATGGAAAATCAGATATGGGCTCTTATATGATAAAGCCGCCAATTCTGATACTCTCCTGGCTGAAGCCAGGGCCAGTAGCATGGTTACTTTCCATGTAAGATACTTCAACTCCACCGATTTGAGCGGCTCAAACCAATGGGATTTGAGAAAATCCAAGACTACATTAAGATCCCACAGTGCCACTGGGGGCACAACCGGGGGCTGTATATGTAGTACTCCTTTTACAAAAGTCTGGACTTCAGGAACTGAAGCCAATTCTTTCTGGAAGAAAATCGACAGGGCCAAAATTTGAACCTTAATGGACCCCAATTTGAGGCCCATAGACAATCCTGTTAGCAGGAAATGTAGGAATCGACCCAGTTGAAATTCCTCCGTGGGGGCCTTCCTGGCCTCACACCACGCAACATATTTTCTCCAAATGCGGTGATAATGTTGTGCAGTCACCTCCTTCCTGGCTTTTACCAGTGTAGGAATGACCTCTTCCGGAATGCCTTTTTCCCTTAGAATTCGGCGTTCAACCGCCATGCCGTCAAACGCAGCCGCGGTAAGTCTTGGAATAGACACGGTCCCTGCTGAAGCAGGTCCCGTCTTAGAGGTAGAGGCCACGGATCCTCCGTGAGCATCTCTTGAAGTTCCGGGTACCAAGTTCTTCTTGGCCAATCCGGAGCCACTAGTATCGTTCTTACTCCCTTTTGCCGTATAATTCTCAGTACTTTTGGTATGAGAGGCAGAGGAGGGAACACATACACTGACTGGAACACCCACGGTGTTACCAGAGCATCCACAGCTATTGCCTGAGGGTCTCTTGACCTGGCGCAATACCTGTCCAGTTTTTTGTTGAGGCGGGACGCCATCATATCCACCATTGGTTTTTCCCAACGGTTCACAATCATGTGGAAGACTTCTGGATGAAGTCCCCACTCTCCCGGGTGTAGATCGTGTCTGCTGAGGAAGACTGCTTCCCAGTTGTCCACTCCCGGAGTGAATACTGCTGACAGTGCTATCACATGATCTTCCGCCCAGCGAAGAATCCTTGCAGCTTCTGCCATTGCTGTCCTGCTTCTTGTGCCGCCCTGTCTGTTTACGTGGGCGACTGCCGTGATGTTGTCCGACTGGATCAACACCGGCTGACCCTGAAGCAGGGGTTTTGCCAGACTTAGAGCATTGTAAATCGCTCTTAGCTCCAGTAAATTTATGTGAAGAGACATCTCCAGGCTTGACCATACTCCCTGGAAGTTTCTTCCCTGTGTGACCGCTCCCCAGCCTCTCAGACTGGCATCCGTGGTCACCAGGACCCAGTACTGTATGCCGAATCTGCGGCCCTCTAACAGATGAGCACTCTGCAACCACCACAGAAGAGACACCCTTGTCCGTGGCGATAAGGTTATCCGTAGAGATGAGCGCCTGAAATTTTTCGGGTTTTGTGTTTTGGTTTTGGGTTCGGTTCCGCTGCCGTGTTTTGGGTTCGACCGCGTTTTGGCAAAACCTCACCGAATTTTTTTTGTCGGATTCGGGTGTGTTTTGGATTCGGGTGTTTTTTTAAAAAAACACTAAAAAACAGCTTAAATCATAGAATTTGGGGGTCATTTTGATCCCATATTATTATTAACCTCAAAAACCATAATTTCCACTCATTTTCAGTCTATTCTGAATACCTCACACCTCACAATATTATTTTTAGTCCTAAAATTTGCACCAAGGTCGCTGGATGACTAAGCTAAGCGACACTAGTGGCCGACACAAACACCTGGCCCATCTAGGAGTGGCACTGCAGTGTCACGCAGGATGTCCCTTCCAAAAAACCCTCCCCAATCAGCACATGACGCAAAGAAAAAAAGAGGCGCAATGAGGTAGCTGATTGTGTGAGTAAGATAAGCGACCCTAGTGGCCGACACAAACACCGGGCCCATTTAGGAGTGGCACTGCAGTGTCACGCAGGATGTCCCTTCCAAAAAACCCTCCCCAATCAGCACATGATGCAAAGAAAAAAAGAGGCGCAATGAGGTAGCTGACTGTGTGAGTAAGATTAGCGACCCTAGTGGCCGACACAAACACCGGGCCCATTTAGGAGTGGCACTGCAGTGTCACGCAGGATGTCCCTTCCAAAAAACCCTCCCCAATCAGCACATGACGCAAAGAAAAAAAGAGGCGCAATGAGGTAGCTGACTGTGTGAGTAAGATTAGCGACCCTAGTGGCCGACACAAACACCGGGCCCATTTAGGAGTGGCACTGCAGTGTCACGCAGGATGTCCCTTCCAAAAAACCCTCCCCAATCAGCACATGACGCAAAGAAAAAAAGAGGCGCAATGAGGTAGCTGACTGTGTGAGTAAGATTAGCGACCCTAGTGGCCGACACAAACACCGGGCCCATTTAGGAGTGGCACTGCAGTGTCACGCAGGATGTCCCTTCCAAAAAACCCTCCCCAATCAGCACATGACGCAAAGAAAAAAAGAGGCGCAATGAGGTAGCTGACTGTGTGAGTAAGATTAGCGACCCTAGTGGCCGACACAAACACCGGGCCCATTTAGGAGTGGCACTGCAGTGTCACGCAGGATGTCCCTTCCAAAAAACCCTCCCCAATCAGCACATGACGCAAAGAAAAAAAGAGGCGCAATGAGGTAGCTGACTGTGTGAGTAAGATTAGCGACCCTAGTGGCCGACACAAACACCGGGCCCATTTAGGAGTGGCACTGCAGTGTCACGCAGGATGTCCCTTCCAAAAAACCCTCCCCAATCAGCACATGACGCAAAGAAAAAAAGAGGCGCAATGAGGTAGCTGACTGTGTGAGTAAGATTAGCGACCCTAGTGGCCGACACAAACACCGGGCCCATTTAGGAGTGGCACTGCAGTGTCACGCAGGATGTCCCTTCCAAAAAACCCTCCCCAATCAGCACATGACGCAAAGAAAAAAAGAGGCGCAATGAGGTAGCTGACTGTGTGAGTAAGATTAGCGACCCTAGTGGCCGACACAAACACCGGGCCCATTTAGGAGTGGCACTGCAGTGTCACGCAGGATGTCCCTTCCAAAAAACCCTCCCCAATCAGCACATGACGCAAAGAAAAAAAGAGGCGCAATGAGGTAGCTGACTGTGTGAGTAAGATTAGCGACCCTAGTGGCCGACACAAACACCGGGCCCATTTAGGAGTGGCACTGCAGTGTCACGCAGGATGTCCCTTCCAAAAAACCCTCCCCAAACAGCACATGACGCAAAGAAAAATAAAAGAAAAAAGAGGTGCAAGATGGAATTGTCCTTGGGCCCTCCCACCCACCCTTATGTTGTATAAACAAAACAGGACATGCACACTTTAACCAACCCATCATTTCAGTGACAGGGTCTGCCACACGACTGTGACTGATATGACGGGTTGGTTTGGACCCCCCCCAAAAAAGAAGCAATTAATCTCTCCTTGCACAAACTGGCTCTACAGAGGCAAGATGTCCACCTCATCATCACCCTCCGATATATCACCATGTACATCCCCCTCCTCACAGATTATCAATTCGTCCCCACTGGAATCCACCATCTCAGCTCCCTGTGTACTTTGTGGAGGCAATTGCTGCTGGTCAATGTCTCCGCGGAGGAATTGATTATAATTCATTTTAATGAACATCATCTTCTCCACATTTTCTGGATGTAACCTCGTACGCCGATTGCTGACAAGGTGAGCGGCGGCACTAAACACTCTTTCGGAGTACACACTTGTGGGAGGGCAACTTAGGTAGAATAAAGCCAGTTTGTGCAATGGCCTCCAAATTGCCTCTTTTTCCTGCCAGTATAAGTATGGACTGTGTGACGTGCCTACTTGGATGCGGTCACTCATATAATCCTCCACCATTCTTTCAATGGTGAGAGAATCATATGCAGTGACAGTAGACGACATGTCCGTAATCGTTGTCAGGTCCTTCAGTCCGGACCAGATGTCAGCATCAGCAGTCGCTCCAGACTGCCCTGCATCACCGCCAGCGGGTGGGCTCGGAATTCTGAGCCTTTTCCTCGCACCCCCAGTTGCGGGAGAATGTGAAGGAGGAGATGTTGACAGGTCGCGTTCCGCTTGACTTGACAATTTTCTCACCAGCAGGTCTTTCAACCCCAGCAGACTTGTGTCTGCCGGAAAGAGAGATCCAAGGTAGGCTTTAAATCTAGGATCGAGCACGGTGGCCAAAATGTAGTGCTCTGATTTCAACAGATTGACCACCCGTGAATCCTTGTTAAGCGAATTAAGGGCTCCATCCACAAGTCCCACATGCCTAGCGGAATCGCTCCGTGTTAGCTCCTCCTTCAATGTCTCCAGCTTCTTCTGCAAAAGCCTGATGAGGGGAATGACCTGACTCAGGCTGGCAGTGTCTGAACTGACTTCACGTGTGGCAAGTTCAAAGGGCATCAGAACCTTGCACAACGTTGAAATCATTCTCCACTGCGCTTGAGACAGGTGCATTCCACCTCCTATATCGTGCTCAATTGTATAGGCTTGAATGGCCTTTTGCTGCTCCTCCAACCTCTGAAGCATATAGAGGGTTGAATTCCACCTCGTTACCACTTCTTGCTTCAGATGATGGCAGGGCAGGTTCAGTAGTTTTTGGTGGTGCTCCAGTCTTCTGTACGTGGTGCCTGTACGCCGAAAGTGTCCCGCAATTTTTCTGGCCACCGACAGCATCTCTTGCACGCCCCTGTCGTTTTTTAAATAATTCTGCACCACCAAATTCAAGGTATGTGCAAAACATGGGACGTGCTGGAATTTGCCCATATTTAATGCACACACAATATTGCTGGCGTTGTCCGATGCCACAAATCCACAGGAGAGTCCAATTGGGGTAAGCCATTCCGCGATGATCTTCCTCAGTTGCCGTAAGAGGTTTTCAGCTGTGTGCGTATTCTGGAAAGCGGTGATACAAAGCGTAGCCTGCCTAGGAAAGAGTTGGCGTTTGCGAGATGCTGCTACTGGTGCCGCCGCTGCATACATCTACCCAGTGGGCTGTCACAGTCATATAGTCCTGACCCTGCCCTGCTCCACTTGTCCACATGTCCGTGGTTAAGTGGACATTGGGTACAACTGCATTTTTTAGGACACTGGTGAGTCTTTTTCTGACGTCCGTGTACATTCTCGGTATCGCCTGCCTACAGAAGTGGAACCTAGATGGTATTTGGTAACGGGGGCACACTGCCTCAATAAATTGTCTAGTTCCCTGTGAACTAACGGCGGATACCGGACGCACGTCTAACACCAACATAGTTGTCAAGGCCTCAGTTATCCGCTTTGCAGCAGGATGACTGCTGTGATATTTCATCTTCCTCGCAAAGGACTGTTGAACAGTCAATTGCTTACTGGAAGTAGTACAAGTGGGCTTACGACTTCCCCTCTGGGATGACCATCGACTCCCAGCAGCAACAACAGCAGCGCCAGCAGCAGTAGGCGTTACACGCAAGGATGCATCGGAGGAATCCCAGGCAGGAGAGGACTCGTCAGAATTGCCAGTGACATTGCCTGCAGGACTATTGGCATTCCTGGGGAAGGAGGAAATTGACACTGAGGGAGTTGGTGGGGTGGTTTGCGTGAGCTTGGTTACAAGAGGAAGGGATTTACTGGTCAGTGGACTGCTTCCGCTGTCACCCAAAGTTTTTGAACTTGTCACTGACTTATTATGAATGCGCTGCAGGTGACGTATAAGGGAGGATGTTCCGAGGTGGTTAACGTCCTTACCCCTACTTATTACAGCTTGACAAAGGGAACACACGGCTTGACACCTGTTGTCCGCATTTCTGTTGAAATAGTTCCACACCGAAGAGCTGATTTTTTTGGTATTTTCACCAGGCATGTCAACGGCCATATTCCTCCCACGGACAACAGGTGTCTCCCCGGGTGCCTGACTTAAACAAACCACCTCACCATCAGAATCCTCCTGGTCAATTTCCTCCCCAGCGCCAGCAACACCCATATCCTCCTCATCCTGGTGTACTTCAACACTGACATCTTCAATCTGACTATCAGGAACTGGACTGCGGGTGCTCCTTCCAGCACTTGCAGGGGGCGTGCAAATGGTGGAAGGCGCATGCTCTTCACGTCCAGTGTTGGGAAGGTCAGGCATCGCAACCGACACAATTGGACTCTCCTTGTGGATTTGGGATTTCGAAGAACGCACAGTTCTTTGCGGTGCTACTGCTTTTGCCAGCTTGAGTCTTTTCATTTTTCTAGCGAGAGGCTGAGTGCCTCCATCCTCATGTGAAGCTGAACCACTAGCCATGAACATAGGCCAGGGCCTCAGCCGTTCCTTGCCACTCCGTGTGGTAAATGGCATATTGGCAAGTTTACGCTTCTCCTCCGACAATTTTATTTTAGGTTTTGGAGTCCTTTTTTTCTGATATTTGGTGTTTTGGATTTGACATGCTCTGTACTATGACATTGGGCATCGGCCTTGGCAGACGACGTTGCTGGCATTTCATCGTCTCGGCCATGACTAGTAGCAGCAGCTTCAGCACGAGGTGGAAGTGGATCTTGATCTTTCCCTAATTTTGGAACCTCAACATTTTTGTTCTCCATATTTTAATAGGCACAACTAAAAGGCACCTCAGGTAAACAATGGAGATGGATGGATACTAGTATACAATTATGGACGGACTGCCGAGTGCCGACACAGAGGTAGCTACAGCCGTAAACTACCGTACTGTGTCTGCTGCTAATATAGACTGGTTGATAAAGAGATGTCGTAGTATGTATGTATGAAGAAGAAAGAAAAAAAAACCACGGTTAGGTGGTATACAATTATGGACGGACTGCCGAGTGCCGACACAGAGGTAGCCACAGCCGTGAACTACCGTACTGTACTGTGTCTGCTGCTAATATAGACTGGTTGATAAAGAGATGTCGTAGTATGTATGTATGAAGAAGAAAGAAAAAAAAACCACGGGTAGGTGGTATACAATTATGGACAGACTGCCGAGTGCCGACACAGAGGTAGCCACAGCCGTGAACTACCGTACTGTACTTTGTCTGCTGCTAATATAGACTGGTTGATAAAGAGATGTAGTAGTATGTATGTATAAAGAAGAAAGAAAAAAAAACCACGGGTAGGTGGTATACAATTATGGACGGACTGCCGAGTGCCGACACAGAGGTAGCCACAGCCGTGAACTACCGTACTGTACTGTGTCTGCTGCTAATATAGACTGGTTGATAAAGAGATGTCGTAGTATGTATGTATGAAGAAGAAAGAAAAAAAAACCACGGTTAGGTGGTATACAATTATGGACGGACTGCCGAGTGCCGACACAGAGGTAGCCACAGCCGTGAACTACCGTACTGTACTGTGTCTGCTGCTAATATAGACTGGTTGATAAAGAGATGTCGTAGTATGTATGTATAAAGAAGAAAGAAAAAAAAACCACGGTTAGGTGGTATACAATTATGGACGGACTGCCGAGTGCCGACACAGAGGTAGCCACAGCCGTGAACTACCGTACTGTACTGTGTCTGCTGCTAATATAGACTGGTTGATAAAGAGATGTCGTAGTATGTATGTATGAAGAAGAAAGAAAAAAAAACCACGGTTAGGTGGTATACAATTATGGACGGACTGCCGAGTGCCGACACAGAGGTAGCCACAGCCGTGAACTACCGTACTGTACTGTGTCTGCTGCTAATATAGACTGGTTGATAAAGAGATGTCGTAGTATGTATGTATAAAGAAGAAAGAAAAAAAAACCACGGTTAGGTGGTATACAATTATGGACGGACTGCCGAGTGCCGACACAGAGGTAGCCACAGCCGTGAACTACCGTACTGTACTGTGTCTGCTGCTAATATAGACTGGTTGATAAAGAGATGTCGTAGTATGTATGTATGAAGAAGAAAGAAAAAAAAACCACGGTTAGGTGGTATACAATTATGGACGGACTGCCGAGTGCCGACACAGAGGTAGCCACAGCCGTGAACTACCGTACTGTACTGTGTCTGCTGCTAATATAGACTGGTTGATAAAGAGATGTCGTAGTATGTATGTATGAAGAAGAAAGAAAAAAAAACCACGGTTAGGTGGTATACAATTATGGACGGACTGCCGAGTGCCGACACAGAGGTAGCCACAGCCGTGAACTACCGTACTGTACTGTGTCTGCTGCTAATATAGACTGGTTGATAAAGAGATGTAGTAGTATGTATGTATAAAGAAGAAAGAAAAAAAAACCACGGGTAGGTGGTATACAATTATGGATGGACTGCCGAGTGCCGACACAGAGGTAGCTACAGCCGTGAACTACCGTACTGTGTCTGCTGCGACTGGATGATAAATAATGATATAAAAAATATATATATATCACTACTGCAGCCGGACAGGTATATATATTATATAATGACGGACCTGCAGGACACTGTCTGTCAGCAGAATGAGTTTTTTATAGAATAAAAAAAAAAACACCACACAAGTGAAGTCACACGACGAGTGTTTAACTTTTTCAGGCAATCACAATATAGTATACTACTAACTATACTGGTGGTCAGTGTGGTCAGGTCACTGGTCAGTCACACTGGCAGTGGCACTCCTGCAGCAAAAGTGTGCACTGTTTAATTTTAATATAATATGTACTCCTGGCTCCTGCTATAACCTATAACTGGCACTGCAGTGCTCCTCAGTCTCCCCCACAATTATAAGCTGTGTGAGCTGAGCACAGTCAGATATATAATATATACATAGATGATGCAGCACACTGGGCTGAGCAGTGCACACAGATATGGTATGTGACTGTCTTGTACTCCTGGCTCCTGCTATAACCTATAACTGGCACTGCAGTGCTCCCCAGTCTCCCCCACAATTATAAGCTGTGTGAGCTGAGCACAGTCAGATATATAATATATACATAGATGATGCAGGCATGCAGCACACTGGGCTGAGCAGTGCACACAGATATGGTATGTGACTGAGTCACTGTGTGTACCGTTTTTTTCAGGCAGAGAACGGATATATTAAATAAAACAACTGCACTGCTGGTGGTCACTGTGGTCAGTCACTAAACTCTGCACTCTCTTCTACAGTATCAGCCTCAGGTCAATCTCTCTCTCTCTCTCCTAATCTAAATGGAGAGGACGCCAGCCACGTCCTCTCCCTATCAATCTCAATGCACGTGTGAAAATGGCGGCGACGCGCGGCTCCTTATATAGAATCCGAGTCTCGCGAGAATCCGACAGCGTCATGATGACGTTCGGGCGCGCTCGGGTTAACCGAGCAAGGCGGGAAGATCCGAGTCGCTCGGACCCGTGAAAAAAAACATGAAGTTCGTGCGGGTTCGGATTCAGAGAAACCGAACCCGCTCATCTCTAGTTATCCGCTGATGCATCTGCAGATGTGATCCGGACCATTTGTCCAGCAGATCCCACTGAAAAGTTTGTGCGTGGAATCTGCCGAATGGAATCGCTTCGTAAGAAGCCACCATCTTTCCCAGGACTCTTGTGCATTGATGCACAGACACTTTCCCTGGTTTTAGGAGGTTCCTGACAAGTTCGGATAACTCCCTGGCTTTCTCCTCCGGAAGAAACACCTTTTTCTGAACCGTGTCCAGAATCATTCCCAGGAACAGCAGACGTGTCGTCGGGGTCAACTGAGATTTTGGAAAATTCAGAATCCACCCGTGTTGTTGCAGCACTAGTCGGGTTAGTGCTACTCCGTCCTCCAGCTGTTCTCTGGACCTTGCCCTTATCAGGAGATCGTCCAAGTAAGGGATAATTAATACGCCTCTTCTTCGCAGAAGAATCATCATTTCGGCCATTACCTTGGTAAAGACCCGAGGTGCCGTGGACAATCCAAACGGCAGCGTCTGAAACTGATAATGACAGTTTTGCACCACGAACCTGAGGTACCCTTGATGTGAAGGGCAAATTGGGACATGCAGGTAAGCATCCTTTATGTCCAGGGACACCATAAAGTCCCCTTCTTCCAGATTCGCTATCACTGCTCTGAGTGACTCCATCTTGAACTTGAATTTTTGTATGTACAGGTTCAAAGATTTCAGATTTAGAATAGGTCTTACCGAGCCGTCCGGCTTCGGTACCACAAATAGCGTGGAGTAATACCCCTTTCCCTGTTGTAGGAGGGGTACCTTGACCAGAGCCGGCCCTAACCAATATGATGCCCTAGGCAAGATTTTAGCTGGTGCCCCCTAGCACCACCGCTGGTTCTGCCTCTGACCTTGCACCTCTTTCCCAGAACCATCACCCCTCAGCCATAGCAGTCCTTATTTTGGTGTGTGTACCCCCTATATTTTAAATAGGAACAGTTCGCACATTTGACGCACAGCCCAAAAAGGGGTGTGTTTTTGCTGGCAAGGGGCATGGCCACACAATAGTAACCCCAATTCCAAATACGCCACACAGTACTGCAACTTTATTCACATTTGATCATGCGATAGTTTCCATAATTCATATTACATCCCACAGTAGTATCACTTTACCTTATAAACGTTACTCCTCACAGTAGAGCCCCTTATTCACATTACATCACACTGAATTGCTCCTTATTCACATTACACCACACACTATTGCTCTTTATTCACATTAGACGACACAGTAGTGCCCTTTCTATATGCAACACCACATAGAAGAGCACCTTAAACACATAATTCCACACAGTAATGCCCCTAACACATATGAGACACATTATTAATGTCCTTCTAAACATAATGTGCTTACACATTATGACAACCTTTATTAATGCCCTTTTACACATAATATCCCTTACACATGCCGCACATTATTAATGCCCTAATACACATAATGACACACATAGTGCCCCCTACACATTTGCTGCACACTGTTAGTGCCCCTATACACATAATGACACATACAGTAGTACCCTGTTACACATACAGTATGCCACACATTATTGGTGCCCTTATACACATAATGACACACATAGTGCCCCTACACATATGTTGCACATTATTAATGCATTTTTACATGACACACATAATGCTCCTTACACATATTCTGAACACTACTGCACAACCAACCCACTCACATGCACACAGTACTCACACTGCCACTAACACTGTGACCTCTGCCTCTGCTTGGATACAGATGTGTCCTCATAAATCTTGCCTCAGTGGTAACGTCGGGCAATTTTTTTTAATGAAAATGCATATAATTTGCATTGTTATGTGGCTAGGATGCACAAGCAGCTTCTGCTGATTAAAATGATATACAGCATGTCTATATACTGTGTGAGACTGTGGCTGTATCTGCATATGAAATGCTACACACAGAATATAGGCATGCCGCATATCATTTTAATCAGCAGAAGCTGCTGATGTCCCTGGGCATATCAAATGCCCTAGGCAATTGCCTAGTTTGCCTATAGCTATGGCCGGCTCTGACCTTGACTATCACCTGCTGAGAAAACAGCTTGTGAATGGCTTCCAATACCGTCGCCCTGTCTGAGGGAGACGTTGGCAAAGCAGACTTTAGGAACCTGCGAGGGGGAGACTTCTCGAATTCCAACCTGTAACCCTGAGATACTACCTGCAGGATCCAGGGGTCCACCTGTGAGCAAGCCCACTGTGCGCTGAAATTCTTGAGTCGACCCCCCACCGCTCCTGAGTCCGCTTGTAAGGCCCCAGCGTCATGCTGAGGGCTTTGCAGAACCCTGAGAGGGCTTCTGTTCCTGGGCAGGGGCTGCTTGCTGCCCTCTCTTACCCCTTCCTCTGCCCCGAGGCAGATATGACTGTCCTTTTGTCCGCTTGTTCTTATAGGACCGAAAGGACTGCGGCTGAAAAGACGGTGTCTTTTTCTGTTGGGAGGGGGTCTGAGGTAAAAAGGTGGATTTTCCGGCAGTTGCCGTGGCCACCAGATCCGATAGACCGACGCCAAATAATTCCTCCCCTTTATACGGCAATAATTCCATATGTCGTTTGGAATCCGCATCACCTGACCACTGTCGCGTCCATAAACTCCTTCTGGCAGATATGGACATCGCATTTACTCTCGATGCCAGAGTGCAAATATCTCTCTGAGCATCTCGCATATAAAGGAAAGCATCCTTTAATTGCTCTATAGTCAATAAAATACTGTCCCTATCCAGGGTATCAATATTTTCAGTCAGGGAATCCAACCAGACGACCCCAGCACTGCACATCCAGGCTGAGGCGATGGCTGGTCGCATTATAACACCAGTATGTGTGTATATACTTTTTAGGGTAGTTTCCAGTCTCCTATCAGCTGGATCCCTGAGGGCGGCCGTATCAGGAGACGGTAACGCCACTTGTTTTGATAAGCGTGTGAGCGCCTTATCCACCCTAGGGGGTGTTTCCCAGCGCGCCCTAACCTCTGGCGGGAAAGGGTATAATGCTAATAACTTTTTTGAAATTAGCACTTTTCTATCTGGGTTAACCCACGCTTCATCACATACATCATTTAATTCCTCTGATTCAGGAAAAACTACAGGTAGTTTTTTCACCCCCCACATAATACCCCTTTTTGTGGTACTTGCAGTATCAGAGATATGCAAAGCCTCCTTCATTGCCGTGATCATATAACGTGTGGCCCTACTTGAAAATACGTTTGTTTCATCACCGTCGACACTAGATTCAGTGTCTGTGTCTGGGTCTGTGTCGACCGACTGAGGTAAAGGGCGCTTTACAGCCCCTGACGGTGTCTGAGACGCCTGGGCAGGTACTAACTGGTTTGCCGGCCGTCTCATGTCGTCAACTGATTTTTGTAATGTGCTGACATTATCACGTAATTCCATAAACAAAGCCATCCATTCCGGTGTCGACTCCCTGGGGGGTGACATCACCATTATCGGCAATTGCTCTGCCTCCACACCAACATCGTCCTCATACATGTCGACACACACGTACCGACACACAGCAGACACACAGGGAATGCTCTTATCGAAGACAGGACCCCACTAGCCCTTTGGGGAGACAGAGGGAGAGTTTGCCAGCACACACCCAAGCGCTATAATATATATGGGAACAACCTTATATAAGTGTTGTTCCTTATAGCAGCTTAAATATATCAAAATATCGCCAAAAAATGCCCCCCCTCTCTGTTTTACCCTGTTTCTGTAGTGCAGTGCAGGGGAGAGTCCTGGGAGCCTTCCTCACAGCGGAGCTGAGCAGGAAAATGGCGCTGTGTGCTGAGGAGAATAAGCCCCGCCCCCTATTTCGGCGGGCTTTTCTCCCGGAGTTTTAGATATCTGGCATGGGTTAAATACATACATATAGCCTCAATGGCTATATGTGATGTATTCTTTTGCCATAAAGGTATTAAATATTGCTGCCCAGGGCGCCCCCAGCCGCGCCCTGCACCCTCCGTGACCGCTTGGTGTGAAGTGTGTGACAACAATGGCGCACAGCTGCAGTGCTGTGCGCTACCTTCATGAAGACTGAAGAGCCTTCTGCCGCCTGTTTCCGGACCTTCAATCTTCAGCATCTGTAAGGGGGGTCGGCGGCGCGGCTCCGGGACGAACCCCAGGGTGAGACCTGTGTTCCGACTCCCTCTGGAGCTAATGGTGTCCAGTAGCCTAAGAATCCAATCCATCCTGCACGCAAGTGAGTTGAAATTCTCTCCCCTAAGTCCCTCGATGCAGTGAGCCTGTTGCCAGCAGGACTCACTGAAAATAAAAAACCTAACAACTTTTTCTAAGCAGCTCTTTAGGAGAGCCACCTAGATTGCACCCTGCTCGGACGGGCACAAAAACCTAACTGAGGCTTGGAGGAGGGTCATAGGGGGAGGAGCCAGTACACACCACCTAATCCTAAAGCTTTATTTTTGTGCCCTGTCTCCTGCGGAGCCGCTATTCCCCATGGTCCTGACGGAGTCCCCAGCATCCACTTAGGACGTTAGAGAAAAACTAATCACATATAGTGTTGTCTGTAAAAATTAAATTATAATCTCTATTGTGCAGTATGCATTTAATTTGCTATTAAAAAAATATGCTAAGAAGAAACACAAAAAAACCCATCTTGGGGGTTTGGCTGAGGCACTCAGCCTTTATACACAATAAGACCAGGCCTTGCATAACTTAATGCTACTGTAATTACAGGGTTGACTTGTTTGACGTTGGTGTGTCATTTTGGATATTTGTTGCTGATCTCGGCTTTGGAGTAGAGATGTGCGGGTTCAGTTTTACTCGGATTTACTCGGGTCTCAAAACGGCATCTTATTGGCTCACAGATGTCACTTGTTTTGGATAGCCAATAAGAAAAATCTGAAAAGCCAGAGTAAATCCGAGTAAAACCGAACCCGCACATCTCTACTTTGGAGCTATCTTCTGATTCCTGCTATTAGCCCTTGATATCTGCATGTATCTTATACTGATTCTCAAAGTGTATTTTCAGAATACTTATGGTGAAGTCACTTTGGGAAATTTGGGTGTAATGTATCAAACCTTCAGAAGAAGACGTGGAGAAGATGCTCATACAACCAGTCAGCTACGGTAATACAGCACTTATCACTTTATAGAAGGCACTTGCTAAATGATAGCTAGAAGCTATGGGTAACTTCTCCACTTGTCTTCTTCAGAAGGTTTAATACATCTCCCCCTCAGTACTCAATGCACACCACCTGGAGTGGTGTGCTTTTATCATATATTCAGTGTATATTATACATGCGCAGTCTGTGTATGTCCTACTTGTCTACACTCCACAAGATGGCATATGGCATGGTGCAGTAGAAATATTTTTCACTAAGAAATGGATGAACACCTGTGCCTGGGGGCTGGCCAATCAGCAAGTGTTTTTGACAGGTTCCCACCCAGCCACCAATGGCATCTCTGATTGGGATGCATATACAATGGTATATGTGACCCATCACACGCCACTCAGGATGGTGTATGATACTGTACAGTGGAAATATTTTGTTGTTAATTTGGGTGGGATGCTGCCATCAATGATGTGCCTGGAGGAGACCTTAACTGATGATTATTTTTCCCAAAAAATGCTCAGAAATTGGAATTTTTTTAAGTCAGTGAATTAGGTGAAGAACATATATTTAATCTTATTCAAAATGATTTTATTTAAAAAAAAATATCTGATCAGCAATGAGCAATGAGCGACAGCACGACAAACAGTGAGGAAGGGTGCAGGAAGGTGAAGGGACCTTGCGGTCCCTCTGAGAGTTGAGGCAGAGAGAATTTTATCTTCCCTGCAGCTGCACAAGCTGTCTATCTGACTGGTCGCATCCTGTGTGACCAGGTTAGATAAAGCACTTGCTGGGGATTACATATGTTTTACAGGCAGACGGGATGCTGGCTGACAATATCCCGACAGCGGCATCCCGCCCACCAGAATGCCGGCAGCAGGGCAAGCATTAAGAGTCCCCTTACAGGCTTAGTGGCTCGCTGCACTTGCCACAGGATCTGTTCCCACTCTATGGGTGTCATGGACATCCACGTGTGGGAATAGCCCTGGTGTGCCGTGATTCTGGCTGTCAGTATTGCCGGCTGTCGGTATTTAGGTGTCAGTATTCTGAACGTAGGGATCCCGACAGCCGACATTTTAACAGCAACCTCTTGCTGGTGCAACCATGCCAGGCAAGTGCTTAAATTGACCCTTTGTCTGTACATTAGAGAAACCCGGATCCACCTGAATTTTGTGGATCTGAACCAAACCAAAACCCGGCCCCTGATCACCCGAGAAGATCAGATCTGAACTAAGTCCCAGTTTGAATCTTCCCGTGGTTCAGAATTCAGATTTTAAATCCAGATTTTGGGGTTTTGGATTGCAAAAATTATTTTAGCTGTTTTTATCAATATATATTTATTTAATAAAAAAAAAAAAAAGAAAAGGGATATTTAGTGACCAGTGGTGTCATACAATGGTAAATTGAGAACAATAATAGATTAAAAACCATTGGTTCTTTATAAAAGGATCAGGTAGCCAATCTAAAATGTAACAAGGACAATTTATTTAAGACAAATTAAAAAACATAAAATATATACATTTTTTAAATTCAGGCTATTCTAAGACATATATAAAAAATGATAAAAGCAGAGCCTAAGAGAGTCAGGAGGTATCTTATCTTAGTGTAGAAGGTCAGTGAGGGAAACCCAGCACCGTTTGTCCTTAGTATATCATCAAGGGTGATGAAGTCCTAAAGATGAAACGCATTGGGTAACCCCTTGATAAAGTCCTTTTTCAGTATTTTTCATGTGTGGTCTGTTCAATTTTTCAGGATTAGACTTGTTAATCTTTAAGTGCTGCCATCCTTTTTCTTTTTTGAAAAGATAGGTGTACGGAACCTCAGCAGGATAGTTATACTATGGGATTGTTGTACTATTGAACCACAGCAGGATAGTTGTACGGAAATTAATTACCATTTAGGCTTGTGCTTCTTAAATACCATAAATACAGATGTGCCCACATATAGCTATCCTAAACCCCCCTGGACTGTGCGACTAAAGGGCCCCATACACTAGTACGATTTTACACGATTTCATACAATTCTGATATATATCCGTCTGATATATTGTATAAAATTGTGTACAATCGTAAGTGTTTTAGATCGTATCCAATCTGAAGCGCGTCCCCGTGGCTGTCGGATAGGATCCCCATGGTCGTTGGTGCTGCACTAATGATATATCGGAATTGGATGGAATCGGATGAAAAAAGTGTGTTTTTTGTGCATGTGATATATCACATGCAATGTATTACAGGGAAGTTTGACTGGGATTCTCAGGACACTCCCAGCCCCCGTAGCCCTCTATCCAGCCCATCAGATATATCATATGGTACAATTGTATGCTGTACGATATATTGCATGCGATGTATAGCAGCTTCATCAATCACATGCGATATATCTTATGCAAAAATAGCCTCAGTCATATCGTTGTAGTGTATGGGGCCCTTAAGCCACATCATGCGTCCCACCACACACTTTTTGTTTTTAATGGAACAAAAGTACAATGCACATGTATCATAGATACTGGCACTGGCATTGCATGCAACTGCTGTATGCAACCCAGACGCTAACCTAGGTAAAAAAGGCAAAAGACTAAAGACCCATACAAGTGAGTCATGTCACGCATCATTGTGCTTAATCTGTGACTTTAATGCTTAATACAAATCCCAAGTACTTATGACACTATAAGCAACTTTGGGGGTCATTCTGACCCGTTTGCATGCTGTGGTTCATCGCAGCGGGGCGAATGGGTCGTTTCTGTGCATGCGCGGCGGACGCAATGCACAGGCACGTCATTGCTCAGCGACAGTAGTCGCTGGGCAATGACACCGGGAACGAAGAAAGTGGTCGCAGTGCGGATCGCAAGAAGATTGACAGGCAGGAAGCGGATCGGGGTGTCTACTCACCGTTTTCCAGTCGTGGAGATCCGAACGCAGGTGTGTTGTGGCATTTGTAGGGCGGATGTCTGACATCAATTCCAGGACCTTCATCGCTGGATTCATCGCACAGGGTAAGTAACTGCAGGGCTAGTCTTCTTTTACACAAAACTTTTTTAGCATAGCAGGGCTGCACAAGCAATCGCAGCCCTGCTATGCTAAAATACACTACCCCATAGGCGGCGTCTAGTTGATCGCATGAGTAGAAAAAAGTTGCTACGTGTGGTCAATTCGGAATGACCCCCTTTGTACGTGGCTATGATGCAAATTAATTGGTAATTTCTAATAAAAAAATATATATACTAATTAGCCATACATTCTAAGGAAAAAACACAAAGGTCCAGGAATTACTACTCATGGTGGAGCATCTTAAGGTGGGTACACACTAGAGATGAGCGCCTGAAATTTTTCGGGTTTTGTGTTTTGGTTTTGGGTTCGGTTCCGCGGCCGTGTTTTGGGTTCGACCGCGTTTTGGCAAAACCTCACCGAATTTTTTTTGTCGGATTCGGGTGTGTTTTGGATTCGGGTGTTTTTTTCAAAAAACACTAAAAAACAGCTTAAATCATAGAATTTGGGGGTCATTTTGATCCCAAAGTATTATTAACCTCAAAAACCATAATTTACACTCATTTTCAGTCTATTCTGAATACCTCACACCTCACAATATTATTTTTAGTCCTAAAATTTGCACCGAGGTCGCTGTGTGAGTAAGATAAGCGACCCTAGTGGCCGACACAAACACCGGGCCCATCTAGGAGTGGCACTGCAGTGTCACGCAGGATGTCCCTTCCAAAAAAACCTCCCCAAACAGCACATGACGCAAAGAAAAAAAGAGGCGCAATGAGGTAGCTGTGTGAGTAAGATTAGCGACCCTAGTGGCCGACACAAACACCGGGCCCATCTAGGAGTGGCACTGCAGTGTCACGCAGGATGGCCCTTCCAAAAAACCCTCCCCAAACAGCACATGACGCAAAGAAAAAAAGAGGCGCAATGAGGTAGCTGTGTGAGTAAGATTAGCGACCCTAGTGGCCGACACAAACACCGGGCCCATCTAGGAGTGGCACTGCAGTGTCACGCAGGATGTCCCTTCCAAAAAACCCTCCCCAAACAGCACATGACGCAAAGAAAAAAAGAGGCGCAATGAGGTAGCTGTGTGAGTAAGATTAGCGACCCTAGTGGCCGACACAAACACCGGGCCCATCTAGGAGTGGCACTGCAGTGTCACGCAGGATGTCCCTTCCAAAAAACCCTCCCCAAACAGCACATGACGCAAAGAAAAAAAGAGGCGCAATGAGGTAGCTGTGTGAGTAAGATTAGCGACCCTAGTGGCCGACACAAACACCGGGCCCATCTAGGAGTGGCACTGCAGTGTCACGCAGGATGTCCCTTCCAAAAAACCCTCCCCAAACAGCACATGACGCAAAGAAAAAAAGAGGCGCAATGAGGTAGCTGACTGTGTGAGTAAGATTAGCGACCCTAGTGGCCGACACAAACACCGGGCCCATCTAGGAGTGGCACTGCAGTGTCACGCAGGATGTCCCTTCCAAAAAAAACCTCCCCAATCAGCACATGATGCAAAGAAAAAGAAAAGAAAAAAGAGGTGCAAGATGGAATTGTCCTTGGGCCCTCCCACCCACCCTTATGTTGTATAAACAAAACAGGACATGCACACTTTAACCAACCCATCATTTCAGTGACAGGGTCTGCCACACGACTGTGACTGATATGACGGGTTGGTTTGGACCCCCCCCAAAAAAGAAGCAATTAATCTCTCCTTGCACAAACTGGCTCTACAGAGGCAAGATGTCCACCTCATCTTCACCCTCCGATATATCACCGTGTACATCCCCCTCCTCACAGATTATCAATTCGTCCCCACTGGAATCCACCATCTCAGCTCCCTGTGTACTTTGTGGAGGCAATTGCTGCTAGTCAATGTCTCCACGGAGGAATTGATTATAATTCATTTTAATGAACATCATCTTCTCCACATTTTCTGGATGTAACCTCGTACGCCGATTGCTGACAAGGTGAGCGGCGGCACTAAACACTCTTTCGGAGTACACACTTGTGGGAGGGCAACTTAGGTAGAATAAAGCCAGTTTGTGCAAGGGCCTCCAAATTGCCTCTTTTTCCTGCCAGTATAAGTACGGACTGTGTGACGTGCCTACTTGGATGCGGTCACTCATATAATCCTCCACCATTCTATCAATGTTGAGAGAATCATATGCAGTGACAGTAGACGACATGTCCGTAATCGTTGTCAGGTCCTTCAGTCCGGACCAGATGTCAGCATCAGCAGTCGCTCCAGACTGCCCTGCATCACCGCCAGCGGGTGGGCTCGGAATTCTGAGCCTTTTCCTCGCACCCCCAGTTGCGGGAGAATGTGAAGGAGGAGATGTTGACAGGTCGCGTTCCGCTTGACTTGACAATTTTGTCACCAGCAGGTCTTTCAACCCCAGCAGACCTGTGTCTGCCGGAAAGAGAGATCCAAGGTAGGCTTTAAATCTAGGATCGAGCACGGTGGCCAAAATGTAGTGCTCTGATTTCAACAGATTGACCACCCGTGAATCCTTGTTAAGCGAATTAAGGGCTGCATCCACAAGTCCCACATGCCTAGCGGAATCGCTCCCTTTTAGCTCCTTCTTCAATGCCTCCAGCTTCTTCTGCAAAAGCCTGATGAGGGGAATGACCTGACTCAGGCTGGCAGTGTCTGAACTGACTTCACGTGTGGCAAGTTCAAAGGGCATCAGAACCTTGCACAACGTTGAAATCATTCTCCACTGCACTTGAGACAGGTGCATTCCATCTCCTATATCGTGCTCAATTGTATAGGCTTGAATGGCCTTTTGCTGCTCCTCCAACCTCTGAAGCATATAGAGGGTTGAATTCCACCTCGTTACCACTTCTTGCTTCAGATGATGGCAGGGCAGGTTCAGTAGTTTTTGGTGGTGCTCCAGTCTTCTGTACGTGGTGCCTGTACGCCGAAAGTGTCCCGCAATTTTTCTGGCCACCGACAGCATCTCTTGCACGCCCCTGTCGTTTTTTAAAAAATTCTGCACCACCAAATTCAAGGTATGTGCAAAACATGGGACGTGCTGGAATTTGCCCATATTTAATGCACACACAATATTGCTGGCGTTGTCCGATGCCACAAATCCACAGGAGAGTCCAATTGGGGTAAGCCATTCCGCGATGATCTTCCTCAGTTGCCGTAAGAGGTTTTCAGCTGTGTGCGTATTCTGGAAAGCGGTGATACAAAGCGTAGCCTGCCTAGGAAAGAGTTGGCGTTTGCGAGATGCTGCTACTGGTGCCGCCGCTGCTGTTCTTGCGGCGGGAGTCCATACATCTACCCAGTGGGCTGTCACAGTCATATAGTCCTGACCCTGCCCTGCTCCACTTGTCCACATGTCCGTGGTTAAGTGGACATTGGGTACAACTGCATTTTTTAGGACACTGGTGAGTCTTTTTCTGACGTCCGTGTACATTCTCGGTATCGCCTGCCTAGAGAAGTGGAACCTAGATGGTATTTGGTAACGGGGGCACACTGCCTCAATAAATTGTCTAGTTCCCTGTGAACTAACGGCGGATACCGGACGCACGTCTAACACCAACATAGTTGTCAAGGACTCAGTTATCCGCTTTGCAGTAGGATGACTGCTGTGATATTTCATCTTCCTCGCAAAGGACTGTTGAACAGTCAATTGCTTACTGGAAGTAGTACAAGTGGGCTTACGACTTCCCCTCTGGGATGACCATCGACTCCCAGCGGCAACAACAGCAGCGCCAGCAGCAGTAGGCGTTACACGCAAGGATGCATCGGAGGAATCCCAGGCAGGAGAGGACTCGTCAGAATTGCCAGTGACATGGCCTGCAGGACTATTGGCATTCCTGGGGAAGGAGGAAATTGACACTGAGGGAGTTGGTGGGGTGGTTTGCGTGAGCTTGGTTACAAGAGGAAGGGATTTACTGGTCAGTGGACTGCTTCCGCTGTCACCCAAAGTTTTTGAACTTGTCACTGACTTATTATGAATGCGCTGCAGGTGACGTATAAGGGAGGATGTTCCGAGGTGGTTAACGTCCTTACCCCTACTTATTACAGCTTGACAAAGGGAACACACGGCTTGACACCTGTTGTCCGCATTTCTGGTGAAATACCTCCACACCGAAGAGCTGATTTTTTTGGTATTTTCACCTGGCATGTCAACGGCCATATTCCTCCCACGGACAACAGGTGTCTCCCCGGGTGCCTGACTTAAACAAACCACCTCACCATCAGAATCCTCCTGGTCAATTTCCTCCCCAGCGCCAGCAACACCCATATCCTCCTCATCCTGGTGTACTTCAACACTGACATCTTCAATCTGACTATCAGGAACTGGACTGCGGGTGCTCCTTCCAGCACTTGCAGGGGGCGTGCAAATGGTGGAAGGCGCATGCTCAGTGTTGGGAAGGTCAGGCATCGCAACCGACACAATTGGACTCTCCTTGTGGATTTGGGATTTCAAAGAACGCACAGTTCTTTGCGGTGCTTTTGCCAGCTTGAGTCTTTTCAGTTTTCTAGCGAGAGGCTGAGTGCTTCCATCCTCATGTGAAGCTGAACCACTAGCCATGAACATAGGCCAGGGCCTCAGCCGTTCCTTGCCACTCCGTGTGGTAAATGGCATATTGGCAAGTTTACGCTTCTCCTCCGACAATTTTATTTTAGGTTTTGGAGTCCTTTTTTTACTGATATTTGGTGTTTTGGTTTTGACATGCTCTGTACTATGCCATTGGGCATCGGCCTTGGCAGACGACGTTGCTGGCATTTCATCGTCTCGGCCATGACTAGTGGCAGCAGCTTCAGCACGAGGTGGAAGTGGATCTTGATCTTTCCCTAATTTTGGAACCTCAACATTTTTGTTCTCCATATTTTAATAGGCACAACTAAAAGGCACCTCAGGTAAACAATGGAGATGGATGGATTGGATACTAGTATACAATTATGGACGGGCTGCCGAGTGCCGACACAGAGGTAGCCACAGCCGTGAACTACCGCACTGTACTGTGTCTGCTGCTAATATATAGACTGGTTGATAAAGAGATAGTATACTCGTAACTAGTATGTATGTATAAAGAAAGAAAAAAAAACCACGGTTAGGTGGTATATACAATTATGGACGGGCTGCCGAGTGCCGACACAGAGGTAGCCACAGCCGTGAACTACCGCACTGTACTGTGTCTGCTGCTAATATATAGACTGGTTGATAAAGAGATAGTATACTCGTAACTAGTATGTATGTATAAAGAAAGAATAAAAAACCACGGTTAGGTGGTATATACAATTATGGACGGGCTGCCGAGTGCCGACACAGAGGTAGCCACAGCCGTGAACTACCGCACTGTACTGTGTCTGCTGCTAATATATAGACTGGTTGATAAAGAGATAGTATACTCGTAACTAGTATGTATGTATAAAGAAAGAAAAAAAAACCACGGTTAGGTGGTATATACAATTATGGACGGGCTGCCGAGTGCCGACACAGAGGTAGCCACAGCCGTGAACTACCGCACTGTACTGTGTCTGCTGCTAATATATAGACTGGTTGATAAAGAGATAGTATACTCGTAACTAGTATGTATGTATAAAGAAAGAAAAAAAAACCACGGTTAGGTGGTATATACAATTATGGACGGGCTGCCGAGTGCCGACACAGAGGTAGCCACAGCTGTGAACTACCGCACTGTACTGTGTCTGCTGCTAATATATAGACTGGTTGATAAAGAGATAGTATACTCGTAACTAGTATGTATGTATAAAGAAAGAAAAAAAAACCACGGTTAGGTGGTATATACAATTATGGACGGGCTGCCGAGTGCCGACACAGAGGTAGCCACAGCCGTGAACTACCGCACTGTACTGTGTCTGCTGCTAATATATAGACTGGTTGATAAAGAGATAGTATACTCGTAACTAGTATGTATGTATAAAGAAAGAAAAAAAAACCACGGTTAGGTGGTATATACAATTATGGACGGGCTGCCGAGTGCCGACACAGAGGTAGCCACAGCCGTGAACTACCGCACTGTACTGTGTCTGCTGCTAATATATAGACTGGTTGATAAAGAGATAGTATACTCGTAACTAGTATGTATGTATAAAGAAAGAAAAAAAAAACACGGTTAGGTGGTATATACAATTATGGACGGGCTGCCGAGTGCCGACACAGAGGTAGCCACAGCCGTGAACTACCGCACTGTACTGTGTCTGCTGCTAATATAGACTGGTTGATAAAGAGATAGTATACTCGTAACTAGTATGTATGTATAAAGAAAGAAAAAAAAACCACGGTTAGGTGGTATATACAATTATGGACGGGCTGCCGAGTGCCGACACAGAGGTAGCCACAGCCGTGAACTACCGCACTGTACTGTGTCTGCTGCTAATATATAGACTGGTTGATAAAGAGATAGTATACTCGTAACTAGTATGTATGTATAAAGAAAGAAAAAAAAACCACGGTTAGGTGGTATATACAATTATGGACGGGCTGCCGAGTGCCGACACAGAGGTAGCCACAGCCGTGAACTACCGCACTGTACTGTGTCTGCTGCTAATATAGACTGGTTGATAAAGAGATAGTATACTACTAATATTATATACTGGTGGTCAGGTCACTGGTCACTAGTCACACTGGCAGTGGCACTCCTGCAGCAAAAGTGTGCACTGTTTAATTTTAATATAATATTATGTACTCCTGGCTCCTGCTATAACCTATAACTGGCACTGCAGTAGTGCTCCCCAGTCTCCCCCACAATTATAAGCTGTGTGAGCTGAGCAGTCAGACAGATATATAATATATATATAGATGATGCAGCACACTGGCCTGAGCCTGAGCAGTGCACACAGATATGGTATGTGACTGACTGAGTCACTGTGTGTATCGCTTTTTTCAGGCAGAGAACGGATATATTAAATAAACTGCACTGTGTGTCTGGTGGTCACTCACTATATAATATATTATGTACTCCTGGCTCCTGCTATAACCTATAACTGGCACTGCAGTAGTGCTCCCCAGTTTCCCCCACAATTATAAGCTGTGTGAGCTGAGCAGTCAGACAGATATATATAATATTATATATAGATAATAGATGATGCAGCACACTGGCCTGAGCCTGAGCAGTGCACACAGATATGGTATGTGACTGAGTCACTGAGTGCTGTGTATCGCTTTTTTCAGGCAGAGAACGGATTATAAATAAAAGTGGTGGTCACTGGTCACTATCAGCAAAACTCTGCACTGTACACTACTGAGTACTCCTAATGCTCCCCAAAATTAGTAAATCAAGTGTCTCTCTAATCTATTCTAATTCTAAACGGAGAGGACGCCAGCCACGTCCTCTCCCTATCAATCTCAATGCACGTGTGAAAATGGCGGCGACGCGCGGCTCCTTATATAGAATCCGAGTCTCGCGATAGAATCCGAGCCTCGCGAGAATCCGACAGCGTCATGATGACGTTCGGGCGCACTCGGGTTAACCGAGCAAGGCGGGAAGATCCGAGTCGCTCGGACCCGTGAAAAAAAACATGAAGTTCTGGCGGGTTCGGATTCAGAGAAACCGAACCCGCTCATCTCTAGTACACACTAGTAGATATATCTGCAGATCAATTGATCTGCAGATATATCTATGGACGGATTGGGCAGTGTGCTGTGCAAACACAATGCCCAATCCGTCGGGGACTGACGTCATGAACTGGGCGGGCGTGTACACCCGCCCGCCCAGTTCAGCTGTCAATCACCGCCGGCTGCCGCAGCATGTGTACGGGCGGGCGGCCAACCGCCGTAAACACACAGCGACGTGCCAATATATCGATAGATATATTGGCCGTCGGCTGTGCTGCAGGGCCGACGCGATACGTCTATGAACGACGGAGTTCACAGACGTATTGGCCATACTCACCGCACCAGTTTACTCACAACACTATGGTGATGGCTGTGACCTGGCTATTACTGTATGTATGTTCTCCCTGTGTTTGCACGGATGTAGTGCAGGGACATAAGGTTACTGTAAATTGTGTAGGGGGTGAGACCGGCTCCTGGCACTGAGAGCTTCCACCATTTGTGCCTCCCCAGCCTCTGACCTCACCGCACGTCACTGACTGATATTCAGAATTTAATACAACACGACAAATGACATTGCAGTGGGCACACGAATGGCATTAGGTCCCACAATGGGGCTACATAAACACGCGAGTAGAAACGCTTGTCATTACGTTATCAGATCTGAGCACTAGAAGGTTGTCAATTCAGCCCAAATTATAACTAGTGATGTGCACCGGAAATTTTTCGGGTTTTGTGTTTTGGTTTTGGATTCAGTTCCGCGGCCGTGTTTTGGATTCGGACGCGTTTTGGCAAAACCTCCCTGAAATTTTTTTGTCGGATTCGGGTGTGTTTTGGATTCGGGTGTTTTTTTACAAAAACCCCTCAAAAACAGCTTAAATCATAGAATTTGGGGGTCATTTTGATCCCATAGTATTATTAACCTCAATAACCATAATTTACACTCATTTGCAGTCTATTCTGAACACCTCACATCTCACAATATTATTTTTAGTCCTAAAATTTGCACCGAGGTCGCTGGATAACTTAGCTAAGCGACCCAAGTGGCCGACACAAACACCTGGCCCATCTAGGAGTGGCATTGCAGTGTCAGTCAGGATGGCACTTCAAAAAATAGTCACCAAACAGCAGATGATGCAAAGAAAAAAAGAGGTGCAATGAGGTAGCTGTGTGACTAAGCTAAGCGACCCAAGTGGCCGACACAAACACCTGGCCCATCTAGGAGTGGCACTGCAGTGTCAGGCAGGATGGCACTTCAAAAAAAAAGTCGCCAAACAGCACATGATGCAAAGAAAAAAATAGGCGCAATGAGGTAGCTGTGTGACTAAGCTAAGCGACCCAAGTGGCCGACACAAACACCTGGCCCATCTAGGAGTGGCACTGCAGTGTCAGACAGGATGGCACTTCAAAAAATAGTCCCGAAACAGCACATGATGCAAAGAAAAAAAAGAGGTGCACCAAGGTCGCTGGATGGCTAAGCTAAGCGACCCAAGTGGCCGACACAAACACCCCTGGCCCATCTAGGAGTGGCACTGCAGTGTCAGGCAGGATGGCACTTCAAAAAAAATAGTCCCCAAACAGCACATGTGCAAAGAAATAAAGAGGTGCAATGAGGTAGCTGTGTGACTAAGCTTAGCGACCCAAGTGGCCGACACAAACATCTGGCCCATCTAGGAGTGGCACTGCAGTGTCAGGCCGGATGGCAGATTTGAAAAATAGTCCCCAAACAGCACATGATGCAAAGAAAAAAAGAGGTGCCTGACTTAAACAAACCACCTCGCCATCAGAATCCTCCTTGTCAATTACCTCCCCAGCGCCAGCAACACCCATTTCCTCATCCTGGTGTACTTTAACAGTGACATCTTCAATTTTACTATCAGGAACTGGACTGCGGGTGCTCCTTCCAGCACTTGCAGGGGGCGTGCAAATGGTGGAAGGCGCAACCTCTTCCCGTCCAGTGTTGGGAAGGTCAGGCATCGCAACCGACAAAATTGGACTCTCCTTGGGGATTTGTGATTTAGAAGAACGCACAGTTCTTTGCTGTGCTTTTGCCATCTTAACTCCTTTAAGTTTTCTAGCAGGAGGATGAGTGCTTCCATCCTCATGTGAAGCTGAACCACTAGCCATGAACATAGGCAAGGCTCTCAGCCGTTCCTTGCCACTTTGTGTCATAAATGGCACATTGGCAAGTTTACGCTTCTCCTCAGACGATTTTGATTTAGATTTTTGGGTCATTTTACTGAGCTTTATTTTTTTGGATTTTACATGCTCTCTACTATGACATTGGGCATCGGCCTTGGCAGACGACGTTGATGGCATTTCATCGTCTCAGCCATGACTAGTGGCAGCAGCTTCAGCATGAGGTGGAAGTGGATCTTGATCTTTCCCTATTTTACCCTTCACATTTTTGTTCTCCATTTTTTAATGTGTGGAATTATATGCCAGTAATATATCAATAGCAATGGCCTACTACTATATATACTGCGCACAACTGAAATGCACCACAGGTATGGATGGATAGTATACTTGACGACACAGAGGTAGGTAGAGCAGTGGCCTTCTGTACCGTACTGCTATATATTATATACCGGTGGTCAGCAAACTGTGCAAAACTGAAATGCACCACAGGTATGGATGGATAGTATACTTGACGACACAGAGGTAGGTAGAGCAGTGGCCTTCTGTACCGTACTGCTATATATTATATACTGGTGGTCAGCAAACTGTGCAAAACTGAAATGCACCACAGGTATGGATGGATAGTATACTTGACGACACAGAGGTAGGTAGAACAGTGGACTACTGTACCGTACTGCTATATATATAGTTATACTGGTGGTCAGCAAACTGTGCAAAACTGAAATGCACCACAGGTATGGATGGATAGTATACTTGACGACACAGAGGTAGGTAGAGCAGTGGCCTTCTGTACCATACTGCTATATAGTATATACTGGTGGTCAGCAAACTGTGCAAAACTGAAATGCACCACAGGTATGGATGGATAGTATACTTGACGACATAGAGGTAGGTAGAGCAGTGGCCTTCTGTACCGTACTGCTATATATATAGTTATACTGGTGGTCAGCAAACTGTGCAAAACTGAAATGTACCACAGGTGTGGATGGATAGTATATTTGACAACACAGAGGTAGGTAGAGCAGCGGACTACTGTACCGTACTGCTATATATATAGTTATGCTGGTGGTCAGCAAACTCTGCAAAATTGAAATGCACCACAGGTATGGATGGATAGTATACTTGACGACACAGAGGTAGGTAAAGCAGTGGACTACTGTACCGTACTGCTATATATATATATAGTTATACTGGTGGTCAGCAAACTGTGCAAAACTGAAATGCACCACAGGTATGGATGGATAGTATACTTGACGACACAGAGGTAGGTAGAACAGTGGACTACTGTACCGTACTGCTATATATATAGTTATACTGGTGGTCAGCAAACTGTGCAAAACTGAAATGCACCACAGGTATGGATGGATAGTATACTTGACGACACAGATGTAGGTAGAGCAGTGGCCTTCTGTACCGTACTGCTATATAGTATATACTGGTGGTCAGCAAACTGTGCAAAACTGAAATGCACCACAGGTATGGATGGATAGTATACTTGACGACACAGAGGTAGGTAGAACAGTGGACTACTGTACCGTACTGCTATATATATATATAGTTATACTGGTGGTCAGCAAACTGTGCAAAACTGAAATGCACCACAGGTATGGATGGATAGTATACTTGACGACACAGAGGTAGGTAGAGCAGTGGCCTTCTGTACCGTACTGCTATATAGTATATACTGGTGGTCAGCAAACTGTGCAAAACTGAAATGCACCACAGGTATGGATGGATAGAATACTTGACGACACAGAGGTAGGTAGAGCAGTGGACTACTGTACCGTACTGCTATATATATAGTTATACTGGTGGTCAGCAAACTGTGCAAAACTGAAATGCACCACAGGTATGGATGGATAGAATACTTGACGACACAGAGGTAGGTAGAGCAGTGGACTACTGTACCGTACTGCTATATATATAGTTATACTGGTGGTCAGCAAACTGTGCAAAACTGAAATGCACCACAGGTGTGGATGGATAGTATATTTGACGACACAGAGGTAGGTAGAGCAGTGGACTACTGTACCGTATAGCTATATATATAGTTATGCTGGTGGTCAGCAAACTCTGCAAAATTGAAATGCACCACAGGTATGGATGGATAGTACACTTGACGACACAGAGGTAGGTAAAGTAGTGGACTACTGTACCATACTGCTATATATATAGTTATACTGGTGGTCAGCAAACTGTGCAAAACTGAAATGCACCACAGGTATGGATGGACAGTATACTTGATGACACAGAGGTAGGTAGAGCAGTGGCCTTCTGTACCATACTGCTATATAGTATATACTGGTGGTCAGCAAACTGTGCAAAACTGAAATGCACCACAGGTATGGATGGATAGTATACTTGACGACACAGAGGTAGGTAGAGCAGTGGACTACTGTACCGTACTGCTATATATATAGTTATACTGGTGGTCAACAAAATTCTGCACTGTCCTCCTACTAGTATATATATATATATATATATATATATATACTACAATGCAGCACAGATATGGAGAGTTTTTCAGGCAGAGAACGTATAATACTGGTGGTCACTGGTCACTGGTCAGCAAAACTCTGCACTGTCCTCCTACTATATAATACTGCTGGTCCCCAGTCCCCACAATAAAGCAATTAGCACACTGAGCACAGATATTTGCAGCACACTGAGCACAGTCAGATATGGAGCGTTTTTCAGCCAGAGAACGTAGATATTTGCACTTGCAGCACACTGAGCACAGATATTTGCAGCACACTGAGCACAGATATTTGCAGCACAATTTGCAGCCCACTGAACATAGAAACTGAGAGGACGCCAGCCACGTCCTCTCACGATCATCTCCAATGCACGAGTGAAAAATGGCGGCGACGCGCGGCTCCTTATATAGAATACGAATCTCGCGAGAATCCGACCGCGGGATGATGACGTTCGGGCGCGCTCGGGTTAACCGAGCAAGGCGGGAGGATCCGAGTTGCTCGGACCCGTGCAAAAAAAAAGTGAAGTTCGGGCTGGTTCGGATCCCGAGGATACGAACCCGCTCATCACTAATTATAACTGAATCTATGTTTGCTGGGTCAGTTTGGTGAGTCAGCCCCTGTGGTGCTTTACACTTTGTGATACCAGGATCAGTAGATGCAGTACCAAAGTTGAAAAACCTTCTCAGGTCAGAAGACCTGCTTATTAGAGGGCCATGTGGCCACTAAGACTTCTGATCAGTAGCGGATTGGGATCAAAAACCAGCCCGGGAAATTTATGGAAGCAGCCCTAATAGGGGTGGGGTCTGTTGAGGGGGTGGAGTCTGTCAAGTGGGCAGGGTTACTGCTCAGAGGGCCTGACTACATGGAAGAATCAGAAGTGCGACCCGCAGGCGCACAATTTTTTGGGGGGCCACATCACATTACACCACACAGTAGTGCCACTTATACACATTGCACCAGGTAGAACCTCCTGTACACATTGCGGCAGGTAGAGTATGTTATACATATTGTACCAGATAGAGCACATTGTACACTTTGCGCCAGGTAGAGCACAATATACACTTTGCGCCAGGCAGAGCACTTTATACACATTGCACCAGGCAAAGCACATTATATACTTTGCGCCAGATAGAGCACATTATACACATTGCACCAGGTAAAGCACATTATACACTTTGCGCCAGGCAGAGCACATTATACACATTGCACCAGGTAAAGCACATTATACACTTTGCGCCAGGCAGTGCACATTATACACACTGCACCAGGTAAAGCACATTATACACTTTGCGCCAGGCAGAGCACATTATACACATTGCACCAGGTAAATCACATTATACACTTTGCGCCAGGCAGAGCACATTATACACACTGCACCGGGTAAAGCACATTATACACATTGCACCAGGTAGAGCACATTATACACATTGCGCCAGGCAGAGCACATTATACACATTGCACCAGGTAAAGCACATTATACACTTTGCGCCAGGCAGAGCACATTATACACACTGCACCGGGTAAAGCACATTATACACATTGCACCAGGTAAAGCACATTATACACATTGCACCAGGTAAAGCACGTTATACACATTGCACCAGGCAGAGCACGTTATACACCAGGTAGAACATGTTATACTAATATATAAAATATATATGATGCAGCAGGCAGGCACACTATATAATTATTAAATGTAGTAGAGTATACAGTACTAACTGACTGTCACACAACTGGTGTGTGACGCAGTCAGAATTAGCTGGTTGCCGCGTCCAAGTTTTATCAGCAGCCACTCCTTTGAACAGTGTGACAAAGGGGCTGAAGGGGAGGCGGAACACGTGATGCCGCTGGTGGGAGGCGGAGCTGTCAGTAATGTTGCCCCTCATTAGCTGGCCGTCACTCTGCACAAACATAGCTTTATAGTTAATCCTAAATCACACATAAAATACGGGTGGTCTTCAGTTTGCCGGCTGTCAGGATCACGGCGCACAGTATACCGGCACCGGAATCCCGACAGCTTGCATACCGACACTTTTTCTCCCTCTTGGGGGTCCACGACCCCCCTGGGGGGAGAATAAGCCACCGTTCCCACAGCGTGGTGAGCGCAGTGAGCCCGTAAGGGGCTCATTTGTGCTCGCCACTCTGTTGGTATGCCAGCGGTCGGGATCCCGGCGCTGTTATGCTGGTCGCTGGGAGCCCGGCCTCCGGCATACCATACTACACCCATAAAATACAGCCCTCATTAGCTGGCCGTCACCCCCTATGCAGGCCGCCGCCAACCACCAGCCACAGCCGCTATCGTCACCCCCCAAGCGGGCCGCCGCCGCCGCTATCATCGCCCCCTAAGCAGGCCATCAGCCGCGATCACGGCAGCCGGGCAGCGTTTAGCTAAGCTTCTGCGCATGCTCAAAAGCTCTGTGAAGCATTTGAAAAATGTCCGCCATGGGAGCAGCTGCGCATGCACAGAAGCGCCGACAGCGGTCATTTTTTAAATGCTTCACTGGGCTTCTGCACATGCGCAGAAGCTTCACTTAACGCAGCCTGGCTGCCGTGATTGCGGCTGCGGCTGGCGGCGGCCTGCATAGGTGGGTGTGGGCAGCCAATGAGGGGACGCCGGACCGGCCAAACGGAATCTGGTCCGGCGTCCTGGCACACCAATCCGCCGCTGCTTCTGATTTAGGCCCAGATTTATTAAGACTTGGAGAGTGATAAATAGTATGGTGATAAAGTACCAACAATCGGCTCCTGTCATTTTTTAAACACAGCCTGTGACATGGCAGTTAGGAGCTGATTGGCTGGTACTTTATCACTGTGCTATTTATCACTCTCCAAAGCTTGATAAATGGGGGCCTTAATATGTAATCAAGGCTTGAAAACAAGTATGCATGAAACTCACTTCATTGAATATTGGAAGTTGTCCCGATATGCCAAATAATGAAAATATTAATGATTCTTTATAACAAGCCACCTTGCTTTATTGTACCATGTCTCTTCATTACTATTATAAGTCTCTTAGCATCTTTTAACTGCATGTTGATTTAAAATGTAAATATGTAGCATCTAAACAAGAGTCTGCACTTTAATACAAGCAGTACCCAAAGGACAAATTATCCAGTCAAACTGAACTACTTTATGGACCTCTGCCAGGGACTTATTAGACTGTATTTATTGCAGACCTGGATGCACTGCCAGAGAACAACACCTCCTGGAGGTCTCTGGGTACTGGCAGTGAAACCAGGCATTCGATTTAAAAAGCAAATAGAGGCGCCTTGCATTTTCGTTTTCTTACATGAGCTTAATATGCTCTGCTGAGCTCAGTATGTAGCCGGGCAAAGCTGACTAATGAACCCAGTCAACATGTTTGTACAAGAGACAAATTTAGCTGCTTTGATTTTGCATAGAGCCATTTGTTATTACAGAAATCATTCCGTGCACACGGTTACCTCAATAAACCGCAAAAATAAATAGTTTCTCCGAATAATATTATGTGAGATTTACACTGTAAATTTCTCGGCTTCTCTTGAGAATGTATTTTTATTTTGTAAATTAATAGTATATAAAAATGTGAAAGCTAATAATGTACACTGCAGCAATAGAACTGTAATTATTTGCATAATTATATAACAGATAGATTTTTTTTTTAAAACACTTGTAAATGATTCTATCGAATTGCGCATAAAGCTTGTTTTAAAATGAAGAGGGTTGATATAAAACTACAGTACATAAAACAGAGTAGTGCTCGATGATAGATTCCGAATGAATTCAAAAGCTTTATTAAAAAAGGACAGGCAAATAAACTGGGCATGCCACATTCATTTCTGGTTAGCGGTTGCATATGTGCAGAAGTATAGCATGGAACCAGTGCCGTACATAGACATTAATTCCCCCTTCCACATGTGACAACTTGAATTCTTAAATAGGTGGCACGAACCAGGAACTCGCACGTCAGGAGCAGCCTTTGGAAACGCTAAGTAGTTGTGCGGGCTGCAGGTTGCCGTTCTAGGCACCATACAAGCCCAATAGAGGTACCACTGGGTCTGCGATGGTGCTGCCCTCTCGGCCTTGTGCTTTGAATGGCGGCACCAATTGCACACCCCTAGTTACGGCCCTGCATGGAACAGCGGCACACAATGAAAGTGCATGTGATGTAGCAACTGCATGCTACAGCACCATTCCCTATACAGTATGTAACATTTTAACATGTGCAGAAAGGAACGGCACTATACAGTTTGAATGCCTAAACTACTGCTCAGGACCCTTTATCAAGATATACACATTTGTATAGCTTGATAAAGTGTCCTGAGCAGACCCAAAAGGTTGCTGTTTCTTGCACCAAATAAACTCAAGTAGTTTATACTGTACTGTTTCCAAAGTGCCGTTCCTTTCTGCACACATATACCATTAGTTTGTACTGGCACCTGAAAGAATATCTGAACATCTAGAGTGCCCACCTCTACCTTCTTGTAACATTCTAATATTAAATATAGTAATTTCAGCTCCAACTTTAATCGTATAAAGTAGTTTAAAAAGCTTCTAATCTGTCCTGATCCATAAACCAACAAAGACACAACCTGATCTCAAATTTCCACTGCTAAAGTTTGATTATTGCATTGTCACTTCAAATATCTTTTGTCCATTTACTAAAAAATGATACACTAATTATCCATGCATTTGTCATAGCTCAGTAATATTAAACAATCATTGCTTTCTGTTGACTGCATGATCCCTTGTTTTCTGATCTGCATCTCCATCGATAGCTGAGAATGATTTTAGTACACAGTTTTTAGCACTGTTTCCATGGAAACCCACTGAGGTGCAGAGATGATTGCTACTTATGATTTCAGCCCTGTATTGTTTTTGAATGCTCCATATTAATCACATCACAGGGATTAGGTATTGTCATAGGAAATAAAATGTAAGAAAGAATCTTATTGTCATTTTTCATTGCTACAGCTATCATTGGGTCACAGCAGATCTAGGCTTATTTGAAATTGTCTTCGTATGTATCGCAATTTTATTGCAGCTATTTCTCCTGACAGTGGGTATTACTTTGTATTTTCTAAAATAATTTTCTTTCCCCTGATACACTGGTTATTATATTGATTATCTGTCTTGATATGAAGCATTATTAGCTCTTGCTCCATAGATCTCGATATGCTATTTTTCATCCAGGAAATATGGCACAAAAGTGGTTTTATAGAAAATGATGGGTGCAATAAGTTATGTTTGCCACTAGAGGGAAGTATTAACAAAATCAGGGCTAATTACAGTACCAAGTGATAATTTTTCTGTTATTTGCTGCCTACAAAACAGCCTGTCTTTATTACTGTGACCTTTTGATGTCTGTGACCTGGGCATCTTCTGCAGCTGACTAAAAAATGTATAATTTCTAAGGAATATGGATAGGTGAAGCAGCTATAATGTCACTGTTCTTTGTTTCATGCAGATTTCAATATTCTATCCAGTATTCAATATATGATGATGATGATGATGATGATGATGATGACGACGATGACACATTTGAATATAGGTTGTTGAAAACTGCAACATTTAAACTGATATTAAATACACTTTTATTTACAATAAGAAACATATTGAATAACTGGAGAAGAGTTCCATTGCCTTGGAAAACAATGTTTATGCTGGCAATAGTCTGTTTATGCTGGCATTGCTATATTAATGAACCTGCTTACTGCAGGTGGCAGCATTTATCTCACCAGTGATAGCCCTGCTGCAATGCCAGCATTGATTTCACCAACAGGACCAATTTAACAATAGGGCAGACGGAGCTATAGCTCCAGACCTCCAGATAAACATAGGTCCTTCATCATGACAGCATGCTGACAATCAACCACTAAGCTGGCCACACAGTCGCCCATAAAGCAGAAGTATTAAGTGCATTTCTATTCTCTCCACAAAACAATTCAATTTTCTACTTGTACGTACTGTATGTAGGGAGCATTGAGGCTGATAGTGTAAGGGGTGTACACTCCCATATGGCACTGGCCACCCCCACACAGAACTGGTCACACCTCCTCCACTGCTCACAATAGGCCCCTGATCATTTTAAGCCCCAGGACTATATTGTCCTTAATCCATCCCTGAACACCAGCAATAACCCATTTTATAGTAATGTTCATTGGCTTTCACTGTCATGCATTTTCAGGGGAAGCCTATTTAACAACTATTGTGTGTGTGAAAGGCTTATTTATTATTAAAAGCCACAATGATTACCTTCTTAGATGATTTATTTAAATAATATATTATGCGTAGGTAGAGTCTAGTTAACCATTGCAACAAATTATTATTGTTTTTCATTTTTGTAGCGCCTATCATATTAATAAATGCTATACAGATTATATGTATGGATTGTCTTAACACACATCTAAATTCTCCACCACTGCGCACTCACTAGGACTACAATTCATTTAAAATACAATATATAAAGGAAATATCAGAAGCCAGTTGAAACATTCTAGATATGTGAAAGAAGTTACATATGACAGAGATATACGATCATGATGTCAATATTCAGAATGTCGACCATAACAGAATGTCGACATGATATAATGTTGACATCCTGAATGTTGACAACAGGATATCAATAGACAGGTTTTTTTTTTCTTACAATATTAGGGTTAGGGTTAGGCTGTGGTTTGGGTTAGTGTTATGCTGTTATTAAGGTTAATGTTAGGATTAAGATTAGGGTTAACCATAACCACCTCGCCAATGGTCATCCGCATTGTTAGCATGTCAACTGTCGACCTCCTATTCATGTCGACATTCTGAATGTCAACATCCCGAATGCCAACATTTTGGGGGTGTCACTGACCTAGGTTGGGGGTGTTGTGAACTCGGGGTTCTCCCGATGGTAGGGGAGATGAACCACAGTTGGGTCGGAACAGGGATGGCTTGATATAGGTCTTCCTCATACAGGACTCTGACAGTAAAGCTTGGTGAAAATATTAAAGAACTTTATTGCAGGAAGGGAGCAACACAATGTCACATAGCAGAGAAGGAACGTATGGGGGGAATGTCCAGGCCTATAGGTGAACTTGTAAGCAATGTTAAAGATTCCAGGAAAAGAAGTACTTGTGAGTGTTGGTACAAGATAATAGTGACTGAAGAACTTGTGAGTAACGTTTTTAAAAATACTGCTGATTTGAAGAACTGGTGAACGGTGGTTAAAGACTCTGATGATTTGAAACACTTGTGAGCGGTGGTTAAAGACACTGATGATTTGTATGACTTGAGAGCGATGATTAAAGACACTGTAGAACTTGGAAACGGTGGTTAAAGACACTGATGATTTGCATGACTAGAGAGCGATGATTAAAGACACTGTAGAACTTGGGAGCGGTGGTTAAAGACACAGATGACTTGTAGAACTTGAGAGCGGTGTTTACAGACACAGATGACTTGTAGAACTTGAGAGCGGTGTTTAAAGACACAGATGACTTGTAGAACTTGAGAGCGGCGTTTAGCCCGCAGCCCACGCTGACTCCAAGAAGCACTGGTGACTGGATTGCAGAGGAACACACCAGCCGCTGTATACGCTGGAACTGTGCAGCAACTGACACCTGGAAGTGCCGGAGACACTGGGGTACAACTGCAGAGAGACTCGCCGGGAACGAGAGCACTGGCATCCACTTCAGGGGAAAAGACGATACTCAGGCGCCGAGGCACTGCCCGGCGTCTGCCTTTGAATCTCCCGCCTCCGCTGGATTGGTGGAACAGTCTGATGACGTCACCTGCTCCCCGCCCATTTGATGCCGGGTGTCATGGCGGCGCCCCTGCCCCGGGGAACCACCGGGAGCTGCACCAGCCAGGCGCCGGAGCCCGTGGACCATCGAAGGCGGAGGCCGCAACACAGACCAGCAGGCACGCAGGGGTAAGCACGGTGAACGCCGCCTATGGAGTGTGACAATACCCCCTCCTCCAGGAGTGGCCCCCGGACACTTTCCAGGTTTTGTTGGATGTCTGGAATAGAAAATCAGCACCAGTCGGGGAGCCATAACTTCAGTAGCCTTGACCCAGCTCCTCTCCTCGGGGCCAAAACCTTTCCACTCCACCAAATACTGTAGATTCTTGTGAAGATAACGAGAGTCAAGAATAGCTTTGATTTCAAAGTCCGTTCCAGCTTCAGACTCTGCAGAGGTTGGCCTTGGGGACTTTGAATGGAACCGGTTTAAAATAAGGGGGCGAAGGAGAGAGACATGAAAGGAGTTTGGTATCCGGAGGTGGGAAGACAATCCCAATTTGCAGACAACCGGGTTTAGGACTTGTAACACGGGGTAAATACCAATAAACTTTGGGGCGAACTTCATAGTGGGCACCCTTAACCGGAGGTTGCGGGTGGAAAGCCATACCCTGTCACCAACCTTGTATTGGGTAGCTGCTCGTCGCTTTCTATCCGCAAAGAACTTATAGCGGCCAGAAACTCTCTTGAGATTAGCATGACTCGACTCCAAATTTGGCTGAAGTGCCGAAGTGTAGAGGCTGCAGCAGGAACATGCTCTGGAGGACAAATGGGTAATTCAGGAACTTGAGGATGGAACCCATAATTAATGAAAAATGGGGACTCACCAGTCGAAGAGTGGTACAGATGATTCTGGGCAAACTCGGCCCATGGCAACAGTTCCACCCAATTATCTTGCGAGGGAGAAAGATAGACACGGAGAAAAATCTCTAAATCTTGATTGACGCGTTCAGTTTGCCCATTGGTTTGAGGATTGTAAGCGGATAAAAACTTGAGTTTTATTTGTAAGGCCGTACAGAGAGCTCTCCAGAATCTTGCAGTGAATTGTACCCCCAGTCAGAGATGATTTCCTGAGGTAAGCCGTGCAGGCGGAAATGTTCTCGGATAAATAACAAAGCCAACTTGGGAGCTAATGGTAACCCGGTCAAAGGTACAAAATGTGCCATCTTAGAGAACCGGTCGATAATTACCCAGACAGTATTGTGACCCTTGGAGAGGGGCAATTCGGTGACAAAGTCCATAGAGATATGGGTCCAAGGCCTCTGAGGAATGGACAGTGGATGCAACAACCTTGCAGGAGGTAAACGAAGAATTTTTGTGCTGAGCACACTGAGGACATGAGTTGACATAATCTTGAATATCCGTCTTCATAGTGTCCCACCAGTAAGACCTTCGTAGAAACTCCCACATCTTTTGAACTCCAGGATGACCGGAAAACCTGGAAATATGAGCCCACTGCAACAACCTTGGTCGAAATTTAGCTGGCACTGTCTGTGGAGGAGGACCCAGAGCGGTGGGAGCCGCTGACATAGAAACTGGACTGATAATCAAAGCCTTCTCAACGGAATTCTCCTCATCCGAAGCTGTTAAGGAACGGGATAAAGCATCAGCCTTGGTGTTAAAAGTCCCAGCCCAGTACTTAATAACAAACGAAAACCGAGAAAAGAAGAGCGCCCATCTAGTTTGATGGGGATTCAAGCACTGGGCCGTCTTGAGGTACAGCAAATTCTTATGATCAGTGAAAATTGTAATTAGGTGTTTAGCACCTTCCAAAAGATATCTCCATTCCTCCAAGGCAGATTTTATTGCCAAAAGCTCTTTGTCTCCAATGGTGTAATTCTGTTCCGCAGGAGAGAATTTGCGAGAATGGAAACCACATGGATGTAACTTCCCATCTGGAGCGTACTGCGAAAGCACGGCACCTATGCCTACCGTGGAAGCATCAACCTCCAAAAAGAATGGTTTTGAAAAATTTGGTTGTTGAAGTACTGGAGCGGACATAAAGGCTGCCTTTAACTGAGCGAACGCTGCTACAGCTTCGGAGGACCAATGACTTGGGTCAGAACCCTTCTTGGTTAGGGCAGTGATAGGTGCCACGATGGTAGAGAATCCCTTTATGAATTTCCGGAAGTAATTTGCAAAACCCAGAAATCGTTGTACCGCTTTCAAGGAAAGAGGCTGATTCCAGTCCCGGATGGCAGTGAGTTTCTCTGGATCCATACGAAGCTCCGTGCCCGAAATGATGTAACCAAGAAATGGAATAGAAGGAACCTCAAAAGTTCATTTGGAAATTTTGCCATAAAGATGATTCTTTCGCAATCGAAGAAGTACCTCTTTGACCTGTATTCTGTGCTCTGTGAGATTTTTAGAAAATATCAGAATGTCATCCAAATATACCACTACACTTAGGTATAGCATATCCCGAAAGACTTCATTAATGAATCCCTGGAAGACGGCAGGGGCGTTGCTGAGGCCAAATGGCATTACCAGATACTCGTAATGCCCGTCCCTGGTATTGAAGGCTGTCTTCCATTCGTCCCCCTGTCGGATATGTATCAAATTATAAGCTCCCCTTAAATCAAGCTTGGTGAAAACTCGGGCTCTGCAAACTCTATCAAAAAGCTCCGTAATGAGTGGCAAAGGATACTTATTCTTAATGGTGACATCATTTAGACCACGATAGTCAATACATGGTCTCAGCCCTCCGTCCTTCTTCTTCACAAAAAAGAAACCCGCCCCCGCTGGGGAGGTAGAGGGGCAATGAATCCTTTCTGCAGATTAGACTTGATATAGTCCGACATAGCTTGGGTCTCGGGCAGTGATAAGGGATAAGTGCGACCCCGAGGTGGCATTTTCCCCGGAATGAGCTCAATGGGGCAGTCCCAGGGTCTATGCGGTGGCAGCTGATCGGCCGCTTGCTCCGAGAACACGTCAGAAAACTCCCGATAGGCCTCCGGAATGAGCCCTTCATCTGACTTGGAAGATACACGAAGCGGATAGACAGGGGTGAGACAATTTGAATGACAAAAAGAACTCCAAGATGTTATTTGTGTCGAACTCCAGTCGACGTGAGGGTTGTGAAGTTTAAGCCAAGGAAGGCCAAGAACCAGATCGTGGGGCATCTCACGAATCACTAGGAACTCCAGGTGTTCTTGATGCAGAGCTCCCACTTGCAGTTTGATTGGTACTGTGCAACTTGAAATCAGACCGTTAGAAATTTAGGTACCATTGATAGCAGTCAACGTAATAGGTCGTTCGACCGACCGTAGCTGAAAACCCAGATCCTGGGCACAGGAAAGGGAAATAAAATTCCCTGCAGCCCCTGAGTCCAGCAGAGCCTTAACGGGTTTGGCTATTGACTCGGAGAACAGAGACACGGAGAGTAAACAGTCCACTGGCGGAGAAGGTTTAGAAGAAACCCCTAGCTCGACTCCTCCGGAACAAGCTAGGACTGCCCATTTTCCCGGGCGAGACTTGCAAAACTTGAGAAAGTGATCCGTGGCTCCACAGTAGAGGCAGAGTCTACCCTCACGATGACGCTGACATTCTTCTGGGGACAGCCGAGATCGATTAATCTGCATAGGTTCATCAGGACTTGGAATAACCGTTTGCTCAGACGGAAGAGATCGGACCCTTGGTCGATCTGACCGACTACGTTCGCCACCTCATTCCTGCATGCGAAGATCCACCTTTACACAGAGCGAGATCAACTGCTCTAAAGAATCCGGCAAATCTCTAGTGACCAACTCGTCCTTTAGACGATCGGAGAGCCCGTTCCAAAAGGCAGCCCGAAGGGCATCATTATTCCAGCGCAGTTCTGAGGCTATGGTCTGAAAATTAATCACATACTGTCCCACTGAACGAGAGCCTTGTCGGACACGAAGCAAGTCTGCAGAGGCAGCGGTCGTACTGCCGGGCTCATCAAAGATCCTCCGGAATGACGTAATGAAATTGGTGTAACTAGAAACCAATGGATCAGATCACTCCCATAACGGAGACACCCAATCCAACGCTGAACCCTCGAGCAAATAAATAATGTATGCCACCTTGGACCGATCAGTAGGGAAGTTATATGAAAGAAGTTCAAAATGTACCTCGCACTGATTGAGAAAACCACGCCAATTCTTTGGATTCCCATTATAGCGAGAAGGAGTAGGGAGCTGAAGGCGTGACCTGGTTCCAGAGGAGGATGGAATATTACTAGAGACAACCACTGGAGCGGGTACTGGAGCTGGGGCCGGTACTACTGAAGCCAGCGAAGACTGAATTTGATCCAGCCGGCCAGCTAATTCCTGGAGATAATGCATCACCTGGCCCTGTGCTGCTTCCTGACTTTGTACTCGAGAAATCAAGTCCTGGATGGTACTTGCCTCGGGGCTCTGATCCCCCGGGTCAATGAGGCCTGAGTATACTGTCACTGACCTAAGTTGGGGGTGTTGTGAACTCGGGGGTTCTCCCGATGGTAGGGGAGAGGAACCACAGTTGGGTCGGAACAGGGATGGCTTGATATAGGTCATCCTCATACAGGACTCTGACAGTAAAGCTTGATGAAAATATTAAAGAACTTTATTGCAGGAAGGGAGCAACACAATGTCACATAGCAGAGAAGGAACGTATGGGGGGAATGTCCAGGCCTATAGGTGAACTTGTAAGCAATGTTAAAGATTCCAGGAAAAGAAGTACTTGTGAGTGTGGGTACAAGATAATAGTGACTGAAGAACTTGTGAGTGATGCTTTTAAAAATACTGCTGATTTGAAGAACTGGTGAACGGTGGCTAAAGACTCTGATGATTTGAAACACTTGTGAGCGGTGGTTAAAGACACTGATGATTTGTATGACTTGAGAGCGGTGATTAAAGACACTGTAGAACTTGAGAACGGTGGTTAAAGACACTGATGATTTGTATGACTTGAGAGCGATGATTAAAGACACTGTAGAACTTGGGAACGGTGGTTAAAGACACTGATGATTTGTGTGACTTGAGAGCGATGATTAAAGACATTGTAGAACTTGGGAGCGGTGGTTAAAGACACAGATGACTTGTAGAACTTGAGAGCGGTGTTTAAAGACACAGATGACTTGTAGAACTTGAGAGCGGTGTTTAAAGACACAGATGACTTGTAGAACTTGAGAGCGGCGTTTAGCCCGCAGCCCACGCTGACTCCAAGAAACACTGGTGACTGGATTGCAGAGGAACACACCAGCCGCTGTATACGCTGGAACTGTGCAGCAACTGACACCTGGAAGTGCCGGAGACACTGGGGTACGACTGCAGAGAGACTCGCCGGGAACGAGAGCACTGGCATCCACTTCAGGGGAAAAGACTATACTCAGGCGCCGAGGCGCTGCCCGGCGTCTGCCTTTGAATCTCCTGCCTCCGCTGGATTGGCGGAACAGTCTGATGACGTCACCTGCTCCCCGCCCACATGATGCCGGGTGTCATGGCGGCGCCCCTGCCCCGGGGAACCGCCGGGAGCCGCGCCAGCCAGGCGCCGGAGCCCGTTGAACATCGAAGGCGGAGGCCGCAACACAGACCAGCAGGCACGCAGGGGTAAGCGCGGTGAACGCCGCCTATGGCGTGTGACAGGGGGTCATTCCAACCTGATCGCATGCTGCCGTTTTTCGCAGAGCAGCGATCAGGTCAGTACTGCGCAGGTGCATCATACGGGTACAAAGCGGATCGTTGCTGAGTGATGGATTTAATGAAAAATCCATTCGCACAGCCGATCGCAAGGAGATTGACAGGAAGAAGACATTTGTGGGTGTCAACTGACCGTTTTATGGGAGTGGTTCGAAAAATGCAGGCATGTCCAAGTGTTTGCAGGGCGGGTGTCTGACGTCAATTCCAGGACCGGAAAGGCTGAAGTGATCGCAAGGGCTGAGTAAGTTCTGAGCTACTCAGAAACTGCACAAACTACTTTTCTACCTCTCGGCTGCACATGCGATCACACCCTTGCACAGCAAATATACACTCCCCAGTGGGCCTCGACTATGCGTTTGCACGGCTGCAAAAAGTAGCTAGCAAGCGATCAACTTTGTCATGACCCCCTTTATACTACACCCGACAGAGAGCTAATAGTACAGAAGAGATTTACACATGCTGGTTATAGGTATGACACATGCAACTAATGCCTACAGTATATCAGTAAATAGTACTATTACAATTATTATTACATAATATTATCATTATTATTGCATAATGTCAGCTTGAAATAGGATAAACTAAATGGGTCTGATTTAGAGGTACATGCAATTCCTTCTGCATATGGTTCATGATATTTAGCAGACTGAGCATGCCTCAGGGCCTTGATATTCAATTTACAAGCAATCCATATGCATATCAGCCGCATCTTCTCTTGTGGGTATTACTAGATGCATATCAGTGTTCACATTGTGAAGATAGGGGGTTCTAGATCACTTGGGCATAGTGGTAGATGAAAACTAATGGTGGTTTATTGAGCAGAATTGGTGAAAAACAGCACAGCACACTTCAGTATTACAATTCCACATGACAGTTCCCAAAGTAAATACCTGTCAGAGCATCACTACTTAGCCTAGGATCAATGATTCCTCTCTCCAGCCCTCACAATAGCCCACCTTTATCAGACTCCTAATTTCCCATGGAAACGACCTGCCTAGGGGAGATGCAAAAGAGGTTCAGATTGGTGGGGTCTATGCAATATCCTGCCCCCGCTACCTGCACCAAGTGTCATCTCTCAATCTCAATCTCTGCTGTGTCTGACTCCTGGCCGCAGAGGTGTAGCAAGGTGTCATGGTGCCTGGAGCAAGGCATGTTTTGGCGCCCCCCTTTACTGAATTTGGGGGCGTGGCCAACGTGACTGACAGTAACTGAAATAAATTACACTAAAGGAAATGCATATATATATATATATATATATATATATATATAAAAATTAAAAAAATTGTATGTATATATATATATATATATATATATATATAAAACCAATTTCGAGATCGGCACTCACCCCTCAAGTAGTATTACAGGTGCCGCGTGCCCTCATTAATGAATATTATAGAATGCACAGACATGCGGCACTCACGGCTGAGTCAAAAAAGAAGACAAACGCTCACAGAGTTTTCAACGTTTGACTCAGCCATGAGCGCTGCATGTCTGTGCGTGCTATATATATATATACCACATGCAGATCCCTCCTTATTGGGAGAGCTTTCATCCTCTTCCATGTAAACTGGGTTTACCTTACTCCCAGTTCTTACGGGCAGTGAGGGTTTGTAGTGACAAATCCAAAGCCATAATACAGATTGACAATATGATTATCAAATTTAGACAGAGGGGATACCCTCTTGATAAATTGCTTGAGGCTAAGGATAAAGCTCTTTATATGAATTGTGAGGTCTAACTTGCTAAAAAAGAGAAAAAAAATGTGGCCACTCGGTTACCATGGGTTAATTATTATAATATCAATAGTAGGTCAATTGCTAAAACCACCCTATCCCTGTGGCCTGTGGTACAGACCGATAAAGAGCTGAATTTAGCTGGGACTTCCATTATGCCAACGTATACGAGAGGTCGCAATTTACGTGACTGGGTAGTCAAAACTGATGTGACTGGTCTGCATTTGATGCAAAGTGAACAAAACACCTTTTTGTCCCTACGTAAGGGTTGTTTCAGATGCTTGAACTGCACCACATGCAGATCGCTCCTTACTGGGAGTACGTTTAGGCATCCCTTTAGTGGAAGAAAATACAGCATTAAATATAGGGTGACATGTACTACCAGATTTATTATATATCTTATTAGTTGTCCATGCGGCCTTCATTATGTCGGCAAAACTGACTGTACACTAAGGGAACGTATGGCTAATCATAAATTTGCCATTCGAAAGGCTATCCAAAGTGGGACGAGTGACCAGCCGGTGGCTCTGCACTTTGCCCAAGCCAGCCATAGCATAGCCTGTCTGAAGTATATCATTATCGATCATGAACCTGCGAATCTGAGAGGTGGGAATAGGTCCCTTCGGTTATTGCAGAAAGAATCCAAATGGATTCATGAGCTGCAAACTCTTTCGCCTTGGGGCCTTAATGAGTCATTGGGGCTCCATTGTTTTTTATGAAGATATGTTGATAGTTATTGATTGCTGTGTCTTGTTTATGCTGAGATATTTATCATACAGTATATCTATTTATATTATCTTTTGCTATTGCATTGTATCTGTATCTGTTCCGGTTTATAATTGTATTTGTGTTTGTGGACACATTTTGCAACTTTGTATGTATTAATGTTTTTGTATGTTTCAGTTTGTACTTAGTGAGATATCTCCAGTGGGCGGAGCAGCATGATGACATCATTTGTGGGCGTCGGAACGCCGTGACCACGCCGGTGCTCACTGCACATGAGGGGGGATATAAGGTATGTCTGCTTGTATTACTTTTTGACCTGAGGACAAAGTAATAAACTTCGAAACGTTGTCTTTGCTAACCTGCATTTGTATTTCATTTTGACCGGAGTGCCGCCTACCGATTTGTATGTTTGTCCCGTCGCCAACGGGTCCAGGAGGGCACCGGACTTTAATCAAGTTGTGGGAGTGCTGCCAGAAATTGTTTCTATATATATATATATATACAGTATATATATATATATATATATATATATATATATATACAGTATATATATATATATATATATATATATACATACACAGGTTGAGTATCCCATATCCAAATATTCCAAAATATGGAATATTCCGAAATACGGAATTTTTTGAGTGAGAGTGAGATATTGAAACCTTTGTTTTCTGATGGATCAATGTACACAAACTTTTTTTAATACACAAAGTTATTAAAAATATTGTATTATATGTCCTTCAGGCTGTGTATATAAGGTGTATATGAAACATAAATGAACTGTGTGAATGTATTGTACACACACTTTGTTTAATGCACAAAGTTATTAAAAATATTGGCTAAAATTACCTCCAGATTGTTTGTATAAGGTGTATATGAAACATAGATGCATTCTGTGCTTAGACTTTGGTACCATCGCCATGATATCTCATTATGGTATGCAATTATACCAAAATACGGAAAAATCCAATATCCAAAATACTTCTGGTCCCAAGCATTCTGGATACTCAACCTGTAATAAATAAATATATATATATATATATATATATATATATATATAATATAATATAAATATATATATATATATATATATATATATATATATATTTATTATCTTTTGAAAATCCTAATGACCATTTACTGCACGCATTAATTATATAGTGTCGGTCAGTGTGCCGCCCGGCACCCTCAGCCCCACTCTATTCTTACCCTCTTTCAGCCAGGCAGAGGATGGACTCCAGTCCGTCCCTCTATGTCTGGCCGGTGCCAAGTCCCTGTCCGTCTGACGTCACTGACATCAGACGCCCGTGCGTCAGACGTCAGACGCAAGCCAGACACGGAGGTGAGGGGAGGGAGGTGAGTGTATGGGAGCAGAGGAGGGAGAAAGTTGCCGCTCAAGCAGTCAGCTGTCAGTGACTGACAGCTGCGGCTGCGAGCGGCCTGCAACGGTTCCAGCGGAGTCGAGCTGTGGCGCCCTCTACTTTCTTGGGCGCCTGGAGCTCGAGCTCCACTGGAACCACCCTCCCTACGCCCCTGCCTGGCCGTCTGGCATAGCTCACTGTTGGACAATAGGGAGTAAGCAAAGATCACTTCTGTTGAACAGTAGTCTGGCCTACCTGACTTGATAATCTAATTATTGATGTATGGTTTCCACAGATCTAGACATATAGATTTATCGCCTTGGCATCAATAAATAATAGGACGCTCTTATGCTAACAGGAATAATCCACATATAGTGTTCAGATAACATAATACAGGGGTCTACTGTATGTACTAAGCCTTTTGAGAGAGACAAAGTTGACGGACACAAAGTACTGTGCTAACCGACCAGCTCCTAACTGTTATTTTTCAAACACAGCCTTTAAAATGTGAGTTAGGAGCTGATTGGCTGGTTCTTATCTCCATCCACTTTATTTCTCTCCAAGTCTTAGTACACAGACCCCTACAATCTCATATATTACTCATTTAAGGCTGATTCAAACATAGTATGGGGTGAGCAGAAACATGCTATGGGGAATAAACAAACACACATACTGAATGTAGATACAGTAGTTATATAGATGTGTCCTCATACATCTAGCCTCAATACGACATGCACCACGAGATGTCTGATGTGAGTGAGCCGTCAGATTCCATGCAACTCTGCTAACATTTGGTGTGTTTTTTGCTGAACATAAAGCTGAGATAATAGAACTGGGAGAAATTCAGCGAAGGATCTTGTAACAAGGATAGCTGTGGCTCAAGTGCTCGCTGCTGCTGCTGCTTATGCCTACAGATGTGTCCTCCTTCATCGTTGCTGTAGTCACCTTAAGCAGCCCTTCTAGTTTCTGTTATGATTACACTCAGTTATGTAGATTTATAGGTGGTGCCTTTTGATGCTCAAGCAATTACCCACTGCACAGCAGTCTTTTAGCCTCCTGCAATGCTAGGCTTCTCTTATAGCAGCTGCCTTTCCAGGATGAATTAGGTCTACCCCGTACTCAGATGTCCCCAGGTTTTACATAGGGACAAGGCGACTATTGGGGGCTATGTAGTGTTAAATGCAGTATGGTGAGACGTTCACAGGACACAACCTTACTACTATACTAAGGCACAGACTGATGGATACATAAGGAGTGCACGTGAGTACAAAAATGCACAGGATGTTATTAACACTGAGACTGTATACATAAATGATTTTTAAAGCAACAATGCACAGGATGTAATAAGCAACTTAATAAAATAATAATGCAATAATGCAACAATGCATAAGGTGGATACAATAAAGAAATGTAGGCAAGACAGTGCCTGTGTGGAAACTCCACACCAAAACCTGAACACAAGGCTAGCTGGATCAGATCAGGAAATCAGTCAGGCAGGGTCTCAGAATCACGGGTATTTCAAAGGCAGACAGGTTCTCACACAAGCTGACAGGTTCTCACAAGAGCAGGACCTATCACCAGCGATTTGGGAGAGGCCAGGAAGGGAATATAAACGGTGCTGCACCAATCAGAACCCAGTAGACTTAATTAAGAAACTGTATGCAGCTTTTCTGCTGCACGTACCTCATACCCTTAGCAACGGGAAATGCCGTCTGCCTCTGGCGTCCCTGTTGCTAGGAGTCTGGCGGCTCCCAGCCCCCGGTGTCCGCCTGTTGCTAGGCGCTGGGCGGAGACCATGATGCATTGCGCCCGGCGTCAGCCAGTTGCTGGCCACCAGGCAGGGATCAGCGGGAGATGTGGCAACCCGACTCACAGGCAATGGCCAGGACAAGCGTCTCCTGCTGCAGCTGACATTTGAGTCAAGTCATTATGAGTGCGTTTACCAACACTGGTCGACTTTTTGTGAATATATCCCTGAAATTGCATCTTATTCACAACACTCTGCGATTAAGACACACATTTTGAGGAAAAATTCACAAAAAGACGTCCACTGTTGGTAAACACACTCATGACTTGGTGAAATTAGAATGACTGCTTAACATGGCTACAGCAATGATGAAGGAGGACACATCTGTATTGGGGACATGGTAGTGATGAGCGGGTTCGGTTCCTCGGAAACCGAACCCCCCCGAACTTCACCCATTTTACACGGGTCCGAGGCATACTCAGATTCTCCCATATGGCTCGGTTAACCCGAGCGCGCCCGAACGTCATCATCCCGCTGTCGGATTCTCGCGAGATTCGGATTCTATAAAAGCAGCCGCGCGTCGCCGCCATTTTCACTCGTGCATTAGAAATGTTAGGGAGAGGACGTGGCTGGCGTCCTCTCCGTTTATTAATGTTGATGCAAATATTTGTGCTTATTGCTTAATTGTGGGGACTGGGGAGCAGCTGTATTATATAGGAGGAGTACAGTGCAGAGTTTTGCTGACCAGTGACCACCAGTATTATATGTTGTCTGCCTGAAAAACGCTCCATATCTGTGCTCAGTGTGCTGCATATATCTGTGCTCACACTGCTTTATTGTGGGGACTGGGGACCAGCAGTATTATATAGGAGGAGTACAGTGCAGAGTTTTGCTGACCAGTGACCACCAGTATTATACGTTGTCTGCCTGAAAAACGCTCCATATCTGTGCTCAGTGTGCTGCATATATCTGTGCTCACACTGCTTTATTGTGGGGACTGGGGACCAGCAGTATTATATAGGAGGAGTACAGTGCAGAGTTTTGCTGACCAGTGACCACCAGTATTATACGTTGTCTGCCTGAAAAACGCTCCATATCTGTGCTCAGTGTGCTGCATATATCTGTGCTCATACTGCTTTATTGTGGGGACTGGGGACAAGCAGTATTATATAGGAGGAGTACAGTGCAGAGTTTTGCTGACAGTGACCACCAGTATATATAGCAGTACGGTACGGAAGGCCACTGCTCTACCTACCTCTGTGTCGTCAAGTATACTATCCATCTAGATTCTATACCTGTGGTGCATTTTAGTTTTGCAGTTTGCTGACAGTGACCACCAGTATATATAGCAGTACGGTACGGAAGGCCACTGCTCTACCTACCTCTGTGTCATCAAGTATACTATCCATCTAGATTCTATACCTGTGGTGCATTTTAGTTTTGCAGTTTGCGGACAGTGACCACCAGTATATATAGCAGTACGGTACGGAAGGCCACTGCTCTACCTACCTCTGTGTCGTCAAGTATACTATACATCTAGATTCTATACCTGTGGTGCATTTTAGTTTTGCAGTTTGCTGACAGTGACCACCAGTATATATAGCAGTACGGTACGGAAGGCCACTGCTCTACCTACCTCTGTGTGGTCAAGTATACTATCCATCTAGATTCTATACCTGTGGTGCATTTTAGTTTTGCAGTTTGCTGACAGTGACCACCAGTATAAATAGCAGTACGGTACGGAAGGCCACTGCTCTACCTACCTCTGTGTCGTCAAGTATACTATCCATCTAGATTCTATACCTGTGGTGCATTTTAGTTTTGCAGTTTGCTGACAGTGACCACCAGTATATATAGCAGTACGGTACGGAAGGCCACTGCTCTACCTACCTTTGTGTTGTCAAGTATACTATCCATCCATACCTGTGGTGCATTTCAGTTGTGCGCAGTATATATAGTAGTAGGCCATTGCTATTGATATTGGTATATAATTCCACACATTAAAAAATAGAGAACAAAAATGTGGAGGTTAAAATAGGGAAAGATCAAGATCCACTTCCACCTCGTGCTGAAGCTGCTGCCACTAGTCATGGCCGAGACGATGAAATGCCATCAACGTCGTCTGCCAAGGCCGATGCCCAATGTCATAGTAGAGAGCATGTAAAATCCAAAAAACAAAAGTTCAGATTAATGACCCAAAAATCAAAATTGAAAGCGTCTGATGAGAAGCGTAAACTTGCCAATATGCCATTTACGGCACGGAGTGGCAAGGAACGGCTGAGGCCCTGGCCTATGTTCATGGCTAGTGGTTCAGATTCACATGAGGATGGAAGCACTCATCCTCTTGCTAGAAAACTGCAGTGCCACTCCTAGATGGGCCAGGTGTTTGTGTCGGCCACTTGGGTTGCTTAGCTTAGACACACAGCTACCTCATTGCGCCTCTTTTTTTCTTTGCATTATGTGCTGTTTGGGGACTATTGTTTTGAAGTGCCATCCTGTCTGACACTGCAGTGCCACTCCTAGATGGGCCAGGTGTTTGTGTCGGCCACTTGTGTCGCTTAGCTTAGTCACACAGCGACCTTGGTGCGCCTCTTTTTTTCTTTGCATCATGTGCTGTTTGGGGACTATTTTTTTGAAGTGCCATCCTGCCTGACACTGCAGTGCCACTCCTAGATGGGCCAGGTGTTTGTGTCTGCCACTTGTGTCGCTTAGCTTAGTCACACAGCGACCTTGGTGCGCCTCTTTTTTTCTTTGCATCATGTGCTGTTTGGGGACTATTTTTTGAAGTGCCATCCTGCCTGACACTGCAGTGCCACTCCTAGATGGGCCAGGTGTTTGTGTCGGCCACTTGTGTCGCTTAGCTTAGTCACACAGCGACATTGGTGCGCCTCTTTTTTTCTTTGCATCATGTGCTGTTTGGGGACTATTTTTTTGAAGTGCCATCCTGCCTGACACTGCAGTGCCACTCCTAGATGGGCCAGGTGTTTGTGTCGGCCACTTGTGTCGCTTAGCTTAGCCATCCAGCGACCTCGGTGCAAATTTTAGGACTAAAAATAATATTGTGAGGTGTGAGGTGCTCAGAATAGACTGAAAATGAGTGTAAATTATGGTTATTGAGGTTAATAATACTATGGGATCAAAATGACCCCCAAATTCTATGATTTAAGCTGTTTTAGAGGGTTTTTTTGTAAAAAAAACACAGAATCCAAAACACACCCGAATCCGACAAAAACATTTCAGGGAGGTTTTGCCAAAACGCGTCCGAATCCAAAACACGGCCGCGGAACCGAATCCAAAACCAAAACACAAAACCCGAAAATTTCCGGTGCACATCACTAGTACATGGGGATAAAGTGTACATATTCAACAGGTTTGCTGATATAGCAAATGAGGCATGACTATATTGATTGTCACAGTCCTCTCATTTCCTCACACACATGTAGGACAAGTCTTTTATAGGTGTGCTGCAGCTGTGATAAAATAATTGGGGCTACTCAGAGGTGACTGTATGCAGAGATCCGTCCAACTTCAGATGGATCTCTTGCAACAGGGATAGTGCTGGTACAAGTGCGTGCTACTGATGGCTACTATCACCAGTAGATGGATGGAGAGAGGTGCAATTGCACAGATGCAGCTGACTCCGAATACAGGTGGAAATCCTTATTTGCTTTTGAACACGTAAATCATGGACAATTGTACGTAAGGTATCAATGGTAAAGATCACTGCACAAGCATTTGGCAACTACACGTTCTTTTCATGCTCTAAATATACTGAATGAACTGTAAAGTTTATCATGGTGCCACAGAATGTTCACTTACCTTTAACATATATCGTACTACATTGTGCATTGGGGATCCTAATACACCAGCATGAATGATATAAAAATGTTACACAGTAGGTGTTACAAGCTGCCCGTGGATTTTGTTGCACACACAAAATAAACTGTACATCTATAGCACGGTGTGATCACACTGATACAGTCTCTGTGCATCCAAACTTCCCTGGTTGCCTATATGTATTAGGAAGACAGTAGTATATTATCCACATGAGGATTTATAATGTTCTTTACTGTTATCAAGGAATGAAATTTAGAGATGTGCAGCGGGCATTGTTTGTGTTTTGTGTTTTGGTTTTGGATTCGGGTCCACAGTCGTGTTTTGGATTCGGACGCATTTTGGCAAAACCACCCTTTCGGGTTTTGGATTCAGATGTGTTAAGGATTTTGGTGATTTTTAAAAAAACCTCAAAAACAGCTAAAATCATAGAATTTGCCGGTAATTTTGATCCTATAGTATTATTAAGCTCAATAACCATAATATCCACTCATTTCCAGTCTATTCTGAAATTTGCACCGAGGTCGCTGGATGACTAAGCTAAGTGACCCAAGTGGGTGGCAAAAACACCTGGCCCATCTAGGAGTGGCACTTCAGTGTCAGACAGGGTGGCACTTCAAAAAATAGTCCCCAAACAGCACATGATTCAAACATAAATAAAAAAAGAGGTGCAAGATGGAATTGTCCTTGGACCCTCCCACCCACCCTTATGTTGTATAAACAGGACATGTACACTTTAACAAACCAATCATTTTAGTGACAGGGTCTGCCACACGACTGTGGCTGATATGACTGGTTTGTTTGGGCCTCCACCAAAAAAGAAGCAATCAATCTCTCCTTGCACAAACTGGCTCTACAGAGGCAAGATGTCCACCTCATCCTCATCCTCAGATTCCTCACCCCTTTCACTGTGTACATCCTCCTCCTCACAGAGTATTAATACGTCCCCACTGGAATCCACCATCACAGGTCCCTGTGTACTTTCTGGAGGCAATTGCTTGTAAATGTCTCCACGGAGGAATTTATAATTCATTTTGATGAACATCATCTTCTCCACATTTTCTGGAAGTAATCTGCTACGCAAATCGCTGACAAGGTGACCGGCTGAACTAAACACTCTTTTGGAGTACACACTGGAGGGAAGGGGGGGGGGGCAACTTAGGTAAAATAAAGACAGTATGTACAAGGGCCTCCAAATTGCCTCTCTTTCCTGCCAGTATACGTATGGACTATCTGACATACCTACTTGGATGCGGTCACTCATATAATCCTCCACCATTCTTTCAATGGTGACAGAATAATATGCAGTGACAGTAGACGACATGTCAGTAATCATTGGCAGGTCCTTCAGTCCGGACCAGATGTCAGCACTTGCTCCTGACTGCCCTGCATCACCGCCAGCGGGTGGGTTTGGAAATGTTATCCTTTTCCTGGCAGCTCCAGTGGCTGTAGAAAATGAAGGAGGAGCTGTTGGTGGGTCACGTTCCGCTTGACTTGACAATTGTCTCACCAGCAGGTCTTTGAACATCTGCAGACTTGTGTCTGCCGGAAAGAGAGATACAACATAGGCTTTAAACCTAGGATCGAGCACGGTGGCCAAAATGTAGTGCTCTGATTTCAACAGATTGACCACCCGTGAATCCTGGTTAAGCGAACACAGGACAATGAGCAGTGATACTGAGCACTGATGATACTACTGAGAACTGACATTGAGCAGCACAATGCAGCACAAGACACTGTTCTAGTATTAGTAATGTAGTATTACTGAGCAGCACAAGACAATGAGCAGTGATACTGAGCACTGATGATGCTACTGAGAACTGACACTGAGCATGAAGATGCAGCACAAGACAGTGTACTAGTATTAGTAATGTAGTATTACTGAGCAGCACAAGACGATGAGCAGTGATAATGAGCACTGATGATACTACTGAGAACTGACACTGAGCAGCACGATGCAGCACAAGACACTGTACTAGTATTAGTAATGTAGTATCACTGAGCACCACGATGCAGCACAAGACAATGAGCAGTGATACTGAGCACTGATGATACTACTGAGAACTGACATTGAGCAGCACGATGCAGCACAAGACACTGTACTAGTATTAGTAATGTAGTATTACTGAGCACCACGATGCAGCACAAGACAATGAGCAGTGATACTGAGCACTGATGATACTACTGAGAACTGACACTGAGCAGCATGATACAGCACAAGACACTGTACTAGTATTAGTAATGTAGTATTACTGAGCAGCACAAGACAATGAGCAGTGATACTGAGCACTAATGATACTACTGAGAATTGACACTGAGCAGCACAATGCAGCACAAGACACTGTAGTATTATTGAGCAGCACAAAAGCACTATGGAATTGTCACCCCCCAGATACCACTGTGAATGGAATGATGATGACCGATGCACAGTCACAGGACACTACTACCACAGCACCCTACAGCAGCAAGATGCAGCACAAGTGAGACACTGTACTAGTATTACTGAGCAGCAATAAGCACTGATACTGAGCAATGATACTGAGAACTGACACTGAGAGAATGTAGCCACGTCCTCTCTGTACTCTCTACAATGCCCGAGTGAAAATGGCAGTGACGCGCGGCTCTTTATATGGAATCCGAATCTCGCGAGAATCCGACAGCGGGATGATGACGTTTTTCCTCGTTCGGATTTTCCGAGCCAGGCGGGATTAACTGAGCCGGGCTCGGACCCGTGTTCGCCACATGGAGTTCAGGGGGGGTTCGGTTCTCAGCAAACCGAACCCGCTCATCTCTAGAATGAATTAATAACAAAGAAGGACAGTGTACTTATTGTAACTATGTCCATGGGTACTGTGATGCTGTGATCAAGGCCCCACTGCATGTATTACTGCCTCATAGGTTATATGAGGGGAGGGGTAGCTGTACCCCCTTCAACAACCTTACCCCAGAGTCTCAGCGACCCTGACCATATAAACAATTTTTTTTTTGCTTATAGCTTATCATTTTACTTGTTAAGCATGAAATAGCAAATACATCACCTGCCTAGTCAGGGGCTTTTTAACAAATGAGTAGGTCAGTCTGCAAGCACTTGACTCCATCTCCACAACTCACCTAATATCCATTGTAAATACAGATAGTATACTGTGCTAGCTTAACCAGGTATCATCATATCACTATAACAGAACTGTTCATATGGTATGTACTACATTTTAATCAACCTTATATAATCTTACAATTTTTTTGTTAATATAACCACCCCGTGTTCTCTGCCATGTGGCTTAATTTATTCCACCTGTATAATCACTGATGCTTTCTTGCCACACCTTAAGCATTGATGTCTCACACCTTTTACCTATTATCTGGCATATTTGGACTAAATATTTACATATTTTATTCAGACTCCCTTAAATAATGGTGATCTACCCGACTCCCTTGAGGGTCTAGCAACCCCCCTGATGCCATGGCCAGGTTGGCGCAACACAGTGAGGAAGCCGTCATTGGTTTACAGCACAGCCACCCATCATATTTTGAATCTTACGCCCATTTCCTAGCTATTATATAAACATGCATATAAGTGTTACTTTCTCAATCTCGCTGAGATGCTTTTTCAAGTGTACACAAATATAATTCTGCAGATGGCATAGCTGGTAGTCTGTATTATTTTTATTGTTCTGCTTTCCCAATGGTTGGTCATTCCCCAAGACCAATCACCAATGCATTGTGCTGCTGATCAAAGAACCTTCCTACCCCTACATACCCTTCCTTCTCCTCACCAACTGAACCATCCCCTCACCTTTTAAAAAGATCTTCGCCCACTTCTCTGCCATGCACGGTGCCTTTTTAAGGATATATACGTAACCTTGGAGAGGCGGTGTATGATTTTGAGTGGCGGAGGGACAGGATAAAATGTCAAAGGAGAGTATGTATATTATATGGGGGTTGTACTATGAATGTTATGTGAAGGGTGTATTCAATTTATATGGGGAGGGGGTTACCATACTGCAAAATAATTATGTTGCAGGATTAAATGGATGCTGCTATTTTGCAAATGCATATTTCTGAATCTTTGTTTGCAGCCAATATACTGTATGTCACCTTGTGCAAACAGACTTCATGCCTAGTTAGACTCATACCTTCAAGAACCAGAATGGTTTTAAAGCATATTAAAATATATAGACTTGGAAATTTCAAACACAAATCTTATTATATTGTTACCAACATTCACATGAACACATTGCTTTCTTTGTACACTGAGTAATCAAAGGTGTGAAACGAATCTCATGATTGGACAGTCAATCTAGAGGGCTATACACTGTTTAGGAGAGACAGGCTAAATAAAAAGGGTGGAGGGGTGTGTCTTTATGTAAAGCCGTTTTTAAAACCTGATATACGGGAAGATATTCAGGAGGGGACTGTAGACACAGTCGAGACATTATGGGTAGAAATTGCATGCGGGGAAAAAGGAATAAAAAAGTTAGTATTGGGTGTATGCTATCGGCCGCCTGGTATCAACGCATCTGATGAGGAATTGTTACTAAAGCAAATTGAAAGAGCAGCAGGAGTAGGAGACATAGTAGTGATGGGAGATTTTAACTATCCAGAGATAAACTGGAAAAACGATTCATGTGATACTGCTAGGGGCAATATGTTTTTAAACACACTTAATGATAACTACTTAGTCCAACTAATTGAGGAACCAACTAGGTACAATGCAATCTTAGACCTGGTATTAACAAACAATGGGGATTTGGTATCAGGTATTATAGTAGGGGAACCCATAGGAAACAGCGACCACAATATGGTCACATTCAATATCAGTTTCCATAAACAGCCCTATACTGACTCAACTAGGACTCTAAATTTTAGCAAAGCAAATTTTGAAAAGATGAGGGTATTTTTCAGGGATATTGAATGGGAATGTTTGTTTTTAGGAAAAAATACTACGGAGAAATGGGAGGTATTAAATTCCTGCTAGCTAAAAATACACTCAAATTTATTCCTATAAGCAGCAAAAAAAGGAATAAAAATCATAAACTGATATGGCTTAACAAAAAGATTAAGGAACGTATGGGCAAGAAAAGGCGAGCATTTAAAAAATACAAATCTGACGGGGAAGCAGAGTCATTTCAGCACTATAAAGAATGTAACAAAATTTGCAAAAAGGAAATAAGAGCTGCTAAAGTAGAAACTGAAAGCCTAGTAGCAAAGGAAAGCAAAGTGAATCCAAAAAAAATCTTTAAATACATTAATAGCAAGAGATTAAAGAAGGAGAGTATAGGCCCTTTAAAAGACAAGTTGGGAGTCTTAAGCAAAAATGATAATGACATAGCGGACACACTAAATGAGTTTTTTTTCAACAGTATTTACTAGAGAGGACCCAATTCAGGGACTTACACACAATATCAATAATGAGAAAATCCCACTGATAGGTACTTATTTAAGCGAGGAAGTAGTCTGTGACCGATTAAAACATTTAAAGATTAATAAATCACCAGGGCCCGATGGTATTCACCCAAGGGTTCTAATGGAGCTTCACTCTGAACTGGCAAAACCGCTATTTTTGATCTTTAAGGATTCAGTTATATCAGGTATGGTTCCCAAAGACTGGCGTATAGCGGAAGTAGTGCCTATATTCAAAAAGGGAAGTAAAGCTGAACCAGGTAATTATAGACCAGTTAGTCTTACATCTATAGTGGGGAAAGTATTGGAAGGTATTCTAAGAGATAGTATTCAGAAGTTCCTTGAAGTCAATAAGGTCATTAAAAGGAATCAACATGGGTTTATGAAGGACAGATCCTGTCAAACCAACTTACTTGGCTTTTATGAAACAGTAAGCGCAAACCTAGATCAGGGTAAAGACGTGGATGTAATCTTTTTAGACTTTGCCAAAGCGTTCGATACTGTACCACACATGAGACTTATCTACAAGCTACAAGAATCAGGGCTAGGAAGCACAATATGCACTTGGGTCAAAAACTTGTTAGATAATAGGGAGCAGCGCGTTGTGGTTAATTAATCTTTTTCAACTTGGACTGAAGTGCTAAGTGGTGTGCCGCAAGGCTCAGTATTAGGACCGCTATTGTTCAATATTTTCATTAACGACCTAACAGAAGGTCTAGAGAGCATGGTGTCAATTTTTGCAGATGATACCAAATTGTGTAAGGCTGTAAATACAGAGGAGGATGCCGAGTCTCTACAGAACGACTTAGTTAAATTAGAAGCATGGGCAGCCAAATGGAGAATGCGCTTCAACACAGATAAGTGTAAGGTAATGCACTGTGGTAACAAGAACAAAAATTACACCCACCTACTAATTGGGGTAAAATTAGGGGATTCTGTACTGGAAAAGGACTTAGGTGTCCTCATAGATAGCAAACTAAGCAGTAGTACCCAAAGTAGGACTGCAGCAAAGAAGGCTAATAAGATATTAGCATGCATAAAACGGGGTATTGATGGTAGGGACGAGAGTATTATACTCCCGTTATATAAATCACTAGTGAGGCCACACCTTGAATACTGTGAACAATTCTGGGCACCGTACTACAAAAAGGATATCCTGGAGCTAGAAAAGGTTCAGAGGAGGGCGACCAAACTAATTAAGGGCATGGAGACGATGGAATACAAGGAAAGGCTTGAAAGACTAGGCATGTTTACATTGGAAAAGCGGAGACTAAGAGGGGATATGATCAACATCTACAAATATATAAGGGGACAATACAAAGAGCTTGTGCAGGACCTGTTTTTGGTTAGATCAACACAGAGGACTCGTGGACACTCGCTCAGGTTAGAGGAGAGGAGATTCTGCACAATACGGCGTAAAGGCTTTTTCACGGTAAGGACAATACGTGTTTGGAATTCCCTGCCTTCGGGGGTGGTAATGGTGGAATCTGTCAACACCTTTAAGAATGGGTTAGATAAATTCCTAATGGATAAGGATATCCAGGGGTATGGTGCATAGTCATGCAATATAGTTACTATAAATAGGGATAAAATGCAACGGCTGACAGCAGCATCAGTCAGAAATTTTAGTCAAATCATCATGCATAGGAGACCACAAACAGGTTGAACTCGATGGACAATTGTCTTTTTTCAACCTCAGATACTATGTTACTATGTTAAACAGAAGTGTGAGTTGACCTCAGTATCCAATCAAATGCACTTATTTCGATGAAAAGGAGTGACAACGTTTTAACACTTTTTTAGATAGATGCGAGTTATATGCCAATAACACAACAGGGCTGATTTCTGCAATATCAGTTCATCTTGCCAGTGTATGTTACACTATTTTGCAAGAAGCCTATTGATGAACCTTAAGGCTGTAAAACAAATATGAACTAGTGCAAATCAATTTACTCTGAGACCAAATGTTCATCGCTGTGTTAATTTTTCCCAAAACCTCAGTAAAAAACTAAACATATTTTAAATTGATATGTGCATCAGAATACTGTATCATATTGGGCAAAAAGGATGTAACAAATGTTACCTGCTGTATTGATAGACGTGTCTTTAGTCTTCAGGGGCTATTATATAGTAAACTTGTGTGATGAAAAAAATATGTTATATAAAGAAATCGACTGAAGCCTAAAAAAGAAACATTAATTCTTTACACTAATTTTTGGCATCAGCTCATTGTAATATATTTGGCAATGTATGTACTGTTTGTGTGTGTGTGTATATATATATATATATATATATATATATATATATACAATGTCCAGATAATCCGGCACTCCCAATAAGATCCAACTGCCTGTGTGCCTTTGTCCAATATTTAGATATGGCAGAGAGTCAGAACAAACAAATGTCCAAGACAGGACATGGCACTCCAGGACTTGAGAATAAAACTATTTTTAATGCATCCAATTAATCAACACACTGCATTGCTCCAGCAGCAAATGGTGCAGTGATAGACAGTAATAAAATAGCACAAGCATCTTACAGACTATGCAGCATTGGCGCGACCTGAGGAAGGGTCCTGCGAGACCCGAAATGCTGCATAGTCTGTAAGATGCTTGTGCCATTTTATTACTGTCTATCACTGCACCATTTGCTGCTGGAGCAATGCAGTGTGTTGATTAATTGGATGCATTAAAAATAGTTTTATTTTCAAGTCCTGGAGTGCCATGTCCTGTCTTGGACATTTGTTTGTTCTGACTCTCTGCCATATATATATATATATACACACACATACACACACATATATACACACACACACACACACACACACACACACACACACCTGTAATATAATTTTGTCTATGAGACCAAATAGCAGGTTAGTGTTAACCACAGTGTTAATTCACTTCTATAAATCCTGAACATAAATGTTTTGCCTCCTAAGACTCCTTGTGTTAAATAATAGCATACTTATTATCCCCATCTCTACTATATCCTGTACATAATGTATAAAAAGTCTGAATGTACTATAATTGTAATAAGGACCTGATACACTAACTCCTGCTACACCTACACAGTACTGAACACCACCTCCACCCAATCATGCATCTCAATTCTCATTTGCAAATATTCTCCTTCCAGCCTCCTCAGATCGAATTCTAACTTGCCTCCTCTCTAGTAACCACTTATCTTTCCCAACTTTCCCTGTGCTGTAACACACTTCTGAAACTTTCTACCATGCACAATCAGAATTTCCAACACCCTTTAAAATCATGAAATGCTTTTTAAAAATGTCTTTATTAGCGCTTAGCCAACTTTTAACTTAACCACCCACACTAAAGTACAGTCAAGGCCATCCTAATGTATAGGTACACAGGGCAGCTGCCCAAGGCCTCACAATTCTAGGGGCTTTAAGCAGGGGTGGGTGGTGGTCACACAATCAGAGCAGCGAGGCTGCATTCCCTAGCTGCCTCCCAGCCTGAACCCAGACAGGGAATGGCTGTCAGCATGTTGACTGGTGGATGGTTGTAGCTATCCACCAATCAGAGTGCTTGACAGCCATTCACTTTATGGAAGCATGTGGATATATGGTGCAGGACCACAGGAAGGCATGCTATGATTTTTCTTATATATTTCCCATGAATGGATGGTAAGGGGCCCAAGTGCATTGCTTTAGCCAGGGCCTACAATGTTATTAGGATGCCCTGAGCACAGACACAACTGTCCTAATATGCATTCTCTACTATAACCATAGTGGCATGGGCAATGTTAGCTAAAATACTAAAGTCATTAATTTGATCATCTTTTTCTAATTTCCATATATTGACAGTGGTAAAGAAGGTCAAAGAGAAAGATTACATTTTAAATATCTAAAAAGTAACCAATGTATAAAACCCCCCAAATGCCTTTATACTGTATGTGTCTATACTATACAGGTGAGAGACTGCAGAAGCTTTTTATCAACCCTGTGCTGGACCCATATTAGCGCTTTTTAATCTAATCACATTACAACATCAATATCACTAATGTGTTTATGCATAACAACTCAATATATACAATGTGTTAGTGGATCAGGGTAAGGAGGCTGTCTCCTGTGTTAGACGGATGCACTTTCTTACAGCAGCTCAAATAGAGAAATGCCAGTCCAGGGTATTTGGTGCAAATAGCCTCAGCTATTTTTATTTGCTGCAAAAAGATTAAAAAAACCATAAACCTAAATCCTAGCCTATGTGAGCACTAACTATACACAAAGGTTTTCCTCTCTATGTGTGGGAAGGATCTACGGTCCAGCTCACCATAATAGCAGATCAGCACACTACTTACTTCAGGCAGTACTGGATAGGCAATTGTGAAACCTCCTGGCTTTTATCACACCCATTCAGGTGTTAGCACTGAATAGCTTTCTCTGAAGCTGCAGTCATTCAAGACCCAGACTGGGACTAATAGATGGAGCCCATCCTCTCTCTCCTTCCATACCCCCAGGACCTTTTATCCAGGTTTTATTAAAAGGTCAAACTCTAATTAAGTCTGTTTTGCAGAAACAAACATTTTCCTGGGTTGTTTTAAAGTTGTAGGACAAAAAACCTTGGACATATATACCTGCCCTCAAACACAATTCCACTGCTTTTATCACAAATGTTTTAAGGTGAAAACTTTAAATTTTCAGAAACTATCATTAGTGTGCTTGAACCTCTTGAAATGAGAAAGATAATGTACTCAAAATCGGCAAAAATATTTTTATTGAAATTGTGAATTAGTGAATTACAGTAAAAGTAAATGTGTGTGGTTTTTTTTTTTTGCATCAATCCAACTTTCCAAAAAAGTAAAAATCAGGATTCCTCCATAGGTTTTCATAATAAATCTGCATTTTATAAAATAAGTTTTAGTTTGGCTATCTTACACTGTCTTATATTAAATGCATAAAATATGGTGGAATAATAAAGATAGCCCAATAAGGTTTTACTGTTTCGCAAACTATGCAACTTTGAGCAATAATGAGTAAACAGTTACCTTCGTAACTCAAGACTGGAATGCACAGTAATTTCTGCAAAGGGGTGCAAATACATAAAATTATTTATTTTACTATATTAACAAAATATTTAGAAATCATTTGCATAAAATGAGTCGTCATATGGAATAGCTGCAGGGTTTCTGAATAGAATCGTATCCCAGAGACACAGTTCAAGATACAGCAAGAGTTTTTATTGGTTATCAAGCACCTGACAATACATATTACTTTTTCACTTTGAGAACACCTACTTGAATGGAGATGAATGGCAATCAGTGATCCTTCTCCCTTGACAACCAATTCTATCTATACATGTCATACCATCCCACAGCAACCTGAAAAATAATTCTGACACAGCACATTGAGCTTTGGAGTTTTTAATCAATTGGAGAACTGGTTAATTCAAAACCAGGACTAAGTGGCCACCATGGCGGTAAAACATGTTTTCACTGATTATGGCATGTGTCATGCTGGAGTGATAATATTATTTATCGTTGCTGGTATATGCACTTCCAAATATCATCTAGTAAATTGGTTAATTCAAGATATTATCCTTTTCAAGCATTTTGATTTGACATACAGCTTGGTTCTTTACAGTAACTTCCATTATTCAGCTTGGATGAGTTAACAACTATTATTGACACTGGATGTTGGAACATTACTGAAATTATGGATACTGGCTGACATTAGTTGTTAGCAGTCCATGACTAAGTTTGTTTGCAAGTGTTATCTGTTGTGGTTCAACTAACGGGATGCAGTTAAGATACCAGCTTGAGAACACATCTTACTATTACTAAACCTTGGATGTAGATAAAGTGCCAACCAACCAGCTCCTAACTGTCATTTTTCAAACACTGCCTGTAACATATCAGTTAGGAGCTGATTGGTTGGTACTTTATCTCCATCCAAGGCTTAGTAAATAGACCCCTAATACTTAAAGACTAAAAGAAGAAGTGAAGAAAGAAACAAAGGGGTCATGTTTCTTTCTACACTAGACGAGCCAAGTGTGTGTCTGTGGGATGAAGTTTGTTGTACAGTCTAATAAAGTTGTACAGTCTAGCCATTTAGCTTGACACAGTTGTCGATGTGTTATATATCCTGTATTGGTGGGTTTATAAGTATGTACAGTCACAGTGGCAAACGCAAGATTTCTAGAGAGGGGTTTCCAAATGCAATCTGCAAATATCCCACTCTGTGGAACATTGTAGATGACCTATAGTATAGGCTGTATCAAACATATTTCAGTTATATTTATTATTATTTATTTATTACCAGTTATTTATATAGCGCACACATATTCCGCAGCGCTTTACAGAGAATATTTGGCCATTCACATCAGTCCCTGTCCCAGTGGAGCTTACAATCTATATTCCCTATCACATGTCACACACACACATTCTTGCTAGGGTTAATTTTGTTGGGAGCCAATTAACCTACCAGTATATTTTTGGATTGTGGCGGGAAACCGGAGTAGCCGGAGGAAACCCACGCAAATACGGGTAGAATATACAAGCTCCACACAGTTAGAGCCATGGTGGGAATCAAACCCATGACCTCAGTGCTGTGAGGCAGTAATGCTAACCATTACACCATCCGTACTGCCCAATAATATAAGTGGTCAGGAAAAGGTTAAACATGCTATATTAAATAAAGGAACAAACATTATGGAACTAGTTCTGCACTTTCTAAGGACACATTCTCCCACATCATGGTAAGGCTCCAGTCTCTTCTATCTGGTAGCTACTCTGATCTAGTGCACTGAATGAGTACTCAGAACCACACACACAGCAAACTTGGTAGAAAAAGCTGCTATCACTAGGCATTTGCAGTAGCTCTGCAAGATGCAATGACAGCTCTAGTAATCGTTTTATATACCATTGCTACTGTTGTCATAATTCACCACTTGCCAAGGGGAGGGGGGTGTATGGGCAACCGGAAACCCCCCCTGCATTTGCCTATGATGTACATTAGTTAAAGGAGTTCTGCACTATAAAACAGATGCTTTCATTTCTTTATTATAAATGCTTATCCGCAGTTCTTCTTTAGACATTGATATTTTATCGTATATACTTTTTTTTTCCAAAGACTTATCTGTTTTTGCAGCACTATTGTTTATTTTCATTGTTCTTTGATTTAACACATAACCATTAATTTTATGTCCAAATGCAGTGCATATGAGAAACTATGCCTTGTAGATAAAGGATTAGGGAAAAAAGAAGCCAGAAACATAGGGGGTAATTCCAAGTTGATCGCAGCAGGAAATTTTTTAGCATTTGGGCAAAACCATGTGCACTGCAGGGGAGGCAGATATAACGAGCAGAGAGAGTTAGATTTGGGTGTGGTGAGTTCAATCTGCAATCTAAAATGCAGTGTAAAATTAAAGCAGCCAGTATTTACCCTGCACAGAAACAAAATAACCCACCCAAATCTAACTCTCTCTGCAAATGTTATATCTGCCCCCCCCCCCCCTGCAGTGCACATGGTTTTGCCCAACTGCTAAAAAATTTCCTGCTGTGATCAATTTGGAATTACCCCCATAATCTGTTGCATTTTGTTCTTGGTTACTACTGTGGTCATCATTAATATTTTACCTTATTTATTATGAGCAGCACGGATGGTGTAATGGTTAGCATTACTGCCTCACAGCACTGAGGTCATGGATTTGAATCCCACCACTGACTAACTGTGTGGAGTTTGTATATTCTCCCCATGCTTGCGTGGGTTTCCTGCAGGTTCTCCGGTTTCCTCACATAATTCAATAATTTAACCCTGGCGTGAATGTGTGTGCATGTACATGTGATAGGGAATATAGATTGTAATCTCCACTGGGGCATGTACTGATGTGAATGGGCAAATATTCTCTGTAAGGTGCTGCAAAATGTGTGCGCTTTATAAATAACTTGCAATAATAAAAGGACACTTCCAGCCACAGTTTGAATGAAAGTAGGGTGTGCTTTTATAATGGATATACCATAAAGACATTAGGCCTGATTCAAAGATGGACACAATGCAGATGTTTGCGCAGTTGGGTGATATTTTTGTACTGCGTATGTATCAGAGACACACTGCGCACATGCGGCAGTACATTAGAGACTGCAAACCTAAGGGAAAGATTGTGAGTGTTTGTGGGAGGTAACAGGGATGGTTTCAAAAAATGCAGACGTGCAACAACTGTTTCCGGGGGCATGTCTGTGCCTGCAAATTCATACGCAGTTGTAATGGCTCTGGCTGCTTACTTGCAGTTGACATTATCAACCACAGGGTTCCTCAGATGATCACTGCTGTAACCGATGGTTGCTTATTTGTACGCAAGTGGCAGATCAGAGATGCTGCCAATGGGTATCTCTCTACAAATCCCCATGGCAGCATAATTAGGATATTTATCAGATCCACTGCACACAAATTCACAGTGGTGATGGTAGTTGCATCCACCTCTGAATCAGGCCAATTGGTTCTATTCTCTTCCTCTTTGTGAGACCAACGGGCATATTTATTAACATTTTGTTTTACTAAAATAATGTGAAAAAGTGTGTTTTCTCTAACTTACTGCATCCCCTTTATCCAACTCATCAACTTCAACCTAGTCTTACAGAATTACACATGCTCTCACGACTTTGCAGATCATGTTGGGTCTCTGATCACTAACCCAGCCAAATGACTATGTCCGGGGAGCAACAAGCACCATTGTCTTTCCACCAACGGTGCTGGCATGCCTGTGTTGCCCGGACTGCGCCCCCTAAATGGCGGCCAAACACCACCAGTCCGCCCTTTCCCGCCCAGTGACCGCCTCTGCCTGTCAATCAGGCAGAGGCGATCGCAGGGCTAAGACAGCTGTCACCTGCCTGGCATGCCCAGCGCACTGCGGCGCCAGTGCATGTGCAGTTCAGACCAGATCACTGCTGTGCGAAAACGCACAGCAGCAATCAGGTCTGAATTAGCCCCATCATTCTGTAGAAGCACTTATGTGCTAGAAAATGTAGTATTTTTGCTTGATGACTTTGACAATTGGTCTTTCCAATACACTATTGAAATCGAGATGGTCAAGTACTGGACCTTATCCAGATTTTCTATTATCTGTTGTACTCTTGGGATTTGATAGATTCCAAATTGATAGACTTGGTTTATATTACAAATGATTTGATATCTATCAGGATTTGACACTAGGCCAATTTTTTTTTTTCTGCCAGGAGTCTTGGAATAAAACATTTCAGTTATTTTCTACACCCTTTGGTTCCAGCAAGACAAATAAATATCACTGAGACAGCACCACAAATAATATATAATTAAAAATGGTAGAATTTTAGAATATGAGAGCCCTAACATTTGAACAAAGTATGATTTAGCAAAGTAATTTTATTTTTCATGTAAATATATTGTTTATAAACTTAGTCATGATTCAGTGTTATTTTCCCACGAGAAGAGAGAACGATAAGGAAATCTATCACAGAAAGTACAACATATTGTTGAAGCAGAGAACTTTATCTTCAAATACAAAAAAACTTCTACATCATGGACACATCCCAATATTAATGTAGCACATACAAGGAATTTTGCCCATCATGTCAGCTGAAGCTCAATCATGGCATGAAGTTTCTGCCACTATACAAAAAGCATAAAATGATTTTGTTAGTTAATGGGCTTTTTTTTTTTTTTTTACATTTCAGGTGATAAGTATACAAGTTTTTGTAATTTATTGCATTTGTATGCCCTTTATCACACCTAAACTGAAACTGACACTTTCCCTAAGAGGCATTGGATGAATATTACGGGATCCATCTTAGGCTAAAGACCAATATCCTTAAATCTATTATTTTCCAATCCTCCAGGACCAATTAAATAAATTGGGCCATTTATTTTTGGCTGTAGATAACTATCAGGGTTAGAAAATGTAATCAAACTGTACAAGTTTTAATTAAACATTAATAAATATATAATAATCCAACAATTGTAGAGAACGGGGTGAATTATATTTGTAGAAGATAGATCGGATAGGATATAAATATTGCTTTGCTTATTTTATAGAATCAAGAGGAATGAAGTATATTATTAAATATGGCAAACGTTATTTAAATCAATGCAAAGAATTATATACCAAGTATATATAATCAGGCGCTATACTGAGTATTTTGTCCAGCTGCTGTATGGTGGGAGATAGTCAGTCTCCCTATAAAGAAATGATAGATATGCAAAAGGAAACAGCGCTAATAATATTACAAAATAAATACAATTTAATGAGAAATTAAGATAACAATATTACAAGAAAATATATAAATAGCATCAATTGATTCAGATTACAAATAACAGCGACTTTGGGGTATTTTTGACAAATGATAATTATTGTGTTTTGGCTGCAGGATTCATTCGACCGTGTCTCTTAAGTTGGAGTGGACAGTTCACAATAATATGCAGGCTTATGTAGCGACATCCAATAAAAAACGTAATTACCAACTTTGTGGTCCAAAGCGTTGATCCCGTGGCAGTGGTTCCTAATGGCAACAGGACTCCATGCACTATTGGTGTTATCCTTAGTCCATAATGAGTGATTCAGGTAAGCCTATGTATTAGCCAGGTGAAGCAATGTCCAAAAGTCCACAGAGCTCTTTGTGGTCAAGAGTGTTGGATCGCGTGGCAGTAGTTCCTAGTGGCAGCAGGACTCCATGCACTATTGGTGTTATCCTTTGGGTAAGCTACTGTATTAGCCAGGTAAGCAATGTCCAATAGAAGTGTGTGTTATAACTACAGGAGACCTGTACCCCTTTTTGTACCCCACTGGGAAGGAGTTCTGTGGACTTATTGGTCATTGCTTACCTGGAAAAAGGCTTCTCTGGACATGCTTCTCAGCCTTGACACTGAGAAAGCGTTTGATACTGTATTACAGGCTCATCTATTGAGGATATTTGAGGTCAGAGTCTTTGTTCATGATTTCTCCCAATTTTTCCACTATATTTTTTGCTCTCCAGTGACATGCTGTTTGTTTGTTAACGGAGAATGAAGCTCCCCCATCACCATGACTTGGGGTACTAGACAGAGTTGTCCCCTTTCTCCCTGTTGTTTAACATTGCCATTGATCCTCTTTTGAGGATCTTACAGTCTTGGACAGTTTTTCATGGAATACAGCTGGGATCCCACGAGGTTAAGATGATGGCTTTTGTGTCTCATTTACTTCTATATATTACATCTTCAGGAAACCACTTTTTTGGAGTGTGGACCTCAAGATTAAGTGGTTTTGATGTTCCCTGAAATTTTTAGGAATCTACTTACCTAAGAAAATCCAAGATCTAAATACCATTAATATGTGTGGGGTTATATGGGAGGTTTTGGGGGAGCTTCATAATTGGAACCTGTTGATGTTGTCATACTTGGGTAGGATACACTTACTTAAAATGATACAATTCTAAAAGCTTCTTTATCAACTTCAGATGTTGCCCATCTTGCTGTCTTTGTCAGATGAAAAGCTTATTTATACCGCTTTCAGGAAATTCATTTTGCCAAATTAAAGGCTATGGACAAGCTTGCTTAAACTGTAGCAGAGGGGAGTAAATTTATTAATGTCCTCTTGATCTATATGGCATTTTACTAGACATCTTTGGGGACTTAGCACCAGCATTCTTTATTCTTACCACAGGTGGCTAACCTGGAATTTCAAAACAGTCTAGATACAATTCCCTTCACCTCCTGGTGCTTTCAGGACATTATTAATGTTCGGGCATTGGTGGACATTGAAGCTAGGTCTCCTTTGTGCAAACAAGTCTTAGTTAATAAATATAATATACCACATTCTCAAGCATTAACTCTTTACCAGGCTCAGCATTATGTTAGCTCTGTAGTGAGGTATTTCTCATTACAAGATTAGTCTAATTCTCTCAATACTATGTTATCTAAGCCCTTAGTGGGTAGGAAGGCTACAGATGAGTCCTAGCTCATCTTACTCACTAATCACAGCAAATGTAGGTAATTTGCTGCAATTAGTGTGCTCATAGGATCGCATGGGTGCATACGCTTTCGCAAATAGGTTGCATGTGGGTGCAGTAAATCGTAATCGCCATGTGGCTGCACATGAGGCCAGTTTGTGGCAACGATCAGCTGGGACACATCAGTATATCATAGTATCTGAGGTTGAAAAAAGACAATTGTCCATCGAGTTCAACCTATTTGTGGTGTCCTATGCATGATGATTTGACTAAAATTTCTGACTGATGCTGCTGTCAGCCATTGCATTTTATCCCTATTTATAGTAACTATAATGCATGACTATGCACCATACCCCTGGATATCCTTATCCAATAGGAATTTATCTAACCCATTCTTAAAGGTGTTGACAGATTCCGCCATTACAACTCCCTCGGGCAGGGAATTCCAAACACGTATTGTCCTTACCGTGAAAAAGCCTTTACGCCGTATTGTGCGGAATCTCGATCCACTATAAACTTTTACGCACCCCTATGGATATGGACAGGGGTGGATCCAGTGTCGGACTGGGGCATGTAGGGCCCACCGGGGCCTGCAGTGGTAGGGGCCCATGTTTAGCGGTGTGGTCAGTCTGCAGAGGGAGTGTGGCCTGCCACCTTATTGGTCTGACTAACCATTAGAGAGTGCAACGTCTGGGCCCCTTCATAAATATATACAGTAAATTCAGCTGCTGCATGCATGATAATGTACCAGATTAATAACAGCAATGCACTGTAGAAAATACACAATAATCCAGTATAAGGTAACATATATAATGTATAATTCAAGTGCACAGTCTGGAACCTAATCCTTAGAGCAGGAGGTGGGCCCCACAGGCAGAGGGGCCCACCGGTGGTTTCTCCTATACCCCTGTGGGCCAGTCCAAGCCTGGGTGGCTCTACTGTGAAAATAATGAAACTTAAATTTCAGGGCCCATAATCCCAGAGGGGCCCTGAAGCAAATTCTATTTCAATTAGTGAATTTTTCAGCAAAATCGATGGTGGTTTTTAAGTGTGTGTTATTAAAATAAGGTTATTTAGAATCATCCCTCATCTCGTTTTTGTCTAAAAATCAGATTTTCAACTCTTGTTTTTAAGTACAATATGGTTATAGTTCGTTACCAATAACACCATGACAACCAGGCTTTTAGTACAGCATAGCTGCTACTACAGCTTGGATGAGCATCACTGAGTACCGCGTTTGCTGTTGGGAGTTGTAGTCTTGCTTTGTGATTTGTACTCTGTAAACAGTGGGAAACGCGTGAACCTGTGATGGGCGCCTTAGTGGAGGCGGATTAGACGAAGAATCTGTGTGATAAGATCTTCATTATCATTTTGTGTTTCTATGTGTTTGCAGAATATGTGGTTACAGTTAAATCTTACCGGCATTCCCACCATCTGCAGCTCTAGGCAGTGTTAGATGTGGCCTGGCTGTGCTGCTTCTCTGGCGTACTGTAGAAAGATGAAGAATGTCGATATGAACATACTCTTTGGTTGATATGTTTATGCTAAATACTTATTGGGATGAAAACATATGTGGTACCTGCTGTGACTTAAACTAAGCGATGCTTAGCCTTGAATCCATGACTACATTGGGTGTGTATACTTTAAATGCAAAACCAATTAACCATACAATACATACACAAAGGCAAATAATGCGCAATATTATACTACTTAAAACACATACGTGGTAGCTTTACACAGCCACAATATTGCATGCTCAGTTACCAATTTTAGACGCTAACAAGAATACAGTAGCCACAAATATCTGCACTAAAATGAAATCATCAAACCTACAAATGCATGCAAATACACATCATCAACACAAATGATAACCCAGAACACCACAAAATAAGCATACATCCATTGAAAATGAAATTATATCAAAACATATGCATAAAACACAGTCATCACACTTCATTAAAAAACACCGACTAACATTTACTTGGAAAAGCAGACACCAGAAAAAGGCCAACACAACCAGAAACATTGACAATACATAATGCCAAAAAAAACAGAATTAAGAGTATCACTACATCAGCCCTGGCCAACCTGTGTCTCTCCAGATGTAGTGAAACTACGCATCCCAGCATGCCCGCCAACACATTTGGCATTCACTAAGTTCAAAACTGTGGCAAGGCATGATGGGACTTGTCGTTTTACAACAGCTGGAGAGCCACAGGTTGCCCAGGCCTGCACTACATCACCAACACATTAGAAGAAATAACCAAATAACAAACACAATTAGCGCAAATACATTTCACACAACTAAGGACAAAGCACAGATGTTTCAAATAATGCCAAAATTGAAAAAACTCCTGCCTTGGCCGATCCGAATCCCGGACATGAGTTGCACAAACCACTTCAGGCGGAATCAGCGTACGAACAGGCTCCTCCCAATCTCTATAAGACGCTCGGAAGGGGTGTCCACCCCCGGTTTGGCGGGTAGATTTTGCCTCTTTCGCCATCTTCGCCTTCACACGGCGCTTGATGTCGTAGAAGCGCTTACGACAGGTGTCCTCGGTCCGCCTCACCACACCCTCACTGTTCACAGCCGCAAAAACCTTCCCCCACAGAACAGTCTTCCTGCGTGTCGACACCTTTGCTGCATCAGACCCAAACAACTGGCGATGATGCCTCATCAACTCCGGCACCAGAGCCATATTTTCAGCGTAACTGAACTTAACATTGTGGCCCGCCTTTGTAGTGGTGCGTGGCTGCGGAGCCACAACACCATCACTATCACTATTAGTGGAAGCCGCTGCAGCAACCTCCCCCTCCTCCTCACTAACCTCCTCCCTCTCACTCACCTCCTCCACCTCACTAACCTCCTCCCTCTCACTCACCTCCTCCACCTCACTCACCTCCTCCACCACACTCACCTCTGACTGGGACATAATCAGGACAAACAACAAATAACATTGAGAAAATAAAACAAATAACACACTCCTCCACTACTACTACACACCACACACACACACTCACTCACTCACAAACAATGACAATAGACGTAACAAAACAAAAAAAGACAAAAAACTAGACAGACTTTTAAATAACTACACAACTAGTATGACAATACTACTTTCACACACAGTACAGCACTCAACAATCGCAAAACTCCGTCTCAAATCCTCCACAAACTCCACAAAACTCACCAACTCCTAACACACCTTCCTTTCTCCTCTCCACTAGCTAAACCCACGAGGTGTGGCCGGTTTGGGGCGTTTTTATAGTAATGTGCACAGACACTCCTCCATCACGAATCAAACCAATCACGGACGAGTGACAAAAACGAAACTTAGGAAAAAAACGCGGCAGTGAACGGACAAACACTGCCGTAACCGAAATGTGATGCAGTCGTAACAAAAACCTCAGAACACGGCCGACAAACCTCTAAATCGGCCGCATTATACCTAACAAAAATATGAATGACATCGACATCGGACAACAGGAAAAAAAAAATACGACAGCTTAGTTAATAAGGCGTAACAAATTCAAAAAGTTGCACAAATACACTTTCGATGTCATTCGTGATGATTCTCACTCCAAATCGGTACTAATACGAATCTTAGTAAATATACCCCTATGTGTGGGAAGGATCTACGGTCTAGCTCACCATAATAGCAGATCAGCACACTATTCACTTCAGGCAGTAATGGATAGGCAATTGTGAAACTTCCTGGCTTTTATCACACCCATTCAGGTGTTAGCACTGAATAGCTATCTCTGAAGCTGCAGTCATTCAAGACCCAGACTGGGACTAATAGATGGAGCCGATCCTCTCTCTCCTTCCATACCCCCAGGACCTTTTATCCAGGTTTTACTAAAAGGTCAAACTCTAATTAAGTCTTTTGCAGAAACAAACATTTTCCTGGGTTGTTTTAAAGTTGTAGGACAAAAAACCTTGGACATATATACCTGCCCTCAAACACAATTCCACTGCTTTTATCACAAATGTTTTAAGGTGAAAACTTTAAATTTTCAGAAACTATCATTAGTGTGCTTGTACCTCTTGAAATGGCAAAGATAATATACTCAAAATAGCCAAAAATATTTGTATTTTTATTGAAATTGTGAATTAGTGAATTACAGTAAAAGTAAATGTGTGTGTGTTTTTTTTTTTGCATCAATCCAACTTTGCAAAAAAGTAAAAATCAGGATTCCTCCATAGGTTTTCATAATAAATCTGCATTTTACAAAATAAGTTTTAGTTTGGCTATCTTACACTGTCTTATATTAAATGCAAAAAATATGGCGGAATAATAAAGATAGCCCAATAAGGTTTTACTGTTTCGCAAACTATGCAACTTTGAGCATTAAATGAGTAAACAGTTACCTTTGTAACTCAAGACTGGAATGCACAGTAGTTTCTGCAAAGGGGTGCAAATACATAAAATTATTTATTTTACTATAGCAGGTTGAGTCTCCCTTATCCAAAATGCTTGGGACCAGAGGTATTTTGGATATGGGATTTTTCCGTAGTTTGGAATAATTGCATACCATAATGAGATATCATGGTGATGGGACCTAAATCTAAGCACAGAATGCATTTATGTTACATATACACCTTATACAGACAGCCTGAAGATAATTTTAGCCAATATTTTTTATAACTTTGTGCATTAAACAAAGTGTGTGTACATTCACACAATTCATTTATGTTTCATATACACCTTATACACACAGCCTGAAGGTCATTTAACACAATATTTTTAATAACTTTGTGTATTAAACAAAGTTTGTGTACATTGAGCCATGAGAAAACAAAGGTTTCACTACCTCACTCTCACTCAAAAAAGTCTGTATTTCGGAATATTCCGTATTTCGGAATATTTGGATATGGGATACTCAACCTGTATTAACAAAATATTTAGAAATCATTTGCATAAAATGAGTCGTCATATGGAATAGCTGCAGGGTTTCTGAATAGAATGGTATCCCAGAGACACAGTTCAAGCAGGAGTTTTTATTGGTTATCAAGCACCTGACAATAAATATTACTTTTTCACTTTGAGAAAACCTAATTGAATGGAGATGAATTGCAATCAGTGATCCTTCTCCCTTGACAACCAATTCTATCTATACATGTCATACCATCCCACAGCAACCTGAAAAATAATTCTGACACAGCACATTGAGCTTTGGAGTTTTAAATCAATTGGAGAACTGGTTAATTCAAAACCGGGACTAAGTGGCCACCATGGCGGTAAAACATGTTTTCACTGATTATGGCATGTGTCATGCTGGAGTGATAATATTATTTATCGTTGCTGGTATATGCACTTCCAAATATCATCTAGTAAATTGATTAATTCAAGATATTATCCTTTTCAAGCATTTTGATTTGACATACAGCTTGGTTCTTTACAGTAACTTCCATTATTCAGCTTGGATGAGTTAACAACTATTATTGACACTGGATGTTGGAACATTACTGAAATTATGGATACTGGCTGACATTAGTTGTTAGCAGTCCATGACTAAGTTTGTTTGCAAGTGTTATCTGTTGTGGTTCAACTAACGGGATGCAGTTAAGATACCAGCTGGAGAACACATCTTACTATTACTAAACCTTGGATGTAGATAAAGTACCAACCAACCAGCTCCTAACTGTCATTTTTCAAACACTGCCTGTAACATATCAGTTAGGAGCTGATTGGTTGGTACTTTATCTCCATCCAAGGCTTAGTAAATAGACCCCTAATACTTAAAGACTAAAAGAAGAAGTGAAGAAAGAAACAAAGGGGTCATGTTTCTTTCTACACTAGACGAGCCAAGTGTGTGTCTGTGGGATGAAGTTTGTTGTACAGTCTAATAAAGTTGTACAGTCTAGCCATTTAGCTTGACATAGTTGTCGATGTGTTATATATCCTGTATTGGTGGGTTTATAGGTATGTACAGTCACAGTGGCAAACGCAAGATTTCTAGAGAGGAGTTTCCAAATGCAATCTGCAAATATCCCACTCTGTGGAACATTGTAGATGACCTATAGTATAGGCTGTATCAAACATATTTCAGTTATATTTATTATTATTTATTTATTACCAATTATTTATATAGCGCACACATATTCCGCAGCGCTTTACAGAGAATATTTGGCCATTCACATCAGTCCCTGTCCCAGTGGAGCTTACAATCTATATTCCCTATCACATGTCACGCACACACACATTCATGCTAGGGTTAATTTTGTTGGGAGCCAATTAACCTACCAGTATATTTTTGGATTGTGGCGGGAAACCGGAGTAGCCAGAGGAAACCCACGCAAATACGGGTAGAATATACAAGCTCCACACAGTTAGAGCCATGGTGGGAATCAAACCCATGACCTCAGTGCTGTGAGGCAGTAATGCTAACCATTACACCATCCGTACTGCCCAATAATATAAGTGGTCAGGAAAAGGTTAAACATGCTATATTAAATAAAGGAACAAACATTATGGAACTAGTTCTGCACTTTCTAAGGACACATTCTCCCACATCATGGTAAGGCTCCAGTCTCTTCTATCTGGTAGCTACTCTGATCTAGTGCACTGAATGAGTACTCAGAACCACACACACGGCAAACTTGGTAGAAAAAGCTGCTATCACTAGGCATTTGCAGTAGCTCTGCAAGATGCAATGACAGCTCTAGTAATCGTTTTATATACCATTGCTACTGTTGTCATAATTCACCACTTGCCAAGGGGAGGGGGGTGTATGGGCAACCGGAAACCCCCCCTGCATTTGCCTATGATGTACATTAGTTAAAGGAGTTCTGCACTATAAAACAGATGCTTTCATTTCTTTATTATAAATGCTTATCCGCAGTTCTTCTTTAGACATTGATATTTTATCGTATATACTTTTTTTTTCCAAAGACTTATCTGTTTTTGCAGCACTATTGTTTATTTTCATTGTTCTTTGATTTAACACATAACCATTAATTTTATGTCCAAATGCAGTGCATATGAGAAACTATGCCTTGTAGATAAAGGATTAGGGAAAAAAGAAGCCAGAAACATAGGGGGTAATTCCAAGTTGATCGCAGCAGGAAATTTTTTAGCATTTGGGCAAAACCATGTGCACTGCAGGGGAGGCAGATATAACGAGCAGAGAGAGTTAGATTTGGGTGTGGTGAGTTCAATCTGCAATCTAAAATGCAGTGTAAAATTAAAGCAGCCAGTATTTACCCTGCACAGAAACAAAATAACCCACCCAAATCTAACTCTCTCTGCAAATGTTATATCTGCCCCCTCCCTGCAGTGCACATGGTTTTGCCCAACTGCTAAAAAATTTCCTGCTGCGATCAACTTGGAATTACCCCCATAATCTGTTGCATTTTGTTCTTGGTTACTACTGTGGTCATCATTAATATTTTACCTTATTTATTATGAGCAGCACGGATGGTGTAATGGTTAGCATTACTGCCTCACAGCACTGAGGTCATGGATTTGAATCCCACCACTGACTAACTGTGTGGAGTTTGTATATTCTCCCCATGCTTGCGTGGGTTTCCTGCAGGTTCTCCGGTTTCCTCACATAATTCAATAATTTAACCCTGGCGTGAATGTGTGTGCATGTACATGTGATAGGGAATATAGATTGTAATCTCCACTGGGGCATGTACTGATGTGAATGGGCAAATATTCTCTGTAAGGTGCTGCAAAATGTGTGCGCTTTATAAATAACTTGCAATAATAAAAGGACACTTCCAGCCACAGTTTGAATGAAAGTAGGGTGTGCTTTTATAATGGATATACCATAAAGACATTAGGCCTGATTCAAAGATGGACACAATGCAGATGTTTGCGCAGTTGGGTGATATTTTTGTACTGCGTATGTATCAGTGACACACTGCGCACATGCGGCAGTTCATTAGAGACTGCAAACCTAAGGGAAAGATTGTGAGTGTTTGTGGGAGGTAACAGGGATGGTTTCAAAAAATGCAGACGTGCAACAACTGTTTCCGGGGGCATGTCTGTGCCTGCAAATTCATAAGCAGTTGTAATGGCTCTGGCTGCTTACTTGCAGTTGACATTATCAACCACAGGGTTCCTCAGATGATCACTGCTGTAACCGATGGTTGCTTATTTGTACGCAAGTGGCAGATCAGAGATGCTGCCAATGGGTATCTCTCTACAAATCCCCATGGCAGCATAATTAGGATATTTATCAGATCCACTGCACACAAATTCACAGTGGTGATGGTAGTTGCATCCACCTCTGAATCAGGCCAATTGGTTCTATTCTCTTCCTCTTTGTGAGACCAACGGGCATATTTATTAACATATTGTTTTACTAAAATAATGTGAAAAAGTGTGTTTTCTCTAACTTACTGCATCCCCTTTATCCAACTCATCAACTTCAACCTAGTCTTACAGAATTACACATGCTCTCACGACTTTGCAGATCATGTTGGGTCTCTGATCACTAACCCAGCCAAATGACTATGTCCGGGGAGCAACAAGCACCATTGTCTTTCCACCAATGGCACGCCTGTGTTGCCCGGACTGCGCCCCCTAAATGGCGGCCAAACACCACCAGTCCGCCCTTTCCCGCCCAGTGACCGCCTCTGCCTGTCAATCAGGCAGAGGCGATCGCAGGGCTAAGACAGCTGTCACCTGCCTGGCATGCCCAGCGCACTGCGGCGCCAGTGCATGTGCAGTTCAGACCAGATCACTGCTGTGCGAAAACGCACAGCAGCAATCAGGTCTGAATTAGCCCCATCATTCTGTAGAAGCACTTATGTGCTAGAAAATGTAGTATTTTTGCTTGATGACTTTGACAATTGGTCTTTCCAATACACTATTGAAATCGAGATGGTCAAGTACTGGACCTTATCCAGATTTTCTATTATCTGTTGTACTCTTGGGATTTGATAGATCCCAAATTGATAGACTTGGTTTATATTACAAATGATTTGATATCTATCAGGATTTGACACTAGGCCAATTTTTTTTTTTCTGCCAGGAGTCTTGGAATAAAACATTTCAGTTATTTTCTACACCCTTTGGTTCCAGCAAGACAAATAAATATCACTGAGACAGCACCACAAATAATATATAATTAAAAATGGTAGAATTTTAGAATATGAGAGCCCTAACATTTGAACAAAGTATGATTTAGCAAAGTAATTTTATTTTTCATGTAAATATATTGTTTATAAACTTAGTCATGATTCAGTGTTATTTTCCCACGAGAAGAGAGAACGATAAGGAAATCTATCACAGAAAATATAACATATTGTTGAAGCAGAGAACTTTATCTTCAAATACAAAAAAACTTCTACATCATGGACACATCCCAATATTAATGTAGCACATACAAGGAATTTGCCCATCATGTCAGCTGAAGCTCAATCATGGCATGAAGTTTCTGCCACTATACAAAAAGCATAAAATGATTTTGTTAGTTAATGGGCTTTTTTTTTTTTTTTTTACATTTCAGGTGATAAGTATACAAGTTTTTGTAATTTATTGCATTTGTATGCCCTTTATCACACCTAAACTGAAACTGACACTTTCCCTAAGAGGCATTGGATGAATATTACGGTATCCATCTTAGGCTAAAGACCAATATCCTTAAATCTATTATTTTCCAATCCCCCAGGACCAATTAAATAAATTGGGCCATTTATTTTTGGCTGTAGATAACTATCAGGGTTAGAAAATGTAATCAAACTGTACAAGTTTTAATTAAACATTAATAAATATTTAATAAACCAACAATTGTAGAGAACGGGGTGAATTATATTTGTAGAAGATAGGTCGGATAGGATATAAATATTGCTTTGCTTATTTTATAGAATCAAGAGGAATGAAGTATATTATTAAATATGGCAAACGTTATTTAAATCAATGCAAAGAATTATATACCAAGTATATATAATCAGGTGCTATACTGAGTATTTTGTCCAGCTGCTGTATGGTGGGAGATAGTCAGTCTCCCTATAAAGAAATGATAGATATGCAAAAGGAAACAGCGCTAATAATATTACAAAATAAATACAATTTAATGAGAAATTAAGATAACAATATTACAAGAAAATATATAAATACCATCAATTGATTCAGATTACAAATAACAGCGACTTTGAGGTATTTTTGACACATGATAATTATTGTGTTTTGGCTGCAGGATTCATTCGACCGTGTCTCTTAAGTTGGAGTGGACAGTTCACAATAATATGCAGGCTTATGTAGCGACATCCAATAAAAAACGTAATTACCAACTTTGTGGTCCAGAGCGTTGATCCCGTGGCAGTGGTTCCTAATGGCAACAGGACTCCATGCACTATTGGTGTTATCCTTAGTCCATAATGAGTGATTCAGGTAAGCCTATGTATTAGCCAGGTGAAGCAATGTCCAAAAGTCCACAGAGCTCTTTGTGGTCAAGAGTGTTGGATCGCGTGGCAGTGGTTCCTAGTGGCAGCAGGACTCCATGCACTATTGGTGTTATCCTTTGGGTAAGCTACTGTATTAGCCAGGAAAGCAATGTCCAATAGAAGTGTGTGTTATAACTACAGGAGACCTGTACCCCTTTTTGTACCCCACTGGGAAGGAGTTCTGTGGACTTATTGGTCATTGCTTACCTGGAAAAAGGCTTCTCTGGACATGCTTCTCAGCCTTGACACTGAGAAAGCGTTTGATACTGTATTACAGGCTCATCTATTGAGGATATTTGAGGTCAGAGTCTTTGTTCATGATTTCTCCCAATTTTTCCACTATATTTTTTCCTCTCCAGTGACATGCTGTTTGTTTGTTAACGGAGAATGTAGCTCCCCCATCACCATGACTTGGGGTACTAGACAGAGTTGTCCCCTTTCTCCCTGTTGTTTAACATTGCCATTGATCCTCTTTTGGGGATCTTACAGTCTTGGACAGTTTTTCATGGAATACAGCTGGGATCCCACAAGGTTAAGATGATGGCTTTTGTGTCTCATTTACTTCTATATATTACATCTCCAGGAAACCACTTTTTTGGAGTGTGGACCTCAAGATTAAGTGGTTTTGATGTTCCCTGAAATTTTTAGGAATCTACTTACCTAAGAAAATCCAAGATCTAAATACCATTAATATGTGTGGGGTTATATGGGAGGTTTTGAGGGAGCTTCATAATTGGAACCTGTTGATGTTGTCATACTTGGGTAGGATACACTTACTTAAAATGATACAATTCTAAAAGCTTCTTTATCAACTTCAGATGTTGCCCATCTTGCTGTCTTTGTCAGATGAAAAGCTTATTTATACCGCTTTCAGGAAATTCATTTTGCCAAATTAAAGGCTATGGACAAGCTTGCTTAAACTGTAGCAGAGGGGAGTAAATTTATTAATGTCCTCTTGATCCATATGGCATTTTACTAGACATCTTTGGGGACTTAGCACCAGCATTCTTTATTCTTACCACTGGTGGCTAACCCGGAATTTCAAAACAGTCTAGATACAATTCCCTTCACCTCCTGGTGCTTTCAGGACATTATTAATGTTCGGGCATTGGTGGACATTGAAGCTAGGTCTCCTTTGTGCAAACAAGTCTTAGTTGATAAATATAATATACCACATTCTCAAGCATTAACTCTTTACCAGGCTCAGCATTATGTTAGCTCTGTAGTGAGGTATTTCTCATTACAAGATTAGTCTAATTCTCTCAATACTATGTTATCTAAGCCCTTAGTGGGTAGGAAGGCTACAGATGAGTTCTAGCTCATCTTACTCACTAATCACAGAAAATGTAGGTAATTTGCTGCAATTAGTGTGCTCATAGGATCGCATGGGTGCATACGCTTTCGCAAATAGGTTGCATGTGGGTGCAGTAAATCGTAATCGCCATGTGGCTGCACATGAGGCCAGTTTGTGGCAACGATGAGCTGGGACACATCAGTATATCGATCCACTATAAAATTTTACGCACCCCTATGGATATGGACAGGGGGGGATCCAGTGTCGGACTGGGGCATGTAGGGCACTCCGGGGCCTGCAGTGGTAGGGGCCCATGTTTAGCAGTGTGGTCAGTCTGCAGAGGGAGTGTGGCCTGCCACCTTATTGGTCTGACTAACCATTAGAGAGTGCAACTTCTGGGCCCCTTCATAAATATATACAGTAAATTCAGCTGCTGCATGCATGATAATGTACCAGATTAATAACAGCAATGCACTGTAGAAAATACACAATAATCCAGTATAAGGTAACATATATAATGTATAATTCAAGTGCACAGTCTGGAACCTAATCCTTAGAGCAGGATGTGGGCCCCACAGGCAGAGGGGCCCACCGGTGGTTTCTCCTATACCTTTGTGGGCCAGTCCAAGCCTGGGTGGCTCTACTGTGAAACTAATGAAGCTTAAGTTTCAGGGCCCATAATCCCAGAGGGTTCTGAAGCAAATTTTATTTTCAATTAGTGAATTTTTCAGCAAAATCGATGGTGGTTTTTAAGTGTGTGTTATTAAAATAAGGTTATTTAGAATCATCCCTCATCTCGTTTTTGTCCAAAAATCAGATTCTCAACTCTTGTTTTTATGTACAATATGGTTATAGTTCGTTACCAATAACACCATGACAACCAGGCTTCTAGTACAGCATAGCTGCTACTACAGCTTGGATGAGCACCACTAAGTACCGCGTTTGCTGTTGGGAGTTGTAGTCTAGTTTTGTGATTTGTACTCTGTAAACAGTGGGAAACGCGTGAACATTTTAAACTACAATTCCCGAAAGGCTGCAGATCCTCTATTTGTGACACTCTCAGGAATGGCAGAGCCTGAGAGGGCCCATCCTAGGAAGGAAAATGGGAGCAGTGAAAATTGAGAAAGGACAAGGGACAAGGAGGGATCTAATAAGGTAATTTTGCTGGCGCTGACTGGTGTCTGCTGCGCTTGCAATGGCAGTAAGGCCCTTTGGACCTTGTTGGATGTTGCCCTATTGTTGCTGGTTGAGAAGGGGCGCCCATAATAGTTTAAGCTTCAGGGCCTCAAAAATGTAGGTCCGCCACTGGATATGGAAAAAACTAGGAGTGGTCTGACCACATGGCAATAAGTCTTTCCCCATATTACACTGGAATATTTCCTCAAAACATACTCCTATTCTTTACATACAATAGGTGGGATGTAATACAGTGTGATGCTTTTCACACATTCCAACTTGCACTTTGAGAAGGTGTGAGTTGGCGGCGCAACTTGCAAATGTAATGCAGTGCCAGTTTTATGGAAAAGTCAAGAAAGAGTTAAAAATTAAAAAGACATGCAGGTCCCCCACAAAAGCATAACCAGCCCTGTGCTCTTTGAGCCAGTCCTGGCTGCAAAAATACGGGGAAGAAATTGACCTCTAACCACAAGGACAATTGGGGCGGACCCTTGCAGCTTCTGCAATTTAGTGGCTCCCAGCATAGTAATGAACGGAGCAGAGCATCTCCATTCATTTCTCAGGGCAAGCCGTGATTGGCTGTGCCCTGGTAGTACAAAGCCAATTAGGAAGCTGCTGCTCTAGCAGCAGCTCCTGATTGGCTATTGGGGTCCCTCTAGTGATATTAGTCACTTGGAGGGACCCCATTCGTGTAGTAGAAGTGTATTTGTAAACATAAACTACATGTGCGCTGGTTCGGGTTGGTTGCAGTTTGTTATTTTTAACCCCTACTTGGAACAAAGAGGACCGATCTACACTGGATTAGGTGAGTATAAATTTTTCATTTACAGGTACCCTGTGGATTCTACTTGACAAGGGGACCGAGGGACTCCGCTGGACACTAGTTAAGTATGTGTGTGTGTGTGTGTGTGTGTGTAAGTGTGCATGTACTGTATGTTTAAATAAAATTGTACTTTCATGGTGTGTGTACTGTTGTTTTTTGAATATTTATCTTACTGTGGAACTACAAGTACCAGCGGGCTCTTTAGTGCCCTGCATGCTGGTCATTGTGGTTCTCCAAGTACCAGCATGTGGGGGAGGCTTACTGGGACTTGTAGTTCCACAGCAAAAAACATTATTCTTTTTTTTCACACAATGGCCTGGCACCCACAACCCACGGTTCCAGGGACAGCCTTGGTCTCTATCCCTGGCCCTTGGGTGCCAGCATGGGGGACCCCTTTATTGTAGGGGTCCCCACTCCCCCAGGGAACCCCGGCCAGGGGTGACTAGTTTGGGTGTGTGATGCTGCGGCCGCATGGACCTATATAAAAGTGTACCCTGGCTGCGGCATTACCTCTCTGGCTAGTGGAGCCGGTGCCAGTTGCAAAAATACGGGGGACCCCCTACTTCTTTCTTCCCCTGAATTTTTGGAACCATGACAGTTCCAAGAGCCTGGGGCTGGATATGTGTTTTTTTTTTCTTGGGGGGGGGGGGGGGGGGGGCCTGCACATCTTTTTTTTACTCTTTCTTTACTTTTCGATACAGAAGCATGTACAGATCTCACTCATCTGGTCTATTTGTTGATGATTTTTTTGGTAATGTTTTAGGTGCGAGTTGTATGTTTGCAATGGCAAAACATTTTTGAGTTTTGTCATTGCAAATTTTTGGACTGCAGGAAACATGCGATTTTGCGATTTACATTGGTCGACTTTTCAAAATGTACAAGTTTAGCGCTAAACTTGCACATTTGTGCAAAATCACACTTCATGACATTTGCCCTATGTCTTCTACCATGTATAGGGAAATGTTTTATAATAAATATTGTAATGGGTATCTTTCAGCACACTGCAGGTTTTTAATGGGCTGAGTGAATTATGTCTGATCTGTGGAGCCTCAGAGGCCACATTCCTGAATTGCATGTGGGAGTGTCCCCTGATTACTCATTCTTGGAGACAGGTTCATTAATTTGCTATGACCAACAGTATCTTCTCAACTATTTGCCCTTGACAGCAGAATGGGTGATCATAGGGATTACTCCCCCTCTCCACCAGACTGTTACAACATAGTAAAACGTTACTGCTCATTATATCAGCAGTTGCCGGCAAATGTAGTTTGCACATTTAGCTCTATTTAAGGCCAAATTGTTTTATGCTTTCCGATGTTTCAGTATGGATTGGCTGGATGCTTCTCTTCATAAGAAGGAAAGAATGGAAACATTTTTTCAGATCTGGTGGGGGAGGGGGGTTATTGACTCTCTGTCAGGGAATCTTTAACACCAATTGTATAAATGTTTTCACTCCACACAATGGTACAAAACCATACAGCTGCTGAGCAATGCCCTCAGTCATTTAGTGTGTTTCATTGTCGTCTTCTTCCTATTGCCGGCCATGCTGATTTTCATTGATATGTTCTGTGTCATTGTTATGTGCTTTATTTTTGTATCTGTAATGAGCCTGTCCATTGTTTTATACTGTGACAGAAATCACATAGACAGGGTAAGATCTAATACACTTTTATTTCCCCTCAGGCAGGATACAGCTTCATAGTCAGGATTAGCAGGTCAGGTTTACAGGCAGTTCTCACAACAGCAGATAACAGTCCAAATACTGGTAATTACAAATAGTGCATGTTTCAAATGGCTTCTAACATAACCCCACACTCCCACCTATCGCATGGGCACTAACTGCCATCAGGAGCAATGTCTCTGTTCACTGAACACATACTTAAAGGCAAATTACAGGAGCTGTTAATTAATTAGCCTAGCTTCTTTCTGCCAACTGATTGAGACAAAACCTGGACTGGACCCTTCAGTCCTGCTGCTCTGCTAAACCTGGGAAATCCTAATATTCCACATTAACTGCACATGGAACTATGCTGTCCCTGACACAATACTTACTCATGTTCTGGAATATTTCCTTTTCCTTTGTAGTTTTCCATGTACAAAATCTGCATTATTGTGCTATGCTTTTCAATTGCTCCATCCTTAATAAAAAATAAATTTAAAAAGTGTTAAAATAACGAGACTAAATAAAAAAAAAGAATTTCCATGGTAGAATTACGTACTAGCAAAGCAAAAATCTGAAGAAAAAAAATGGTATTAAAGTAGCTATAGGTATAGAAAGGCAATGGGAGACAGGGCTAAATACATTTATGCTGGTTGTACTATAATGTGTCTGGTAGAAAAATGATTCTGAATTTTCTAAAGGGAGCTAAAGAAAAATATAAACTACTATTACTTCTTTACTCTGAAATTACTTTCTTTTCAAGCCAAAGTAATACAGAACTCACATCTGTGGTTTGGTAACTAAATAATTAAGTACCCATGAAAATCCCATGTTACAGTTTAAGGATTGGTAAGGGTAGCTTTACTGATCAAAAATGTAAATTAGAATTTTGCACTATTTAGCACATTTGGGTCCTAGAGTACATTTTTGGATTCCAAAGAGACCCTATAAATAGTGTATTTGGAAGTGATCTGTATTTCATTTTAGATTGATTCTCTTTTTTTTTCTTTTACAGATCCAGTGATTAAGAGAACAGATACTGATTTATATGTATTTACATATTGTAGACCTCTTCTCACTTCTGCATCTGTACAAGACCACCAAAAACACAATACAACTAAACCTTTACAGTCTCTTCCCCATCACCACCCTCCTCAGTATGGCCTGCTCCTTTCAGGCATATGACTTTTATATGCCCTCATACTGCTGCCCACTTTCACAGTATTCCCTTAAATTGTTCAGTTACAGACCATAGCGCAAGTTTCAAAGACATCAGTTTTTTAATCCTTTCTTGATATTAGTATGAAAACTGTATTCATGGTATACTGTACTAGTGGATAAAACTGAGATGCAAAAGGATTTAAGAATTCTAGCTGACAATGAGCTAAATAATCAGGTGCTGGGGCAAGCAGGGCCGTAAAAGTAAGTAAAAAAACCCCAACATGTACATACTGAAATCTCTAGAAGTTATTTGATACTAACACAGGATCTTAAGGTAGAGATTTATTTTATAAACTGTGACAAGATACCACATTTACGGGATATCAAAAAGTCAAACACTTTTTATTACCAGCACAGGCAGGTTACAGCTTCATATTGGAGGCATTTGATATGCCGCCTGTCAGAACCCTGCGCTCACCATACCGACGCTGGAATCCCAACAGCCGGCATACAACAACTATTCTCCCTCTTGGGGGGTCCATGACACCCCTGGAGGGAGAAAAAATAGCATGCACCATGCCCGCAAGGGGCTCTTTAGCGCTCACCCCGCTGCCTGCATGCCGGTGGTCAGGATCCCAGCGCCGGCATGCTGGGCGCCAGGGTCCCAAGCACTGGCATAACATACTATACCTGTTTCATACACCAGTCTTGCAGTTGAGGTTATTAGTCAGTTCTCCAAACAGCATATGTTACAGCAGTACTGGTTCATATCACAGGGTCAGTGGTCACTCTGCCTCTTGAAGAAGCCGCCTGGGGTGCAGAGAAATGCGTTGAGGGTACAGAGAGAAGGGGTCGCCAATACCCTTATTGCCCACAAGAACAAGGCTTTATCCTCACAGCAGCTGATCACAGCATTTGCCGGAAATTGCTCATCTCTAACGAGACTGCACCACTTTTCTCCACTGCACTGGGAACGCCTTACACCCTGCCCTGCCGAGCATTATTTCCACTGTGCTGGGGGTGCAGAACGGCGGACTGGTGCATCTACATTGTGCCGGACGGTGGAGAGCGGCTCTCTGCTTGACTGTGCAGCTGACGGATTGTGCCGCTGATGGAGGTCTCACCCGTGCATAAGGTGATATAGAGCGGCTTTATAGAACACATGAGGTGCAGCAAGGACAATTCTATATACAATGTGAGTAGCAGTTATTATACAACTTTATATTTCTGCACCGTTTATACATCCAGTGGACCTTTAAGTTGATGAACATTTTTCAGCTGTAATCAAACCCGTATTAATTGAGGACATTTATATGCACGGCCGTATAACATTCATCTGTGCTTATATCGTGGGCAATTATTCAAACACGGATAAGATCAAACAGAGGGTCATTCCCACATAAGGTTTTGCGACTGCCTTCTACTGTTTACAATTAGTGTATACTATTGTTTATCTCAGAGGTTTCAGATACCTCAGTTTTATATGATTATTACGCTGTGGTCTAATCAATTTTAATTTGTTATTTGTTTTTAGTTTGTCTAATAAATTGTTTTATAAACTTTTGTGTACATCATTGGCATTAAGCGCTGACCTGGTAATTTTCTGCATTTGTTTTGTTGTTTGAGGAGGCTGGCTACCTCCTCACCAGGTGGCAGCTAATCCCAGGGTGTAAACATACACAGTTCTGCTCAGCGCCACAAAAACCTTTTTTTTCTTTTGCCTGACATTCCCACACCTCCTTCTGGATGCTAGTCACCATCAGAAACCCAATTCTGTGCTCTAAACACATTCTTAAAGGCTGAGTAGTCTAGCTTCTGACTGACAACTGATTGAGGCAACACCTGGCTGGACCCTTCAGTCCTGCTGCTTTTGCTCTGCTAAATCTGTGATATCTAGACATTCCACATTAATTTCATGTGGGATAACGATGTCCCTGCCATAATACATTAATAGTAAGTTTCTTACAGTAAATCACTCTCAATGTCCACGTTTTATATGCAACAGTAGTAGTCCTCATTTAGGAAAGCATCCGCAATAGTATGGTAAGGTACATGCATGTTTTATTTTAACTACATTTATTGCTCTAACATAAGTGTTAAAAAACAACTAATATAAGCATGTAAAAATGTTACTTTAAGCCATTAATACAGGGCCTAATTCAGAAGTGATTGCTGCTACAACATCGATCACACTCTGTAGCCCTTTACACAGCATCTCACTGGTGCAATCGCCTCTGCCTGATTGACAGGCGGTCGCGGGGCTTTCAAACTAAAGCCCTCTCTTTTCCATTTTTTTTAAGCTCAGTTACTTATGGGAGTGCATAAAAAAACAAAGAAATCAGGACCTTGCACTTAGAGAGTACTGGGTTAGAATTAAAGATGAGCGGGTTCGGTTCTCTGAGAACCCTCCCCCCCGAACTTTGAGATCCGAGCCCAGATCCGAGTCAGGCTTGGTTTTGCGCGCCTAACTTGGATCCAAAAATGAGGCAAAATATCATCATCCCGCTGTCGGATCTTGCTGGTTTTGGATTCTATATATAGTCAGGATGGTCGGCGCCATCTTCACTCCAAACTTGGAGAGTGCACTGTAAGGACATGGCCCTTCTGTGCTGTATTCTGTGCTGTGATCAGATAGGCAGGTTAAGGAAGGGAGGCAGGAGGGAGCAGAGGGGTTGCAGCAGTAGAGTTGAGTTAGCCTGGGGAGCTGCTTGTGTAGGTGTGCTGTGACTGTCACTGTGTTAGGGCTCTGCATAGTAGACAGTGCACTGTATATATCATACTGTGGCTGTGTATTGGACCAGGTGTTGTTCTGTCTATAAGGGGCTGTGTCCTGACGTACACTAATGTAATATCCTTTGTGTGTGATCCAAAGCAAAAAATATATTGGTGCGTCACTCTGACTACTAGTACTGCATCTGCCGTACACTACTGCTATATATCTGTGTGTGAACCAGAGCAAAAAATATATTTCTATTGGTGCATCACTCAGTAACGACTACTAGTACTGCCGTACACTACTGCTATATATCTGTGTGTGATCCAGAGCAAAAAATATATTGCTATTGGTGCATTACTCAGTAAATACTCCTAGTACTGCCGTACACCACTGCTATATATCTGTGTGTGATCCAGAGCAAAAAATATATTTCTATTGGTGCATCACTCAGTAACGACTACTAGTACAGCCGTACACTACTGCTATATATCTGTGTGTGATCCAGAGCAAAAAATATATTTCTGTTGGTGTGTCACTCAGACATGACTACCAGTACTGCCGTACACTACTGCTATATATCTGTGTGTGATCCAGAGCAAAAGATATATTTATTTTGGTGCATAATTTATTGATGACTACCAGTACTGCCGTATGCTACTGCTATATATCCGTGTGTGATCCAAAGCAAAAAATATATTTCTATTGGTGCATCACTCAGTGACTACTAGTACTGTGGCTGCAAGGAAAAAAAATATTTTCCAAAGAAACCCGCAGATCCATCAGGAACAAGTTTTGACATCTGGTCTGGACTGAAGGAGCTGCCTACAATTACTGACATGTCTACTGTCACTGTATATGATGCTGTCACCATTGAAGGAATGGATGATGACTATTTCAGTGATAGCATCCAAATAGGCACGTCAGACAGTCCGTTTCAATACTGGCAGAAAAAAAGGCAATTTGGAGGACCATGCACAAACTGGCTTTGTTTTACTTAAGTTGCCCACCCTGCAGTGTGTACTCAGAAAGAGTTTTTAGCACAGCCGGGAACTTTGTCAGCGATCGGTGTAGGAGGTTACTTCCCCAAAATGTGGAAAAGATGATTTTCATCAAAATGAATTACAAATTCCACAAGGAAGACCTTTACCAGCTATTACCTCCTAAAAGTACAGCGGGACCTGTGATTGTGGATTCCAGCGGGGTCGAATTAATAGTCTGTGAAAACGAGGATGTACACACTGATGGGGGTGAGGAAATCAGAGGATGATTATGACATCTTGCTTCTATAGATCCAGTTTGTGCATGGAGAGATCAATTGCTTCCTTTTTGTGGGGGCCCAAACAAACCAATCATTTCAGCCACAGGTGTGGCAGTCCCTATTGCTGAAATAATTGGTTTGTTATAGTGTGCATGTCCTGTTTATCCAACATAAGGGTGGGAGGTCCCAAGGACAATTCCATCTTGCACCTCTTTTCTTTGGATTATTTGCTCTTTGCAGCATTTTTTGGGCATAGTTTGTAAAACTGCCATCCTGTCTGTCATTGCAGTGCCACTCCTAGATGTGCCACGTGTTTATGCTGCCCACTTCTGTTGCTTAGCTTGGTTACCCAGCTTCCTTGGTGCAACCTATTGGCAATATTGTGAGCTGTGAGGTGTTCAAAATAAACTGTAAATGAGTGGAACTGAATGTTATTGAGGTTAATAATACTGTAGGAAAAAAATACCCCCAAATTCTGTTATTTTAGCTATTTTGATAATGTTTTCAAAAAAAATCCAGATCCAAAACCAAAACATGCAAGGGCGGTTTTGCCAAAACCAATCCAAATCCAAAACACGAAGGAGATCCAAATCCAAAACCAAAACACAAAACCCGAAAAATGGGCCGGGTGCACACCCCTAGTTACAACGTTAAATGTAGTGTGAGCTTTTGTGGTGCTTCAAGTGACATGCACACGGGCAAATGTGCCTACTTAAACATTTTGTGCCTAATTTTGAGTTAGGACCAAGGCAATAAAAAAGCAAGCACATTTTTTTAAGCAAGGAAAATACAGGCTTGCTTTTGCATTTTGCCCACAAATGCTGGACAGCTTTATTTCTACACTGCAATTAGGTTAAGGTTTGGACACTTTTCAAAGAGTCCGGTAACGAGTAGCAGTAATCCAGTGAAACTGTTAGAACAAACAAACAAACAAACAAACAAACAAACTACGGTAAAGACCCCAAACCTTGAGTCACTAAGCGTGAATGAGGAAATGTAGTGTCTCACAGCCTGCTTCAATGTAAAGGATTCAACGGTAGGTGACCAAAAATAATCTTTTCTCTTTAGTAAGGCTGGTGGGACACTGGACACTGGACCATGGGACGTTCAACAGCCACCCCTAGAGGAGGGAATGCTCAGGCTGCCTGACCAGAGAACTGTACGGCCAAAGTATGTGTCACCTGAAGTAAAAGCATGAAAACCATGAAAATGAATAAACGTGTGGACAGAGGACCAGGTGACTACATGACAGACCTGTTCTGCTGAAGCTCCATGTAGCACCACCCAGGATGTTGCCACCGACTTAGTGAAAAGCGCTGACAGCCAGTCTGGTGCCAGTCATACACCGGAATAGGCTCGAGTGACGACTGAGCAGATTAAACATGCAATGGTCTGCTTTGAAGCCAGCCAACCACATTTATGTGCATCATAAAGTACAAGCAAAGAATCTGTATGCCGGACAGCAGAAGTATTGTCCAAGTAAATCTGCAAAGCTCTAATCTTCTAGAAGAGCCAGATCATTCCAGTATCAGGAAGTAGCTGAAAGAGGAAAAACAGGAAAGACAATTTTCTTGTTTAAGTTAAAAGCTGAAACAACTTTCGGCTGGAACATAGGAACCGTACAGAGAACCACTCTATCGTCATGGAATATGAGAAACAGCGACTTGCAGGACAAAGCCCATAACTTAGAAATATGCTGAGGCAATAGCCATAAGGAAGACCAGCTTCCAAGTAATGAACTGAAGATTTGCTGACTTCAAAAGTTCCAAAGGAGCCTGTTTGAGATCTGATAGGACCAGATTAAGATCCTATGGTGCTATCGGCAGATAAAAAAGGTTGGTGAATCCACACCACACCCTGTAAAAAGGTTCAGACCACTGGAAGGAGGGCAAACTCCTTTGGAAGTAAATTGACAGGGCTGATATCTGGATTTTTAAAGAACAACATTTTAAACCAATATCGAAACTTCCCTAAAGGACAGCCAAAAAACTTGAAAGAAAAAACATGAATGTATGAACATGGTCTGTTCACATCACAAGATGTAGATCTGTCACACTCTGTGATAATTGCATGATGAAACTAGTATCTGGGTTTGTAGCTTAGTGCAAACTACCAAGAGAAAGAAGCCTTTTAGCTTTTAAAAGCTAGGTCACAAAAGCCACACCTTTAAACCAACCATAGCCATTTCAGAGTCACTAGGATCACTGTCACTTGTTGGTCTTTGATGCGGTTGAGAACCCAAGGCAACATTAGGGTCAGAGAAAACAGATATTCTAGATTAAAGTTCCACAGGACTGTCATGGCATCCATTGTGAAAGCCAGCGGATCCCTGGATCTTGCACAAAAGTGCTGAAGTTTGTAATTGTGCCAAGAGGCCATGAGATCTATCTACAGAAGGCTTCCAAACCAACTTTGGGAAGACCACCAGATTGACCGACCACTCCCCTTGGTGAAACATGGTTCTGCTTCCCAATTTTCCACACCTGCGAGGAATACAGCTGATAACATGGAATAGGAGTTTCCTCACAGGTTAGTGTTCAGGCAGCCTCTATCATCGCTACCTAGCTCTTTGTGCCTCCTTGATGATTTATATCTGCCTCCGCCTTGACGTTGTCCAACTAAGGCCCTCATTCAGCTTCAGATGCACATGTCCAAAAATCGCAAACAGGTGATTTCTGGACATCTCCACATGTGCTGTGGCCACACAGAGCCTGCACGAACTTTCAGATTGTGATCACATCCCAGAAGTATGTGATCACAACTATGATTGACAAGGGCAGGTGTCAGAGTGTCGGCGATGTGGCATTAGGGGGGAGTGGTCCGAACAATGCAAGCGTTGGAAGAAAGAAGATGCTTATGCACCATATGCAACTGAGGATCTTTGAAAAACATTCCAAGTAAGAGGAAACCTTTTCAAAGCTGGATGCTGAATGCTTCATGGTATGGACCTAAGGAATCATGCATTAAGCAAACTAGCACACCTGCTGCCTTAGCGTGATCCTCGCACTGAAGTTCAAGAAGCTTCACGAAGTTGGAGCCTGTGCCCATGCTGGATCCACAAGGGCAGATACAGCAGCCACAGATGCCTGCACTACACCAGACCCAGGTCAACAGTCCACGCACAACTCCCCAGAGTCAACCTCTCCACATTGTAACTGAATATTACACTGGGCGCAGGTAAAATACAAACCCATAATAGTGCCTTTGCATATTTGGCTTTGTCCATCATAATCCCTATGGGACCTCGCTAAGTATATTACCACAACATACAGGTCACTGAGCAACTGCAGAATACTTACAGAATAGTAAAGGCAATAACAGTATAATGAGATTACTCAGCCTTCAAGAGGCAGTTGCAGAGAAGAGGAGCAGGGCTGAACTGATGCCAGGACACAGGGCGCTGAGCATACAGACCTAGGAAGAGAGCTTCTAGTTTCACTTCTCTCTTTCTATGCAGTCAGGCAGAGTATACCAACTGCTGTTTACAGCACAGTGGAGACCAGTAGGGTCAGACTCCACCCGCCCGCACTGTGGCTTCTTTCTCCCTTGTGAAGTGCTTTTCTCTCCCCTTGAGGAGGAAAACACTTAGATCAGCCCACACTGACAGCCTGTAGATGGCATGCTTTCTCATTTGGCGCTGCCCCTAAAAATCCCAGAGAGATAGCGTTGCCATCCAGGACAGCACTGGCTGCCTGTCACCCTCTAACAGGGTGCTGGCACACCCTATTCCTAGGACAGGCGGTCTTTGCATCAGCACTCCCCCCTCCCCTCACCGCTCCTGCCAGCAAGCAAGCTATTCTTCCGCCAAAGAGAAAACTCCCTGTAGCTGCTGCACAGAGGCTGTGCACAGGCCTGAATAGAAAGTTAAAAAAAATTACAAATAAAAGTACAAATTGACTAACTACAAGGACGACTGCACAGCAGCCTTATAATCTGTGCCATACTCCTAAGGCACCAAAACAACAACTTGCAGGATTGCAGGGGAGAGAGGAGCTTAGATTTAAAGTTACAGTTTAAGTGTCAAACTCCATCCCAACCTGCAATCCCATGGTCCACTGTCCCACCGGTTTTGCTGAAAGAGAAAATAAGAATGAGTGTTCCCATTATGAAATATACAATGATTGCCCTCATTATTGAATACAATTTATTAAAATGATCTGCCCTTGTAGACTAATATTTGTAAAATGCTGTACAGTTCCCTGATATTTTTTGGGCTTCCCCCTAGGAGACTGGACCCAATACTGAGTAGACTGGGTTTTTAGAAAATGGGCAGGAGGGAACATTTAAAAAAAAGAAAATTAAATAAAATGAGCCTTGTGAGATGGCATTTGCTGGCACGTCGCCAGAGCCAACCCTAGGCATAGGCAAACTAGGAAAATGCCTAGGGCATTTGGAATGCGTAGGGGCACAAGCAGCTTCTGTTGATTAAAATGATATGTAGCATGCCTATATTCTGTGTGTGACTGTGGCTCTATCTGCATACGAAATACATTACTAATGTGCGGCATACTGTATGTGTAAGGGGCATTATGTGTATTATTTAACATATAAGGGCATATTTAATGTGTGGCATATGTGTAAGGGACATTATGTGTATAAGGGCATCAATAATGTGTGCCATATGTGTAAGGGGCATTACTGTGTGGTACTATGTGTATTATGTGTATAAAGGCATTACTAATGTGTGGCATTATGTGTATAAGGTGTACTACTTTGTGGTGTAACTTATAGAAAGGGCATTACTGTGTGGTCTAATGTGAATAAAGAGCAATATGGTGTGGTGTTATGTGAATAAGGGGCACTACTGTGAGGACTAACGTGGTATTACTGTGTGATGAAACGTGAATAAGAGACACTATTGCATTATATAATAAAGATGCAGTACTGTGTCACGTAATTTCAACTGGCGATATTATTGTGTGGCCATGCACAAGCAGCAAGAACCCACCCCATTTTGGGCTGCACACCGAATGTGCATACTGTTCCTACTTAAAATATAGAGGGTAGGAGCACCAAAATGAGGACTACTATGGCTGAGGGGTGATGGTGCTGGGAAAGGGGTACAGGGTCAGAGGTGGAACTAGTGCCTGTGCTAGGGGGAATCAGCCAAAATCTTGCTTAGGGCATCAAATTGGTTAGGGCCGGCTCTGCCCGCTGCACTGGGTATAGAACACTTTATCAGACACTCAATAGCCAAACTGCAAAATAAAGCCAGATGTAAAATCTACTACATGTGTTAAAGAGGTTTGCAAACCACGACACATTGAATGATGTTTAAGTTTCAACATATTTAATACTGCTGTTTGGCTCTGAAAACTGTATCCAATGTGTGGTAGTTTACAAAACATACGATTTAGTAAATTTCTCATTTAAAATGAATATGAGCAAATTATCAAATTATCCACTAGCAAAAATACAATGCAATATTTGTTTATTGACCTTGACATAAATGAAATAATTATTTTGATTATTATTCCACGTTGTCTCTATCAGTAAATGAAAGTTCACTTTCAAGGAATCAAATCAAGTAAAGTATATTATCTGTATCATTTTTCAGCATATGAGATTCCTTACAGCTACATTGTCTTGCATCTTTTATTGAGTTGAATGCTGGGTGTGAACAAGCTGCGAGCAACAGGTGACCTTGTCTAAGCTACTGTATTCAATAAATCGTTATAAAAATATATTAAATTCAGACTTCGACATGTAGCAAGTACACAAATGTTCTAAACGCAGCCCTCAGCATAGCCACACAGTGCATGCTGATGCATGTGATAAAATTATGTGAATGCAATTAGTAAATTGAGCTTGACAAATACACGCAAACCTTCAATTTAATTAAAGAACTTGTGCTTCTAGTGTCCTTTGCTTGTTTTTGATGTGCATACTTTTATTTTTAGACTGGATTTGGAATTTCTTAAGATGTGCTGGTTCAGGACTATAATAGATACATAACATTACTATAAAATGCTATTACTAATTATAACAACCGGTGCTTGTTAACAAAATGTAACCAAAAGTCAAATGTTTTATTGTTTTATTCCTTTTGATACACCACAGTTAACAGCAATACTGTACATGTTGTTTCTTAGCAGCTGTTTATTATTTTTAAGCACATATGATGCAACTTTGGTTAGTTTGAATTTGATCAATCATTGTATTATATGCTGGTTCATTATATTTCAGGAAAATTGTAACAAGCTGAATTGAATTTAAGTGGATATGGTGGAAAACAAGTTACATTAAGTGAATGTTTATCAAGATAATTCTTAAGCCTGTGCCAACTCTAGAATCTATTGCATACCTCCCAACATGACCCTCTCCAGGAGGGACACAGTGCTCTGTTACTGGACTTCCCTCTTAAAATATGATTGTCGACACCTGTGTTGAACAGGTTAATGGATAAGAAAGGTGTTTCTGCACAGATGATGGCAATCATAAATTAAGAAGGAGGTCACGTTGGGAGGTATGTATTTGTTTGGCATTGATACCAGTTTACATAGATCAGTACTACTTTATTGTGCATATGTCACTGTATGTGTTCCTCCTATATTTCCCAGGGCTTTCTCAAACTAAGTAAGCCTTAAAAGAAAAATATTGCTTTAACCTCCATGGCCCCCTCCTCTCCCCTTCTCTCCATGGTGCAGATTTATTAAGACTGGATAAGAGACAAGTGGAAGGTGATAACACACCAGTCAATCAGTCAAGTTATAGGCTGGTTTGAAAAATGACAGGAGCTGACTGGCTGGTGTGTTATCACCTTCCACTTTATCACTTCTCCAGGCTTAATACATCTGCCCCCAAAACCATTATCAACAATACCCCCTGCTCTGTCCTGTAAGTATACCATCTGTGGCATCTTTGACTGCACCCACTCCTTTACTCTCCAATTTCAGTCCCTCTCCCTGCCATTTCCACCTTCACAAAATCTCCTGGATCAGTCTCATTGGAAGCAACTAAAGTTTTCATCCACTCTCTAGTTATCTCTCACGGACAACTGAAACCTACTCCTTTTTAGTCTCTTTCTCTCTCCCCAATATCTTCGAGGCCATTTTCACAAATGATGTCCATCTTATTTTTCTCTCTCACTACTCTAATTCTACTAATCCTCTCTGCCAGCCGCTATTGTGCCAACCCATTCTCTACAGCAATGGTTCTCAAACTGTGGTCCTGATTCGACAGTGGTTCACAACCACCTTGTCATGGGTTGACAGGATGACTTCACAACTAATGTTATCTATCTATCTATCTATCTATCTATAAATGGACATATGTGTGTATGTTCCAGCATAAGTGTGGAATGCCAGGAGCAATTTACACCAAACTTGGTACACATATGACATCTGGGAAAAAATACTGTGGGTGTAAGACACCCCTAGCACCCATAGGGGTGGGGGTGGGAAGAGGGCGACATATAAAAATCCAGAGTTCTCGACATAACTCTGGAATGCCTGAAGCAATTTACACCAAACTTGGTACACATGAGACTTACAATCTGTAAACAAATACTGTCGGGGTAAGACACATCTAGCAACCCTAGAGGTGGGGGTGGGGGTGGGAAGAGGGTGACATGAAAAAATCCACAGTTTTTGGCATAACCCTGGGATGCCTGGAGCAATTTACACCAAACCTGGTACACATATGACTTATTATCTGGAAAAAAATACTGTGGGGGTAAGACACCCATAGCACCCCTAGGGGTGGGGGTGGGAAGAGGATGACATGTAAAAGTCCAGAGTTTTAGCATAACTCTGGAATGCCTGGAGCAATTTACACAGAGGCACACATGGGTAGAGGTAGAGGCACCCATGTGTAAGGGCAGGGGCACCCATGGGTAGGGGCAGAGGCACACACATGTAGGGGCAGAGGCACCCATGTGTAAGAGCAGAGGCACCCATGGGTAGGGGCAGAGGCACACATGGGTAAGGGTAGAGGCACCCACAGGTAAGGAAAGAGCCACACATGGGTAGGGGCATATGCATATGGGTAGGAGCAGAGGCACCTATGGGTAAGGGAAGATGCATACACGGGTAATGTCAGAGGCACATAAGGGTGGGGGCAGAGACATACTTCAGTTTTGAAGCTAAGCAAAGAGACCAAGGGCCCTTTGACATAAAGTCAGCCTGCAAATCTAACATATTTAACATACAGCGGGTGGATATTGGCCTGTCATCCCAGCATTTACAGCACTGAGCAGGGCAGCATCAGAGGCGGGATGGGGCAGAGAAGGAGGCGGATTATCCTCCTCAGCACCAGCATTTTGCCAGCATCAATCCGGGAAAGCCCAGAGGTGTGGCTTGACAAAGATTGGCATTATTCTTTAAATTCCGTAGCAAAGCACGGGTATTCAGCTAGTTATTTATAAATCTGGTACCCTTTAGATATCATCCATTTGAATTCTCTGCCAATCTACATATTTACAAGAATTAGAAGAGGTCTCTTTTCCCTTCAAGACTTTATATTTGAACATTGATAATGTTGAACCTCCATATTTAATTGTTCATGTGAGATTTTATTCTTTGAACATTGACTTTGTTGAATATTTACAGTATTTGGGCATGTTTTCATTTTTTCACCGATATATTTAATATTTTAGTGCAAATTAGATTTTTATTGCATAACACAGATCAATACATATAACAACAGTATTTTGTACTAACAGCAGAAACAGATAGGAAAAGAGAAGCAGGCCTGGACCGTGCATGACAGTCTATGGGCTAACAGATATACAGCACAGTTATATAAACCTTAGAAAACAACTATCCCAATAAAAAAGCATGAATATACATGAATATACACAGACCCGTCTTTTACGAGAAATAAAAATAAAAAGTACAAAATTGAACAAGAAGAAATCAAGAATAGAAAGAGAGAGAAACGGAAGAAAGAAAAGAAAAATCCTGATCCAAAACTTACAAGCAAGAGGGAGAGAGGAAAGACAAAAAAGAGGGAAAGCAATCTATGTGGTAGAATCTAGGATATGGAATGCCCTGTTAGGGATACTCAGGGGGATTGGCGGCAGTTATTAGTGAGGATCTCCCGATTTTACAGAAGAGTCTTTAAATGTCATCCACCGGAACCAAGTATCTCTAAAACGGTCGTAACTATTGTCTATAGAGGACATGACATCGTCCATGTCCATATAAAGATCAATCCTATGAAACCAGTCCAGCACTGTTGGAGGAGAGGGTGAGCACCAAAAAACAGGGACAACCGCCTTCGCCGCATTATTTAGGCAGCATAGCAAGGAGTGCTTATAGCTAGAGATAGAACCAGAAGAGAGGTGAAAAAGCCCAAACAGCGGATCATCAGGAACATCCCCTCCTGTTATTATAGCTGACAGGGAAAGGACTTCCTTCCAGAAGGGTTGAATAGCGGGACAGAGCCACCAAATATGGAACGAGTGACCGACATCATTAGAGCAGCGCCAACAGATGTTACGGATACCCAAACCCATTTTGGAGAGGGTATCAGGGCATCTATACCCCCTGAAGATTAGCTTATATTGAGTCCCAATAACTAACGTGCTAGCAGAGCAGGCGTGTGTCAATTTAAAAATCTTGTTCCACTGGTCATCGTCTAGGTCAGCACCCATTTCTTTATTCCACACCGGGGTAAAAGGCGGGAGGGGTATACTAGAATCTGTAAGTAGAATGGTATAGATCTTGGAGATGGAATGGGCAGGGATCTCTGAGCTGGCACATAATTGTTCAAAAGGTGTCAAAACAGAGTACCAAGATCTTAAGGGGCCTAACAATTGCAGAAAGTGACGAACCCGTAGGTAACGCCAAAAGTCTACCTGAGTCAGTCCCCACCTAGTCCACAGGTTGGAGAAAGAGACAATGCCGTCCCCACTCACCAGCTGTCCAACATGGTAAAGGCCCCTGGCGTACCAGAAACAGAAAGCCGTTAAATTCAAGCCCGGGAAGAAACGGGGGTTAAGCAAAAAGGAGAGATAGGAGGATTGTAAGGAGGAGACCGATGGCAGTTTCCTGACCTTTTTCAAACACAACAGGGTTGGGTCAATAGTGGGATGTGGGGGGCTAGGGAGGGTGGGGAGCCATGGGGCAATATCCAGAGTCCACTGTTGGGCGAATCCGGTCTGGACCATTCCACGATCCTGCTCAAGTAACAAGCATGGTAGTATCCATGGATGTTTGGTAGACCGATCCCGCCTTTATTTTTCTGTCTGAACATCAGGCTGAGCCTCAGTCGCGGGCGCTTCCCTCCCCAAAGGAAGTCCCTAAATAAGGATTGGATATCCTGAAACCACTTTAGAGGTATTTTGATAGGGAGAGTCTGTAGTAAATAGAAAATCTTGGGAAGAGAATTCATTTTGAGAATTCCCATTCTCCCAAACCAAGAAAACGGTCTTGACTTCCATGATTGGAGGTCAGAATGTAGCCTAGCCAATAATGGGGCAAAATTAAAATCGAAGATGCATGAGAGGTCTCTAGGAAGAGTAACCCCTAGGTATTTGAGGCGGGAGGTGTCCCATGAGAAAAGGAACTTCGTTTTAAGCCCCACCACCATTGCAGGCGGGGACGTGATATTTAAGGCAAATGACTTGGAATAATTTACTTTAAAGTTTGTGAGGTCCCCGAAAACTTTAAACTCCTCCATCAAGTTTGGAAGGGAAATCACGGGGTTCGTAAGGGTGGCCAGTAGATCATCGGCGAGCAGGGCAAGTTTGTGCTCAACACCATCCACCTCGATACCGGTAATGTTAGGATTAAGCCTGATTACCGTTGCAAGGGCCTCCATACAAAGAATGAATATTAGGGGTGATAGTGGGCACCCCTGGCGGGTACCATTATGGATGTTGAAGGAGTGTGATAAAGAGCCATTAATCCTAATCCTAGCCATCGGGAAAGTGTATAAAGCTAGGATACATTGATGGCACAAAGGACCCAGTCCCATGTGACCAAGCAAACCAGCCATGAAACCCCAGTCGACCCTGTCAAAGGCCTTCTCAGCGTCAGTAGATAACAAAATAGCTGGAGAGGGCGAGGAGGACATGTGGTGAATGAGAGTTATTATCTTAGTGGTGTTGTCCTTTGCCTCGCAGCCAGGGACAAAACCCACCTGGTCAGGATGTATGAGAGATAACAAAAGGTGTTTTAGTCTATTCGCAAGAAGTTTTGCATAGAGGTTAATGTCAGTGTTGAGGGAAATAGGCCGGTAGCTAGGGCACAGGAAGGGGTCCTTGCCAGGTTTGGGGATGACAGTGATATGGGCTTCCAGAGATTGGCGAGAAAAAGACGTCTTATCTGAAACAGTATTGCAGGCCTCTAGTAATAAGGGGAGCAGTCTGTCTCTGAAGGTTTTATAATAGGTAATCGTGAAGCTGTCAGGGTCCGGGCTCTTCCCGGATGGGGTAGATTTGAGGGCCTCCTCAAGTTCCAGAGAGGAAAAGGGTCTCTCAAGCGCCTCGCAAGCATCAGACGCGAGTCTGGGAAAACCGATCTTCGTAAGGTAAGAGTGGACAGCTACCCGGCTTAAGTCAGAATTCGAGAGGTCCACAGGGGAAGGCAGATTGTATAGTGAGGAGTAATAGGAACAGAACGTCACAGCTATCTCATCTGTATTGTGCACAATGGAGCCTTGGTCGGTCTTAATGGAGGAAATGTAGGAAAGAGCCCTCTGAAAGTGCAAGGCCCTGGCCAATATCTTGCCAGGTTTGTTCCCCCATCTATAATATCTGTTGCGACATTTCCAAAAATCGAGTTTTACTTTATCTAGGAGCAGTTTGTTGAGCGACGAACGAGCCGTCACGAGATCCGCGTAGACGTCGGGTGAGATGGAATTTTTATGAGAGGTTTCCAAGAGTTTATTTTTTTGTAGAAGACCATCAATCTGACGGGATCAGTACGTAATCCCGCTGGACGGGATCCCGGCGGTCGAAATACCGACGCCGGAATCCCAACCACACAATCCTGACAGGGGTGGCGAGCGGAACACAGCCCCTTGCGCCTCGCTTCGCTCGCCACGCTGCGGGCATGGTGCCTCGCAACGCTCGGCACACTATTATATTCTCCCTCTATGGGTGTCGTGGACACCCACGGAGGGTGAATATGTCGGGATTGTGGCGGTCGGGATTCCGGCGTCGGTATTTCGACCGCCGGGAACCCGTCCAGCGGGATGTTGACCGCATCCCAATCTGACCCTGTCTCTGTTTCTTAAGATAGGACCCCAGTTGAATACATTTGCCACGCACCACGCATTTGTGGGCTTCCCAGATAGTAAGGATAGAGACCTCAGGGGAGACGTTGGTTTCAACATACAGGTCTATGGTATCTTCTATTTGTGATTTGCAGTAAGAATCATAAAGGAGAGACTCATTGAATCGCCAAGATCGGAAAGAGGGACCAGAGGGGCCAAACATCAGATCAAGCCTGATGGGCGCGTGGTCCGACCAAATCGTCGGGCCTATGGATGCATCGCGTACGAACTGAAGGTGGCTATGATCTATCAGAATATAATCAATCCTCGAGTAGGAACGATGAGGGACAGAATAATGCGTAAAATCTCGGTAAGTTGGATGGAGTATTCTCCAAACGTCGGACAGCTGGTGAGTGTGCGACAGGCGCCTCAATCGTCTCGACCGACTGGTCAAAATGGAGGAGGAACCAGAGGAGACGTCAAGTTGGGGGGTCAAGTGCCCAATTAAAATCCCTCCCCACTATCAGAACACCCTGTTTAAGTAAGTTGATCCCATCAAAAACCCGTTCCAAAAACAGCAGCTGTCCCGTATTAGGGGCATAAATATTTACAATGGTAAAAGTAGTGTTGAATATAGTGCAAATCAATAAAAGGCATCTTCCCTTCTCCAAACAGTGGACTGCACTTACAGAAACGGGCAAGTGAGCAGCGAACAGTGTCACCACCCCATTAGACTTAGATAGAGGGTAGTTACTGTAGTAGGTGGAATTAAAAAGTCTATTTTTAAGTTGAGGCGGGGATGGGGAGTGGCGAAAGTGCGTCTCCTGGACAAGTACTATATCTGTCAGCTTGGAAGGAGTGAGAGCCTGGGACCTTTTTTCGGGGACGTTGAGACCCCTTGCATTATGTGAAATTAATATAAATGTAGAGGCCATAGGTGCAGTTTAGTGACAAAATCGAGCAATGGTAGGGATCGGACCAGGAGGACAGACAGGGAAAGAGGGGTAAGAGGCCAGGAGGAGATGCGGGGGGAAAAACAGACAGACTGAGAGAAAGAGAAAACACAGAATAATAGAACCAAAAAAGAAACGGTTTAGCCTTGAAGTCAATGTGAGAAAAAAACCGCCTCCGGACAAAAAAGGAAACTGTAAAGTTCCCATGTCTTAGAGATCCAAAACTAGGCAGTGGAGGGCACACTACGGGAACGTGCACCGCGACCCACTCAACAGTTGGTAGCTAAACATAAAAAATAAAACAGTAATTTAGTGAATAACAATAGAAGTAAACAAATAATCTCACTGAAGGAAGGGAGTAACAGAGCATAAGGAAAGTAGAAACTATATGGAACAACATAGCAACAGGCACAAAGGAAGAAACATCTCATGGAGATATAAAGGCCAGTCCATTGGTAGGTTGACTTCCTTAGCAGGATCTGTGAGGAAGCCTTGTAATGGGCGAACTAGCCTGTGTGTAAGAACAAGGGTAAAATGAGGAGAAGCCAGAGTCCATCAAGTGGGATCATAGGCCCTAGTGGAATCCTCAGTGGAGGACTTCTTTTTAGCGTGTGAAACCTGTTGCCATCTTGGTTTATTAGCAGAGGAAGAGGCAGGAGGAGCCGGATCAGGCAAATGGAATGCCGGCCAATCAGGAAGGGCAATGTCCTCCAAACCGTTGGGGTGTGAAGAGACAGAAACTTGCCAGCATGCATGACTTGGATGGAAAATGGAAAGCTCCATCTGTATTTCAAATTAGCTTTGCGTAACACTTCCATCATTCCATCAGGGACTTCACCTGTCTCCTCTGCTGAAGAGTTCTCCATGAAAGGTCCTAAAATATCTGTATTCAAGCACCATTGAACTCAACTCCCTCCAACTCCTGAACCTTGCGGATGATCGCCTCCCTTTGCAAGACGTAGTGGAGCCTGCATATGACATCCCTCTAACGCAGATCCTTTAGGTCGGAGTGTCCGATGAGCCCGGTCAAACATAATGGAATCATTAGGGTCAAGACTCAGAAGTTCTCAGAATATTTTATTAAGAGCATCGATGAGACCCGTCGGGGGAACTGATTCAGGGAGACCACGGTCACAGATGTTGTTCCGATGTCCCCTGTTGTCCAAATTTTCTAGTTTACTTTGGATAGCCGACAAGTCCGAAGCCTGTTGAGAAATTACTTTGTGGAGATGCGCGATTTGGTCATCCATGGACTCCTTCTCCTCTTTTAATACCACCGCTCTGGACCCCAAGTTTTTAATATCTGATTGTACTGAGGTGATCTGGGTCTGAAGCGAATCCTGCAGGCGAGACTCGAATGCCTGCATATCTTGCTTGGTGGGCAAAGAGCGGATGTGTGTCAGGACTTCTCCAATTTCACTGCGTAGTTGGGACATTTGAGTCTGAAGTTCCCCAGAAGGACTAGAGTGAGCCATAACGGGTGAGGGAGGCGTGTCGGTTTCCAAGGCGGAAGAAGAAGAGTCTCGGAATTGTGTGGCAGGGAGAAATGAGCGGAGGGTAGATCTAGGATGAACTACACATTTAGGACCCTTCCCTTGTGAACTCCTCCTGCCCCTACCCATTAGAAGAGCAGAGAGGGCGAAGACATGCTGTTATTCATCACTAAAACTTATATGAGGGGTCGATGAACATAGTCCCCTGTCAGTGACTCGGCATAGCGATCAGGACAGTGTCATATGGAGGGCATTAAACTTGGGGTGTCTCCACCCAGCGAACAGCAGACAAGGCACACCAGGATATAAAAGTCACACTAAAGCAAGGGGCGGTCCAGAGGGATGGGTCAGAGGGGGTTCCATTAGTGTGTTGGGGTCAGGTCTTAGGGCACCCCCGAGTCAGTATAGGAACCCTAGACCTGGGAAAAGAGCAGCCAAATGTACACTGGAAGGAGCAGACAGGAGCAAGGTGAGCAAGGTGCAACTTGGGGGAAGCAGGTGACCTTAGAAAAAATTGTGGCTAGGAATCCCTCACTGTAGCACCAGGTCCAGTCCGCAGTAATGCTAATTCCCTCAGGAAGTGTAGGGGAGAGATGAAAGCACAATAATTCCAGGAGGGGGGTCAATAAGCCACCACATAGCAACCCCCTATACTGTGTGGAAGCTCCAGTGGGTGGATGTAGAGCCCACCTGTCCAGTATACACTAGGGAGGCACAGTTAAGATGGACACGCGCCGCTGCCACAGAGAGGGGCCCCAGGAGAGTAGAGGATTGGATGTGTACCTGGAGGCTCGAGACAGCATCTCTGAGAAGGTGGTGTGCATCCGGTCCCAGCGCAGCCCCTCCAGCAACAACCTGCAGACATGGCCCGAGACGGCAGGTGAAAGACCCCCTAGCCGCGCGGGCAAGCGGCGGCTACCACGGGTGTCCCGGCAGGGGTCATAGGCAGGCCGCGTGAAGGAGGGCACAGTCCGGAGAGCAGGAGCGCAGCGGCCTGCATCACGCCAATCGGGGCCGGAGGACCGGGACTCGGTAAGGAATTTAGTCCCCGGCTTGTGGGAGAAGGGTGGGCCGCAACCTGCAGAGAGGCAGGAGGCCTCTCCCGGATCCAGGAGCCTTCACCCCGGCAGCACAGTCAGAGCAGCGGGACAATAAGGTGCTGACAGGGCGGGTTTGGGTGCAGCAGGAAGGCTTATATCGGCCCAAAAAACCTTTCCTAACAGGATCTCCTGCAAGGATCGTCTGGTCACGATAGCTGCCAAGCCACACCCCATCCATATTTAATATTTTATGTTTGTAACCAATCATTTTCACGAGTATATTTGCGCTTCAAGGTGTTCTCTTTCTATTGTATGTATCTACAGTAAGTATGATTTTTGGCAATATTTATCATTTTATGGTTTTTATCTGATTGTGCAAGGCTTCTCCCATGCTTCACTGCTCTAGTATTCAGGGCCTCAGACAAGACCTAAAAAGTAATTTCTCATTAGAGCTGATGCATCCTAATCTTCAATCTTTTTTCTGGCATACCCCACACCTTAGCTCTTTGTATTGCTCTTCATGTTTACTAGGTCTCTTTTAGAATGTAAGCTCTCAAGAACTGTGCCCACTTTCCTTGTGTTGTACTGCTGACACTTTCCACTTTTCTCCTTGTCTACTTGGGATGTGCCTGCAGCCTAGTTTTCAGCCTCTGTCCTCAGCATTCATAGCAGTACCTCTGGCACTCACTCTCATGGGCACAGAACTACTTCACTCTTTTAGCCTCCCTGTTCTGCAACAACACTTTTTCTTACTTATGCTCAATATTCTCCGCTCACTGTGTAATCTATAGTTATTCCACCATACTGTGTACCATGTAAATAGCAGAAGTCTATTCCCTTGTAAACTTTTTTTTTTAGGTTGTGTGATTGTTTATTGTGTAATCTTGAATTTTGTAGCTTTTTGAAACCCCCAACTGAATGCAATGACTACATTATGCTACCTAGGGCTCTGGGTGGCATTATAGTCTTGTCAGATGCAACTATACAGTAAAGGACAAAATCAGTCCGTCTAAAGAGACTGATGGAGAGAATATACTGTACACTGTAAATATCCAATTTGTTTATCCACTATCTGTTGTGCTACAGCTGAAAATTAGACAAACAAATTTGAAAATGGTTCTTTTCATACAGTTTCAGTTACTTTGTATTTTATTTTGTATATCTCTATATTTTACTGTTTTATTATATTTTATAGGAAAAATGCAACTTTCACAAATATTACCAGTGAAGGCATTATTCTCTCTTGAGCATTTTATTACGACATTATATTGTGTATAAATGATATAGTAATACAACTTTAGCATTTACTAATACACTGTTAAGCTGCTGTGAGGCATAAATATATATAGTGGTAAAACAATTACAAGGACACATTTAAAACACATTTACAATTAATAAATGTTTTAAAAAATATTTCTAACCTAAAAAAAACAATTACAACGTTTTTACCCCTAAAAATAGTCTACATACATGTATGTGTAAAAGCACATTACACTAACCTATATTAGCTAAAATGTACCCCCTAATTAGTGAACCCACTTATACATACATTTCCAAAAAACAAATATTATATTTCAGAATTAACTTTTGTTAAGACCCCCCCACAAACATAAATGTTTTTTAAACAGTTTACTTAAACATATATTAACAAAATCAAAACAAATAAACAATGAAAAGAAAACAATAAACCAGAAAATAATGTCCAACAATAAAAAAATTATTGACAGGCTTAAGTGCCTCGACCTCTCCCTGCCCCTTTTGGGTCACCCCCTAGTGCGCAGTCACTACATCTTGGAGGATGGGTGTCACTGGTGAGGCAGTATGCAGAATGGTCTGGAGGGAGCTGGCCATTGAGGTTGATGGCCATTCCCACAGACTTCTTTGGGCTGCCATCTCCCTCTGTAGAGCCACAAATGCCTGCATTTGTTACCATATGGCCTGTGTCTGCTCCTGTATCACCTGCAGATGTTCCAGAGCCACCTTCAACCACTCCTGTGTGGCCTGGACTTGGTCATAGGAAACATGTGTTAGGTCTTGCAGGCAACTGTTGATCTTGTAGGCCATCTGGGGTGCCCTGTGCCACCAACACTATCTGGTTTAGCTTCCACAGATGAAACTCAATAGAATCCATTGTTTAAAGAAACAACAAGAAATATAGCCAAGCGCTCGATGCACACCAGTCTAGATGCAGCCAACAAAATAAGGCTACTCAACCTTATACAAAGAAAAAATCGTAAAACAAAAGTATTTGTGGCGCATATAGATTGGGCAACAAAATTTATTGCTTCATTTCAAAAACAACAATAAAATGTAATTTAATTTAAGGACTCATACACCTTTACTTCGTACCATCGACCATTATACTGCCCACCGCCAGCACCAATTATTGGATCCACACGGATGACTTCCTCCTGAGATGACTGCATAAAAAGGTTAAAAGCACCAGCAGCCGGGAGTTAGCCACGGAGATTCCAATGCTGGAAGAGAGTTGTGAGCATATATGATTTTTGTCTGGCCAGACATTTTGTTAAGAACTAAAAGTTTTTTTAAAAAACTTCACCGGATCTAAATCACTGAACGGACACTGGCACGCTGCTCTGATTGAAATCCTTTACATACAGCCGCCAGCGGCTCTGCTGGTTGGAAGGATCAGCGTACATTGTGTTACTTTGTTACATTACTGTTACGTTATCTCTACAGTGATACAAATATTCCTGAAGAACTGCTACATTATTTTAAATGGACTGATTCAGTAAAGCAGTTAAAATATATACCATAGAGGATACTGCTGAATGATCTTCTGTTTAATTTACTCATATTTACCAGACAAATAAGAGCATATTTTATGTTTTTTAAAAAAGTGTTTGAAATACCGGCCGGTGGTGATATCAATAGAATCCATCTGGCTGGTCTGCCAAGTCATGAAGGCCAGCTGGTGTTCCTGAAAATTTTGGAGAGACATGGAAAGGTCCTACACACTGGGAGCACTGGCCTGAGGGGTAGTTGTTGGTGGCTGTTGCTGAGGCACATGTGTCATAGACTCAAAAGGAGTGAGGATGATGGCATCTTCCTCCTCCCCGATATATATGCCAGCCGCACTGGAGTTGTACCAGAGTTGCTGGGGTGAGGAGCGTGGCAGTGATGACAGCAAATGAATAGGACCTGAAAAAAAATAAATCAAAAGTTAATATTCTTGTGATGCACAAGAAATACTTTCCACACAAATTTGATTCACCTACAGTATGCACCCATCCCAGGGCCCCCACACCTTATGATCCCCCACTCAGTGCACAGGATGTGGCTGCTATGGGGCCCATGATGCCTTTAAGAGCCGCCACTCCACTGCACCTGGTCACACTGATGCAGAATAGAGATGTGCACTTGAAATTTTTCGGGTTTTGTGTTTTGGTTTTGGGTTCGGTTCCGCGGCCGTGTTTTGGGTTCGACCGCGTTTTGGCAAAACCTCACCGAATTTTTTTTGTCGGATTCGGGTGTGTTTTGGATTCGGGTGTTTTTTTCAAAAAACACTAAAAAACAGCTTAAATCATAGAATTTGGGGGTCATTTTGATCCCAAAGTATTATTAACCTCAAAAAACATAATTTCCACTCATTTTCAGTCTATTCTGAATACCTCACACCTCACAATATTATTTTTAGTCCTAAAATTTGCACCGAGGTCGCTGGATGACTAAGCTAAGCGACCCTAGTGGCCGACACAAACACCGGGCCCATCTAGGAGTGGCACTGCAGTGTCACGCAGGATGGCCCTTCCAAAAAACACTCCCCAAACAGCACATGATGCAAAGAAAAAAAGAGGCGCAATGAGGTAGCTGTGTGAGTAAGATAAGCGACCCTAGTGGCCGACACAAACACCGGGCCCATCTAGGAGTGGCACTGCAGTGTCACGCAGGATGGCCCTTCCAAAAAACACTCCCCAAACAGCACATGACGCAAAGAAAAAAAGAGGCGCAATGAGGTAGCTGTGTGAGTAAGCTAAGCGACCCTAGTGGCCGACACAAACACCTGGCCCATCTAGGAGTGGCACTGCAGTGTCACGCAGGATGGCCCTTCCAAAAAACACTCCCCAAACAGCACATGACGCAAAGAAAAAAAGAGGCGCAATGAGGTAGCTGTGTGAGTAAGATAAGCGACCCTAGTGGCCGACACAAACACCTGGCCCATCTAGGAGTGGCACTGCAGTGTCACGCAGGATGGCCCTTCCAAAAAACACTCCCCAAACAGCACATGACGCAAAGAAAAATTAAAGAAAAAAGAGGTGCAAGATGGAATTGTCCTTGGGCTCTCCCACCCACCTTTATGTTGTATAAACAGGACATGCACACTTTAACCAACCCATCATTTCAGTGACAGGGTCTGCCACACGACTGTGACTGAAATGACGGGTTGGTTTGGACCCCCACCAAAAAAGAAGCAATTAATCTCTCCTTGCACAAACTGGCTCTACAGAGGCAAGATGTCCACCTCATCATCATCCTCCGATATATCACCGTGTACATCCCCCTCACAGATTATCAATTCGTCCCCACTGGAATCCACCATCTCAGCTCCCTGTGTACTTTGTGGAGGCAATTGCTGCTGGTCAATGTCTCCACGGAGGAATTGATTATAATTCATTTTAATGAACATCATCTTCTCCACATTTTCTGGATGTAACCTCGTACGCCGATTGCTGACAAGGAGAGCGGCGGCACTAAACACTCTTTCGGAGTACACACTTGTGGGAGGGCAACTTAGGTAGAATAAAGCCAGTTTGTGCAAGGGCCTCCAAATTGCCTCTTTTTCCTGCCAGTATAAGTACGGACTGTGTGACGTGCCTACTTGGATGCGGTCACTCATATAATCCTCCACCATTCTTTCAATGGGGAGAGAATCATATGCAGTGACAGTAGACGACATGTCCGTAATCGTTGACGGTCCTTCAGTCCGGACCAGATGTCAGCATCAGCAGTCGCTCCAGACTGCCCTGCATCACCGCCAGCGGGTGGGCTCGGAATTCTGAGCCTTTTCCTCGCACCCCCAGTTGCGGGAGAATGTGAAGGAGGAGATGTTGACAGGTCGCGTTCCGCTTGACTTGACAATTTTCTCACCAGCAGGTCTTTGAACCCCAGCAGACTTGTGTCTGCCGGAAAGAGAGATCCAAGGTAGGTTTTAAATCTAGGATTGAGCACGGTGGCCAAAATGTAGTGCTCTGATTTCAACAGATTGACCACCCGTGAATCCTTGTTAAGCGAATTAAGGGCTCCATCCACAAGTCCCACATGCCTAGCGGAATCGCTCCGTGTTAGCTCCTCCTTCAATGTCTCCTGCTTCTTCTGCAAAAGCCTGATGAGGGGAATGACCTGACTCAGGCTGACAGTGTCTGAACTGACTTCACGTGTGGCAAGTTCAAAGGGCAGCAGAACCTTGCACAACGTTGAAATCATTCTCCACTGCGCTTGAGACAGGTGCATTCCACCTCCTATATCGTGCTGAATTGTATAGGCTTGAATGGCCTTTTGCTGCTCCTCCAACCTCTGAAGCATATATAGGGTTGAATTCCACCTCGTTACCACTTCTTGCTTCAGATGATGGCAGGGCAGGTTCAGGCGTTTTTGGTGTTGCTCCAGTCTTCTGTACGTGGTGCCTGTACGCCGAAAGTGTCCCGCAATTCTTCTGGCCACCGACAGCATCTCTTGCATGCCCCTGTCGTTTTTTAAATAATTCTGCACCACCAAATTCAAGGTATGTGCAAAACATGGGACGTGCTGGAATTTGCCCAGATTTAATGCACACACAATATTGCTGGCGTTGTCCGATGCCACAAATCCACAGGAGAGTCCAATTGGGGTAAGCCATTCCGCGATGATCTTCCTCAGTTGCCGTAAGAGGTTTTCAGCTGTGTGCGTATTCTGGAAACCGGTGATACAAAGCGTAGCCTGCCTAGGAAAGAGTTGGCGTTTGCGAGATGCTGCTACTGGTGCCGCCGCTGCTGTTCTTGCGGCGGGAGTCCATACATCTACCCAGTGGGCTGTCACAGTCATATAGTCCTGACCCTGCCCTGCTCCATTTGTCCTCATGTCCGTGGTTAAGTGGACATTGGGTACAGCTGCATTTTTTAGGACACTGGTGATTCTTTTTCTGAGGTCTGTGTACATTTTCGGTATCGCCTGCCTAGAGAAATGGAACCTAGATGGTATTTGGTACCGGGGACACAGTACCTCCAACAAGTCTCTAGTTGGCTCTGCAGTAATGATGGATACCGGAACCACGTTTCTCACCACCCAGGATGCCAAGGCCTCAGTTATCCGCTTTGCAGCAGGATGACTGCTGTGATATTTCATCTTCCTCGCAAAGGACTGTTGGACAGTCAATTGCTTGGTGGAAGTAGTAAAAGTGGTCTTACGATTTCCCCTCTGGGATGACCATCGACTCCCAGCAGCAACAACAGCAGCGCCAGCAGCAGTAGGCGTTACACGCAAGGATGCATTGGAGGAATCCCAGGCAGGAGAGGAATCGTCAGAATTGCCAGTGACATGGCCTGCAGGACTATTGGCATTCCTGGGGAAGGAGGAAATTGACACTGAGGGAGTTGGTGGGGTGGTTTGCGTGAGCTTGGTTACAAGAGGAAGGGATTTACTGGTCAGTGAACTGCTTCCGCTGTCGCCCAAAGTTTTTGAACTTGTCACTGACTTATTATGAATGCGCTGCAGGTGACGTATAAGGGAGGATGTTCCGAGGTGGTTAACGTCCTTACCCCTACTTATTACAGCTTGACAAAGGCAACACACGGCTTGACAAATGTTGTCCGCATTTCTGTTGAAATACTTCCACACCGAAGAGCTGATTTTTTTGATATTTTCACCAGGCATGTCAATGGCCATATTCCTCCCACGGACAACAGGTGTCTCCCCGGGTGCCTGACTTAAACAAACCACCTCACCATCAGAATCCTCCTTGTCAATTTCCTCCCCAGCGCCAGCAACACCCATATCCTCCTCATCCTGGTGTACTTCAACACTGACATCTTCAATCTGACTATCAGGAACTGGACTGCGGGTGCTCCTTCCAGCACTTGCAGGGGGCGTGCAAATGGTGGAAGGCGCATGCTCTTCACGTCCAGTGTTGGGAAGGTCAGGCATCGCAACCGACACAATTGGACATTCCTTGTGGATTTGGGATTTCGAAGAATGCACAGTTCTTTGCGGTGCTTTTGCCAGCTTGAGTCTTTTCATTTTTCTAGCGAGAGGCTGAGTGCTTCCATCCTCATGTGAAGCTGAACCACTAGCCATGAACATAGGCCAGGGCCTCAGCCGTTCCTTGCCACTCCGTGTGGTAAATGGCATATTGGCAAGTTTACGCTTCTCCTCCGACAATTTTATTTTAGATTTTTGAGTCCTTTTTTTACTGATATTTGGTGTTTTGGATTTTACATGCTCTGTACTATGACATTGGGCATCGGCCTTGGCAGACGACGTTGCTGGCATTTCATCGTCTCGGCAATGACTAGTGGCAGCAGCTTCAGCACGAGGTGGAAGTGGATCTTGATCTTTCCCTAATTTTGGAACCTCAACATTTTTGTTCTCCATATTTTAATAGGCACAACTAAAAGGCACCTCAGGTAAACAATGGAGATGGATGGATACTAGTATATTTATGGATGGACGAGCGACTGCCGACACAGAGGTAGCTACAGCCGTGGACTACCGTACTGTGTCTGCTGCTAATATAGACTGGATGATAATGAGATGAAATCAATATATATATATATATATAATATCACTAGTACTGCAGCCGGACAGGTATATATATTTATTATGTAATGACTGATGACGGACCTGCTGGACACTGTCAGCTCAGCAGCACCGCAGACTGCTACAGTAAGCTACTATAGTAGTATGTATAAAGAAGAAAGAAAAAAAAAAACCACGGGTAGGTGGTATACAATTATGGATGGACGAGCGACTGCCGACACAGAGGTAGCTACAGCCGTGGACTACCGTACTGTGTCTGCTGCTAATATAGACTGGATGATAATGAGATGAAATCTATATATATAAATATATATATATAATATCACACTAGTACTGCAGCCGGACAGGTATATATATTTATTATGTAATGACTGATGACGGACCTGCTGGACACTGTCAGCTCAGCAGCACCGCAGACTGCTACAGTAAGCTACTATAGTAGTATGTATAAAGAAGAAAGAAAAAAAAAACCACGGGTAGGTGGTATACAATTATGGATGGACGAGCGACTGCCGACACAGAGGTAGCTACAGCCGTGGACTACCGTACTGTGTCTGCTGCTAATATAGACTGGATGATAATGAGATGAAATCAATATATATATATATATATAATATCACACTAGTACTGCAGCCGGACAGGTAGATATATTTATTATGTAATGACTGATGACGGACCTGCTGGACACTGTCAGCTCAGCAGCACCGCAGACTGCTATAGTAAGCTACTATAGTAGTATGTATAAAGAAGAAAGAAAAAAACAAAACCCACGGGTAGGTGGTATACAATTATGGATGGACGAGCGACTGCCGACACAGAGGTAGCTACAGCCGTGGACTACCGTACTGTGTCTGCTGCTAATATAGACTGGATGATAATGAGATGAAATCAATATATATATATATATATATAATATCACACTAGTACTGCAGCCGGACAGGTAGATATATTTATTATGTAATGACTGATGACGGACCTGCTGGACACTGTCAGCTCAGCAGCACCGCAGACTGCTACAGTAAGCTACTATAGTAGTATGTATAAAGAAGAAAGAAAAAAAAAACCACGGGTAGGTGGTATACAATTATGGATGGACGAGCGACTGCCGACACAGAGGTAGCTACAGCCGTGGACTACCGTACTGTGTCTGCTGCTAATATAGACTGGATGATAATGAGATGAAATCAATATATATATATATAATATCACACTAGTACTGCAGCCGGACAGGTAGATATATTTATTATGTAATGACTGATGACGGACCTGCTGGACACTGTCAGCTCAGCAGCACCGCAGACTGCTACAGTAAGCTACTATAGTAGTATGTATAAAGAAGAAAGAAAAAAAAAAACCACGGGTAGGTGGTATACAATTATGGATGGACGAGCGACTGCCGACACAGAGGTAGCTACAGCCGTGGACTACCGTACTGTGTCTGCTGCTAATATAGACTGGATGATAATGAGATGAAATCAATATATATATATATATAATATCACACTAGTACTGCAGCCGGACAGGTAGATATATTTATTATGTAATGACTGATGACGGACCTGCTGGACACTGTCAGCTCAGCAGCACCGCAGACTGCTACAGTAAGCTACTATAGTAGTATGTATAAAGAAGAAAGAAAAAAACAAAACCCACGGGTAGGTGGTATACAATTATGGATGGACGAGCGACTGCCGACACAGAGGTAGCTACAGCCGTGGACTACCGTACTGTGTCTGCTGCTAATATAGACTGGATGATAATGAGATGAAATCAATATATATATATATATATAATATCACACTAGTACTGCAGCCGGACAGGTAGATATATTTATTATGTAATGACTGATGACGGACCTGCTGGACACTGTCAGCTCAGCAGCACCGCAGACTGCTACAGTAAGCTACTATAGTAGTATGTATAAAGAAGAAAGAAAAAAAAAACCACGGGTAGGTGGTATACAATTATGGATGGACGAGCGACTGCCGACACAGAGGTAGCTACAGCCGTGGACTACCGTACTGTGTCTGCTGCTAATATAGACTGGATGATAATGAGATGAAATCAATATATATATATATAATATCACACTAGTACTGCAGCCGGACAGGTAGATATATTTATTATGTAATGACTGATGACGGACCTGCTGGACACTGTCAGCTCAGCAGCACCGCAGACTGCTACAGTAAGCTACTATAGTAGTATGTATAAAGAAGAAAGAAAAAAAAAAACCACGGGTAGGTGGTATACAATTATGGATGGACGAGCGACTGCCGACACAGAGGTAGCTACAGCCGTGGACTACCGTACTGTGTCTGCTGCTAATATAGACTGGATGATAATGAGATGAAATCAATATATATATATATATAATATCACACTAGTACTGCAGCCGGACAGGTAGATATATTTATTATGTAATGACTGATGACGGACCTGCTGGACACTGTCAGCTCAGCAGCACCGCAGACTGCTACAGTAAGCTACTATAGTAGTATGTATAAAGAAGAAAGAAAATAAAAAAAACCACGGGTAGGTGGTATACAATTATGGATGGACGAGCGACTGCCGACACAGAGGTAGCTACAGCCGTGGACTACCGTACTGTGTCTGCTGCTAATATAGACTGGATGATAATGAGATGAAATCAATATATATATATATAATATCACACTAGTACTGCAGCCGGACAGGTAGATATATTTATTATGTAATGACTGATGACGGACCTGCTGGACACTGTCAGCTCAGCAGCACCGCAGACTGCTACAGTAAGCTACTATAGTAGTATGTATAAAGAAGAAAGAAAAAAAAAAAACCACGGGTAGGTGGTATACAATTATGGATGGACGAGCGACTGCCGACACAGAGGTAGCTACAGCCGTGGACTACCGTACTGTGTCTGCTGCTAATATAGACTGGATGATAATGAGATGAAATCAATATATATATATATAATATCACACTAGTACTGCAGCCGGACAGGTATATATATTTATTATGTAATGACTGATGACGGACCTGCTGGACACTGTCAGCTCAGCAGCACCGCAGACTGCTACAGTAAGCTACTATAGTAGTATGTATAAAGAAGAAAGAAAAAAAAAAACCACGGGTAGGTGGTATACAATTATGGATGGACGAGCGACTGCCGACACAGAGGTAGCTACAGCCGTGGACTACCGTACTGTGTCTGCTGCTAATATAGACTGGATGATAATGAGATGAAATCAATATATATATATATATATAATATCACTAGTACTGCAGCCGGACAGGTATATATATTTATTATGTAATGACTGATGACGGACCTGCTGGACACTGTCAGCTCAGCAGCACCGCAGACTGCTACAGTAAGCTACTATAGTAGTATGTATAAAGAAGAAGAAAGAAAAAAAAAAACGGGTAGGTGGTATACAATATTATATATATATTATATACAATTATATATATATATATATATATATATATATTAAACTGGTGGTGATTATTAAACTGGTGGTCAGGTCACTGGTCACACTATCAGCAACTTGCAAGTAGTACTCCTAAGCAGACAATCACAATATATATTATACTGGTGGTCAGTGTGGTCACAATGGCAGTGTGGCACTCTGGCAGCAAAAGTGTGCACTGTACGTTATATGTACTCCTGAGTCCTGCTCTCAGACTCTAACTGCTCCCCACTGTCAGTGTCTCCCCCACAAGTCAGATATACATTATACAGTCACACTATCTATCTATCTATCACTTCAGCAAGTAGTAGTACTCCTCCTAATGCTCCCCAAAATTACTACTGTGTCTCTCTCTACTCTAGTCTCACTCTCTTCTCTATAAACGGAGAGGACGCCAGCCACGTCCTCTCCCTATGAATCTCAATGCACGTGTGAAAATGGCGGCGACGCGCGGCTCCTTATATAGAATCCGAGTCTCACGATAGAATCCGAGCCTCGCGAGAATCCGACAGCGGGATGATGACGTTCGGGCGCGCTCGGGTTAACCGAGCAAGGCGGGAAGATCCGAGTCGCTCGGCCCCGTGTAAAAAAAAATGAAGTTCGGGCGGGTTCGGATTCCGAGGAACCGAACCCGCTCATCTCTAATGCAGAATGCTGTTCTGCTGAGACATCTGAGGGAGAAGGCAGGCATGGATGTCCTGGCATGGTTAGCAGCATGGCAGCAGCTAATCCCTGGATGGATCTAATCTCCCCTCTACTGGTGGGAACCCTGCGAGCATACATTTCCCTGCTTGGCACCGGTGCAGAGGCTTCTGAATGTGTATTAGAGAGTGCTGCCCACCACCACCACAACTTCTGTGGTTTTGTGGAGGTGGGAAGGAGGACACTTTCATGCTTTTCAGTGTGGGTGAGGGAGTGCCAGCCACTGCTGATCTGTGGATATTAGTGGATGAGCATGATATCCACTAATATTCAATATGCTGAGGAGGGTGTCTAGGGAAGTCTGCTGTATGCTTGCTATGCTGGGTCCTCCTCCTAGCCCTCCTCATGTATACAGATGCACACACTGTGCTCATATGAAAATACGTGTGTGTGTATATATATATATATATATATATATATATATATTGGGTTATGGGTACTTATATGTGCTAATTAAAGTGTACAATAATTTTAATAAAGATTCTGTTCAGTTTTTAATTTTAGTCACTTCTAAATATCAGATAAAATTATTGTCTTGGCTTCTACCCCATAATAGGCCTCTTGTCAGTTTGGGCCTAGATTTAGAATAGACAGGTAGTTAATTTCGGTGGGCGCTTTATTACCATCTTGTGGAACTAAGTTCTCACTGCTTTCAAATGAAGGCAGCTACCATTTTTATATATATATATATATATATATATATATATATATATATTTATTTGTAGGATGAGTATTGTGTTGATTCCTAATTAACTGTTTTGAGTACACCCAATAAATTTCTATACGTATGTGACACTTAATGCAATTTAATATCAATAAAATAAATTAAAACAATCCACAAAAATTGCACATAATACTTTCCTTATAGACATTGTGAACACCCTTAGGTGTCAGTATACAGCCAATTAGGCCAATTGTCAGATAAATTCTTTTAGCAATAAAAGATTTTACACCCAACGCATTTAGTCTGTGGCGACTTCTTCAGGGGTGTCTTAGATGTGGAAAAGGAACAAGAACAAGAAAAAATGGTGTCTCAATACCAGGAAAAAAGTAACATCTTACAAAATATAATTGTTTAGAGTATGAAAATGGTATAGTGACTCTCAATAAAACTAATTTCAGTTGTCTTTAATCAAGCTGAGTATAAATTCTTAAAGTACACCATTACATTGATGGTCCATTAATGATCGTTAATTGAAAGACTCTAGGTCTTAACATTAAAGATATAATGCATATATTATATAGTGACATGTGTATAATATTACATATTTTGATACTTACTATGTTGTATTTTAAGGAGAGTCCCAATTATACAGTGCATCCGGAAAGAATTGACAGCGCTTCGCTTTTTCCACATTTTGTTATGTTACAGCCTTATTCCAAAATGGGATAAATTAGTTTTTTCCCTCCAAATTCTACACACATGTATATAAGTATTCACAGCATTTGCCATGAAGCTCAAAATTGAGCTCAGATCCATCCTATTTCCACTGATCATCCTTGAGCTGTTCCTACAGTTTAATTGGAGTCTACCTTTGTAAATTCAGTTGATTGGACATGATTTGGAAATGCACAAACCTGTCTATATAAGGTCTCACACTTGACAGTGCATGTCTGAGCACAAACCATGAAGTCAAATGAATTGTCTGTAGACATCTGAGACAGGAATGTCTCAAGGCAGAAATCTGGGGAAGGGTACAGAAAATATCTGCTGCTTTGAAGATCCCAATGAGCATAGTGGCCTCCATCATCCGTAAATGGAAGAAGTTTGGAACCACCAGGACTCTTCCAGGAGCTGTCCGGCCATCTAAACTAAGTGATTGGGGGAGAAGGGCCCTAGTCAGTGAGGTGACCAAGAACCTGATGGTCACTATGTCAGAGCTACAGCAGTCCTCTGTGGAGAGAGGAGAACCTTCCAGAAGGACAACCATCTCTGCAGCAATCCACCAATCAAGCCTGTATGGTAGGGTGGCCAGATGGAAGTCACTCCATAGTAAAAAGCACATGGCAGCCTGCCTGGAGTTTGCAAAATGCACCCGAAGGACTCTCAGACCATGAGAAACAAAATTCTCTGGTCTGATGAGACAAAAATTGAACTCTTTGGCGTGAATGCCAGGGCGTCATGTTTGGAGGAAACCAGGCACCGCTCATCACCAGGCCTTTACAATCTCTACAGTGAAGCATGGTGGTGGTAGCATCATGGTGTGGGGATGTATTTCAGTGGCAGGAACTGATAGACTAGTCACGATAGAGGAAAAGATGAATGCAGCAATGTACAGAGACATCCTGGATGAAAATTTACTCCAGAGTTCTCTTGACCTCAGACTGGGGTGATGTTTCATCTTTCATCAAGACAATGACTCTAAGCACACAGCCAAGATATCAAAGTAGTGGCTTCAGGACAACTCTGTGAAGGTCCTTGAGTGGCCCAGCCAGAGCCTAGACTTGAATACGATTGAACATCTGAAAATGGCTGTGCACTGATGCTTCCCATCCAACGTGATGTAACTTGAGAGGTGCTGCAAAGAGGAATGGGCAAAACTGTCCAAAGATAGGTGTGCCAAGCTTGTGGCATCATATTTAATATGACTTGAGGCTGTAATTGTTGCCAAAAGTGCATCAACAAAGTATTGAGCAAAGTCTGTGAATACTTATGTACATGTGATTAGTTTTTTATTTTTAATAAATTTGCAAAAATCTCAAAAAAACTTCTTCATGTTGTCATTATGGGGTATATTTTGTGTAGAATTTTGAGGGAAAAAATGAATTTATTCCAGTTTGGAATAATGCTGTAACATAACAAAATGTGAAAAAAGTGAAGCGCTGTGAATACTTTCCTACTTTCCGGATGCACTATATAGCTATATAGTGCCTGATTATGATTATTGATGTTTTGGCTTCTTGCAAGGTCATTAATATTCCTACATCTAGATGGTAAATTAAGAATTTCTTTTCATTTCTATTTATGGTGTTTTTTTTTATTTTTTTTATTCTACAAATTACTCATAGATACACTTACTCATAGATAGTAGTATGTCTATTATCTATTGGTGTTTTAATAGTCCTTTGTTTTTTTTCTTTACCGGGTCTGGTTGCATCTACCAAGGTTCTGGATTTAAACAGTTAAAATTAGTTTGCCTATTTGTACTGATTATTGATATGTGCAAATAAAATAAGGCAATCACTTGCTGGTTGATGTGGCTGAAAAAGCCAGCCTAAGCTCACCAATGCTTGGAACCTTGCATATTTACTGAACATTTCTATATCTAGGTGGCAAATAAATGTATTTGTAGTTAACCTTTTGTTTATGGGTTTGTGTTCTTGTTGATATAGTATACAAAAAGTTACTTACTTAATCGTGAACGCCTTCTAATGGTCTTATGTACCTTTACAGGGTCTTGTTGTAACCATCGGGATTATAAATTAGATAATAGCACTATATTCATATATTTCAATAGATAATTCATGTATTTCTATAAAACATTTATAGGCAAAATAACAGTAGTCACTTACTGGTTTAGAGCTGCCCCCTAGTGGAATTCTTCTGTTTATCTGAATCAGGTACTCTCAAGATCTTTACTTTAACCTAATTGTGTGGTTAATAAATACAAGTATTCGTGATCAGATGGCACCTATGGGACTGTTAATTGGAGTGATGTCATTGCGTTTAGGGCACTGCTGCACCCAATTTTGATGTTTCTCAAATGCTCCTGGATGCAAAATTTTATGGGATGTTTAGTTTTTCCTGTATAAAACATCCCACAAACACAGGTGATTCTATATATGACATAGGTGGAATTACAAGTATGTGTCCCTTTTAGTTTATAATATTTTTTATTTTCTTTGTCATAAATGACTGATGATTTATCCATAAACTTACAACAAATGCACTTAGTGCATGGGTAAAAGTCTGATTGTTTCAAAAAGAAATTTGTACACGTTACAGTTGCATCATCTTTAGATCTTAACATACTAGGGGCCAATATTCTCTTAAAGTTTGGTGCTTTACAAAATATAATAAAGGTCTAGGTGGAAGTTGTGGACCTAAGATTGGATACTTGAGCAAGATGCTCCAGTTCTACTCTAGTACTTTTTTTAATTTGTACATTTTCTTTGTTTTATTGTGTTATTAAGGGCCTGGCTCTTTGGATTTCATCTTTAATTTTAGGTTTAGGGCTTAGCAGCTCATTTCTGTTTCTATTGAAGGCCCTAGATCTTGCTTACTCTATTTTTTCTTTGTCATAACCTCATTCAATGAACCTTTTAGCTAACAGCTCAGATTAGTCCCAATAATGGTAATTTTCACTGCATTTTTTTTCCAATTCTTATGAATTGTCCACATGGGATGTTGGATTTCCAGCTTGGAAGATGACAACTTTCCACTGGGATGTAGCTGTTCGTATCTGTCTCTTTAAAGAAAGTTGAAGTTTTTATTTCTCCGGATGGTAAACCTTCCAATTTGAGGTTCAGGTAGTCTATACTATTTGAATAACTTTTAAACATGAATTTCAAATTATAGTTGTTGTTAATATAATCAATAAAGTTTTCAATGCTACTCTGGTCTCCTATCCAGATTCGAATTACGTAATCTATGTATCTTTTAAAGAATTTTAATGGTTTAATTCAAAGTCTGTGTTGTAAACAAAAAATTGTTCCCATTCTGCCATCAGTATCTTTGCATATGCAGGTGCAAGTTTGGTACCTATTGCTGTACCCTGAGGAAGAAACAACTCTCCTTCAAACTTAAAATAAATCTTATACTGTTAATAAGGAACATCTGTTTCTTATTGGTTAGATCACTATCTTGTTGGAGTTTATTTCACTTTCAGAATTGACAAATATAGGGCTTGGACATCAATTGTGACCCATTTTGAGCTTGGCTCCATTTTAGATTTTTAAGTTCTCTTAGTACACTGGTAGAATCCCTTAAGTGAGATTTGAGTTTTTTTTACATACAGTTTTGATGCTATAAAATGGGACACATTGGCTGTAATGGAGTTAATGCCTGATATAATAGGTCTACCGGGTTGGAGGGGGTGGTCAGTTTTTATTTTTATGGACTTTTGGTATGTGATAGAATGTTGCTATACGCAGATTCCTCATATATAAATAATCAAACAAACTCTTTTTCACATATAAAGCCATCAGATTAAGCTGTATTCAGCAGTTGAATTCATTCTTTCTGATAAGCCTAAGTTTGTTCCTCTGTCAATATTTTACAAGTAGAGGGGTCTTTTAGAATTTTATATGCTTCTATCAGATATTGTTCTCGGTTTTGAACCACCACTGACCTCCCTTTCCAAGCCTGTTTTATAACTACAGTGCTGTCTGTTTTCAACTGCATTACTGCTTGTTTTTCTGAAGGGTTTAAATTACAGTTTCTTTTATCTGTTTAAATATTTATTTTCCTGAATTCTTTGTTAAAATAATCACAGAATATGTCTATGTTGCTACTGTTAGACTCCACTGGATAGTATTTTGATGGGAATGAAACTACGGGTTTATTAATAGGTTCATATCCTACTTTTTGTATTAGATTTTTTTTTTAAATGGCTTTATAGTGTTAGATATCAAAAAAAAATGTCAAATCAATGAATAGATCAAACTTGTTAATGTGTGAATCAGGAGCAAATTTTAAAAATTTTTCTAAAATCTTACTTTGTGGTTCTGATAACTGTTTACTTGAGATGTTAAAGAATCCTGTTGGGTTGGTTCTTGCAGGTTTAATTGGGCTTTTCTTTTTCTTGTTGGCAAACCTCCCATTGCTCATCTTTCCTCTTCATTGTATGATCTACTTTTCCTTCCTTGGGGGGAGTCTATCCTGCAATTTAATTCTCCATCCTTTGAGTACGTGGGAACTCTATTTCTTTCCTCATATCTAAAAAATGCCTTCTTGTGGAGGATGGAGGTGAGTTTAGTGGTTCGTATCTATTTCTAGTATTTTGATTTTTTTATATTGATGTTGTTGAGGGACAAATCTTATTGGTCTCTTTTTATTATTTATTTTTACTTCTTGCTACCTATCATTTTCATATTGTCTGTCATAGTTACTCCTTGATCTTTGTCTATAGGGTTTCCTGTTGGATTCTGTATAGCTCCTATATCATGATCTACTGAGTTGCTGAGTTGCTACCTATCATTTTCATATTGTCTGTCATAGTTACTCCTTGATCTTTGTCTATAGGGGTTCCTGTTGGATTCTGTGTAGCTCCTATATCATGATCTACTGAGTTGCTGTTCATGAGGTCTATTCAGGGCCGGCTCCAGGCATGTTCGAATAGAGTGGCCGCGCGGGGCGCCACCCTTAATGGGTGCCGTGTGCTGGCGCCGCCATATTTATACCTGGAGCCGTCCCTGTGCAGCGCTACCCGGCCTTAAACTGTTGTGTACCAGTGCGCGCTGTGCGGTGCCGTTGTCTGACATCAGACGCCAGCGCTGCACAGCGTGCATAGCGCACATAACCATTTCGGAGACCACCCGCGTCCTCAGACAGCAACACTCCTTCCCCTCCCAGCGCCACAGGTATTGAGGGCATTTATGGACGGCACTGTGTGGGGTTATATCTGCACTGTGGAGTCATATCTGCACTGTGTGGGCATGGCACTGTGGGATCATATCTGCATTGTGGAGGCATTTTTGTATCTGGCACTGTGGGGGGCATATCTGCACTGTGAGGGCATATCTGCACTTTGGGGGCATTTATTTATCTGGCACTGTGAGGGCATTTATGTATCTGGCACTGTGGGGGCATTTATGTATCTGGCACTGTGGGGGCATTTATGTATCTGGCACTGTGGGTGCATATCTGGCACTGTGGGGGCATTTGTTATCTGGCACTGTGGGGGCATTTATTTATCTGGCACTGTGGGGCAATTATTTATCTGGCACTGTGGGGGCATTTATTTATCTGGCACTGTGGGGGCATTTATGTATCTGGCACTATGGGGGCATATCTGCACTGTGGGGGCATATCTGGCACTGTGGGGGCATTTATTTTTCTGGCACTGTGGGGGCATTTATTTATCTGGCACTGTGGGGGCATTTATGTATCTGGCACTGTGGGGGCATTTATGTATCTGGCACTGTGGGGGCATATCTGGCATTGTGGGGGCATTTATGTATCTTGCACTGTGGGGGCATATTTGCACTGTGGGGGCATTTATGTATCTGGCACTGTGGGGGCATTTATTTATCTAGCACTGTGGTGGCATTTATTTATCTGGCACTGTGGGGGCACATCTGGCACTGTGGGGGCATTTATGTATCTGACACTGCTGGGGGGCATGTCATGTGTAGCTGGCACTGCTGGGAGGCATGTCATGTGTAGCTGGCACTGCTGGGGGGGCATGTCACGTGTAGCTGGCACTGCTGGGGGGCATGTCATGTGTTGCTGGCACTGCTGGGGGGCATGTCATGTGTAGCTGGTATGGCTGGGGAGCATATCATGTAGTGTTCCCGCTAGGCTCTGTGGCTAGGCAATGTGTCTCAGTGCTCTACCTGGCGCAATGTGTCTCAGCGCTCTACCTGGTGCAATGTGTCTCAGTGCTCTACCTGGCGCAATATGTCTCAGTGCTCTGCCTGGCGCAAAGTGTCTAACATGCGCTGCCTGGCGCAAAGTGTCTAACGTGCTGCTCTGCCTGGCGCAAAGTGTCTAACGTGCTGTGCCTGGCACAAAGTGTCTAATGTGCTGTGCCTGGCGCAAAGTGTATAGGAGGTTCTACCTGGTGCAATGTGTATTAGCTGCACTACTGTGTGGTGTAATGTGAATTGCCACTATTATGTGGCCACGCACCTTACCCACGAAGCAACGCCCCTAAATTTTTGCTGCGCGCCTATGGCGCGCACTGTCCAAACTCTTGCGTGTAGGTAGATCAGCACCAAGCATTACAGTATGTACATCATTTTGCCCTCCTAACTTTAAAATGTGCCCTCCCTGTGATCAGCACCCTGCCCTAAAAAGTGAACACTATCATGTGTAGCTGGCACTGCTGGGGGGCATATTTTGTGTAGCTGGCACGGCTGCGGGGCATGTCATGTGTAGCTGGCACTGCTGCGGGGCATGTCATGTGTAGCTGGCACTGATGCGGGGCATGTCATGTGTAGCTAGCACTGCTGCGGGGCATGTCATGTGTAGCTGGCACTGCTGTGGGGCATATCATGTCTATCTGGTACTACACATTATGTGTATCTGGCGCTAAACTGTAGACATTATGTGTATCTGACACTACTATACTAGAGACATTGTGTGTAAGGAACACTACTGTGGCTGTTATGTGTAATGCTGCTAATTGTGTGCATAGAGGGGGTATGAAAATATATTTATTTATAGTCTAATAATATGAAGTTATGAAGCCACGCCCACTTTTCCTGGAGCGCACACGCCCTCGGAGCGCGGATAGGGGTTGGGGGGGGGCGCGCTTTTAAATTTTCTCACTCAGGGTGCTAGTAGGCCTGGAGCCAGCCCTGGGTCCATTAATGGATTTCACTCAATTGTGTACTCTGTTATTTTTATAGTCTTTTTTTATCTGTTATAAATTTTCTCTGTTTCCTTAATATAATGTCATCCTCTAAATTATTATTTTTTTTCTGGGCAATTTCTACTTCATTATTAAAAGTCTTATTCGTTTTGAATTTTGATAGATTAGATTCATATTTATGCATATCTTCCTCAATTTTTTCCCAGTACTTTTTTCCTTTATGTAATTAAGAGGTTGACTAGCTTTAGAAAGCTCTCTTCTAATATTTTATTCAATTTGGACATGAACTCGTCATTGGTGGTTCCAAATGTTGGATTTTTTATTAATCTGAGTCCTTTAGGTACTCTACCCACTTCTAGATATTTCTCAAGTGTGACATTATCATACCAGCTTTTTAATTCATGTGTTACATTTTTTTCCATACCATTAAGAAGGTTGAAAAATCATCCTCATCCTCGGTTATACCTGCTTCCATTTCATCATTTTAAAAATATTTTTACTATTTTGTGTCCTTTTTGACTTATCTCTAAAGATGGGCATTTTTAAAGAGCAGCAAAATAGGTTTTGGCAAATGGACACTCAACTGGATAATGGGTACTTATTTGCGCTAATTAGAGTGTACAATAATTATAATGAAGATTATTTTCAGTTTTTAATTTTAGTCACTTCTAATTATCAGATAAAATTATTGTATTGGTTTCTACCCCCAAAAAGGCCCCTTGCCAGTTTGGGCCTAGAATTAGAAAAGACAGGTAATTATTTTTGGGGAGCGCTCTATTACTATCTTGTGGAACTCAGTTCTCACTGCTTGGTTTTAAATTAAGAACCTTATATATAGGATGAGTATGGTATCGATTCCTAAGTAACTGTTTTGAGTATACCCAATACATTTCTATACATATGTGACACTTAAAACAATTTAATATCAATAAAATAAATTAAAACTATCCACAACCTTACAAGAAGTCTAAACTTCAATAATCATAATTAGGTATTATAGAGCTGTATAATTGGGAATCTCCTTAAAATACTACACAGTATCAAAATATTCAATTTTATTCACATGTCACTATCTAATATATGAATAATATATTTAATGTTAAGACCTAGATTCTTACAAATTTTAATGGATAATCAATGTAATGGTGCACTTTAAGAATTTATACTCATATTGATTAGAGACAACTGATATTAGTAATTGAGAGATACTATACCATTTTCATACTCTAAACAATGATAATTTGTAAAATGTTACTTTTGTTCTTTTTATTGGGAAACCCTTTTTTCTGTTCCCTTTCCACGTCTAAGACACCACTGAAGACGTCACCAGAGACTAAATGCATTGGGTGAAAAATCTTTTATTGCCGTCTAAAAGAAATTATCTGCCAATTGTCCTAATTGATTGTATACTGATACCTAAGTGTGTTCAAAATGTTTCTAAGGAAAAGCATTATGTGCAATTTTTGTGGATTTTTTTAATTTATTTTATTGATATAAAATAGTTTTAAGTGTCACATATGTATAGAAATTTAAAAGTGTGTGTGTATTTATATACTGTATGTATACATACATGTGTGTGTGGTTGTGTGTGTGTTACCTCAGGGGCATAGAAGTAATCGTTGTGTGCATGGAGGCAGTGGCGGATCTAGACTTCACTTTTAGGGGGGTCGGTTCAAGAATCATGACTCCTCCCCCTGATCATAGCTCCTCCCACTTAGAGATGCCCTTCCCGTTCGCTTCTAAAATTTCCTAATGTTGCCATTACTAATAAAATGTTGCCAGTTAGTGGAGAGAACCCTGCGCACTGGTGATACAGACTGGCGAATCACCATTCCTGCATAGCACACAGAATGAGCCGAAATTCACATTATACAACACGGTATGAGCCGAAATTCACATTATAACACACAGAATGAGCCGAAATTCACATTATAGCACACAAAATGAGCAGAAATTCACATTATAGCACACAAAATGAGCCGAAATTCACATTATAGCACACAAAATGAGCCAAAATTTACATTATAGCACACAACATGAGCCGAAATTCACATTATAGCACACAAAATGAGCCGAAATTCACATTATAGCACACAAAATGAGCCGAAATTTACATTATAGCACATAGAATGAGCTGAAATTCACATCAGATCCACAAATGACCCCAGCGGTGTCAGATACTCAAATGCCACCCATGGTGCCAGATACACACTTGCCCCAGCGGTGCCAGATACACAAATGCCCCCAGCGGTGCCAGATACACATGCCCCCAGTGGTGCCAGATACACATGCCCCCAGTGGTGCCAGAATACATATGCCCCCAGTGGTGCCAGATACATATGCCCCCAATGGTGCCAGATACATATGCCCCCAGTGGTACCAGATACATATGCCCCCAGTGGTGCCAGATACATATGCCCCAAGCGGTGCCAGATACACAAATGCCCCCAGCGGTGCCAGATACACAAATGCTCCCAGTGATGCCAGAATACAAATGCTCCCAGTGGTGCCAGAATACAAATGCCCCCAGTGGTGCCAGAATACAAATGCCCCCAGCCAGTGGTGCCAGAATACAAATGCCCCCAGTGGTGCAAGATACAAATGCCCCCAGTGGTGCCAGATACAAATGCCCCCAGTGGTGCCAGATACATATTCCCCCAGTGGTGCTTACCCTCCTGCTGCCAGTGCCACTGCTGCCGATTCCTGTCTCTGATGCTGAGGGGGAGCGAGCGCACTGCGTGTCTCTACTGCGCCTCCTTTCACTGAGTCCATGTCTCCGGCGGCCATTTGAAATATAGCGCCGGCTTGTGAGCCAATCAAAGCTCACGGGCCGGCAGCCAATCAAGAGCTGGTCCGTGAGCTCTGATTGGCTGACAGCCACAGACATTTAAAATGACTGCTGGAGACTGGGACACAGTGGGCAGGAGAGGCGCACGCAGCACTCTCCTCCCTTCAGCGTCAAGGAAGGAGACGGGAATCGGCGGCAGCAGCAGGCGTGTGTGCGGGGATGCCTGTGTGCACCAGGCATCCCCCGTGCGCACGCCTACACTGTCACTCTTCGTCTCCCCTTCCCCCGCCGCGCTGCACCGCTCTCCAGTCCGGCACCGTGGCGGGACCCGGCCATCCATCCCGATGCCGGTATGTGTAGGGGGGGCGTTTGCCCTAATCGCCCCCCGCTAAATCCGCCACTGCATGGAGGAGGGTGTGCTCAAGGGTGTTTGGCAGCAATTTTGTTACTGGGGGCCCTCACAAGTTCATTGCTCCTGATACCCCACAAGCCTTAATCCTGCCCTGTACAGTACAAATGCATGTGATAAATAAAACCATGCTAGCTGGCAGGTGCATTCTGTTGGGGCAGAATTAAATTAAAATGAAAAATACAATGTAAGCATGGTTTTTAAAGTGTCTTTTCAGGGGCCCTTTTATTAAAATACTACTTCACATATCAGTGTGTTTAAAGGTGTGTACACACTAGGCGATTTTAATGCACGATAACAATATTATCATGCATATCATATAGTGTGTATATACACTATAACGATAATGATGTGTGCTCCCGCGGATCTTTATTGTCAGTATTTACCAACTAAACATGCAGTCAAATTTAGGCTATATCGTTAAAGAATGCATGTTCGGGGCTGGGAGGAGTGACATCACTGAATGATATTGTTAATTATATCGTTCAGTGTTTATGCAATATATCTTTCATTCTGCAGCTGGGGAAATTTCAAGGGAAATCTTTATCTTTCATGGCTGAAAGTTACCTAGTTTGTATGCACCTAAGTAGGATGCTATACAATATTCATTGATATGGTTGTGTCAAAATTGTTTAATGTAATGGTTGCAGGCCTTAATATGTCACATCTGGAATTACCAGTATTTCACCGGGTGTCAGGATTCTGGTATCGGTATCCTGACTGCTGGGATCCCAGCAGCCAGCAACTTGAATGCCTCCCCTCTGACTCATTACCTCCCCCCAAAGCACAAACACTACCTTTCAAAGGACAAAATGGGGGACAGGGGTTTATATAGGGTGTGTGATGCTTAAATCAGGGGACTTTGGGGTGACAATGGTTTCTTTCACACTGTGCAACTCTCATGTTGGAACTCTCATTCAGGTTGGTTTAAAAACTCAGCTGTTTCCTGGTGGAAAAATTTAGCAAAAAGTCTCACGAGAATTATGTTTGGGACTAAAAACTTACATGAGAGTTACATTTTTGCCTGAAAACTCAGACCCTATTACATTTGCTGAGTTCCAGAATAAGCTTGCACATTTAAATGTCCGAGTTGATGACAGTTTTTCTCTAACACTAAACTCAGAGCCTATTACATTGGCCCAATATATTCACCTTTACATGCGTGAGACTTTTCCTACTGTATGTACTTTCATGTCACAAATTTGCCCACTTTTAAATGTTCTCTTATGTGTACAACTACATACTGTAATGAGAGCTATGACTTTCTGAATACAAATATTTAATACTTTCAGTTAATAAAATTGTATAATTGTCAACTAAAAATAAGCATTTCTCACTTCAATTATTAAAATGTAGATTATGGTTATGAGCCACCTGTGTTTACAGATGGCTTGTTGAGAGATTAATCAGGGCATCTAAAATCAGGCTGTTTCATGTAATGGAATGTAAAATAATAATAAGCCTACACCTTAGACATCAAGGAAAGTGTGTTTTCCAAGAAGGCTACATGAAACATAAAAAACTATCTTGATTTAATCACTTGATAAACAAAAAGTAATGGAATTTCTGCAGGGAAACAGTGACTAATAAATTCCTACTAATTATAATGTATAATAATTAGAGAACATATTATCACGCTCCATAATAAATAAAGCACTTAAAATCAGTAGAGTCATTTTCTTTCATTTTTCCTTTAGCTTGTACAGTGTCCTTAAATAAAATTGTTAGTTTACATTACAAGGGGTATTGTCTAAGGTCTTTCTCACACTCAAAATAAATGAATTAATTACACACATTTTTATGAAGATGAACTTCATATATGGGGCAGACCCACTGCACACTTAAGGAGCAGGGTCACAAGCACACTTGATGAAGGATGGGAGCAAGAGCAAAATGGTAAAGCATGGGCGGAAACAAACTTGGGAAGGGATGAGGGCATAGGCACACTCGAGAAGGGATGGTGGAAGAGGTGCACTTCAGTTGAGGGGCACACATAGGAAATGTATGTGTGCTTTATTACTGCAGATTAGGAATCAGTATGGCATGGAAAGAAGAAGAGAGAGGAAAAGAGGAGGAGAATGAAAAAGGAGGGTAAGGAGCAGGGAACAGGAAGAGCTTATGGGCAGACTGAATCCAATGATAAAACAGCCCAAGGCATGCAACTCCCATGCTCCATCACTCATCTAAATCCCTTTCTGTATCTGATCACTCACTGTTAGTGTCAAGCTGGCAGTGCTGGGGATCCACGGCAAGCTGGTGATCCCAGCAGCAAGCTGCTTCTTAGTCACAGACCAATAAGAAGCAATTTGCAGTAGAAATTTTCTGGCTCGGATCTAAGATCTGAGCCCACCACTTCACTGATCCAAAGGAATCTTAGCAGAGGCTTCAGTTTTCCCGCCTTGCTTGAATTCCAAACTAAGGCAAAACGTCATCATACCTGGTGTCGGATTCTTGCATGTTTTGTATTCTACAGTATATAAGAACCCCACGGCAATGGCTCGGTGTCATTTCTCAATGTTCACAATGTTATACTGGCTGCTGGGCTATACTTTCTTCATTGTACTGTGTTTATATTAGAAATGTGCACTGGACCATTTTTCCTGGATTTGGTTTTGGCTCTGATTCGTCGTCCGTGTTTTTGATTTGCCAAACCGCCCTGAATGGTTTTGGATTTGGATTTTTCTTTTTTAAATTTACTAAAAAAAAACTTTAATATCTAAATTTGGACTTTTTTATTACTAGAGTATTATTAACTTCAGTAACATTAATTTCCAGTCATTTTCAGTAAATTATTGACCACCTCACAGCTTACAATATTCTTTACACCATTATTGGGAAAAGGCTGCAGTGACCTGGTTGGTTACTAAGCGACAGAGCAGCGGCACAAACATATGGCAGTTTGTGCACATCTTTTAAACATTGCCACGCAGCAGTGACAGAAATTAACATTGGTGCAAGATGGAATTGTCCTTGAGCCCTCCCTCCCACCATAATGTTGTTTATTAAAAAGACGTACAGTTTAAGAAACCATGCACTTCAGCTACAGGGACTGACAGTTTTGTGGCTGAAGTGCTTACTTTGTTTGGGCCCCAACATAACAGTATTTTGGAAGGACTACCTCTGATCACTAATGAGGAGGTTGATGATGAGGGTGTTATTTATATTATAATCTTGTAAAATTAATTTAATGAACTCGCTGCAAATGACGTAACATGGAGGAGATGCCTAGATGGCTAACGTTCCTACCTCTACTCATAAAAAGAACAGATGCCTTCACAAATATTGTCAGGATTTGGGTAAAAATAATCCTACATCCAAAAGGTGGATTATTTGTTTTTATGCCCAGGCATCACAATGGCTTTCTTTTTATCAAGGGGCAAGAACTGCAGCCACTGGTGGCTGAATTACTCAAACAACATCATCAACATCCTCCTCAGCGACAGATAGTAGTACAAGCATATCCTCCTCATCATGTTCCACTATCTAATATGGACACCCTTAAATGTTCCTCAGGAATGTTTGATGTTTCTTTATGCGCAGTTTGTTCTACTGCCATAGTTATTTTAATTTTTTTACACCTCTTCTAGACTCTGAGTGGAAAGTTCTTGCATCATCATGAGAGGCGTCATAAAATACATATAATATATCTATTGTTTTTGTACTGGTTGGTTGGTGCGCTTTACTCAAGTGCATTTTGTTCACTCACATGCATCTGTAAGCCCTGTGATCCACACAATTGGAACCGAGCTGCAGGTTTAAATATAGAAAAATAAAATATATATAATATATCTGTTGTTTTTATAATGGTGGTTTGGTAAGCTTTACTCAAGTGCAACCTAATGCTAGTGCAGAAGCTCCTGCCACCAATCATGATGATGATGCTAATCCAGCAACATCATCTACTAAAGCAGATGCTCATGGGCACCTCCAATAAAAGGGAAAGTTTACTGCAGAAAACATAAAATTGGCAACATGCCATTCACCACATTCAGTGTCAAGGAAAGGCTCGGGCCTTTGCCTTTATTTCTGATTGGTGGTTCTGCAACTGTCAGTGAGACATCTTCTGCCTCTCATGAGGATGTAAGCCCTTTTCACTCAGAGTCTAGAAGAGGTGTCAAAAAAATTAAAACCACTATGACAGTAGAACAAACTGTGTGCTCAGAACCGTCAAACATTTCTGAGAAAGGTTTAGGGGTGCCCACATTAGTTATGTGTGAGTCTGACATTTCTCACACTGTCCTCATAGGGAAGCCTCTTTCACCTCCATCCACCATTTCTGCACAATCTGCACATGCGGGCAGCAGTACAAGTAAAGATGGTGATGATGAGGGCATAATAGAAACTGAGGATTAATGTGTGGAAGTGGAACACGATCAGGAGGATATGTGTGTACTACTATCTGACACTGAGGAGTAACATAGTAACATAGTTACTAAGGTTGAAAAAAGACAATTATCCATCAAGTTTATGTTAGGACAAGTTATATTAACTATAATGCATGCATACGCACAGTGGCGGTTCTTGCCACGGGCAAGCTGGACTTTTGCCCGGGGCGCCGCCTTCCGGAGGGCGCTGGCGCCATCCGGAGGGCGCCGCACCGTGGCAAGATCCGCCACTGCTGCCCGCTGTGTCCCCCGTCCGCCTCCGCTGCCCGCTGCCGTCCCCGTCCTCGGCGCCTCCTGTGAAGGGAACTAGACGCTATGCGTCTAGTTTCCCTTCGTGGAGAGTAACTGCTGAGCGGTGCGCGATGACGTCATCGCGCACCGCACAGCAAAGGTCCTCTCCACGAAGGGAACTAGACGCATAGCGTCTAGTTTCTCTTCGTGGAGAGGACCTTTTGCTGTGCGGTGCGCGATGACGTCATCGCGCACCGCTCAGCATTCAAGCGGCGCTTTCAATGTACAGGGGGCGTGACTCACCACGCCCCCTGTATTAGGCCACGCCCCTTTCCTGCCCGGGGCGCTCTGCGCCCTTGAACCGGCCCTGCATACGCACCATAACCCTGAATATGGATGTGGACGATGTTGTCTGAGTAAGTCAGCCACCAGTGGCTGCAGTTCTTGCCCCTTGATAAAAACAAAGCCATTGTGATGTCTGGACATAAAACAAAAAAAGAACCTCTTGGATGTGGGATTATTTTTACCCAAATCCTGACAATGTTTGTGAAGGTATCTGATTTTTTTGTGAGACCAAAGTTAGCAGAGGTAGGAACGTTAACCATCTAGACACTTCTTCCATGTTACGTCATTTGCGGCAAGTTCATGAAATTTATTTTACAATATTAAAATGTAAATAACACCCTCATCATCAACCTCCTTATTAGCGATTGGTGGTTGTCCTTCCAAAAAAATTGTTTTGTGGGGGCCCAAACATATCAAGCACAAAAGAGGCAGTCAACACTTATCCAACATAAAAGTGGATGGTAGGGCCCAAGGACAATTCCATCTGATAACACATTTCTTTTTTTAATGGCCTGTATTTTGGGAGGGCATTGGGGATGGTCTTTACATTACTAATTTGCAAGACATTTTTAAACAGATATACATGTGTGTTTGTGCATTTGCTTTGCTGCTTAGTTCAGCTAGCCAGCCATGGCTAATACTGGTGAAAAATATTGTGAACTGTGAGCAGTTCAAATTTAATGTAAATGACTAGAAATTAATGTTATTGAGATTAATAATATAGTAGGAACTAAAAAGGCCCACATTATGTAATTTTAGCAGTTTTTATTAATTAAAAAAAATACAGACCCAAAACCAAACCCAAAACATGTGAGGGCGGTTTTGCAAAACCAAAGCAAAAAAAGGTTAATACAGATCCAAAACCAAAATTTGGGGTTGGAGCACATCTTTAGTTTGCAGATGGGATCATCGGTATTAACTGTACCCCTCAGATGGCGGCCTTGTAAGACACTAACAGTAAGTATCTCATGAAAAGTGAAGGTCCCAGGTCTGTGTTATCACTTGTTGGGGTGAAGTTGTGGGGCCATTCTTCCTGTAATTTTTTTTAGAAGCATTGCATCACCACTTTTTAAAAATATGCAGAATATTAAAGCTGAAGTAAGCAACTGACACAGCAGCTATATAAACAAGAAATAGAGTAATATTTATTTTTAATCTTACTTAAATCTTGCTCAATCAAATGTAGTATCATATCTTGGCCACTAGGGATTCTCTTCTAATTTTGTAGAGTGCACGTTTTACCACAGAGGCTGGCTATGCCATCTTGGACCCACTCAGAGTTTAATTGCTTAATATATTAAATTGATCAAAATTTCCAAGTCATTGAGGTCTTTGATGATCAATTATGAAGCTGAAAAAGCTGTGGCTCCCACAGTACAAATGTCATATTAGAGCATCACAACCAAACACTTATTTAAATTCAGCTGTACCCATACATAACATACATTAGGATGTCAAGGATGGCATCAGCTGTGGAGATGCAAAATTTTAATCCTTTCAAACCTTTCAATGGCAGGAGATAAGTTAATGTGAAGTGCATAAATGCACTTTGTTTTTGCCCAGAAAAGATAGATTATGTGTTTCAGAATGAGATAGTTAAATGAACTTTAATGTGAGAAAATAAACATTTATTAATTCCAGCAGTGGATAGTACATCTGTTCAGAAATAACTGCAGATCTTTTTCTGTATTCGGAGATGTAACCATCCCTACCCAACTGCTTGTGAAAGTAGCTGTCATCACTCTTAGCTTCACACAGAAAAAAATAGAAAATGCAGGTGCACTCTCTATACTAAAAACTGCTACTCATAATAATTAGAATAGTAAACTATGCAATATACTGTAAGATAGAGTAAATTAGAGGTGCTTAGCATATTTTTGGCCACAAATATGAACCCACCAACCATGACCAGGTGACCTCATCTGGTGGATCCCTAACACTAAGGATCAAGTTCAGGGTGTGAGCCCCCCCCCCCCCCCCCAGGCCAGCAGAAGACAAAAGCCCAAAAGGTTTAAGTGGTAAAATGTGGTACATTAGTAAGAAGCAGCAGCTTTTGTGTTGAGAGTGTTACAGAACTTAGAGATAATTATTACCTCTCACCTACAGTATGTAACACACAGGGAATCTCAGCCCAGACCAATTCTACTTCCTTCTCTCCCCATGTCTCTACCTCCAGCTAGCCTTCTTTTTCCATCTCCCATTTGCCTGGACTATTACTGTGCACTGCACAGTTTTTGAAGGAGATATGGATAACATGAGTACCTGCCATGTACTGACTGTACTGTAATAGAGACTATGGGCGGGATTCAATTCTTTTCACCCCTTTCCACACTCGTTCTGTTTCTGCCCTCAGGGACATTGTATCATTATTTCAGCTCGCTACGTCCAGAGTAGCGAGGCACCTAACCCTTTACACAGCTAAACCTGATTACTATGGGCGCAATATGCACGATAACGGAGATCATTTTAGAAAGGAAATTGGGCGTGATATATCATTTGAATCTCACCCTATGTGTAGCAGAGCTGTACAAACAGATTTTATGCAGTCTCTGCGCAGCACAGGACTTACTCAGCCACTGCGATCACATCAGCCTGTCCGGGACCGGAATTGACGTCAGAAACCCTCCCTGCAAACACCTAGACACGCCTGCGTTTTTCCAGACACTCCCTGAAAATAGTCAGTTGACACCCACAAACGCCTTCTTCCTGTCAATGGATCTGTCGCACAAACCCATCGTTGAGCGGCGATACGCTTTGCACCCATGCGATGCACCTGCGCAATGTGGTGTATACGCTTGCACAGTTTGGACCTGATCAGCCGCTGTGTGAAAATGCACAGCAGCGATCAGGTCTGAATTACCCCCTCAGTCCCTACATGACTAATGTTTACAAGACCTGACTTTTTCACATGAGGAACTAATCTCCACAGAATTAGAAGGATATTAGTTTAGCCTATAAAATGGATGCCACCATTGTGTACAACTGACAGGTATTCTGTACTTAGAAAATGTCAACTATTAATGCAATCCAGTTGTACAAAAACCTCTCCTTATATATTTCTCACATTGCTTTTAACAAAGTAACTTCACAGATTGCATATGTAAATTATTTATAGATTTATTTATTTATTTACATTTATTTATATAACACCAGCATATTCCATTGCACTTTATAATTGGGAACAAAACATTTAAAAAAATAAGGTTGTGTAATAACAGGTAGGGCCTTGCTTGCAAGCTTACAATCTATAGGAAAATAGTTTGATACGTGAAGATAAGTGCTACAAAATGGTCCAACCAGATGAGCTATGAAGCATTAATACATCACAGGGCCTAATTCAGACCCGTTTGCTGCAGCAGCGACCGAAGTCCGAAGGCCTTTGAGTTGTGTGCACGCGCACCTCGTGAAGCCCAGTGAGCTGCGAAAGCAACTCAGGGCTGCGATCTCCTCTGCTTGATTGAGGGGCAGAGGTGGTCACGGGGCAGGAGGGAGCGTGCCAACGGCATTAGAATGCCATTGGTGGGGTGCGGTAAGGACAACACAGGTATGTCCTGACTATTGCAGTGGTGGGCCGCGTCAGCTGCATGATGTAATACACAGAATGCGGCGGTAGCTGCCTGCCAGTGGGTGCTAAAGCATCGACGGCGTGCGATGCTTTCGCACCCATGCAGGGGGAAGGGGGTTGGGGCAGGGCCTGACATGCGGGGCGGACTAGCCATGTGCTGTGCATCCATCTGCATGTCAGAGAAACTGATCGTCTGATTCACCCCCTTTACTGCTTCCACATTCAATAAATATAGTAAATATAGTAAATACATTTGTTAATGAAACAAATAAACACGTATGGATCATTTTTTATTATAGCAGAATTATATATATATATATATATATATATACTGTATTGTAAAATGGGTACCTGAAATAAGGACTTGTGAGGCAGGTCTTCCGCTTACAGCACAAGGGGGTAAATTTACTAAGGTGGGAGGTTTTTTAGAACTGGTGAAGCTGCCCATAGCAATCAATCAGATTGTATATATTATTTTCTAAAAGCAGGTAGATAAATGTTAAGACGAATTTGATTGGTTGCTATGAGCAACATCGAGTTCAAAAAATGCCTCCGAATGCCACGCGAATGCCTCTGCCTGTCAGTCAGGCAGAGGCATTCGCATTACTGAGATGCGATTACATGGGTGTGCGCACAGGGCCAATGTTTGGGGGTATGCGATTGCACAACCTGAATACGGACCATAGTCTTCAGGTGGGTTTATTGGCATTAATGAACACATTCTCATGGATGTGACCTGTTTATGTGTGTTATAAGTTGCTTGTTATAGACTATACTTCAGTATGCTGTGCCCCATGATGAAGGTGCAGCCATGCACCGAAACAGCTGTTAGGCTGCATGACAGAAATGTTGCCTGAGTACATTCAATCCATATTTCACTTGAGATGTGCAGTGGACACTTTTGGGGTTTTGTGTTTTGGTTTTGGTTCTATTGTAGATACCCGCTCATGTTTTGGATCTGGATTGGTTTTGCCAAAACCACCCTTTTGGGTTTTGGTTTTGGATCTGGATGATATTTAAAAAAAACCATAAAAACAGCTAAAATCACAGAATTTGGGGGTAATTTTGATCCGACGGTATTATTAACCTCAATAACATTCATTTCCACTCATTTCCTGTCTATTCTGAACACCTCACAATATTGTTTTTAGGCCAAAAGGTTGCACCGAGGTCACTGGATTTTGGTTTTGGATCTGGATGATTTAAAAACAAACAAACATAAAAACAGCTAAAATCACAGAATTTGGGGGTAATTTTGATCCTACGGTATTATTAACCTCAATAACATTCATTTCCACTTCCAGTCTATTCTGAAACCTCACAATATTGTTTTTAGGCCAAAAGGTTCACCGAGGTCGCTGGTTGACTAAGCTAAGGGACACAAGTGTGCGGCACAAACACCTGGCCCATCTAGGAATGGCACTGCAGTGGCAGACAGGATGGCAGTTTAAAAAAAAATAGGCCCCAGAGAGCATATCGGATTTAATGCTGGGATGCAAATAAACTGGCGTATACCACAGGATCAAGACTGGATTTTTTCCCCTCCACGGAGTCTAGAGACTTATTTTGTGAAAATCTCGTGGGTTTCTTTTTTTCCATTTTTTATTGCATTTTTATTTACATATTTTGTAATAGATGCCTTATTTTTGTTTTTCACAGCTCCAAGTTACACGCATGTGAGCATATCTGTGCGTCCCAGTTACACGCATGTGAGCATACCTGTGTGTCTTGTTTATTTTATTCATATTTTATTTTTAAATAAAGCAGCCCCTTAGATGTTTCAGCAGCCACTCCTGAGCCCCCACCAAAGCCCCGGATCGGGCAAGTTGAGATCAGGTGGGTTCAGTAAAGAAATAAGCATGATTGTGCAGTGACTTTTTTAGTTATTGAGCCCTTGCCCTAGTGGAGCTCAGGGCTGCCATTAGAAATTGTGGGGCCCAGGACAGACAAAAGAGACAGTCCCCCCCCCCCCCTCAAAATAAGATTCTGCCACACCACTCAATACCTATATGATGTCATATATTGTGATATTAAATATAGGTGAAGTCTTGCAGACCTACAGGAACGGTTCACAGAGAGCTGGTGCACAGTTGCAGGCTTGTTTTAAAAAGTCTTCACTCTGCAGCTCTCTGGTAATGGTATTAGGAGCCAGGGGTGGGCTCCCCTCTATGTAAGGGCCCGGCACACCAGTCCCCACAATCCCCCCCTGATGGCTGCCCTGGTGGCGCTTACTACTCTACAGTCAAAACTCATTTCATACTATAAGTAAAAATGTGAGAGGAAGCAATGCTAACCTCTGTGCCCACAGCATGCCTCAGCCTGGCAAGCCAGACATCTTCCTGGCCGTAAGCCACCATGAGACTCCATACTGGGCCTTATTCAGTAACTGTTTGTACCTCACATGGGTTCCTGGCCCATCTAGTGCTGCAGTGCAATGGAAAGCTGATGCAATGCAAGATCACTGAAACTCTGTTTTTCTAACACCACGAGGTCTTGCGATAACCCTATGCAGCCCTTAGGAAAAGAAGATCCCTGTACAACAAATGCGCATCTTCTAAATAAATAATCCTAAAATGTGGAATATCAATAATTGTGGTTGACTAATTGGAGCCATTCATTTTTGTGAGTCCCTAACGTGAAATAATTCAGAAGAACCTCTCTCTAATGCTCTGGCAGAAAATCTCACTTTTACCTCTCTGGCAGTTGCGCTTGATTATGATTCAGTCTCTTCTGAGTCACACTGAGTTTGGCCACAAATGTGGTCTCTCCCCACTTAATTAAAAACACTTTCTCAAAATAGCAATTTCCATTTCCACCTTTACGGCTATGTTTTCACAAATCTATTTGTGATGTTGAAGCTTGTTTCACATCTGCTCTAGGCTTTAATTTGAACCTAGGATCAAGTACAGCAGCACCCCTGGAATTATATGGCAGCACCTCTGGACTTATACAGCATAGGCAGCACCCCTGGAGAATTACACAGCACGGCAGACAGGCAACAGCACCCCTGGACTTAAATGGCAGTGGGGCAGCACCCTTGGACTGATAAGGCAGAGGGGCAGCACCTCTGAAATGATGTGGCAAAGGAAAGGCATGCAAGATGGAATTGTCCTTGTGAAATGTTTTATAAACAGAACATGCACACTTTAACAAACCTATCATTTCAGCAACAGGGTCTGCCACACGACTTTGGCTAAATGATTGGTTTATTTGGACCACCACCAAAAAAAAGCAATTAATCCCTTCTTGCACAATCTGGCTCTACAGTGACAAGATGTCGTCCTCATCTACAGATTCCCCCCTTCGGTATTTACATCCTCATCCTCACAGAGAAATAATATTCAAACAAACCACATCATTTAGGTATCAGTGGACTGCTTACACTATTACCCAATGTTTCTGATCTTGACAATGACTTATGATTAATGCGATGCAGGTGACATACAGTGTAAGGGAGAATGTTCCTAGGTGTTTAATGTCCTTACCCCTACTTATTATGGATTGACAAAGGCAATACATGGCTTGACACCTGTTGTCCAGATTTGTGGAGAAATAATTCCACACTGATGAGGTGACTTTTTTTTGTATTTTGCCCAGTCATGACTTTTTCATCCCAAGGCCAACAACTGTCTCCACTGGTGTCTTATTCAAACAAACCACATCACCATCAGAATCCTCATCATCAACTTCATCTGCAGCGCCAGCTACACCCATCTACTCTGCATCCTGGTGTACTTCTACAGTGACATCCTCAATCTAAATATCAGCAACTGGACTGGCTGTGCTCCTCCCAGCACTTGCAGATGGCGTGCAAATGGTGGTAGGAGCCTCCTCTTCCCATACAGTGTTGTGAAGGTCAGGCCTAGACATTGCAACCGCAGACGTTGCCAGCACCCCTGTATTTTCTCAAAACCCATGTAATTTTACAGCATATAAAACAAGGCCAGTGTACATTTATTTTCACTGCACCCCTGTATTTTTACAGCATACAGGACCAGTGTACTTTTATTTTAACAGCAGCACTCCTGTATTTTTACTGTATACAGGACCAGTGTACTTTTATTTTAACAACAGTATTCCTGTATTTTTACAGTATACAGGACCAGTGTACTTTTATTTTAACAGCAGCACCCCTGTATTTTTACAGCATACAGGGCCAGTATACATTGATTTTCACTGCACTTCAGAATTATTACAGCATACAAGATAGGGCCAGTGTACTTTTTTTTAACAACAGCACCCCAGAATTTTTACAGCATACAAGACAGAGCCAGTGTACATTTATTTTACTGCATCCCAGAATTTTTACAGCATAAAAGACAGGGCCAGTGTATATTTATTTTACTGCACCCCAGAATTTTTGCAGCATACAAGACAGGGCCAGTGTACATTTATTTTAATGCACCCCAGATTTTTTATAGCATACCTGCCAGTGTACTTTTATTTTAACAACAGCACCCATATATTTTTACAGCTTCCAGTACCAGTGTACTTTTATTTTAACAGCAGCACCTCTATATTTTTACAGCATAAAGGGCCAGTGTTCATTGAATTTACTGCACCCCAGAATTATTCTAGCATATAAGACAGGGCCAACATACTTATATTTTAACAACAGCACCCCAGAAATTTTACAGCATACAAGACAGGGCCAGTGTACGTTTATTTTATGGCACCCCAGAATTTTTACAGCATACAAGACAGGGCCAGTATACATTTATTTTACTGCACCACTGTATTTTTACAGCATAAAAGATGGAGCCTGTGTACATTTATTTTACTGCAGCCCAGTGTTATGTGGACTACAGTGTTCTATGGGCTATCTGATTGTTCTGGTGGTGACGCTCATACAATTACCCTTGACCAGCAGTCTTTTAGCCTCCTGCAGCCAAAGACTTCACCTATCACCTTTCCAGGGCAGAATAGGTCCACCCTGTACTCAGATGAACCCAGGTTTTATGTATAGACAAGGTGGATATTGGAGGCTGGGCAAGAGTAGGTTGCAGTATGGTAAGACATACACTGAACTAGAGATGAGTGGGTTTGGCTTGTTGAGATCTGAATCCCCAGAACTTCACGTGGTTTACACGGGTCCGAGGCAGCCTCGGTTCTTCCCGCATTACATGCAAAACCCGAACGGGGGAAAACATCATCATCCCTCGGTTGGATTCTCGAGAGATTTGGATTCCATATAAAGAGCCGCGCGTTGCCGCCATTTTCACTCATGCATTGTCGAGATAGCGAGAGGACGTGGCTATGTTCTCTGCCTGAGTAGCCCAATATCAGCTAAATCTCAGCTCAATATCTGTGCTCAGTATCAGTGCTGCATTATGGTGACCAGTATATATATAGTAGTACAGTACAGTAGTCCATTGCTGTATTTTGCTGCTCAGTGTCAGTTCTATTATCCTGAACAGTGCTCAGTATCTGTGCTCATTTTTATCATTGCTGCATTGTGGTGACCACTGACCAGTATATAGTAGTACAGTACAGTAGTCCATTGCTGTATTTTGCTGCCCAGTGTCAGTTCTATTATCCTGAATAGTGCTCAGTATCTGTGCTCATTATTATCATTGCTGCATTGTGGTGACCACTGACCAGTATATAGTAGTACAGTACAGTAGTCCAGCACTGTTCTCACTGCCCAGAGTCAGTTCTATTATCCTGAACAGTGCTCAATATCTGTGCTCAGTATCAGTGCTGCATTGTGGTGACTAAAAGTTCAGTGTCTTGTGCTGCATCTTGCTGCTGTAGGGTGCTGTGGTAGTGTCCTGTCACTGTGCATAGGTCATCATCATTCCAGTCACAGTGGTATCTGGTATCTATCTAGTGGCATCTATTTCCAGAAATTACTGCTGTCTAATTCCAGATATATTACTGGCATATAATTCCACACATTAAAAAATGGAGAACAAAAATGTGGAGGGTAAAATAGGGAAAGATCAAGATCCACTTCCACCTCGTGCTGAAGCTGCTGCCAATAGTAATGGCAGAGACAATGAAATGCCATCAACGTCGTCTGCCAGGGCCGATGCCCAATGTCATAGTAGAGAGCATGTAAAATCCAAAAAACAAAAGTTCAGTAAAATGACCCAAAAATCTAAATTAAAAGCATCTGAAGAGAAGCGTAAACTTGCCAATCTGCCATTTACGACACGGAGTGGCAAGGAACGGCTGAGGCCCTAGCCTATGTTCATGGCTAGTGGCTCAGCTTCACATGAGGATGGAAGCACTCATTCTCCCGCTAGAAAAATGAAAAGAGTTAAGCTGGCAAAAGCCCAGCAAAGAACTGTGTGTTCTTCTAAATCACAAATCCCCAAGGAGAGTCCAATTGTATCCGTTGCGATGCCTGACCTTCCCAACACTGGACGGGAAGAGGTGGCTCCTTCCACCATTTGCACGCCCCCCTGCCAGAGCCGGATTAAGGGGGGGTCCCGGGGATACGTACCCCGGGCCCCCCTTTCCAAAAGGGCCCCCTGCCACACCACAGATCGGATCTTTCTTCAATCCGATCTGCGGTGCAGCGCTCACGAGCCCCGGCTCCCCGCTGCCCTGTCCCTCCTCCTCCTTCAGTATAGCGTGCGGCCAGTGCCGTTTAGCGGCGGGCGGCTCACTTTGTGACTACTTATCTCCTCCCTCTCTCTCCCCCGAGCGCTCCTGCTCGGGGGCGGGGCTTCGCGGAATGACGCGTTTGCGTCGTGATGTCACAACGCAAACGCGTCATTCCGCGAAGCCCCGCTCCCCGAGCAGGAGCGCTCGGGGGGAGAGAGAGGGAGGAGAGGAGATAAGCATCAAAGGAGGAGGCGGCCGGCGCGAGGGACGTGAGTCGGCGGGACCCGAAGAGCGGGTAGATGTAAGTATTTTTTTTTCCCCTCTCTTTCTCTCTCTCTCTTCCTCCCTTCCTCCCCCCCACTTGACACCTGCCTGCCGCACTATGTAAAATGAGGATACCTTCCGCACTGTGTAAAGTGGGGGCACCTGCCGCACTATGTAAAATGAGGATACCTTCCGCACTGTGTAAAATGGGGGCACCTGCCGCACTGTGTAAAATGGGGATACCTTCCGCACTGTGTAAAATGGGGGCACCTGCCGCACTGTGTAAAATGAGGATACCTGCCGCACTGTGTAAAATGGGGGCACCTGCCGCACTGTGTAAAATGGGGATACCTTCCGCACTGTGTGAAATGGGGATACCTTCCGCACTGTGTAAAATGGGGATACCTGCCGCACTGTGTAAAATGGGGACACCTGCCTGCGTACGGTGTAAAATGGGGACACCTGCCGCACTGTGTAAAATGTGGATACCTGCCGCACTGTGTAAAATGGGGGCACCTTCCGCACTGTAAAATGGGGGCACCTGCCGCACTGTGTAAAATGGGGATATCTCCCGCACTGTGTAAAATGGGGATACCTGCCGCACTGTGTAAAATGGGGGCACCTGCCGCACTGTGTAAAATGGGGACACCTGCCTGCGTACTGTGTAAAATGGGGACACCTGCCTGTGTACTGTGTAAAATGGGGACACCTGCCGCACTGTGTAAAATGGGGACACCTGCCTCCGCACTGTGTAAAATGGGGATACCTGCCGCACTGTGTAAAATGGGGATACCTGCCGCACTGTGTAAAATGGGGACACCTGCCTGCGTACTGTGTAAAATGGGGACACCTGCCTGCGTACTGTGTAAAATGGGGACACCTGCCTGCGTACTGTGTAAAATGGGGACACCTGCCTGCGTACTATGTAAAATGGGGACACCTGCCTGCGTACTGTGTAAAATGGGGATATCTGCCTACCGTACTGTGTAAAATGGGGATATCTGCCTACCGTACTGTGTAAAATGGGAACACCTGCCTACCGTACTGTGTAAAATGGGAACACCTGCCTGCGTACTGTGTAAAATGGGGACACCTGCCTGCGTACTGTGTAAAATGGGGACACCTTCCGCACTGTGTAAAATGGGGACACCTTCCGCACTGTGTAAAATGGGGATACCTGCCGCGCTGTGTAAAATGGGGATACCTGCCGCACTGTGTAAAATGGGGACACCTGCCTGCGTACTGTGTAAAATGGGGACACCTGCCTGCGTACTGTGTAAAATGGGGACACCTGCCTGCGTACTGTGTAAAATGGAGACACCTGCCTGCGTACTGTGTAAAATGGGGACACCTGCCTGCGTACTGTGTAAAATGGGGATATCTGCCTGCGTACTGTGTAAAATGGGGATATCTGCCTACCGTACTGTGTAAAATGGGAACACCTGCCTGCGTACTGTGTAATATGGGGACACTTGCCTGGTGTAATGTGTAAAAAGGGGACTTTTTTATTTTTACTTTTCCCCCCTGTGGTGGGTGTGATGATATCAGACGAGACCACGCCCCTTTTAATCAGGCCACACACCCTTGTCGGGAGCGTGCGCGCATGCTTTTTCTGGCTATATGGGGGGGGGGGCTCGCAAATTTTTTTATTAGCAAGGGGGGGGGGCGCATTTTGAAATCTCGCACTGGGAGCCAAATTGTCTAGAAACGGCCCTGCGTGCGGCGCACTAATGACGGAGCCTCAGGCTTGCTGAGCCGGACAGCAATTGGACAACTGAGCCGTCGCTCAGCTGCGCTGACTACAGCTCTAAGAAGAGTGCTCTAACAGCTGTAGTCAGGGCAGCTGAGCGACGGCTCAGCTGTCCAATTGCTGTCCGGCTCAGCAAGCCTGCGGCTCAGTCATTGGCGCGCCGCACGCTGAACTGAAGGAGGAGGGATTCTTAGATAAATTTTATATATATATATATATATATATATATATATATATAAATCCCTCCTCCTTCAGTGGACTAAAAAACTAATAAAAAAATAATAATTATAATAATAAAAAAATAATATATATATATATATTTTTTTAATTAGTTTTTTAGTCCATGGGGGCCCCCTGCAATTTAGTACCCCAGGCCTCCCGGGGCCTTAATCCGGCTCTGCCCCCTGCAAGTGCTGGAAAGAGCACCCACAGTCCAGTTCCTGATAGTCAAATTGAAGATGTCACTGTTGAAGAAAACCAGGATGAGGATATGGGTGTTGCTGGCGCTGAGGAGGAAATTGACAAGGAGGATTCTGATGGAGAGGTGGTTTGTTTAAGTCAGGCACCCGGGGAGACACCTGTTGTCCATGGGACGAATAAGGCCATTGACATGCCTGGTCAAAATACAAAAAAATTACCTCTTCGGTGTGGAATTATTTCAACAGAAATGCGGACAACTGGTGTCAAGCCGTGTGTTGCCTTTGTCAAGCGTAATAAGTAGGGGTAAGGACGTTAACCACCTAGGAACATCCTCCCTTATACGTCACCTGGAGCGCATTTATCAGAAGTCATTGACAAGTTCAAAAACTTTTGGTGACAGCGGAAGCAGTCCACTGACAACTAAATCCCTTCTTCCTCTTGTACCCAAGCTCCTGCAAACCACACCACCAACTCCCTCAGTGTCAATTTCCTCCTTAGACAGGAACGCCAATAGTCCTGCAGGCCATGTCATTGGCAAGTCTGATGAGTCCTCTCCTAACTGGGATTCCTCCGATGGCTCCTTGAGTGTAACGCCTACTGCTGCTGGCGCTGCTGTTGTTGCTGCTGGGAGTCGATCGTCATACCAGAGGGGAAGTCGGAAGACCACTTGTACTACTTCCAGTAAGCAATTGACTGTCCAACAGTCCTTTGCGAGGAAGATGAAATATCACAGCAGTCATCCTGTTGCAAAGCGGATAACTCAGGCCTTGACAACTATGTTGGTGTTAGACGTGCATCCGGTATCCGCCTTTGGTTCACAGGGACTTAGAGAATTGCTTGAGGCAGTGTGTCCCAGGTACCAAATACCATCTAGGTTCCACTTCTCTAGGCAGGTGATACAGAGAATGTACAAAGACATCAGAAAAAGAGCCACCAGTATCCTAAAAAATGCAGTTGTACCCAATGTCCACTTAACCACGAACATGTGGACATGTGGAGCAGGGCAGACTAAGGACAATATGACTGTGACAGCCCACTGGACAGATGTATTGCCTCCCGCAGCAAGAACAGAAGCGGCGGCACCAGTAGCAGCATCTCGCAAATGCCAACTCGTTCCTAGGCAGGCTACACTTTGTATCACCACTTTCCATAAGAGGCACACATCTGACAACCTCTTACGGAAACTGAGGAACATCATCGCAGATTGGCTTACCCCAAATGGACTCTATTGGGGATTTGTGACATCGGACAACACCACCAATATTGTGCGTGCATTACATGTGGGCAAATTCCAGCATGTCCCATGTTTTGCACATACAATGAATTTGGTGGTGCAGAATTTTTTTTTAAAATGACAGGGGTGTGCAAGAGATGCTGTGGGTGGCCCGAAGAATTGTGGGCCACTGTCGGCATTCAGCCACCGCGTGCCAAAGACTATAGCACCAGCAAACACTCCTGAACATGCCCTGCCATCAGATAAAGCAAGAGGTGGTAACGAGGTGGAATTCAACCCTCAATATGCTTCAGAGGATGGAGGAGCAGCAAAAGGCCATTCAAGACTTTACATCTGCCTACGATATAGGCAAAGGAGGGGGAATGCACCTGACTCAAGCGCAGTGGAGAATGATTTCAACATTGTGCTAGGTTCTGCAACGCTTTGAACTTGCCACACATGAAGTCAGTTCCAACACTGCCAGCCTGAGTCAGGTCATTCCCCTCAGCAGGCTTTTGCAGAAGCAGCTGGAGAGATTGAAGGAGGAGCTAAAACAGAGCGATTCTGCTAGGCATGTGGGACTTGTGGATGGAGCCCTTCATTTGCTTAACCAGGATTCACGGGTGTTCAATCTGTTGAAATCAGAGCACTACATTTTGGCCACCATGCTCAATCCTAGGTTTAAAGCCTACGTTGTATCTCTCTTTCCGGCAGACACAAGTCTGCAGATGTTCAAAGACCTGCTGGTGAGACAATTGTCAAGTCAAGCAGAATAGCTCATCCTTCATTTTCTCACGCCACTGGAGCTGCCAGGAAAAGGATAAAATTTCCAAATCCACCCGCTGGCGGTGATGCAGGGCAGTCAGGAGCGAGAGCTGACATCTGGTCCGGACTGAAGGACCTGCCAACGATTACTGACATGTCGTCTACTGTCACTGCATATGATTCTGTCACCATTGAAAGAATGGTGGAGGATTATATGAGTGACAGCATCCAAGTAGGCAAGTCAGACATTCCGTACGTATACTGGCAGGAAAAAGAGACAATTTGGAGGCCCTTGCACAAACTGGCTTTATTTTACCTAAGTTGCCCCCCCTCCAGTGTGTACTCTGAAAGAGTGTTTAGTGCAGCCGGTAACCTTGTCAGCGATCGGCGTAGGAGGTTACTTCCAGAAAATGTGGAGAAGATGATGTTCATCAAAATGAATTATAATCAATTCCTCCGTGGAGACATTTACCAGCAATTGCCTCCAGAAAGTACACAGGGACCTGTGATGGTGGATTCCAGTGAGGACGAACTACTACTCTGTGAGGAGGGGGATATACACAGTGAAAGGGGTGAGGAATTGGACAATGAGGAGGAGGTGGACATCTTGCCTCTGTAGAGCCAGTTTGTGCAAGGAGAGACGGATTGCTTCTTTTTTGGTGGGGGCCAAAACCAACCAGTCATTCCAGCCACAGTCGTGTGGCAGACCCTGTCGCTGAAATGATGGGTTTGTTAAAGTGTGCATGTCCTGTTTATACAACATAAGGGTGGGTGGGAGGGCCCAAGGACAATTCCATCTTGCAACTCTTTTTTTTATTTACCTTTGCATTATGTAATGTTTGGGGCCAATTTTTTTAAGTGCCATCCTGTCTGACACTGCAATGTCACTCCTAGATGGGCCAGGAGTTTGTGCCGGCCACTTGGGCCGCTTGGGTTAGTCATCCAGCGACCTCGGTGCAAATTTTAGGACTAAAAATAATATTGTGAGGTGTTCAGAATAGACTGGAAATGAGTGAAATTATGGTTATTGAGGTTAATAATACTATAGGATCAAAATTACCGGCAAATTCTATGATTTAAGCTGTTTTTGAGAGGTTTTTGAAAAAAAAACCCGAATTCAAAACACACCTGAATCCGACAAAAATTCTTAAGGGAGGTTTTGCCAAAATGCGTCCGAATACAAAACACGGCCGCGGAACCGAATCCAAAACCAAAACACAAAACCTGAAAAATGTCCAGTGCACATCTCTACACTGAACCCTATATAGATACTGCTGTACTACACATGGACAGAGAGAAATATCTGAATGCACATGAGTGCAACAATGCACAGGTTAAAATTTAATCTTAATGCAATCAATATGCATATACTACAATGCACAGGATGTTATTAGCAACAAGACTGTATATACATGTACAATGCATTTGGTGTTATTAGCAGCAAGACCGTATATAAATGTAACAATGCACAGGATGGTATGAATAATAAATAATTTAGCAGTGAGTTCTAAAGGAGCTTGGCAGAGCAAGGCAAGGTACAGATAACAAGATTACTTTACGGCAAGAGACCCCTAGATTCCAGTCAAGACAGGACAATGCAAGACAAAGCAAGGTAAGGCTGGTGATATAGATATAGATATAGATTCAACAAGGAACCGTGACTGGACACAGGAACTATAAGGAACCATAAGCTTCAACCTATAACTGGCCTCAGATGATGGGCAGGCTGGGTAATAAAGGAATCAAGCCCCTATCAGGATGGCTGGAAGCCAGACACAAGGTAATGGCCTAATTATCTGACAGGTGAGAATGCACAGGCCACACATACTATAGACAGGCTGCAATAAACCAGACACAAGGTAATGGCCCAATTATCTGACATGTGAGACTGCACAGACCACACATACAGGAGACAGGCTGCAGTTACACAGACTCACCAAAGTTGGCCCATAACAGTACCCCAAACAAGTACACAAGAAAACCTGGAATGCTAACAGAATACAACAAACTCACAACATAAAAACATAAACAGGAATGAGCCACAGCGGTGGCTCATGACACCCAGAATTTTTACAGCATACAAGACAGGGCTAGTGTACATTAATTTAACAACAGCACCCCTTAATTTTTACAGCATACATGACAGGGCCAGTGTACATTTATTTTCACTGCATACAGGAGGACAGTGCCCCTGCCCAACACAGTGACAGCCAGGACAGCAACATCCATGTACAGCTGCAGAACCCCTAACAGCACATGAAACACCAGTGACAGCCAGTACCGTCATGACAGCACCCCTAACAGCACAGATACACCACAGTGACAGGAGCAGCACCCCTACAGAGCACACACTGATCACACCTGACGCCACCACCCACAGAGAGACAGAGGTCTGTCTCCCTCACTTTCCAAGTCTGTAGTGAAAATGGCGGCGACACGCAGCTGTTTATATGGAATCCAAAACCCTAGAGAATCCGACAGCGGGATGATGACATGTTGCCTCGTTCTGGTTTCCGAGTCTGGCAGGAAGTCCCGAGCCGGACTCGGAAACTGGCTCGGGACGGGATGGTTGGGGGGTCAGTTATCTGAGAACCAAACCCGCTCATATCTATATTTCACAAGTGTCCATGAAGAGTGTTAAGTATCAGTGCTGCTTACAGGTATTTGCACATTTTTTCTTGTTTAAACTACAGTATGCATTTTCTTTACTTGAGACCAAAATTTTAATTAATGCTGCACTCAACTGTATAACAGCAATGCTGGCATTTTTTTGTTTTCTTTCCAGCTTTCACAATACTTTGTGTACTGTATATGATTGACCAAGCAACCAAAGATACAAGGGCATAGCTACCATAGGTGCAGGGAGTGCAGCTGCTATGGAGCCCAGAGCGGAGAGGGGCCCACCTCTCCTGTCACAGTTACATGTATTATATCCAGTACACTTTTCACCATTTCACCATTGGGTGATACATAGTGGCCCTTACAAACGTTTGACTTGGGGCATACGATATATTTAGTTATTCTTTAGGACCTGCTCATTGTAATGTGGTATAATATGGACTAGGGTACTTTAATATGGCATAATATGAAATGGGGGCACTGCAATGTGGTATACTATGAACTGGGGACACTGTATGTAATAATGTGAATTGGGGGTACTGTGTGGCAAAATGTGTACTGGCAGACCTATAATGTGGCATAACATGAACTAGAGCACTACTATGGGGCATAACATTAACTAGGGATCTATGATGGTTCATAAAATAAAGTAAGGAATGTTTTTTTATTTAAAATTGCAACCACATATTTACATATTTAAATTTGTACAATTTCAAATAAACAATAAGGTAACAGCATATTCCATATATAGTTCTGAACAAGTATTAAATAAACCAAAATGTTTACATATACCACATAATCATAAATTATATTTAAAGAAGAAAATAACAAAACAACCTCTTTTAGTCCCTTCCTTTCCACCCAAACCCTTCCCTTCTGAATCCTCCTCTAGATTCTAGACTTCTAGATAATCTTTAGTCTAAACCTCCTTTTTCCTGCCCCTTTCTCAAGGAGCACATACTTAACTCCAAACTCCCACAAATTCATTCTCCCTCCACCATCATCCATCCATCCATCCCCATTCATACCTTTTCAGCCCCCATTCATCCACCAATACATCCCCACTCACTCTCCTCTCAAACCAAGGCTACAAATACTAAACAAAGAAAGAATAGAGCATGTTTATAGCCCATCCAATACATGCAAACCATTTCCTCAAAAATATAGTTATACAAAACCTAAACAGAATTGAAAGTGCAAAAACAGTATCAGCCAAAAGACTGGAAAGAAGGAAGTCATACAACGGGATGCGGTCAAGATCCCACCAGACGGAATCCCAGCGGTCAAAATACAGATGCTGTAATCCCGACTGGCACAATCCTGACATATTCTCCCTCCGTGGGTGTCCACGACACCCACAGAGGGAGAATATAATAGTGTGCTGAGCGTAGCGAGGCACCGTGCCCGCAGCGTGGTGAGCGAAGCGAGCCCACAAGGGGCTGCGTTCCGCTCGCCACCCCTGTCGGGATTGTGTGGTCGGGATTCCGGCATCGGTATTTCGACCGCCGGGATCCCATCCAGCGGGATTTAGTACTGATCCCCATCCAACACCCACTAAGGTGTCTTCAACTGGAGCCACAAGCGGGACCAGTTGGCAATGTCTAACCTCCCCCTCTCAAACTCCATCATTTTCCTCACCTCATGCTGAATTAAAGCTACCGCCTCCCTACAGGAAAGGACATTGCAGCTCAGAGATACTTGACACCGTGCATTCCATATGTGATACCTAACTGCTAGACTAACTAGAAAAAAAGTGCTCAACTCAAAAGCCTTGTACTGTACCTTTTGAATGTTCCATAGGCCCATTCTGGGTAACTCAGGCCCGATAGGCAAGGAGTACCTAAAGTTCTTGAAACTTCCTTATAAACTCCTATGTCAAAGGGACACCGCAGAAAGAAGTGGTCCATGGCCTCTTCTTCTCCCAGACATTCCTCCCGCTGACACCCGCAATCCTTGGAACTTCTAAATCTTATGTTCCCCCTAACATAGAGCTTCCCTTGAAGGGAGAGCCAGGCAATGTCCCTAAATTTTAACAGAATTCTTTTTAACTGAACAGAGAGATTCCCTCTGAACAAACATCCCCTGGACAATCCCTCAATGCCAGAAGAACAAGAAAGTGGGTTTGCAAGATCCTCTTTTCCAACTCTCTCCTCCCAAGGTCTCTTTGCTCCTCCACTCCCAAGCCCCACTGCCTTATTACCTTCAGGCACTGAATCCCATAGATCAGGAGGTATCCTTTCCTTGACCAAGAACTTTTCAAGTGACCACTATCTAGCCATGCTCCAAAGAAAGGGACCCCCATTCCCTGAAACCAGCTAACCACTGAGGTGGGGTTTCTAAAAACAGACTTCCAAAATTAATTTTCAAAAAAGTTGTTATGAAGAAGACCTCAGGATTTATCATCTCGAGTCCCCCCTCTTCCCTCGGTTTGTAGGTTATTCCTCTCTTAAATATGTTCATCTTGTTCCCCCATAACAACATGAAGAACAAGGAACATAACTTGGTCCACCTGGATCGTGGCAAAAAACATACATAACTGACATATAAAAATATAAGTAAAAATACAATAAAGTAGGGTACTACTATGGGGCATAATATGGGCCATAACATTAACAACTGCTCTGGACAGCTATCTCTCTAGAAGCATTGGGACGGGGGCCTCTTCAAAATGTTGCAATGGGGCCCACAAATTTCTGGATATGCCCCTGCAAAGATACACTATATTACACCTAGAGGATTGTGTGATTCTTGTCTTCTCTCTCTGTTGGGTCTATTTACTAAGCCTTGGATGGAGATAAAGTGCACGGAGATAAAGTACCAGCCAATCAACTCCCAACTGTCATTTTTCAAACCCAGCCTGTGACACGGTAGTTAGGACCTGATTGGCTGGTACCTTATCTCTGTGCCCTTTATCTCAATCCAAGGCTTTGTAAATAGACTCCTCTGTCTCCCTGTCTTTATATATATATATATATATATATATATATAAAGAAGACCTTTATCACGTGCTTTTTGCTAGAGCAGCACCTCACGGTAGAACCCCTGTTAGCGGGAACGATGAATTTGTAGGAAAAAGATGGACCCGGAGGGTGCTATACACATGAGATTGTCCAGATAGAGTCCATAAATAATTTGTATGGTAAATGTCCCAGCGTTGTATTCTTTATCAGACTTAATTCAATATTCGATTTGGGATGAAGACACAATTCTGATTGAGATTCAGCCAAAAGACAATCATCCTGTCTTTGGCACTGGAGAGATAGGATCACTGCAGGCACTTGGAATTTGTGTGCTTCCTGATCTCTTGTGAAGTGTTTGATCAGAGGTTCCAAAAAAATCTATCCTGGTTTTGTAGAAAATCACAATATCGGGATCACGGAATTGTTTGAAATTCTCCAGATCAATGAAAGTGACCAAACCCTGGGACTAGATTTGACTTTGAATCTCCTGTAGAGAGAAGTACATACATCCACTATAATATTTATTGGGTGGTTTTACCCCTGAGGAAGTCCGATTGAGGGACGAAACACGTAGGGTTCAAGGTGACTAGGATACCTTAATTACATTTGGGAGCCCCTACCACTGAGCTCACATCCTAGGGTTGTTGGTGGCACTGATTACATCTGTCCTGATGTATATTTGGTTCCTGGAAACACCTGTGTGATAATGCAAAATTGATCTGGCATTGTATTGTATTTTAAATTGGATGTTTCAACATCAATACATTATTATTAATCTAAGGCCTTTGGCCAACTGTTTTGGCTGTTCATATCCTTGGTGAGAGGGTATCATTACAGGAGGATTGTCTTTTGGCTGAATCTCAATCAGAATTGTGTCTTCATCCCAAGTTGAATATTGAATTAAGTTTGATAAAGAATACATCGCAGGGACATTTACCATACAAATTATTTATGGACTCTATCTGGACAATCTCATGTGTATAGCGCCCTCTGGGTCCATCTTTTTCCTATATATATATATAGTAAAATTATTAATTACTTTAAAATTACAAATTCAGCTTCATTCTTAATCTCAATTATAAACCTGAGTTACTGCTATGGACATTCTCCTACTAAAATTGCCAAGAATTCAATTGTGATAAATCATTTACTGTATGTACCACTAAATACTTGTCCATCCAAACTACTGTGATGTACTGCACTGAAATGTCTTGACGATGGATGTTTCCAATTACCTGCAGTATTTTAAAATTGAAAACATATTTGGATATCATCTTCTTTAACCTTTTATGTACGAGGCATTTGGGAAAATGTTCTCACTAGTGAGGACGGACCAATTTGCAATATATTAACATACATCAGTTAAGGTATTATTCTTGAAAATACATTGTACTTTACAACTTAGGGATATATAATTTTTTTTAAGTACACTAATAACTTAATCATGCCTCATGGACCCAAATATTTTAGAAACTACAGTATGCCCGCAAGAAAATATGATAGTGATATTAACATTTACACTAAGGACAGTGTCGGACTGGAGCATGAAGGGCCCACCAGGGAAATGCAGTGGTAGGGGCCCATACTTAGAGGCTTGGCTAGTCATTAGAGAGTACATGGCTTGGGCCCCTTGGTAAATATATATAGTAAATACTGCCAGTGCATGCATGATAATGTACCAGATTAATAACAGCAGTACACTGCAGAAAGTACACCATAGTCCTGTGCAGTATAAGGTATCATATACATATTGTATAATTCAAGTGCAAAATCTGATCCCTAGAGGAGGGGGTGGGGATCCTGGCAGTGGGGCACACAGGGGGATTTCCCTGTACCACTGTGGGCCAGTCTGGACCTGACTTAGGGTAAAGATGGAATAGGGTCTGGAGAGTGGACCTCATTCAGCTTCAGTTGCAATTTTTCTAAAATAGCAAAGCTGCAACTGACTGTGATTACATGCTGGGGGTCTCCAAGCACAGGACATGGCCGTTCGGTATGCTTATGGCCAGCAGCGATGCTGGAAGCCCCCCTGCCTTCTCAGCCAGGCTGCAAAGGCAGGTGCAGGGCAGCCATTTTTTTGTGATGTCACGCGGTCACCCTGAACCCACCCTATTTTCCACAGCATGCCCACCCAACGCTGAGTTGATGCCCCTGCAACGCCGGCTCTCTGCCATGTTCCGCACCACAATCGCCTCTGCCTGTCAATTATCTCCATTGCACTGCACACAGACTAGTCAGTAGAGATGAGCGCCTGAAATTTTTCGGGTTTTGTGTTTTGGTTTTGGGTTCGGTTCCGCGGCCGTGTTTTGGGTTCGAACGCGTTTTGGCAAAACCTCACCGAATTATTTTTGTCGGATTCGGGTGTGTTTTGGATTCGGGTGTTTTTTTCAAAAAACCCTAAAAAACAGCTTAAATCATAGAATTTGGGGGTAATTTTGATCCCAAAGTATTATTAACCTCAAAAAACATAATTTACACTCATTTTCAGCCTATTCTGAACACATCACACCTCACAATATTATTTTTAGTCCTAAAATTTGCACCGAGGTCGCTGTGTGAGTAAGATAAGCGACCCTAGTGGCCGACACAAACACCGGGCCCATCTAGGAGTGGCACTGCAGTGTCACGCAGGATGTCCCTTCCAAAAAACCCTCCCCAAACAGCACATGACGCAAAGAAAAAAAGAGGCGCAATGAGGTAGCTGACTGTGTGAGAAAGATAAGCGACCCTAGTGGCCGACACAAACACCGGGCCCATCTAGGAGTGGCACTGCAGTGTCACGCAGGATGTCCCTTCCAAAAAACCCTCCCCAAACAGCACATGACGCAAAGAAAAAAAGAGGCGCAATGAGGTAGCTGTGTGAGAAAGATAAGCGACCCTAGTGGCCGACACAAACACCGGGCCCATCTAGGAGTGGCACTGCAGTGTCACGCAGGATGTCCCTTCCAAAAAACCCTCCCCAAACAGCACATGACGCAAAGAAAAAAAGAGGCGCAATGAGGTAGCTGTGTGAGTAAGATTAGCGACCCTAGTGGCCGACACAAACACCGGGCCCATCTAGGAGTGGCACTGCAGTGTCACGCAGGATGGCCCTTCCAAAAAACCCTCCCCAAACAGCACATGACGCAAAGAAAAAAAGAGGCGCAATGAGGTAGCTGACTGTGTGAGTAAGATTAGCGACCCTAGTGGCCGACACAAACACCGGGCACATCTAGGAGTGGCACTGCAGTGTCACGCAGGATGTCCCTTCCAAAAAACCCTCCCCAAACAGCACATGACGCAAAGAAAAAAAGAGGCGCAATGAGGTAGCTGTGTGAGTAAGATTAGCGACCCTAGTGGCCGACACAAACACCGGGCCCATCTAGGAGTGGCACTGCAGTGTCACGCAGGATGTCCCTTCCAAAAAACCCTCCCCAATCAGCACATGATGCAAAGAAAAAGAAAAGAAAAAAGAGGTGCAAGATGGAATTATCCTTGGGCCCTCCCACCCACCCTTATGTTGTATAAACAAAACAGGACATGCACACTTTAACCAACCCATCATTTCAGTGACAGGGTCTGCCACACGACTGTGACTGATATGACGGGTTGGTTTGGACCCCCCCCAAAAAAGAAGCAATTAATCTCTCCTTGCACAAACTGGCTCTACAGAGGCAAGATGTCCACCTCATCTTCACCCTCCGATATATCACCGTGTACATCCCCCTCCTCACAGATTATCAATTCGTCCCCACTGGAATCCACCATCTCAGCTCCCTGTGTACTTTGTGGAGGCAATTGCTGCTGGTCAATGTCTCCGCGGAGGAATTGATTATAATTCATTTTAATGAACATCATCTTCTCCACATTTTCTGGATGTAACCTCGTACGCCGATTGCTGACAAGGTGAGCGGCGGCACTAAACACTCTTTCGGAGTACACACTTGTGGGAGGGCAACTTAGGTAGAATAAAGCCAGTTTGTGCAAGGGCCTCCAAATTGCCTCTTTTTCCTGCCAGTATAAGTACGGACTGTGTGACGTGCCTACTTGGATGCGGTCACTCATATAATCCTCCACCATTCTATCAATGTTGAGAGAATCATACGCAGTGACAGTAGACGACATGTCCGTAATCGTTGTCAGGTCCTTCAGTCCGGACCAGATGTCAGCATCAGCAGTCGCTCCAGACTGCCCTGCATCACCGCCAGCGGGTGGGCTCGGAATTCTGAGCCTTTTCCTCGCACCCCCAGTTGCGGGAGAATGTGAAGGAGGAGATGTTGACAGGTCGCGTTCCGCTTGACTTGACAATTTTGTCACCAGCAGGTCTTTCAACCCCAGCAGACCTGTGTCTGCCGGAAAGAGAGATCCAAGGTAGGCTTTAAATCTAGGATCGAGCACGGTGGCCAAAATGTAGTGCTCTGATTTCAACAGATTGACCACCCGTGAATCCTTGTTAAGCGAATTAAGGGCTGCATCCACAAGTCCCACATGCCTAGCGGAATCGCTCCGTGTTAGCTCCTTCTTCAATGCCTCCAGCTTCTTCTGCAAAAGCCTGATGAGGGGAATGACCTGACTCAGGCTGGCAGTGTCTGAACTGACTTCACGTGTGGCAAGTTCAAAGGGCATCAGAACCTTGCACAACGTTGAAATCATTCTCCACTGCACTTGAGACAGGTGCATTCCATCTCCTATATCGTGCTCAATTGTATAGGCTTGAATGGCCTTTTGCTGCTCCTCCAACCTCTGAAGCATATAGAGGGTTGAATTCCACCTCGTTACCACTTCTTGCTTCAGATGATGGCAGGGCAGGTTCAGTAGTTTTTGGTGGTGCTCCAGTCTTCTGTACGTGGTGCCTGTACGCCGAAAGTGTCCCGCAATTTTTCTGGCCACCGACAGCATCTCTTGCACGCCCCTGTCGTTTTTTAAAAAATTCTGCACCACCAAATTCAAGGTATGTGCAAAACATGGGACGTGCTGGAATTTGCCCATATTTAATGCACACACAATATTGCTGGTGTTGTCCGATGCCACAAATCCACAGGAGAGTCCAATTGGGGTAAGCCATTCCGCGATGATCTTCCTCAGTTGCCGTAAGAGGTTTTCAGCTGTGTGCGTATTCTGGAAAGCGGTGATACAAAGCGTAGCCTGCCTAGGAAAGAGTTGGCGTTTGCGAGATGCTGCTACTGGTGCCGCCGCTGCTGTTCTTGCGGCGGGAGTCCATACATCTACCCAGTGGGCTGTCACAGTCATATAGTCCTGACCCTGCCCTGCTCCACTTGTCCACATGTCCGTGGTTAAGTGGACATTGGGTACAACTGCATTTTTTAGGACACTGGTGAGTCATTTTCTGACGTCCGTGTACATTCTCGGTATCGCCTGCCTAGAGAAGTGGAACCTAGATGGTATTTGGTAACGGGGGCACACTGCCTCAATAAATTGTCTAGTTCCCTGTGAACTAACGGCGGATACCGGACGCACGTCTAACACCAACATAGTTGTCAAGGACTCAGTTATCCGCTTTGCAGTAGGATGACTGCTGTGATATTTCATCTTCCTCGCAAAGGACTGTTGAACAGTCAATTGCTTACTGGAAATAGTACAAGTGGGCTTACGACTTCCCCTCTGGGATGACCATCGACTCCCAGCGGCAACAACAGCAGCGCCAGCAGCAGTAGGCGTTACACGCAAGGATGCATCGGAGGAATCCCAGGCAGGAAAGGACTCGTCAGACTTGCCAGTGACATGGCCTGCAGGACTATTGGCATTCCTGGGGAAGGAGGAAATTGACACTGAGGGAGTTGGTGGGGTGGTTTGCGTGAGCTTGGTTACAAGAGGAAGGGATTTACTGGTCAGTGGACTGCTTCCGCTGTCACCCAAAGTTTTTGAACTTGTCACTGACTTATTATGAATGCGCTGCAGGTGACGTATAAGGGAGGATGTTCCGAGGTGGTTAACGTCCTTACCCCTACTTATTACAGCTTGACAAAGGGAACACACGGCTTGACACCTGTTGTCCGCATTTCTGGTGAAATACCTCCACACCGAAGAGCTGATTTTTTTGGTATTTTCACCTGGCATGTCAACGGCCATATTCCTCCCACGGACAACAGGTGTCTCCCCGGGTGCCTGACTTAAACAAACCACCTCACCATCAGAATCCTCCTGGTCAATTTCCTCCCCAGCGCCAGCAACACCCATATCCTCCTCATCCTGGTGTACTTCAACACTGACATCTTCAATCTGACTATCAGGAACTGGACTGCGGGTGCTCCTTCCAGCACTTGCAGGGGGCATGCAAATAGTGGAAGGCGCATGCTCTTCACGTCCAGTGTTGGGAAGGTCAGGCATCGCAAACGACACAATTGGACTCTCCTTGTGGATTTGGGATTTCAAAGAACGCACAGTTCTTTGCGGTGCTTTTGCCAGCTTGAGTCTTTTCAGTTTTCTAGCGAGAGGCTGAGTGCTTCCATCCTCATGTGAAGCTGAACCACTAGCCATGAACATAGGCCAGGGCCTCAGCCGTTCCTTGCCACTCCGTGTGGTAAATGGCATATTGGCAAGTTTACGCTTCTCCTCCGACAATTTTATTTTAGGTTTTGGAGTCCTTTTTTTTCTGATATTTGGTGTTTTGGATTTGACATGCTCTGTACTATGACATTGGGCATCGGCCTTGGCAGACGACGTTGCTGGCATTTAATCGTCTCGGCCATGACTAGTGGCAGCAGCTTCAGCACGAGGTGGAAGTGGATCTTGATCTTTCCCTAATTTTGGAACCTCAACTTTTTTGTTCTCCATATTTTATAGGCAGAACTAAAAGGCACCTCAGGTAAACAATGGAGATGGATGGATTGGATAGTTTACTAGTATACAATTATGGACGGACTGCCACGGTTAGGTGGTATAAAAAAACCACGGTTAGGTGGTATATATTATAATAATAATACAATTATGGATGGACGGACTGCCTGCCGACTGCCGACACAGAGGTAGCCACAGCCGTGAACTACCGCACTGTACACTGGTTGATAAAGAGATAGTAGTATACTCGTAACAACTAGTATGACACTATGACGACGGTATAAAGAATGAAAAAAAAACCACGGTTAGGTGGTATATATTATAATAATAATACAATTATGGATGGACGGACTGCCTGCCGACTGCCGACACAGAGGTAGCCACAGCCGTGAACTACCGCACTGTACACTGGTTGATAAAGAGATAGTAGTATACTCGTAACAACTAGTATGACACTATGACGACGGTATAAAGAATGGAAAAAAAACCACGGTTAGGTGGTATATATTATAATAATAATACAATTATGGATGGACGGACTGCCTGCCGACTGCCGACACAGAGGTAGCCACAGCCGTGAACTACCGCACTGTACACTGGTTGATAAAGAGATAGTAGTATACTCGTAACAACTAGTATGACACTATGACGACGGTATAAAGAATGGAAAAAAAACCACGGTTAGGTGGTATATATTATAATAATAATACAATTATGGATGGACGGACTGCCTGCCGACTGCCGACACAGAGGTAGCCACAGCCGTGAACTACCGCACTGTACACTGGTTGATAAAGAGATAGTAGTATACTCGTAACAACTAGTATGACACTATGACGACGGTATAAAGAATGAAAAAAAAACCACGGTTAGGTGGTATATATTATAATAATAATACAATTATGGATGGACGGACTGCCTGCCGACTGCCGACACAGAGGTAGCCACAGCCGTGAACTACCGCACTGTACACTGGTTGATAAAGAGATAGTAGTATACTCGTAACAACTAGTATGACACTATGACGACGGTATAAAGAATGGAAAAAAAACCACGGTTAGGTGGTATATATTATAATAATAATACAATTATGGATGGACGGACTGCCTGCCGACTGCCGACACAGAGGTAGCCACAGCCGTGAACTACCGCACTGTACACTGGTTGATAAAGAGATAGTAGTATACTCGTAACAACTAGTATGACACTATGACGACGGTATAAAGAATGGAAAAAAAACCACGGTTAGGTGGTATATATTATAATAATAATACAATTATGGATGGACGGACTGCCTGCCGACTGCCGACACAGAGGTAGCCACAGCCGTGAACTACCGCACTGTACACTGGTTGATAAAGAGATAGTAGTATACTCGTAACAACTAGTATGACACTATGACGACGGTATAAAGAATGGAAAAAAAACCACGGTTAGGTGGTATATATTATAATAATAATACAATTATGGATGGACGGACTGCCTGCCGACTGCCGACACAGAGGTAGCCACAGCCGTGAACTACCGCACTGTACACTGGTTGATAAAGAGATAGTAGTATACTCGTAACAACTAGTATGACACTATGACGGTATAAAGAAAGAAAAAAAAATACCACGGTTAGGTGGTATATATTGTAATACAATTATGGATGGACGGACTGCCTGCCGAGTTCCGACTGCCGACACAGAGGTAGCCACAGCCGTGAACTACCGCACTGTACTGTGTCTGCTGCTAATATAGACTGGTTGATAAAGAGATAGTATACAATACATACAACAATATACTACTATACTGGTGGTCAGGCACTGGTCACCACTAGTCACACTGGCAGTGGCACTCCTGCAGCAAAAGTGTGCACTGTTTAATTTTAAATTAATATAATATTATGTACTCCTGGGGGCTCCTGCTATAACAACCTGCAGTGCTCCCCAGTCTCCCCCACAATTATTATAAGCTTTGCCTTTTATACATTGATGTGCAGCACACTGGGCTGAGCTGAGTGCACACAGACTGAGTCACACTGTGTGACTGGCTGCTGCTGTGTATCGTTTTTTTTCAGGCAGAGAACGGATATAGCAGAGAACGGATATATATTAAAATAAATAAAAGTTAACTAACAACAACTGCACTGGTCACTGTGGTAAACTCTGTCTGACTCTGCACAATCTCTCTCTCTCTCTTCTAATCTAATTTCTAATGGAGAGGACGCCAGCCACGTCCTCTCCCTATCAATCTCAATGCACGTGTGAAAATGGCGGCGACGCGCGGCTCCTTATATAGAATCCGAGTCTCGCGAGAATCCGACAGCGTCATGATGACGTTCGGGCGCGCTCGGGTTAACCGAGCAAGGCGGGAGGATCCGAGTCTGCTCGGACCCGTGAAAAAAACATGAAGTTCGTGCGGGTTCGGTTTCAGAGAAACCGAACCCGCTCATCTCTACTAGTCAGTATGTGATCACTCAGGCATGAGCATTACTATGTGAGGCATAACATTAATAAAGGTGTCAGGGGTATTACTGTGTGTGGGCATTGCTTAATATGGTGCCGGAGGCATTACTCTGTGGGGCATAATATGGTGCTAAGGGCATAATATGGAGTCAGGGCATTACTGTGTGGGACATATTATGGTATCAGGGGTATTATTGTATGCAGTGTAAGGTAGTCTTTTCCTGCAAGGCCATGCCCATTGCAGCTAGGCCATGCCCATTGCATAGAGGCCACAGGCGCTTGCAAATGTATCCTTCGTGGAGTGACAGGGAGGCGAGCTCATTTTTTTAATGTTCACACTGGGAGCCAAATTGCTAGAAATAGCCCTGGTAAAGCATAAAGGTATAGTACTGGGGTGGTTTAAATTCTTTAATTAAAATTACTACCACATTGGCATTCCTCTGTCGGTATGGCACTGTAAATATTTTGGCTGTATACAGCATCAGTGTTGACAAATCATGCCAAACCCAAAGAAAGACACCAACGAGGAGAAAAGAGGAGGGGGGGGGGATATAAAAGGAAAAACAGAGAGAGAAAACCCAGTCAAAAGCTCATACAAAATAAAAGTATACATTGAGTTCAGTTAAATACATTTACTTTAATAATAAAAGAGAAATATTCTTAAGTGTATCTGAATACATATATCAATCATATGATCAACCCTGCAAGTGCAAACACAGGAATTCAGTGAAATGGCCAAAATAAAAATGATTCAAGCTGGGTACACACTAGATGATGTGCTCCATGTACTCAGTGTTTACCCTTGAACTCCTGGGCAAATAAGATTGCTAACAATATCGTTTAGTGACGTCATCCTGCACAAACCCCAAACATGACGCTTCTGACAATGTCGTCAGATCGACCTGCATGTACAGACGACAGAGGACATCGTTAACGACCCACTGGAGCACGCATTGTTAACGATATTGGGCCTAATTCTGAATTGATCACAGCAGCAAATTTGTTAGCAGTTGGTCAAAACCATGTGCACTGCAGGGGGGCAGATATAACATGTGCAGAGAGAGTTAGATTTGGATGGGGTGTGTTCAAACTGAAATCTAAATTGCAGTGTAAAAATAAAGCAGCCAGTATTTACCCTGCACAGAAACAAAATAACCCACCCAAATCTAACTCTTTCTGCAAATGTTATATCTGCTCCCCCCTGCAGTGCACATGGTTTTGCCCAATTGCTAACAAACTTACTGCTGCGATCAACTCAGAATTACCCCCCTTGTGCACAGACACTGGGTGATTATCGTTAGGATATGTCGTTATAGTCCACAAAGTTAAAAAAATCGTCTATTGTGTACCCAGCTCAAGAAAGACATTTGTGTAAAAATTGGGTGTATATTGCTGGTTGGAATTCTTTGCTTGTCATTTATATTTTTAGCTTTAGAATGGATTCAGCAATGGGTAGGTGGGAGGATAGCTTTAGTATCAGGGCATTTGTGTTAGTCACTGATTAAAACATCACATGGTTGAACATTATAGACATCGCATAGTTGGACTGTCGAAGATATTTAACGCATATTTATAAAACCAAAACAGAAATAATGAATGAATAATGAATGAAAATAAGCTGATCATTACCCCTCCCCCACGCTGCCCCGAATTTTCAATTATACTAATGACTATCCTTAGATTTTAAATATATATCTTTGTTTTAATTTTTCTCCTTAAAAAAAAACTCCAGCTATTTTTAAGAAAAAGGATTATTTTTCTTTTGTGTGATAACATATAGCTGTAATAAGCTAACACACATATGATGACCCCCTCCTCTTTAATATTTAAAAAGAAAAAGTGCAGCTGCGTTTTATATGTCTTTTTGTAGAAAGGATATGTTTGCCTAACACTGAATGGGCATGGGGACACAATGTACAATGATATTTCTTTAGTTAGTCCATGTGGACTCATCCTGTTCCTTCCAGATGTCTTTTGCAAATGATCAGAAAATTGTAGTAGCAAATACATGAAGCATTTTTATATTTTTCTCTCTCATAATTTACTGCAAGATGAAAATGTACTGGCTATAATCTGAATGGAGTCTGGATGCATATAAATGAGAGAATGTTACAGTATTACTTGCTTGTCTGTGGTTTTCAACTTTCATATCATAAAAGAGTTCACAGGGTCACTGTTCAGGGTCTTTGACCCAGTTGCTTCTTAGTTCTAATATCTCGTTTAAGTATTCTGAAGTGGGTGGACCAGAATCCAATTATTTTTCCTGTGTATCCATATTATATCGCTATAAAACACATCATCTGAGTAAATATAATCTTGCAGTTAGTAAGTGACAAATTATTTGATCTTGAGCACGTATTTATAATATCCCTAATTATTATGTCCATTATAATGAGTTGACAGACTTACGTTCTATTTTTGCACATGAAAATTTCTCGGGGAGATAAGATATGAGAAAGGGAGGTCATAAGATTTAGTACCGCTACTGAGAAGAGAAGCGATATTACAAATGAACTTTAATAATTTCTCAATGCTGTAATATGATCACACATTTTATATCTACCATAAACATTAAAAACTCAAGAAGGTGGCTCTTAATTAAAATGATATTTATTGCAAAATATCTCATTTCATGCTGAGCATAATATGCTGATACACACTTTTAATAGTTAAAGTACAGCATGCATCTCTTTTTAAAGACTAACTTCATTTATTAATAATGTTTAAATAACTGGATTTAAAATCTGTCACATATACAGCGATTCATTTAAAAAAAGTCTTATATTTTAATAGATATGACATTGTATGATGTTTATGAGACCAAATAAGTGACTAATACTCTTTGTATCATCTAGAGAATTTATTGGGGTGCAGGTGGGCACAAGGAGATTGGGCGTTGCCTGACAAGACTTTTAATTCCCCTACTTGCTGTTTGTATATACAGGTTGAGTATCCCATATCCAAATATGTATTGGCAGAAATGTATCAAACCTTCTAATGAGGACAGTTGGAGCAGTTGTTCTTAGCCCCCAATCAGCTTCTCACTCTCACTTTATATAATTTATTTGCTAAATGAAAGAAAAAATATGATTGGTTGCTATGGGAAAAATCTCTATTTGTCCTCTTTAAAAGGGTTGGTACTAAGGGCATTTTAAGAAAGTAGAGTGCTCATGTGCAGTCTCTGCATGGGGTCCCTACACTGTGGCAGTGAGCAGACTCTGGCTTTATACCAAAGTCTACTACGCATGTGCGGGTCTCCGGAAACATGGTGCCTGCACCTTGTTCCCGAGACATCTCTATTGCACATGCACAAATCACCAGAAAATGGCTGTGGAAGCTATTTTCCAAGATATTTATGTCTGCAGCGCCTGCTTCAGGACTCCGGAGGGTATGTATAATAATATGGGTGAAGATGGGGCAGTGTAGAACCCCCTGGACCCAGGGGTCCTTGTGTACCACACACCTTGTACCAATTATAGATGTGCATAGGGTTGTTACTAGTGATGAGCGGGTTCGGTTCCTCGGAATCCGAACCCCCCCGAACTTCAGCCTTTTTACACGGGTGCGAGGCAGACTCGGATCTTCCCGCCTTGCTTGGTTAACCCGAGCGCGCCCGAACGTCATCATCCCGCTGTCGGATTCTCGCGAGGCTCGGATTCTATCGCGAGACTCGGATTCTATATAAGGAGCCGCGCGTCGCCGCCATTTTCACACGTGCATTGAGATTGATAGGGAGAGGACGTGGCTGGCGTCCTCTCCGTTTAGAATAGAAATAGATAGAGAGTGAGAGTGAGACACTTGATTTACTGGAGCTTAGGAGTACTCAGAGAGTGCAGAGTTTACTAGTGACTGACCAGTGACCACCAGTGCAGTTTTATTATTATTTAATATAATCCGTTCTCTGCCTGAAAAAAAACGATACACAGTGACACAGTATACCATATCTGTGCTCAGCCTCAGTGTGCTGCATCATCTATGTATATCTGACTGTGCTGAGTGCTCACTGCTCACACAGCTTAATTGTGGGGGAGACTGGGGAGCAGTTATAGCAGGAGTACATTAACAGTGCACACTTTTGCTGCCAGAGTGCCACTGCCAGTGTGACTGAACAGTGACCACTGACCACCAGTATATTGTGATTGTCTGCCTGAAAAAGTTAAACACTCGTCGTGTGGTGTTTTTATTCTATAAACGCATTCTGCTGACAGTGTCCAGCAGGTCCGTCATTATATAATATATACCTGTCCGGCTGCAGTAGTGATATATATATATTTTTTATATCATTATCATCCAGTCTATATTAGCAGCAGATGCAGTACGGTAGTCCACGGCTGTAGCTACCTCTGTGTCGGCAGTCGCTCGTCCATCCATAATTGTATACCACCTACCTGTTGTGTTTTTTCTTCTTCTATCTTCTTGATACTAGTAGCTTACTTTAGGAGTCTGCAGTGCTGACAGTGTCCAGCAGGTCCGTCATTATATAATATATACCTGTCCGGCTGCAGTAGTGATATATATATATTTTTTATATCATTATCATCCAGTCTATATTAGCAGCAGACGCAGTACGGTAGTCCACGGCTGTAGCTACCTCTGTGTCGGCAGTCGCTCGTCCATCCATAATTGTATACCACCTACCTGTGGTGGTTTTTTTTTCTATCTTCTTGATACTAGTAGCTTACTTTAGGAGTCTGCAGTGCTGACAGTGTCCAGCAGGTCCGTCATTATATAATATATACCTGTCCGGCTGCAGTAGTGATATATATATATTTTTTATATCATTATCATCCAGTCTATATTAGCAGCAGACGCAGTACGGTAGTCCACGGCTGTAGCTACCTCTGTGTCGGCAGTCGCTCGTCCATCCATAATTGTATACCACCTACCTGTGGTGTTTTTTTTTTTTCTATCTTCTTGATACTAGTAGCTTACTTTAGGAGTCTGCAGTGCTGACAGTGTCCAGCAGGTCCGTCATTATATAATATATACCTGTCCGGCTGCAGTAGTGATATATATATATTTTTTATATCATTATCATCCAGTCTATATTAGCAGCAGACGCAGTACGGTAGTCCACGGCTGTAGCTACCTCTGTGTCGGCAGTCGCTCGTCCATCCATAATTGTATACCACCTACCTGTTGTGTTTTTTTTTTCTATCTTCTTGATACTAGTAGCTTACTTTAGGAGTCTGCAGTGCTGACAGTGTCCAGCAGGTCCGTCATTATATAATATATACCTGTCCGGCTGCAGTAGTGATATATATATATTTTTTATATCATTATCATCCAGTCTATATTAGCAGCAGACGCAGTACGGTAGTCCACGGCTGTAGCTACCTCTGTGTCGGCAGTCGCTCGTCCATCCATAATTGTATACCACCTACCTGTGGTGTTTTTTTTTTCTATCTTCTTGATACTAGTAGCTTACTTTAGGAGTCTGCAGTGCTGACAGTGTCCAGCAGGTCCGTCATTATATAATATATACCTGTCCGGCTGCAGTAGTGATATATATATATATATTTTTATATCATTATCATCCAGTCTATATTAGCAGCAGACGCAGTACGGTAGTCCACGGCTGTAGCTAACTCTGTGTCGGCAGTCGCTCGTCCATCCATAATTGTATACCACCTACCTGTGTTTTTTTTTTCTATCTTCTTGATACTAGTAGCTTACTTTAGGAGTCTGCAGTGCTGACAGTGTCCAGCAGGTCCGTCATTATATAATATATACCTGTCCGGCTGCAGTAGTGATATATATATATATTTTTTATATCATTATCATCCAGTCTATATTAGCAGCAGACGCAGTACGGTAGTCCACGGCTGTAGCTACCTCTGTGTTGGCAGTCGCTCCTCCATCCATAATTGTATACCACCTACCTGTGGTGTTTTTTTTTTCTTTCTATCTTCTTGATACTAGTAGCTTACTTTAGGAGTCTGCAGTGCTGACAGTGTCCAGCAGGTCCGTCATTATATAATATATACCTGTCCGGCTGCAGTAGTGATATATATATTTTTTTTATATCATTATCATCCAGTCTATATTAGCAGCAGACGCAGTACGGTAGTCCACGGCTGTAGCTACCTCTGTTTCGGCAGTCGCTCGTCCATCCATAATTGTATACCACCTACCTGTTGTGTTTTTTTTTTTTTCTATCTTCTTGATACTAGTAGCTTACTTTAGGAGTCTGCAGTGCTGACAGTGTCCAGCAGGTCCGTCAATATAAAATATATACCTGTCCGGCTGCAGTAGTGATATATATATATTTTTTATATCATTATCATCCAGTCTAAATTAGCAGCAGACGCAGTACGGTAGTCCACGGCTGTAGCTACCTCTGTGTCGGCAGTCGCTCGTCCATCCATAATTGTATACCACCTACCTGTGGTGTTTTTTTTCTTTCTATCTTCTTGATACTAGTAGCTTACTTTAGGAGTCTGCAGTGCTGACAGTGTCCAGCAGGTCCGTCATTATATAATATATACCTGTCCGGCCGCAGTAGTGATATATATATATATTTTATATCATTATCATCCAGTCTATATTAGCAGCAGACGCAGTACGGTAGTCCACGGCTGTAGCTACCTCTGTGTCGGCAGTCGCTCGTCCATCCATAATTGTATACCACCTACCTGTGGTGGTTTTTTTTTCTATCTTCTTGATACTAGTAGCTTACTTTAGGAGTCTGCAGTGCTGACAGTGTCCAGCAGGTCCGTCATTATATAATATATACCTGTCCGGCTGCAGTAGTGATATATATATATTTTTTATATCATTATCATCCAGTCTATATTAGCAGCAGATGCAGTACGGTAGTCCACGGCTGTAGCTACCTCTGTGTCGGCAGTCGCTCGTCCATCCATAAGTATACTAGTATCCATCCATCTCCATTGTTTACCTGAGGTGCCTTTTAGTTGTGCCTATTAAAATATGGAGAACAAAAATGTTGAGGTTCCAAAAATAGGGAAAGTTCAAGATCGACTTCCACCTCGTGCTGAAGCTGCTGCCACTAGTCATGGCCGAGACGATGAAATGCCATCAACGTCGTCTGCCAAGGCCGATGCCCAATGTCATAGTACAGAGCATGTAAAATCCAAAACACCAAATATCAGTAAAAAAAGGACTCAAAAATCTAAAATAAAATTGTCGGAGGAGAAGCGTAAACTTGCCAATATGCCATTTACCACACGGAGTGGCAAGGAACGGCTGAGGCCCTGGCCTATGTTCATGGCTAGTGGTTCAGCTTCACATGAGGATGGAAGCACTCAGCCTCTCGCTAGAAAAATGAAAAGACTCAAGCTGGCAAAAGCACCGCAAAGAACTGTGCATTCTTATTAATCACAAATCCACAAGGAGAGTCCAATTGTGTCGTTTGCGATGCCTGACCTTCCCAACACTGGACGTGAAGAGCATGCGCCTTCCACCATTTGCACGCCCCCTGCTAGTGCTGGAAGGAGCACCCGCAGTCCAGTTCCTGATAGTCAGATTGAAGATGTCAGTGTTGAAGTACACCAGGATGAGGAGGATATGGGTGTTGCTGGCGCTGGGGAGGAAATTGACCAGGAGGATTCTGATGGTGAGGTGGTTTGTTTAAGTCAGGCACCCGGGGAGACACCTGTTGTCCGTGGGAGGAATAGGGCCATTGACATGCCTGGTGAAAATACCAAAAAAATCAGCTCTTCGGTGTGGAAGTATTTCAACAGAAATGCGGACAACATTTGTCAAGCCGTGTGTTGCCTTTGTCAAGCTGTAATAAGTAGGGGTAAGGACGTTAACCACCTCGGAACATCCTCCCTTATACGTCACCTGCAGCGCATTCATAATAAGTCAGTGACAAGTTCAAAAACTTTGGGCGACAGCGGAAGCAGTCCACTGACCAGTAAATCCCTTCCTCTTGTAACCAAGCTCACGCAAACCACCCCACCAACTCCCTCAGTGTCAATTTCCTCCTTCCCCAGGAATGCCAATAGTCCTGCAGGCCATGTCACTGGCAATTCTGACGAGTCCTCTCCTGCCTGGGATTCCTCCGATGCATCCTTGCATGTAACACCTACTGCTGCTGGCGCTGCTGTTGTTGCTGCTGGGAGTCGATGGTCATCCCAGAGGGGAAGTCGTAAGACCACTTTTACTACTTCCACCAAGCAATTGACTGTCCAACAGTCCTTTGCGAGGAAGATGAAATATCACAGCAGTCATCCTGCTGCAAAGCGGATAACTGAGGCCTTGGCATCCTGGGCGGTGAGAAACGTGGTTCCGGTATCCATCATTACTGCAGAGCCAACTAGAGACTTGTTGGAGGTACTGTGTCCCCGGTACCAAATACCATCTAGGTTCCATTTCTCTAGGCAGGCGATACCGAAAATGTACACAGACCTCAGAAAAAGACTCACCAGTGTCCTAAAAAATGCAGTTGTACCCAATGTCCACTTAACCACGGACATGTGGACAAGTGGAGCAAGGCAGGCTCAGGACTATATGACTGTGACAGCCCACTGGGTAGATGTATGGACTCCCGCCGCAAGAACAGCAGCGGCGGCAACAGTAGCAGCATCTCGCAAACGCCAACTCTTTCCTAGGCAGGCTACGCTTTGTATCACCGCTTTCCAGAATACGCACACAGCTGAAAACCTCTTACGGCAACTGAGGAAGATCATCGCGGAATAGCTTACCCCAATTGGACTCTCCTGTGGATTTGTGGCATCGGACAACGCCAGCAATATTGTGTGTGCATTAAATCTGGGCAAATTCCAGCACGTCCCATGTTTTGCACATACCTTGAATTTGGTGGTGCAGAATTATTTAAAAAACGAGAGGGGCGTGCAAGAGATGCTGTCGGTGGCCAGAAGAATTGCAGGACACTTTCGGCGTACAGGCACCACGTACAGAAGACTGGAGCACCACCAAAAACGCCTGAACCTGCCCTGCCATCATCTGAAGCAAGAAGTGGTAACGAGGTGGAATTCAACCCTCTATATGCTTCAGAGGTTGGAGGAGCAGCAAAAGGCCATTCAAGCCTATACAACTGAGCACGATATAGGAGGTGGAATGCACCTGTCTCAAGCGCAGTGGAGAATGATTTCAACGTTGTGCAAGGTTCTGCAACCTTTTGAACTTGCCACACGTGAAGTCAGTTCAGACACTGCCAGCCTGAGTCAGGTCATTCCCCTCATCAGGCTTTTGCAGAAGAAGCTGGAGACATTGAAGGAGGAGCTAACACAGAGCGATTCCGCTAGGCATGTGGGACTTGTGGATGGAGCCCTTAATTCGCTTAACAAGGATTCACGGGTGGTCAATCTGTTGAAATCAGAGCACTACATTTTGGCCACCGTGCTCGATCCTAGATTTAAAACCTACCTTGGATCTCTCTTTCCGGCAGACACATGTCTGCTGGGGTTCAAAGAACTGCTGGTGACAAAATTGTCAAGTCAAGCGGAACGCGACCTGTCAACATCTCCTCCTTCACATTCTCCCGCAACTGGGGGTGCGAGGAAAAGGCTCAGAATTCCGAGCCCACCCGCTGGCGGTGATGCAGGGCAGTCTGGAGCGACTGCTGATGCTGACATCTGGTCCGGACTGAATGACCTGACAACGATTACGGACATGTCGTCTACTGTCACTGCATATGATTCTCTCCCCATTGAAAGAATGGTGGAGGATTATATGAGTGACCGCATCCAAGTAGGCACGTCAGACAGTCCGTACTTATACTGGCAGGAAAAAGAGGCAATTTGGAGGCCCTTGCACAAACTGGCTTTATTCTACCTAAGTTGCCCTCCCACAAGTGTGTACTCCGAAAGAGTGTTTAGTGCCGCCGCTCACCTTGTCAGCAATCGGCGTACGAGGTTACATCCAGAAAATGTTGAGAAGATGATGTTCATTAAAATGGATTATAATCAATTCCTCCGTGGAGACATTCACCAGCAGCAATTGCCTCCACAAAGTACACAGGGAGCTGAGATGGTGGATTCCAGTGGGGACGAATTGATAATCTGTGAGGAGGGGGATGTACACGGTGATATATCGGAGGATGATGATGAGGTGGACATCTTGCCTCTGTAGAGCCAGTTTGTGCAAGGAGAGATTAATTGCTTCTTTTTTGGTGGGGGTCCAAACCAACCCGTCATTTCAGTCACAGTCGTGTGGCAGACCCTGTCACTGAAATGATGGGTTGGTTAAAGTGTGCATGTCCTGTTTATACAACATAAGGGTGGGTGGGAGGGCCCAAGGACAATTCCGTCTTGCACCTCTTTTTTCTTTCATTTTTCTTTGCGTCATGTGCTGTTTGGGGAGTAGTTTTTGGAAGGGTCATCCTGCGTGACACTGCAGTGCCACTCCTAGATGGGCCAGGTGTTTGTGTCGGCCACTTGGGTCGCTTATCTTAGTCACACAGCTACCTCATTGCGCATCTTTTTTTTCTTCTTTGCGTCATGTGCTGTTTGGGGAGTAGTTTTTTGAAGGGCCATCCTGCGTGACACTGCAGTGCCACTCCTAGATGGGCCAGGTGTTTGTGTCGGCCACTAGGGTCGCTTAGCTTAGTCACACAGCTACCTCATTGCGCCTCTTTTTTTCTTTGCGTCATGTGCTGTTTGGGGGGTGTTTTTTGGAAGGGCCATCCTGCGTGACACTGCAGTTCCACTCCTAGATGGGCCAGGTGTTTGTGGCGGCCACTAGGGTCGCTTAGCTTACTCACACAGCTACCTCATTGTTCCTCTTTTTTTTCTTCTTTGCGTCATGTGCTGTTTGGGGAGTAGTTTTTTGAAGGGCCATCCTGCGTGACACTGCAGTGCCACTCCTAGATGGGCCAGGTGTTTGTGTCGGCCACTTGGGTCGCTGAGCTTAGTAATCCAGCGACCTCGGTGCAAATTTTAGGACTAAAAATAATATTGTGAGGTGTGAGATGTTCAGAATAGACTGAAAATGAGTGGAAATTATGGTTATTGAGGTTAATAATACTTTGGGATCAAAATGACCCCCAAATTCTATGATTTAAGCTGTTTTTTAGGTTTTTTTGAAAAAAACACCCGAATCCAAAACACACCCGAATCCGACAAAAAAAATACGGTGAGGTTTTGCCAAAACGCGTTCGAACCCAAAACACGGCCGCGGAACCGAACCCAAAACCAAAACACAAAACCCGAAAAATTTCCGGTGCTCATCACTAGTTGTTACATGTCCCCGATGTTTCCATTTAGGAGAAGATAACTAATATTACAGTGTCCGCATGGGAAGCGGGTGGCGAAACTAAAGCCATGCCGATGGAGAGCACATCTAATTTTATCTTTCTGCTCATGCAAATGGTGGATACAGGGTAGGAGGCACAGTGCCAACCTGACTTAGGGATCCATACAGGGCCAGATTAACAATGGGGCAGTGGAATTACAGCTCCAGGCCTCCACATATAAATATTGTATGCCCATCATAATGACAGCATGATGATTTCCTGCCACCAGATGACCACACAAATCTTTCTTATAATTGTCTTTCTAAAAGTATGGAATTTTTCTACTTTTATGTATTTAGGGAGAAAGTGAGGCTGATAGTGTAATGAGTGTACATGCCCACATGGCACTGGCCACACCCACACAGCACTGGTCACACCCACAAAGCTCTGGTCACACCTCCTCTGCTTCTCATAATAGGCCATAATAATTTTCAGATCCATGCACATGTGGCCCTTAGTTCAGCCCTGCTGCACACCCTGCAGACATTCTAAATATGCCAGTGTCCCCTACATTAATTTTAATTTTGCCATATATTCCATTGTATGCCCAGCCAGGTATTCCTATGGAATAGGAGAGAAGCAGGTACAATGTATCTGAGTTTGAGCCTGAGTTTGGGCCTGTCCAGGGGCCGAGCTGCCAAGGTGGCAACAGCATTCCTACCAACAGTCCAGATTTTAGTGGGACAGTCCTATTTTTTGGGCACTTTCCCACCCGTGGGCCGCAATGTCCCGCAGGTGTGTGTGTGGGGGTGAGGGGGCAGTTAGGAGGCTTCCTGTCACTTACTGTTCTGCTTAGCAGAGCAGCATTGAATAGATACTGTGCGCATGCTCACAGCGTCTATTCATGGGAGACAGAGGGGGAGGGGGCACGGGCAGTAGCTCCCAGAGTGCAGGCCATGCCCCCCAATGATGGAAATGGGAGGCGTGGCCAGTGATCACGGCATTCCCACAAAGCCATGCTACCTTTGCAAAGGCCATGTCCCCTTTTTGGGTGCACGCAGGAGTCCTGAGTTTAGTTTCTGTGATGTTGGAAAGTATGCAACAGCCATATCCCCAAAACAGACCTCCTGCATTATTAGGAGAAAGAACCTGACTTACATCAATAATACGTTGATTATTCCCAGCTGAGATACGTGTTTTTCGATAAAATAATATAGTTATTTTGTAAGAAGTAATTAAACACAGGAGTAGAGTTAGTTGCTATTACAGTATCTGTCCCTGCATAAGGTGATCAAAGAAATAAATGGACTATAACTCTAAGACTTCTTGAAGGCTGAGCTATATTCGTAGCTATAAAACATGCAATGTAAATAAATTTTTTGGAAAGAAGAAAACAGATGGAGAAGTGTCAGTGGGTCTAATTCAGACCTGTTCGCTAGGGTGCATTTTTTGCATCCCTGCAATCACTTAGTCTCCGCCTACAGGGAAGGCAGAAATCGCTGTGCACTGGTGCATTCTAATGTGCAGGAGAGCTGCACAAACAGAAGTTTGTGCAGCCTCTGCACAGCCCAGGACTTACTCTTCCAGTGCGATGATCGAGGCCGAAGCTGAGGTCAGAAACCCTCCCTTCAAATGCCTGGTCACTCCTGCGTTTCTCTGGACACTCCAAAAACGGTCAGTTGCCACCCGCAAATGGCCTCTTCCTGTCATTCACCTTGCGATTGCCCGTGCGATCACCTTTCTTGCACATCCCGTCACTGCCCGCTGACCACTGTCGCTGCAAGCGACGCGCCTCCACATTGCAGTGCATATGCACGCGCAGTTCAGACCTGATCTCAGGCTGTACGAAATGCAGCCTAGCGATCAGGTCTGAATTAGGCCCAATCTCCCACTTGACCTGAAGATTTTATTCCAATCATGCCAGGTGGTCTAATCAATAAGAGAACAAAGGGATGTATCTATGATGGTTGCAGGGTGTGCAGTGAAGGTGTGCAGTGAAAGAGGATCCACACCATACACCCTGAGCCCATACATTATAATTACCTCTCGTATTACCAAAATGACTGAGAAAATGGCTGTAAAGAACAAAAATCCAACCTGAATTAGCCCCTGTAACAGAACTGTCTGAATTGTCTTAAACCCAGTTACTTTGTCAGACCACCAATGTGTTTTGTTCTCAGTTGCGACCCCTTAAAATAGAACTACATCCAGGTAGTTGGGCAGGTATTGTCCATTGAGGGGGTGTTAATCCCAAAGCTCTGGCAGTAAATACTGATCTCAATGCTGTATTGGCTGTCTGAGAAGATCATGGTTCCTTTGTCCATTACTATAAATGGGATTATTATGGCTGCAATGGATACTATCACTCCTGTTTGTATACCATCACACATACAGTACCATGCTGCTGAGCTCCTTAGTTTGACAACAAAGTTTGGGAGTTGAAGATGAGAGGTTACTGGCTTGAAAGAAGATGGAGGAAGACAAACCTGGTAGAGGATAAAATAACTATTCAGCATTTTGAAGAATACCAATCCACAATCACCTGTAAGAAAACAGTTCTTGTCAAGTGAACCAACAAGTCTGCAATATGATTTAACTCTCAGTCAAAATGCATTGAGGGCTCAAACTTCTTTGCTAAATTATCCTCTATTCAGGCTGCATTCCCAACCATGCAGTCAAATGAGTGCTAAGGTTCCAAGCCTACGAATGTAAGAAATCTGGATTCGTGGACTAGATTTGACCCCCTTGAAGTTGAAGACAGTGTTGAAATTATTAAAGAATGCATATGACCACTTGTGCGCTACACCCTGCCTCAACCAAGTTTGTAGTAGGGTGTATTGATAAAATTGGTCCTATTTGTAAACATATTTTTTTCCTGAACTAAAGGTAGCAATTGAAAAAAAAAAATACTGTACATCTCGACTGCATCACTAACTACAGACTAGTATACACCTTACTTCCTTACTTTTCAGGGAAAGGTTTTGAGCAGATGTAGTTAATAACTAGAGATGTGCAGCGGGCACTTTTCATGTTTTGTGTTTTGGTTTCGGTTCTACTTCCATGCTCGTGTTTTGAATCTGGATTGGTTTTGCCAAAACCACCCTTTCGTGTTTTGGTTTTGGATCTGGATGATTTTTGAAAAAAACATAGAAACAGCTAAAATCACAGAATTTGGGTGTAATTTTTATCCTACAGTGTTATTAACCTCAATAACATTCCTTTCCGCTCATTTCCAGTCTACTCTGAACACCTCACAATATTGTTTTTAGGCCAAAAGGTTGCACCGAGGTGGCTGTATGACTAAGCTAAGCGATACAAGTGGGCGTCACAAACACCTGGCCCATCTAGGAGTGGCACTGCAGTGGCAGACAGAATGGCACTTAAAAAAAATAGTCCCCAAACCGCACATGATGCAAAGAAGTAAAAGAAGTGCACAAAGGTTGCTGTATGACTAAGCTAAGCGACACAAGTGTGCGGCACAAACACCTGGCCCATCTAGCAGTGGCACTGCAGTGGCAGACAGGATGGCGCTTAAAAAAAATAGTCCCCAAACAGCACATCATACAAAGAAGTAAAAGAGGTGCAATGAGGTAGCTGTATGACTAAGCTAAGCGACACAAGTGTGCGGCACAAACACCTGGCCCATCTAGCAGTGGCACTGCAGTCCCACTGCACTAATGACGGATACCGGATGCACATCTAACACCAACATAGCTGTCAAGGCCTCAGTTATCTGCTTTGCAACAGGATGACTGCTGTCATATTTCATCTTCTTCGCAAAGGACTGTTGGACAGTTATTTGCTTAGTTGAAGTAGTACAAGTGGTCTTCCGACTTCCCCTCCGGAATGACGATTGACTCCCAGCAGTGGCAGCAGCAGCAGTAGGAGGAAGTGGTTCTTGATCTTTCCATATTTTATCCTCCAAATTTTTGTTCTCCATTATTTATCTGGAGTTATATAACAAAATGCTGCACAAGAGAGCATATCTCTACACCACACAGGTCAAACCCTGTAAAAATTAGTTGGATTTAATATTAATAACCCCTTTATTTGGAGTAAATAATATACAGCACAGGACAGCACCACTGAACTTATATGGCAGCACCACTGGACTGGACTTATACGGCAGTACCACTGGACTGGATTTATACGCCAGTACCACTGGAATTATACGGCAGTACCACTGGAATTATACGGCTGTATCAGTGGAATTATATGGCAGTATCACTGGAATTATACGGCAGTACCACTGGACTTATACGGCAGTACCACTGGACTGGATTTATACGGAAGTATCACTGGAATTATATGGCAGTACCACTGGACTGGATTTATATGCCAGTACCACTGGATTTATATGCCAGTACCACTGGAATTATATGGCAGTATCACTGGAATTATACGGCAGTATCACTGGAATTATAAGGCAGTACCACTGGATTTATACAGCAGTAATTCTGGACTGGAGTTATACGGAAGTATCACTGGAATTATATGGCAGTACCACTGGAATTATATGACAGTATCACTGGACTGGATTTATACAGCAGAACAGCTGGACATATACGGCAGCACCACTGGAATTATATGGCAGTATCACTTGAATTAAACGGCAGTATCACTGGAATTATAAGGCAGTACCACTGGACTTATACGGCAGTACCTCTGGAGTGGAGTTATACGGCAGTACCACTGGACTTATACGTCAGTACCACTGGACTTATATGGCAGTATCACTGGACTGGATTTATACAGCAGTACCACTGGACATATACGGCAGTACTACTGGACATATATACGGCAGTATCACTGGATTGGATTTATATGCCAGTACCATTAGATTTATACAGCAGTACCACTGGACATATACGGCAGCATCACTGGAATTATATGGCAATACCACTGGACATATACGGCAGTATCACTGGACTGGATTTATATGGCAGTACCACTGGACATATATGGCAGTATCACTGGACATATATGGCAGTATCACTGGACATACATGACAGTATCACTGGACGGGATTTATACGGCAGTACCACTGGATTTATATGCCAGTACCACTAGACGTATATGGCAGTACCACTGGATATATATGGCAGTATCACTGGACATATACGGCAGTATCACTGGACTGGATTTATACGTCAGTAACACTGGATTTATACGGTAGTACCACTGGATATATACGGCAGTATCACTGGAATTAAATGGCAGTACCACTGGACATATACAGCAGTATCACTGGAATTATACGGCAGTACCACTGGACTTATACGGCAGTACCACTGGACTGGATTTATACGAAAGTATCACTGGAATTATATGGCAGTACCACTGGACTAGATTTATATGCCAGTGCCACTGGATTTATATGCCAGTACCACTGGAATTATACGGCAGTATCACTGGAATTATAAGGCAGTACCACTGGACTTATACGGCAATACCTCTAGACTGTAGTTATACGGAAGTATCACTGGAATTATATGGCAGTACCACTGGACTGGATTTATATGCCAGTACCATTAGATTTATACAGCAGTACCACTGGACATATACGGCAGCATCACTGGAATTATATGGCAATACCACTGGACATATACGGCAGTATCACTGGACTGGATTTATATGGCAGTACCACTGGACATATATGGCAGTTTCACTGGACATATATGGCAGTATCACTGGACATACATGACAGTATCACTGGACGGGATTTATACGGCAGTACCTCTGGATTTATACGCCAGTACCACTAGACGTATATGGCAGTACCACTGGATATATATGGCAGTATCACTGGACATATACGGCAGTATCACTGGACTGGATTTATACGTCAGTAACACTGGATTTATACGGTAGTACCACTGGATATATACGGCAGTATCACTGGAATTAAATGGCAGTACCACTGGACATATACAGCAGTATCACTGGAATTATACGGCAGTACCACTGGACTTATACGGCAGTAGCACTGGACTGGATTTATATGGAAGTATCACTGGAATTATATGGCAGTACCACTGGACTGGATTTATATGCCAGTGCCACTGGATTTATATGCCAGTACCACTGGAATTATATGGCAGTATCACAGGAATTATAAGGCAGTACCACTGGATTTATACGGCAGTACCTCTAGACTGTAGTTATACGGAAGTATCACTGGAATTATATGGCAGTACCACTGGACTGGATTTATATGCCAGTACCACTGGAATTATATGGCAGTATCACTGGAATTATACGGCAGTATCACTGGAATTATAAGGCAGTACCACTGGATTTATACGGCAGTACCTCTGGACTGGAGTTATACGGCAGTACCACTGGACTTATACGTCAGTACCACTGGAATTATATGACAGTATCACTGGACTGGATTTATACAGCAGTACAGATGGATATATACGGCAGTACCACTGGAATTATACAGCAGTATCACTGGAATTTTAAGGCAGTACCACTGGACTTATACGGCAGTACCTCTGGACTGGAGTTATACGGCAGTACCACTGGATTTATACGTCAGTACCGCTGGACTTATATGGCAGTATCACTGGACTGGATTTATACAGCAGTACCACTGGACATATACAGCAGTACTACTGGACATATATACGGCAGTATCACTGGATTGGATTTATATGCCAGTATCACTAGATTTATACAGCAGTACCACTGGACATATACGGCAGCATCACTGGAATTATATGGCAATACCACTGGAATTATACGGCAGTACCACTGGACTTATACGGCAGTACCACTGGACTGGATTTATACGGAAGTATCACTGGAATTATATGGCAGTACCACTGGACTGGATTTATATGCCAGTACCACTGGATTTATATGCCAGTACCACTGGAATTATATGGCAGTATCACTGGAATTATACGGCAGTATCACTGGAATTATAAGGCAGTACCACTGGATTTATACAGCAGTACCTCTGGACTGTAGTTATACGGAAGTATCACTGGAATTATATGGTAGTACCACTGGAATTATATGACAGTATCACTGGACTGGATTTATACAGCAGAACAGCTGGACATATACGGCAGGACCACTGGAATTATATGGCAGTATCACTTGAATTAAACGGCACTATCACTGGAATTATAAGGCAGTACCACTGGACTTATACGGCAGTACCTCTGGAGTGGAGTTATACGGCAGTACCACTGGACTTATACGTCAGTACCACTGGACTTATATGGCAGTATCACTGGACTGGATTTATACAGCAGCACCACTGGACATATACGGCAGTACTACTGGACATATATACGGCAGTATCACTGGATTGGATTTATATGCCAGTACCATTAGATTTATACAGCAGTACCACTGGACATATACGGCAGCATCACTGGAATTATATGGCAATACCACTGGACATATACGGCAGTATCACTGGACTGGATTTATATGGCAGTACCACTGGACATATACGGCAGTATCACTGGACATATATGGCAGTATCACTGGACATACATGGCAGTATCACTGGACGGGATTTATACGGCAGTACCACTGGATTTATATGCCAGTACCACTAGACGTATATGGCAGTACCACTGGATATATATGGCAGTATCACTGGACATATACGGCAGTATCACTGGACTGGATTTATACGTCAGTAACACTGGATTTATACTGTAGTACCACTGGATATATACGGCAGTATCACTGGAATTAAATGGCAGTACCACTGGACATATACAGCAGTATCACTGGAATTATACGGCAGTACCACTGGACTTATACGGCAGTACCACTGGACTGGATTTATACGAAAGTATCACTGGAATTATATGGCAGTACCACTGGACTGGATTTATATGCCAGTGCCACTGGATTTATATGCCAGTACCACTGGAATTATACGGCAGTATCACTGGAATTATAAGGCAGTACCACTGGACTTATACGGCAGTACCTCTAGACTGTAGTTATACGGAAGTATCACTGGAATTATATGGCAGTACCACTGGACTGGATTTATATGCCAGTACCATTAGATTTATACAGCAGTACCACTGGACATATACGGCAGCATCACTGGAATTAAATGGCAATACCACTGGACATATACGGCAGTATCACTGGACTGGATGTATATGGCAGTACCACTGGACATATATGGCAGTTTCACTGGACATATATGGCAGTATCACTGGACATACATGACAGTATCACTGGACGGGATTTATACGGCAGTACCTCTGGATTTATACGCCAGTACCACTAGACGTATATGGCAGTACCACTGGATATATATGGCAGTATCACTGGACATATACAGCAGTATCACTGGACTGGATTTATACGTCAGTAACACTGGATTTATACGGTAGTACCACTGGATATATACGGCAGTATCACTGGAATTAAATGGCAGTACCACTGGACATATACAGCAGTATCACTGGAATTATACGGCAGTACCACTGGACTTATACGGCAGTAGCACTGGACTGGATTTATATGGAAGTATCACTGGAATTATATGGCAGTACCACTGGACTGGATTTATATGCCAGTGCCACTGGATTTATATGCCAGTACCACTGGAATTATACGGCAGTATCACTGGAATTATAAGGCAGTACCTCTGGATTTATACGGCAGTACCTCTAGACTGTAGTTATACGGAAGTATCACTGGAATTATATGGCAGTACCACTGGACTGGATTTATATGCCAGTACCACTGGATTTATATGCCAGTACCACTGGAATTATATGGCAGTATCACTGGAATTATACGGCAGTATCACTGGAATTATAAGGCAGTACCACTGGATTTATACGGCAGTACCTCTGGACTGGAGTTATACGGCAGTACCACTGGACTTATACGTCAGTACCACTGGAATTATATGACAGTATCACTGGACTGGATTTATACAGCAGTACAGCTGGATATATACTGCAGTACCACTGGAATTATACAGCAGTATCACTGGAATTTTAAGGCAGTACCACTGGACTTATACGTCAGTACCACTGGACTTATACGTCAGTACCACTGGACTTATATGGCAATATCACTGGACTGGATTTATACAGCAGTACCACTGGACATATACAACAGTACTACTAGACATATATACGGCAGTATCACTGGATTGGATTTATATGCCAGTATCACTAGATTTATACAGCAGTACCACTGGACATATACGGCAGCATCACTGGAATTATATGGCAATACCACTGGACATATACGGCAGTATCACTGGACTGGATTTATATGGCAGTACCACTGGACATATATGGCAGTATCACTGGACATATATGGCAGTATCACTGGACATACATGACAGTATCACTGGACGGGATTTATACGGCAGTACCACTGGATTTATACGCCAGTACCACTAGATGTATATGGCAGTACCACTGGATATATATGGCAGTATCACTGGACATATATGGCAGTATCACTGGACTGGATTTATACGTCAGTAACACTGGATTTATACGGTAGTACCACTGGACATATACGGCAGTATCACTGGAATTAAATGGCAGTACTACTGGACATATACAGCAGTATCACTAGATTTATACGGCAGTACCATTAGACATATACGGCAGTATCACTGGACTTATAGGGCAGTACCCCTGGACCGGATTTATACGCCAGTACCACTGGATTTATATGGCAGTACCACTGGAATTATATGGCTGTATCACTGGAATTATATAGCAGTATCACTGGAATTATACGGCAGTACCACTGGACTTATACGGCAGTACCACTGGACTGGATTTATACGGAAGTATCACTGGAATTATATGGCAGTACCACTGGACATACACGCCTGTATCACTGGACTAGATTTATATGCCAGTACCACTAGATTTATACGGCAGTACCACTGGACATATACGGTAGTATCACTGGAATTATATGGCAGTACCACTGGACATATATGGCAGTATCACTGGACTGGATTTATATGGCAGTGCCACTGGACATATACGGCAGTATCACTGGACATACATGACAGTGTCACTGGACGGGATTTATACGGCAGTACCACTGGATTTATATGGCAGTACCACTAGACATATACGACAGTACCACTGGATATATACGGCAGTATCACTGGACATATATGGCAGTATCACTGGACTGGATTTATACATCAGTAACACTGGATTTATACGGTAGTACCACTGGACATATACGGCAGTATCACTGGAATTATATGGCAGTACCACTGGACATATACGGCAGTATCACTGGATTTATACGGTAGTACCACTGGACATATACGGCAGTATCACTGGAATTATATGGCAGTACCACTGGACATATACGACAGTATCACTGGATTTATACGGCAGTACCATTAGACATATATGGCAGTATCACTGGACTTATACGGCAGTATCACTGGACATATACGGCAGTATCACTGGACTGGATTTATACACCAGTATCACTGGATTTATATGGCAGTACCACTGGACATATACGACAGTATCACTGGACATATACGGCAGTATCACTGGACTGGATTTATATGCCAGTACCACTGGATTTATACGGCAGTACCCAGTGGCGTAACTACTGCCCCTGCAGCCCTCGCGGTGGCTTGGGGGCGCAGGGCTGCGGGGGCGCCGCCACTGATTTAGCGCAGATTGACAACTGGCACTGGGGGAGCATATTCGGGGGAGGGGGAGCATATGTGGCACTGAGGGGGCTATATTTGGCATTGGAGGCATGTGAGTACCTGGCACTGTGGGGGAATATCTGGCACTGTGGGCATATGTGGCACTGGGGGGGGGGTATATGTGTATCAGGCACATGGGGGGGCTATATTTGGCACTGGGGGCATGTGAGTACCTGGCATTGTGGGGGAATATCTGGCACTGGGGGCATATGTGGCACTGGGTGCACAGCCCTAGCAACAAGCACTACCCCCTAGCAACGAGCATGACACCCACTGCATGAAACCCCTGGCAACAAGCATGACAAACTGAGCATGAAAACCCCTGTCACCGTGCATGGAACCAAGAGCATGAAACCCCTGGCAACGAGCATGTAATTTAAAATTAATTAGAAGCCTTACTGTAGGACTTAATGTGTAATGGGCATTACGGTGTGTGGCATAATGTATCACGGACATTGCGGTGTGTGTCATAATGTGTCACAGGCATTACGGTGTGTGGCATACTATATCACGGGCATTGTGGTATGTGGTATAATGTCTCAGGGGCATTGCAGTGTAGCATAATGTATAACGGGCATTGCGGTGTGTGGCATAGAGTATAACGGGCATTGCGGTATGTGTCACAACCATCACGGGCATTGTGATATGTGGTATAATGTCTCAGGGTCATTGCAGTGTGTGGCATAATGTATCACGGACATTGCGGTGTGTGTCATAATGTGTCAGGGATTACGGTGTGTTGTATACTATATCACGGGCATTGTGGTATGTGGTATAATGTCTCAGGGTCATTGCAGTGTGTGTCATAATGTGTCACAGGCATTGTATGAGCTATAATGTATCAGGGGCATTGCAGTGTGTGGCATAATGTATCACGGACATTGTAATTCCTGTCATAATGTGTCACAGGCATTACGGTGTGTGCATATTGTGTCATGTGCATTATTGTGTGTGGCATAATGTCTAAGGGCCATTGCAGTATGTGGCATAATGTATACTGGGCATTACTATAAGGAGGAAAAATGACAAATAATGTACAGTAAGGGGCATGAATCAGGATTATTTTTCTTTCCTGTGGTGGCTAACGTCTGGGCATGGAGATTGCAAAACTGGGGTATAAGGTAGTCTTTCCCTGCAATGCCACGCCCCTTTATGCAAAGCCACGCCCATTTCAACAAATCCACACCCTCTTTTTGTGGCACGCGCGCCTTCGGCACGTGCATGTTTGTCCTTTTACTAGTGCCAATTATGGGGGATGGGGGGGGCCCGCCGAATAATTTTTTGGCTTGGGGGAGAAAAATATCTAGTTACGCCACTGGCAGTACCACTGGTCATATATGGCTGTATCACTGGAATTATATGGCAGTACCACTGGACATATATACGGCAGTATCACTGGACATATACGGCAGTATCACTGGACATATACAGCAGCACAGGGACACCACCACTGGACTGATGCAGGACAACACAGCACCACTGTAATGGACTGGACTTATGACATATGGCAGCAGAGGACACCACCACTGTGACTGGACTGATGCAGAACAATACACTACCACTGGACTGATGCAGGACAACACAGCACCACTGCACTGGACTTATACAGCTACACTGGACATATCGCAGCAGACGACACCACCACTGTGACTGGACTGATGCAGCATAAGACACTACACTGGACTGAGCAGCACAAGTCAGCACTGGAATTGCCACCCCACTTTCCCTCCCGCACAGACACTGAGGACAGAGGCACGTCCTCTCACTACACTCTCCAATGCTGGAGTGAAAATTGTGGCAACGCGTGGCTCCTTATATGGAATCCAAAACCCAAACGTTTTGCCTCATTCTGAGTCAGGTATTAAAACCTGAGCCAGGCTCGGATCCTGGGCTCGGGTAGTGAAGTTCGGGGGGTTCGGTTCGCAGAGAACCAAACCCGCTCATCTCTATTAATATCCCAGCGGTTGGGATCCTGGTGGTCAGAATACTGATGCCGGGATCCCGACCACTGAGAATGCTGACAGCTGCACCAGGGCTATTACCACTCGTCGGTGTCCACGACACCCATAGAATGGGGACAGAACCTGTGCCAAGTGCAGCGAGCCACTGGACCCGCAGCGTGGTGAGCGCAGCAAGCCTGCAGCAACCTCCATGCCATCAAACGTAGTCGCCGTAAGTCCGGGTAGACGAACGGTCCTTGTTGAAGAAGATCTCTTCTTAGTGGTAGAGGCCAAGGGTCTTTGATGGACATGTCCAGAAGATCTGCGTACCATGCCCACCGAGGCCAATCCAGGGCAATCAGAATTGCCTGGACTCAATGGAAGTGGAGGAAACAGGTTGACCAGCCGATAAGGCCAAGGCAACGTCAGTGCTTCCATTGCCCTCGCCTGAGGGTCCCTGGATCGTGAGCAATACCAGTGAAGCTTCTTGTTGAGTTGAGAAGCCATCATGTCTATTTGTGGGCAGCCCCACTGGTGGATGACCTGCTGGAACATCTGATGGTGGAGTCCCCACTCCCCTGGGTAAAGATCGTGATGACTTAGGAAGCCTGCTTCCCAGTTGTCTCCACCCGGAATGAAGATTGCTGACTTGGCTCTTGCATTTCTTTCCACCCAGAGGAGTGTCTTTGACACCTCTTGCAGGCTCTGCTTTTTGACCATTCTTGTCGATTGATATACGTCACTGCTGTGGTGTTGTCCGACTGTACTTGGATAGCGTGATCCTTGAGCAGAGTAGAGGCCTGAAGCAGAATACTGTAGATTGCCCGAAGTTGCAGAATGTTGATCGGAAGGAGACTTTCATGGGCTGACCACCTGCCCTGGAACTGCGCCCCTTGGGTGACAGCTCCCCATCCTGTAAGATCCATCGTGAGGGGGGTCCAATTCTGAATCCTGAAACTCCATCCTTCCAGGAGATTGGGGGACTGTAACCACCACAGGAGGGAAATCCTGGCCTGAGGTGACAGCCGGATTAGCCGGTGCATCTGTAGATATGAGCCGGACCACTTGCTCAGGAGATCCAATTGAAATGTTCTGGCATGAAACCTCCCATATTGGATCGCCTCATATGAGGCAACCATCTTTCCCAGCAATCATATGCAAAGATGGATGGACACTCCAGTAGGATGAAGCACCAGCTGGACCATCTCTTGAAGTGTTCTCGCCTTGTCCTCTGGTAGGAACACCTTTTGTACCACAGTATACAGCAACATCCCCAGGTACAGAAGTCACGGTGTTGGCTCTAGATGGGACTTCTGTAAATTGAGGATCCACCCATGGTGTGACAGAAGATGTATAGTGCGGTCAATATGGAGCAATAAAAGCTCCCTGAATCTTGCTTTTATCAGAAGATCGTCCAGGTAAGGGACCACATTGACCCCCTGGACACAGAGTTGGAACATCATCTCCGCCATCACCTTCGTGAATACCCTCGGAGCTGTGGACAGGCCGAAGGGCTGGGACTGGAACTGTTAGTGATCGTCCAGCAGGGCAAACCTCAGATACGCATGATGAGGTGGCCAATCGGATTATGAAGGTAGGCATCCTTGATATCCAGGGAGACCATGAATTCCTGTTACTCCAGGCCCGCAATTACTGCTCACAAGAATTCAATTTTTAACTTGAAAACCTTCAGGTAAGGGTTCAAGGACTTGAGATTCAAAATGGGCCTTACCGAACCGTCCGGTTTCGGTACCACAAACAGGTTGGAGTAATAACCCTTGCCTCATTGTGGTAGTGGTACTGGAACAATGACGTGGGACTGGACCAACTTTTGGATGGCCTGTTGCAACGTAACTTGCCTATCCTCCAAAGCTGGCAAGCTTGATTAGAAAAATCGTTGGGGAGGAGCACCGTCGAACTCCAGCTTGTAGCCCTGAGAAATGAGATCCCTGACCCAGGTATAATGGCAGTTAGCTTCCCAGATGCGGATGAAGTGATGCAGTTGAGCTCCCACCTCGAGATCCCCTTGGGGTGAGTGGGTACCATCATGCTGTGGTCTTAGTGGAAGCAGACAGAACTGGTGGTCTAGTCCTGAGAGCTGGTGCTTCCAGGTTTTCTTGTTGTACCTCTGGTGCCTCTAGCCACATTGGAGGTACCTCTGGCCTTAGATCGAAATCTATTAGACTGAAAGGACTGCACAGATGGCCTCATGTAGGAGCGGTCTTGCTGTCTGGGCCCCAGAGGGGAGAAACGTGGATTTCCCAGCCGTTACTTTGGAAATCCACATATCCAACTCAACCCCAAAAAGCCAGTCCCCCAAAAAGGGGAGGGATTCCACACTGCGCTTTTATTCTGCGTCCGCAATCCACTGACGCAACCACAAAGCCCTGCGGCCGACACTGCCGTGGCAGAAGTCCTAGCATTAATATTACCCATCTCCTTCAGCGAGTCACACAGGATGCATGTTGTGTCCTGAATGTGCTTGAGGAGAGTCACCATAGTGACCAATGGCATAGCCCCGGAGAGGCCTTACTGAATCTGAGTAGCCCACGTATGAATGGTATGGGTCATCGAGCATCCAGCTATGACGACCTCTGCGATACACCTGCTGCCATGTGAATAGATTTTAGCATAGTCTCAATTTTCCAGGCCCCAGGATCCTTTATAGTAAAGGAGATTGCAGCATCAACTTTTTAGACAGTCGAGAGACTGATACGTCAACCCCTGGGGGATCCTCCCAAAACTTTCTACCTTCAGGAGCAAATGGGAAAGTGCGCAAAAACTTTTTTGATACTTGGAATTTTTTGTCTGTAATTTTCCAGGCTAACTTGAATAGGTCATCTACCTCTGCAGAATCAGGGAAAGTGACATTAGGCTTGTTTGTGTAAATAAAAACATCTGCTGTGATGCAGCGTCCTCTTGAGGGAGCTTTAAGACGTCCCGTAAAGCCAGGGCCAGATCTAGACCTTGTGGCGCCCAGGGTGAAAAAATAGGGGCATGGCTTCATGGATAAGGGGCGTGGTCAGTTATGCCCCCTGTAGCTGTGCCCTAAGTAGTTGTGCCCCCAGTACTGTGTCCCCTGTAGCTGTGCCCACAGTAGTATTGCCCCCAGTACTGTGCCCCCTGTAGAGTTTTGCCCCCTGTAGAGTTGTGCCCCCAGTAGTATTGCCCCCAGTAGTATTGCCCCCTGTAGAGTTGTGCCCCTAGTTGCGCCGCTTACAATAAGATAAAAATTAAATAAAAATAAATTAATACTCACAATTCCCACTCCTGCTTCCCGACCACTGCTGCCCTCCGTCTCCGGCCGCCGGTGCTGCTCCTCGGATCTATGGGAGAGACGTCATGCCGTCTCTCCCATAGCACCGCATGGACACTAGTGGTCTATTATGAGCTCTAGCATCTATGTGCCGCTCCCACAATGCAGTGCGGTGCATGATGACTTCATCGCACACCGCACAACACCGCACAGCCGCGCATCTACACAGCACTGGGCAGCACCAGTAGCAGATCTTGCCACAGCGGCGGCGCCCGACAGATGGTGGTGGTGCCCTCCAGATGGCGTTGGTGACTTTCGGATGGCAGCGGCGCCCTCTGGAAGGCGGCGCCCCGGGCAAATATCCTGTTTGCCTGTAGCAAGATCCACTACTGCGTATAGCCAAAATTAGGGGTTCAATACCCTGAGCAGAATCTGAATCCCACTAACGGGATCCAAGTCCTCCCCATCCTCCTGTATATCCTCATCTGTATCAGAGAGCAGAGCAGGTAGACCACGCTTTTGTGGACCTGCAACAGCTTGTTGTAGTAGCTGAGTTTTCTGTACATTAGCAGTGAGGCTCACTGAGTGAGCTGTGATGATATATCTGACATCATAGTTTTAAGAGACCCTAGCCAGTGGGGCTCTGGACCCTCTCCCCCAGACCCTTCACTGATTTGTGAAGATTGGCTGCATTGTTCACAAGAAACAGAATCAGATGACATGGGAGAGAATCTGGTGTGGCATACACTGCACACTTTGGGGGTCATTCCGAGTTGTTCGCTCGTTATGTTTTTCTCGCAACAGAGCGATTAGTCGCTAATGCGCATGCGCAATGTCCGCAGTGCGACTGCGCCAAGTAAATTTGCTATGCAGTTAGGAATTTTACTCACGGCATTATGAGGTTTTTTCTTCGTTCTGGTGATCGTAATGTGATTGACAGGAAGTGGGTGTTTCTGGGCGGAAACAGGCCGTTTTATGGGAGTGTGTGAAAAAACGCTACCGTTTCTGGGAAAAACGCGGGAGTGGCTGGAGAAACGGAGGAGTGTCTGGGTGAACGCTGGGTGTGTTTGTGACGTCAAACCAGGAACGACAAGCACTGAACTGATCGCAGATGCCGAGTAAGTTTGGAGCTACTCAGAAACTGCTAAGAAGTGTCTATTCGCAATTCTGCTAATCTTTCGTTCCCAATTTTAATATGCTAAGATTCACTCCCAGTAGGCGGCGGCTTAGCGTGTGCAAAGCTGCTAAAAGCAGCTTGCGAGCGAACAACTCGGAATGACCACCTTTGTGTTCACCCATGTTTCACAGTAAGCACAATAACATTCACATAAACACAGACAGTAATACTTTGCAAGCCTGCCCTTACTGTATGTGAGAGGTGACAGAGAGAGAGAGAGAGAGAGAGACCAGCACACCCCTATATGCACTGACCCAGTGAGGCTGGCAGCTAACTATAACACAGCAAATACTAGTAAATTCTGTCCTGTAGAGGACACAGACCATGTACAATAGCAGATCACCCCCTTTGCTACACCGTGTACCATATTTCCAGCATCTCTTGTGATGCAGGAAGCGCTGTGTGTTCTCTCTGTGGCTGCCTTAAGTAGAGGAAGACACCAAAATGCCTCTGGTCCTGCTCTGAGTTTGCTCTGCCCCCTCCAATGGCGCAGGAGCTATAATGTTTTTTATACTGGCAAAGACCCCTGTGTGGCTTAAAAACGTTGCAAAAAGTTCTAGTTTAAGCTAACAGAAGCCAGTGTACACGGGGGGCTCTAGCGGGACCCCCCTGGAGGGTCCCGTATGCCGCACCCCGCGTTCAGCTGCACTTTGAACTGAGGGACCCCCATAGTGGGGCCCCCAGTTTGTACTCACCACAGACGTCACCTTCAGGCTAGTGTTAGGGGTGTGCGACATGCTGCAATTGTGACAGCCAAGGCGCAGTGCCCCGCTGAACAAACAACCTCTCAGAGGGGAAGCAGCTCTGCACCTCGCAAGGCCGGTGACCGCCCTCTACCCCCCTAACTCCCACGTTGCAGGTATGCTGTTGCCCAAAGAGCATACCAAAAATAATAAAAGTTTAAAAGAAATTGAAGAAAACTCTCTGGAGCTGCAGAGATGTGCATCCTCTCCAGAGGGCACTTTTTTTCTAAACTGCCTGTGGTAGGGGGCATAGAGGGGAGGAGCCAGCACACCCAGTGAAGAAATTTAAAGTGCACCGGCTCCTTTGGACCCCATCTATACCCCATCGTACTATATTCCCCCAATATCGCTTATGGATGCGAGAGAAATATTGGTGGTTTAGATAGCACAGTTAGAGAGATTATCTTCAGAAGTATACACATCATCACCAGTGCTGCTGCCATGTATTTTTCAATATACATTCTGCCACTGGGTGAATAATCAGATGAAATTACCTGGTCTACCACCAGTGTTAGACTGGGGCATGAAGGGCCCACTGGGGGAATGCAGTGATAGGGGCCCATACTTAGGGGTGTGGTCAGCCTACAAAGGGGGTGTGGCCAACCCCCACATAGGCTTGAAATACACAATAGACTTGAGCAGTGTAATGCAACATATCTACCATGTATAATACAAGTGCACAGTCTGGAGCATAATCCCTAGAGGAAGGAGTGGGCCCCCAGGCAGTGGGGCCCACCAGTGGTTTCCCCTGTACCCCTGTGGGCCAGTCCGACCCTGTCTACCACTGCTATAGAGATGATATTCAATTGTACAGTATTTGCCCTTTGCTGCAGGAAGTGAAAATCCAAATAGCTGTCTAGCTGAGCTCCAAGAGTGGATACAGTAAGTGCAAGTTGGATGAGACTCTATCCTGATAAAAACAAAGGTTCATATGATAGCGTCTAAGGACAAAATAAAGCTTAGCCATCCAACTGCACTTATGCTTGGGGATTCAGAGTTGCAAAACACAGAAAATGTCTGGAATTTTGGTATAGTTGTGGAACATGGTTTGACACTTAAACATCAGATGCCAGCCATGATCACTTTCATCTTAGAATATAAAAAGTATCCTCAAACTTGGACTACTGCCATAGGACCTCCCAGCAAATAAAATGCAAAGCTTGCAGCTTGTTCAAAATGTGTACAAAATGCAGCAGCTCTCAGCTAACCAACCATGTTCTTGCAACATAACACACAATCTCTGTTCTCTTCACAGGATGTCTAAAAGATGGCATATTTATTTCTAGATTGGCTCACTTACTTTCAAACCTCAAAACTATATATCCAGGGTCTAGGGTACCTGAAACAGCTTCTGATTCCTTATTGCCCCACTCACTTAATTTGGTCTGCAAATGAAGGACTACTAGCAGTATCTAGATTCCCTTTAACTTTATTTAAGGGTCAAGCTCTTAGCTTTGCAGTTCCTACTCTCTGGTACTCATTGCCTCATACACTATGGGGGTAATTCTAAGTTGATCGCAGCAGGAAATTTTTTAGCAGTTGGGCAAAACCATGTGCACTGCTGGGGGGGGGGGGGGGGGGGCAGATATAACATGTGCAGAAAGAGTTAGATTTGGGTGTGGTGTGTTCAATCTGCAATCTAAATTGCAGTGTAAAAATAAAGCAGCCAGTATTTACCCTGCACAGAAACAAAATAACCCACCCAAATCTATCTCTCTCTGCACATGTTATATCTGCCTCCCCTGCAGTGCACATGGTTTTGCCCAACTGCTAAAAAATTTCCTGCTGCGATCATCTTGGAATTACCCCCTATGAGAGGTATCCATTCAAGAAACATCTTAGCTCCGGGGGACCACCATGCTATTTCCTACGTGCAGTCTGCTGACTACATGAATGGTGAGTGCCAGGAATGGATCTTATTGATCCTTCTCCCAAAGCTTTTTGTGGACTGTAGCCATCATCACTGTAACACCATCTTCAGATGACATTAACTACCAGGGCCATCAAAAGTGACCATGGGCCTCGCTATTTAGCTTTGACTAGCACACTGGTCAATTTATAGTTGCCATCTGCCCCCCAAAAATAAAAAAGACACATAGTACCCACTGCTGCTATAGTTTCAGAACAATAGTAAAAACTGTAGTCCAATGTGACAATAAAAGGAGAAGTTGGACATCCATTGTCTCAGCTGCCTATTAGAGATGTGCGGGTTTAGTTTTCTGAAAATTTCAAAAGGAGGAAAAACGCCATCTTCCCAGCATCACATCTTGCATGTTTTGAACTACTCATGATGATTAGGGTGCTATTTCACACAGGATGCCAGAGGATTAGGGTGTGGGGCTATGAGCTGCAGCACTAAGAATGTACCACTGAAGGGATTTTGGGTGTAAGCACTATTGTGGCACTACTGCTGTAGCTGTGTCAGACTTGTAAAGGGCTGTGAGCTTCAACACTAAGACTGTGTCAGTTAAGGGTTGTGGGATGTATGCACTAAAGACTGTCAGACTGAAAGGCTGTGGAGTGCAAGCACTACTGTGGCACTATTGCTGTGACTTTGTCATACTGAAGGGCTATGGGGTGCATCACTACTTTAGCAGTACTGCTGTGACTGTGTCAGACTGTGGAGTGCAGCACTGTGAGGCACTCTGTTGTTCAGTGCAGGCACCGTATTAAAATATTTGAATAAAACTCAAAAAAAAAATGTTCAACACAACCACCATTACTTGAAGCACCATGTCACAGCAGTGTGTAAAATAAAATAAAGAATGTGTGTGTTTTTCAGGTTCAAGCATTGTGTTGTAAAAAATAATAATGTTCATTAGGTGTCAGTGCGCCACCATTAATAGAAGAGCTGTGCGTCTCAGCAGTATGTAAAAAATGCAAAAATAAAATGTGTGTTTTGTTCAGGTTCAGATATTAGGTGAGACCTTGCCTAATGTATTAATAATAACATTCTTTAGGTGCCAGTCTGCCACCATTAATAGAATTGCTGTGAGTTGCAGAAGTGTGTAAAAAATATAAAAATATGAATATGGCTCAGTTAATAAAAGAACAGGAGCAGCAAACCAGTACAAGTGTTGCAGCTGCTGCCAGTCATAATAGTACTTCAGCATCTTTTAAGGGTGGTCGGGGGACACAAAGTTTTAGAAAAGACACCTGAAATCAAAGTATTTCTCAATGTTAAAGAAAACATCACCTCTAATATTAAATAGAATGTTAATATAAATATAAATGATAAAATTGCCAATATGCCATACACCACACGCAGTGGCAAGGAAAGGCTCATGTCATTCCCTTTGTTTGCGAGTGGTGGTCCTGCTAGTGCTACTGTTGTTTCATAGTAATAATAGCAAGCAGTCCAGTATCAGCTACCAGCAATTTGGACAAGTACATATAATAGCCACCCACAACACCATCATCATCATCAAACTCCTAATTAATGATTGGAAGAAGTACTTCCAAATAACTGGTTTATAGGGGCCCAAGCAAAGCAAGCACTTCAGCCCAAAAAGTGGCAATCCCTATTGCTGAAGTGCTTGGTTTGTTAAACTGTGCATGCCCTTTTAACTTAAAATATAAGGGTGGGTAGGTGGGAGGGCCCAAAGACATTTCCATCTTGCACAACATGTGGACTAGCTTTAGGAGAAAAACATGGTATTATCCCACATACTCAGACTTTACTTGTACTTCGTCAGCTGATAAAACAATTAGGAAGGAGGGGGAAGCGGAGTAGTAAGGCAATCATTTTCTTGAATTCTTGTTTACACTATTGTCAGGAATACTTGGCTATTAACTTGTATTCTTATATGGCCTTTTCTCTTCGAAGTTGCTGCGAAATAGATAGTTGCGATTTCTTTAAAATGTACTACATTTTCTCATTTAATCAATTAAATTAATTAATAGCGATCAGTTAATCAATCAATCAATCAATCAAAGCTTTACTTGCCTGCTACTACATACTCCACCTCAATTTCCCTGTACTGGTCCAGGGGCCTCTTCTTTTAAAAACATTCTGTCTGTGGGGTTGAATAATTTATTAAACTGCCATCCATCTTTCATAGATGTACTATAACTGTTGTGTGCTTATGCCACTGCTCTGTCGCTTTGGTTTGTCAGCCAGTCATCGGCCTATGAGGGTGATTCCGAGTTGTTCGCTCGTTATTTTTTTTCGCTACCGAGTGATTAGTAGCAAACTGCGCATGCGCAATGTTCGCAGTGCGCCTGCGCCAAGTAAATTACCACAAAAGTTTGGTATTTTACTCACGGCGTAAAGAAGTTTTTTCATTGTTCTGGTGACAGGAGTGTGATTGACAGGAAGTGGGTGTTTCTGGGCGGAAACTGGCCGTTTTCTGGGAGTGTGCGGAGAAACGCTGGCATTTCTGGGAAAAACGCGGGAGTGTCTGAAGAAACGGGGGAGTGTCTGGCTGAACGCTGGGTGTGTTTGTGATGTCAAACCAGGAACAAAACTGACTGAACTGATCGCAGTGTAGGAGTAAGTCTCGAGCTACTCAGAAACTGCTAAGAAATTTATATTTGCAATTCTGCTACTCTTTCGTTCGCAATTCTGCTAAGCTAAGATACACTCCCAGAGGGCGGCGGCCTAGCGTGTGCAATACTGCTAAAAGCAGCTAGCGAGCGAACAACTCGGAATGAGGGCCTATATTGGTGAACAATATTGTGAGGCAGTCAAAATTTACTGGAAATGACTAGAAATTAATGTTATTCAGGATAATAATACTCTAGGAACAAACACTGGCCCACATTAGCTGTTTTTAGCATAAAAATCCTGATCCAAAATTAAAACCAAAACATGTGAGGGTGGTTTTGCCAAAACCAGATGACTACTACCTACATGTACTCCTATATACTAATTAGCACAAGGTGGCTTAAGATTAGCTTCATCTCTATGGTATAACAAGTCACCTTTCTGTACCTTCTACTGACCTACTGTAAAATACCAATGTTTAATTTCATTATATTTTTTTCCTGTAAAAATCTTCCATCAATGTATTTCATCTAATAAACCAACATTTGCACAACATATAAATATATAAATGAAGTTTGTATTATAAAATTCCAGCAAATGATTATTTGAAGTGAAAGAGAAAGGTTTCCTGAGAAAAAAGCCAGTAAATCACACAGAATATGAGCAGTTCAATGGTATTATCAAGTGATTTATGACACAGAACAATGTATAATTGATGTGTGAGGCTGCCTTGATGGTAAAATAACAATACTTTCCATTACAGATGAGAGTTTTGACAGCTCAGACAGTGAGACTGTATGAATTTTATGGGTCATGTGGGTTCCATTCAGATCTACAGGTCATTCTCACTCCTTCATACTTGAAAGCATTTAATGGATTATAGTAATAGAACAAAGAATATGCAATAATAGTGTAGCTGAAGCACAGTTCCTCTGTCTATATCTCCCTGTGTTTCAGATGATATCATAGATGGCTGTTTTTATGTCCTAGAAACTGGACAGCTATATCAGTAAAACATAGCTGTTTAATGTTACCTTACTTGTGCCTTTATGTTCATTGATCTTATCTAGTCAGAAATAATATGTTTTCTTCTCAAAAATATACTTAAATTGTGTTACGGGGTTAATTGGCATACCAGCACAATTGCAAATAAATAAAAAAATAAATGGCTTAATGCAAATTTGTAATAGAGAAGAGTGGTTCAAATCACCTTAAAAGCAAACCGCTCTGAACTTTGGGATCCAAGGTAAAACTGAGTTCTGGCTCGAGTTTTCACACCAGACTCAGATTTCAAATTTAGGCCAAATGTCATCCTCTCAGTGTAGGATTCTTGCGGTTTTGGATTCCTTATAAGGGAGCCACAGCTGGGACTTGGTGCCATTTCACTCCAGTCACGCTGCTGTATGCTGCACTCTGCTCTGTCCATTCTATTGGCTGTGCGGAATGCAAATGCTGTCACTGTGTCCATAAGGGGCTGTGCTGCTGTCACTATGTCCACATAAGGAACTGTGCTGCTGTCACTATATCCATCTCAGGGGATGTGCTGCTGTCACTGTGTCCATCTAAGTGGTTGTGCTGCTGTCACTGTATCCATCTAAGGGGCTGTGGTGCTGTCACTGTGTCCATCTCAGTAGCTGTACGGTCACTGTGTCCCTCTTAAGTGGCTGTGCTGTATCCATCCACAAGCTATGTCTAGTCCACTAAGTGTAATTCCATCACAATGGTCCTGAACTGACTCCTTTGGCCCCACCCACTGTGTTCACAGTTACAAAAATACTTTAAAAATGATTTGTGTGGTGCACTGCAACTCAGTAAGCTGTAGTACATCAGTGCACACGTAAAGCAGTCTCACTACACTCAGTGTGAGCTGAGCTGCCATTTAAAAAAAATAAAAAAATGTATTGTTGTATAATTTTTTTGTACTGTTCTGTGCACTACTACCCAATACGCTGTACGCCAGTGTGCACGCACAAAAGCAGTCTGACTCCACACAGTGTTGTCACGATCCGAGTAACTGGACGCCATTTTCTGCCAGTTAGGTGTCTCCTGAGATTGGCTCAGTGTGCCAGGGCCGGGTTATAACTATGTTTTGTTTTACAACTCATTTGGTATTGCCTGCAGCGCTGGTTCAGCGGCCTCCTTAGTGTACTCACTTAACTGTGGTATGGCGCTCTCAGTCCGGTCGCGGCCGTCACCGCCGCGCCCGTGGTCCTTGTGGCATGTGAGCTGAGTATGGCGTCCTCCATGTGCTGCGGCCGCTGTCACCATCCCTGTGGCCGCTGTGCGTGTGTGGAGAGCGTGGAGCCTCTGCTGCTGCGGCCTCCGCCACCATTACTGCTTGGCACATGGTTCTTCAGACCATTATTTCCCCTTCAATCACTGTCATGGGCGCAGCCATGTTGGATAGTATCACATGTCACTCTCCTTACCAATTCCCAGCACTCCTGCTGCCTATGCATAATTGTCAGCCAATCCCTGCTATCCAGCAGGTATAAATATCCTATTCCCAGCACCTAGGAAAAGGTCAGTGCTTCAATTGTCTTCCCAGTGATTCCAGTCTTCAGCTTCACTAAAGACTCTCCTGTGATTGCTCTCTGTGATACAGCCTGACTCTCCTGTGGTTATACTCTGTGGTGCAGCCTGCTTCCCCTGCTTCCGCACCCAGTGTAGCAGAGTGCATACTCCGGCTTCCAGCAGCCACTCTCCAGCAGTTCTCTGTTTCCACTAGCAACAGTTCTCACTATTATAGTGGAGTGTTATTCCTGCGATCCCCAGCATCACTTAATGCTATACCTGTGATCCCTAGCTTCACTTAATGCTATACCTACAATCCCCAACATCACTTAATGCTATACCTACAATCCCCAACATCACTTAATGCTATACCTGTGATCCCCAGCATCACTTAATGCTATACCTATGATCCCCAGCATCACTTAATACTTTTTCTGTGATCTCAAGTATCTTAAAGCATTTCAAACTAAATTTCCGGAACTGGTCTCAAACCAGTAGGAACTCAGAGACTCTCTTTCACAGTTATTGTTGCGTTGTATATTTCATGACTTTTATTATTTAATAAAAACCCTTAAAAGCACTCCCAGTTGTCATGGTCATGCCTTCAGGCATTGGTACTACAGTTCCTGTGCATGTCTATGAGTCCTATCGCACCTCCTAAGTTCAGGTACCCGTCAGCCCCTACAACTGAGGCTTCCTGCTACTGACACCAGCCCTCAGTTGTGACAAGTGTGAGCTGACCTGTCAGTTAAAAAAAAGAATAAAGATATACATTACCAGTCAAAAGTTTGGACACACTTTCTCATTCAAATTAATGAGCAAGTATGTCCAACCTTTTGACTGGTATTGTATACTATTGCTGTATAATTTGTTTTTACTGTTCTCCACACTATGCTGCACCCCAGTGTGGTTACATAAAAGCAGTCTGACCCCACACAGTGTGATCTGAGCTACCAGTTAAAAAAGAGTGAAAAACTATATTATTGTATAATTTGTTTGTACTGTTCTGTGCACTACACCCCAGTATGCTGTACCCTAGTGTGAATGCGTAAAAAGCAGTCTCACTCCACACAGTGTAAGCTGAGCTGTCAGTTAAAAAATAAATATATATATATATATATTTAGTTGTATAATTTGTTTGTAATGTTCTATGCACTGTACACCAGTACACTGTACTCCAGTGCGCATGCGTAAAACCTGTATAACTCCAGACAGTGTGAGCCAAGCTTTCAGTTAAAAAAAAAAATATATATATATATATTATTGTACAATTTGTTTGCACTGCACCCCAATACACTGTATCCCAGTGTGTGTACATAAAAGTAGTCTCACTCCACACAGTGTGAGCTGGCAGTTAAAAAATGGATAAAAATCAGTTTAGAAAAGAGCAGGAGCAGCAACCAAATACTGTACTATTCCTGCAGCTGCTAAAATCAGTCAAGATGACAATACTAGTCATTCAAGGTCATCTAAAGCCGATGCTCAAGGGTTTAGAGGGTTTAAAAAATCAGGGCATCTGAAATAAAAAAAAATCTATATTTTACAGGGGTGAAGACAAAAACTAAGATATCTATTAAAGGAAATATGTAGTGCAGAAAAAGAAAAACACAGTAAAACTGGCAACATGCCATTTACCACACGCAGCGGTAAGGATAGGCTCAGGCCTTGGCCTTTATTTATGAGTGATGGTTCTGAAACTGTCAGTTAAGCATCTTCTTCTGCCTCTCATGATGATGAAAAGCCTTTTCCCTCCAAGTCTAAAAGAGGTGTAAAAAAAATGATAGCCTCTAAGGCAATAGAACAAACAATGCGTTCTGAAACAGAAATGTCACACATACCTTAGGAAAGTCTAAGTGCATTCTGGAATGCTATGTGTGAGCCTGACCTATCAGAGAAGCCATCTTCCACCATTTCTGGTCCTTTTTGCAAATGTGGAGATGAGCAGCAGATAACATATAAATTGAATAGCAAAGTATAAGAACAGTGAAACAAATTTCCTTGGCGCAAAGCCGCCTGTACACTTCTGGTGTCAAAATAAATGTCACCACATTTATAGAACACAGATATACAACAATAATTAGACACCAGACTGTGTCCTGGGCGCTTATAAGATAAGTGATATAAGAAAAAAGATATAAAATATATACAATACGTTCCTCTTAAAGATGGATGACCTCAGAATTAATTCACTCCTTATGTGAATATTATGATCTCGTCCAATAGAATTGAGTCGAGGTTATCCGTACATGTGAAACAAAAAAATAACACGCAATGTGTGATATTGCTAATAGTCCAGAAATGAGACAGTTATAAAACAGATGAAATGAACGGTGATCCACAATTGTCTCGCGTACCCCACTCACACTGAGCAATGTATAGATGTGCCCATAAAGGTATCTTTCAACGCAATGATGTTAGCAGCATCCAAGTGACTAAACATAAGGTGTGATGAATTAGTCATACATAGGCGTACCAAAGACTCACACAAGGGATGTCGAGTACATTCCTCAAAAGGTATCTTTAAGCTTTCTATTTTTCACAAAAAATGAGGCGTACCCCAACTCACACTTGAACTTGCAGTTCTATTCCTATCAAGGTTTCTTTATCCTTGAGTGGTGTTGTCAGCAAACTCCAATGTTCTGGTTTGATGGCTCGCAAGTATGCAGAGAAAAAGAATAACAGCAGACAGTGTGTAGTATTGTTTTAAGAAGAAATGTGCACAAATAATGAGGCACTGGTGATTAGTGGGAAACTGATAATTATTGCATATCCCACTCACATCAAAAAATAGATGGTGAGGTGCCCATACAGATATTATTTATATGGGGACTCTCCCAAACCATGGGTGAGAGGTTTTGATCCAGAAGAGATTAATACACAAGCGTACCCGAACTCACACAAGATGTATGACAGACGTTCCTCTAACGGTATCTTTCACACCTTAACCCTCAAATGTGAGCGTACCCAGACTCACGTTGAAGTGGCATGGAGGAATCCTATCAGGGTATCTTTGCGGGCTCGAGTGATTTATTCTGTCTATTAGTCCAGATAATGTCGACGCGTTTCGGTCGTGTGACCTTTGTCAAGACACAAAGGTCTTGACAAAGGTCACACGACCGAAACGCGTCGACATTATCTGGACTAATAGACAGAATAAATCACTCGAGCCCGCAAAGATACCCTGATAGGATTCCTCCATGCCACTTCAACGTGAGTCTGGGTACGCTCACATTTGAGGGTTAAGGTGTGAAAGATACCGTTAGAGGAACGTCTGTCATACATCTTGTGTGAGTTCGGGTACGCTTGTGTATTAATCTCTTCTGGATCAAAACCTCTCACCCATGGTTTGGGAGAGTCCCCATATAAATAATATCTGTATGGGCACCTCACCATCTATTTTTTGATGTGAGTGGGATATGCAATAATTATCAGTTTCCCACTAATCACCAGTGCCTCATTATTTGTGCACATTTCTTCTTAAAACAATACTACACACTGTCTGCTGTTATTCTTTTTCTCTGCATACTTGCGAGCCATCAAACCAGAACATTGGAGTTTGCTGACAACACCACTCAAGGATAAAGAAACCTTGATAGGAATAGAACTGCAAGTTCAAGTGTGAGTTGGGGTACGCCTCATTTTTTGTGAAAAATAGAAAGCTTAAAGATACCTTTTGAGGAATGTACTCGACATCCCTTGTGTGAGTCTTTGGTACGCCTATGTATGACTAATTCATCACACCTTATGTTTAGTCACTTGGATGCTGCTAACATCATTGCGTTGAAAGATACCTTTATGGGCACATCTATACATTGCTCAGTGTGAGTGGGGTACGCGAGACAATTGTGGATCACCGTTCATTTCATCTGTTTTATAACTGTCTCATTTCTGGACTATTAGCAATATCACACATTGCGTGTTATTTTTTTGTTTCACATGTACGGATAACCTCGACTCAATTCTATTGGACGAGATCATAATATTCACATAAGGAGTGAATTAATTCTGAGGTCATCCATCTTTAAGAGGAACGTATTGTATATATTTTATATCTTTTTTCTTATATCACTTATCTTATAAGCGCCCAGGACACAGTCTGGTGTCTAATTATTGTTGAACATATAAATTGAGGATGCCACAATGGAATGAAGGGGATATTTGTGTAACAGATGCCAGCAGTAATGAGGATGAGGACATTGTTTGTATAAGTCAAGCACCAATGGGAGCAGCTTTTGGCCATGATAAGAAGGCCATTGTCATGCCTGTGCATAGGACCAACAAATCCACCTCTTATGTTTGAAATAATTTTTAACTAAATCCTGACAACAATTGTCAAGCCATCGGCAGTGTTAGTAAAACCACAGTAAGTAGAGGTAGGGACATTTACCATCTAGGAACCTCCTTCCTGTTACATCATTTGCAGCGAGCTCATGAAAAGTTTTTGACAACACAGAAAATTGTGATAAAAAAATAACAAGCAGTCCAGTTAGTCTCTCACTAGATCGCAGCACCTGCAATCTTCACCGCCAACATCTTCATTCTGAATATCCTCAGTAATGATCAGAGGTAACCTAGATCCAATTTTTAAAGGCTAGGTGACTCCTCCCCTATCCAGGATTCCTTAGAATAATCCTTCAGTGCTAGGCCTGCTGCTGGTGTTGTGGATGGATCTTAGTTGGGGACCAAGAAGACTAGTATTTAAAAAAACAATTGACTGTGAAACAATCCTGCGCAAGAGTAAGCAAGACTGACAGCTCTCAACCAGTCACATATTGGATCATGACTGTGCTATATTATACAGTTATACTGTATGTGCAACCAGTATCTGCCATCAATGCAGTGGGTTTTACACAGTTAATTGAGATCCTGTGTGCCCGGTACAAAATTCCATCTCAGTTCCATTTTACCAGAAAAGCCATTCAGTGGCTCTACAAGGATGTTAAAAAAAATCCTAATTATTGGCCTACAAAATGTTACTGTACTCACTGTGTGGACAGTTGGTAGTGGTCAAACTAAAGATTACATGACTGTTACAGCCCACTGGGTGGGTGACTCGCCTTCAGCAGCAGCAGTATCTAATAAACAATGCCAGTTCATTCAGAGGCAGGTTACTCTCTGTATTACCAGCTTCACTGAGAGGCATACTGCTAGTATTATATTAATGCTGTGGGTTTTAGACAGTTAAATGAGGTCTTGTGTCCCCGGTACCAAATTCCATCTTTGTTCCATATTACTAGACAAGCAATACCTTGCCTCTACCAGGATGCAAAAAAAATGAATTATTGGCTTACAAAATGCCATTGTATCCACTGTCCACTTAAAAACAGATATGGAGACAATTGGTAGTGGGCAAACTAACTAAAGATTACATGACTGTGACAGCCAAGTGGGTGGGTGACTTGCTTTCAGAAAAAGGAGCAGTATCTTATAAACAACACTAGCTCATTCAGAGGCAGGCTACTATGTATATCACTGGTTTCACTACGAGGCATACCACTGACAACCTCTTAGAAAAACTAAGGCAAGTCATAGCAAAATGGCTTAACCTGCTTGGACTCTCCTCAGGATATGTCATTCTGATAATGCCACAAATATTGTAAAAGCATTACAGTTGGGTGAATTCCGACAAATCCCATATTTTGCTCACACAATCAACATGGGGGTATAGTATTGTTTTTTTAAATTACAAGGGCGTACAGGACATTCTGTCTGTGGGCCAAAAATTTTGGAACATTTTCGGCATTCAGTCACAGCATGCAGGAGATTACAGCACTTGCAAGAACAATTCAATTTGCTCTACTACAAACTGAAGCAAGAGGTGGTAACCAGGTGGAATTCCACCCTTTACATGCTTCAGCGGATTGAGAAACAGAAAAAAGCCATCCATGCAGTAGCTGTACAACATGCCAGAACATTGGGAGAAGTGGGTAAGTGTATCTTAGCCCAGAAAAGTTGAGAGTACTTTCTGTCTTGTGCAAGGTGCTTAAACCCTTTGAAGTAGCCACCTGTAAAGTGAGATCTGACACTGCTAGCTTGAGTCAAGTGTTTCTCATTATTAAGCTTTTGGAAAATCAGCTGGAGAAATTGAAGGAGATGAAACAAAGTAGAGTAGCTGTGGAAAATGGCCCTCTGGAGGTGTCGGTAGTCTATCTGGGTGGAAATGATTTTTGGGCTCAGTTGCCACTGGACGTGTGGTTCTCATTCTCCCAGGATTTGGAGCATATTGTTCAGTGGTGGCCTTGGTGTAATTGGTAAGGTCATCCCTCATCTGTATTGGCATTGTGGTCTGTAGTGGAGCTGTGGTGGTCTAGGCTTGGCAGAAGGTGGCCCAGTGAGTGGTTGAGCTGGGTGATTTGGTGGTTTCTAATTCATCTGTACTTAATGTGGACTCTCACCTGTTTCATGCTGATGTCATACACCTGTATGGGGATTGTGTTAGGCTGTTTTTGGAGGGTGTGTTTAGGGTTTTAGTTAGGCTTATTTGAGTTATGGCAGCAGTCACGGCTCCTGGTCAGTGCCATTCTTTGTGGGAAAGAACTGCAGCTGAGGGGTCAGTGGGCTGATTAATCGGTTACTCTCCCCCTTTAATATACCTTTGGCTGAGTGTCCCTACTAAAATCAGCTGACTAATTTTTCTAACTGGGCCTTGACAGTATTGGTGGTGATTGTTTGACCTATGTACTTGCGTTAATGGGCAATTGTCCCTGCAAGTTTTGGTAGTCATCTGATGGTAGGCACTGACCTCTGTCAGTTGCTGTTTTCATTCGGTCACAACCATTATTATTATTATCAATAAATATAAAAGGCCGACCAGCTTTTTTTTTAAAAAAAAACATGTTTAGTTATAATTTTTAGGTCAATACAGAAGCAGAGGCAAGTGTACACTGGTAAAAAATTGGTAATAAAGTACATACAAACCGAGCAGTGAGGAACACTTAAATATGTATGATTGTGGGTCAATCTAGAGTACATAGCATACAGGCTATGGCGTGTATCCTGAACACAGTAGAGAAAAAGTAGCACCTAGCTATAAACAAAAATAGGATAATAATCAACCCTAAGGTATAAACGTGAACAGGTAAAACAGACACGTGTAGACACGAAAGCGTAACGAAGGGAGAAGAGAAAGGGAGAGAGGAAGAGTGAAAGAAGATGAGAAAGAAGACATGAGGAAGGCAGAGCAGAGGAAGAAAACAAAAAGCATAGGCCTAGTCCAGGTTATTAATGTAAATGAAAATAGAAACCCAAGGGGTGTATATAGATAATTCAGTCAGGGGTTGAGGAATTGTAACATACTCCTCAAAGCAGAAGGCCTGAGAAACCTGAAGGGAGAGCACCATGTGGGTCATTGTTGTTGTACATAAACCAGTCATGCCAAATTGTGAAGAATCTAGGGGAAGAATTGCTGAGATAGGCCGATATTTTCTCCATAGCTGTGACATACCATATTTTATGTATAAGTTGCTGTCGGGAGGGGGATCAGTACATTTCCATTGTTTGGCTATTAGACAACAGGCTGCATTTAAAATATGTTTAGAGTTTATCCGCAAGGTTATCAAGGCCGTCTATTGGGCAACCTATCAGAAATGCCCAAGGGGATTTAACTATAGGGGTCTGAAGGACCTCATGCAAGATGTGGGAATCCTCATCCTAGAACTTAGCAATTTTAGGACAAGACCACCATATGTGTAAAAAGGTTTCCTCCCCTCCACAACCTCTCCAACATCGGTCTGAGGCAGAGCTATACATTTTACGTAGCCGGGTAGGTACATCTGTAATAAACCTTATAGGCATTTCCTTAATTAGAGAGGAAACAGATGTTTTAGAGACTCTTTCACGGACTGTAGTCCATGTGTCGTCATCCGGTGGCGGTCCCAGATCTTTTTCCCATTGAAGCTCGTGGTTCGTGGAAGTAGGGGTTTTAACCTGAAGCAAGTGGGTGTAAAGTGCCAAGATGATACCCTTGCATAGGGGACAGTTTAAACTAACAGACTCAATATCAGTCAGGGGCCTGGTTATCAAGGTAATAGGGAGTGAATTAAAGAAGTGAAGAATTTGGATGTATGTGAAGCAATTCATGGCAGGGAGAGTGTGTTTGTTCTGTAAGAGATCCAGAGAGGCGCAATCTTTTGAGTCTAATAGATCATGTATGACCATAATGCCCCCTTCGTACCATGAATAGAAACGGCTAGAGTTGAAACCGGGGGGAAACGCCGGGTTGTGCCAGAGGGGGGCGATGGGAGAAGGGTAGGAAGTAGTTGCAAAGTGAGTTTTGCAGTACTCCCAGATTGAACAAGTGAAAGCGATAACGGGATGCTTACGGGCTTGGATGGGTCTGTCCAAGGGAGCCAACCCAATTATCAAGGACATTGAGAAAACTTTGCATGATTTAGCCTCTAATGTGACCCATCGAGGAGCTTGAGAAAATGTGAACCAAGCTATAGCTTGGCTAAGGTGAGATACATAATAGTATAGAGTAATATCAAGGAACCCAGTTCCACCATTGGAAGTAGGACGTCGAAGGGACAAGAAGCTAATACGAGGTGGTTTGAGCTTCCACACAAAATGAATGAACCACTTGTGCAGTTTTAGTAGGGAAGCTCTAGGTACCTGAACAGGAAGAGTCTGAAAGAGATAGAGTAGTCTTGGTAAGATGTTAATTTTGATTGTTACTATTCTGCCTAACCATGATATAATTAGGCTTCTCCATTGAAAGAGATCTAGTTTGATAGTCTTGAACAAAGGTATAAAGTTAGCGGCATACAGGGTATTGTAGTGATTTGTTATATAGATTCCAATGTATTTGATTTTGGAAGCCCACCATGGCAGGTTATACTTGTGGCGTAATAGTTTTAGAGTTAGCGGGGATAGATTGAGAGCAAGCACCTCCATTTTAGAGAGATTTATCTTATAACCGGATAAAGCACCATAGGCCTCCGGGGACCCAAAGAGTTTAGGGATGGAAGTATCGGGGGATGTTAGAGTGAGGAGGACATCGTCCACGAATAGAGATCATTTGTATTCATCCTTGCCACAGAGCCATCTGCTAATATCATTGTCCAGGCAAATGTGGGCAGCTAAAGGCTCGATAACCAAGGCAAAGAACAGGGGCAACAAAGGACACCCCTGCCTTGTGCCATTGGTTATAGAGAGTGGGGTGGAGAGAATCCCATTCACAGATACCCTAGCTGAGGGGAAGGAATACAGAGCTTGGACACCACAGAGAAAGCTACCTGCAAGACCGAAGACCTGCAAAGTATGATTCATAAAGGGCCAGCTAATCCAGTCGAAGGCCTTCTCTGCATCCAGGGACAACATTGTAGCAGGAGTATGAGAACTGTTGAGAGAATGGATAAGACTGATTACCCGCCTAGTGTTGTTCCTAGCTTGGCATCCAGGTATAAAGCCCACCTGGTCATTGTGGATCAGTCCAGGTTCAACCGATTATCAAGAATCTTTGCATACTGTATATATTAATGTCTGTGTTCAAGAGCGAGATAGGTCTGTAATGAGCACAATTGGAAGGGTCTTTATCTTCTTTTGGAATAACAATAATCCTGGCCTCTAAGGCTTCTTTGGAGAAGGAACCCCCTGACATCACATGATTGAACACCTCCATCAGATAAGGGGAAATAATAGAGTTAAATGATTTGTAATAACTGTCAGTAAAGCCGTCTGGGCCATGGGCTTTAATGGTCTTAAGTTTCTTAATCACAGTTGCTATCTCTTGAACCAGGACTTTAGAACAAATAGAGTCAAGGTCGGAGGAATATAGTTTGGGAGGTTGCAACGAGACAGGAAAGTCTATGTAGAGGTAGCAGAAGAAGGAGGAATATCTCTAGAAGATGAAAGGTTGTATACAGTAGCTGTGCGTAGAACTTCCTGAACTCCTCCGCAATACAAGCGGGATCTTGAACAGGCATTCTCTATCGCGATTTGATCAATAAGACGTTGTTCTGCAATAGTTTAGCACATAGTCTGGTTGCTAAGAGCCTATCAGCTTTATCGTTTTTTTCGTAAAAAGTTTGGTTGAGCCATCTAAGAGAGGTTTCTGCATTAGCTGTAAGTTAAAGGTTAAGTTCCCCCTTAGCCGCCGAAAGCTTGCGATAATCTTAAGTAGAGCCTAAAGTTTTATGGAGCAACTCCAGTTGGGCCACTAAGTCCATGAGTTCACAGAGTCGTCTGGACCTGGTTTTCCTAGCAAATGCTGCAGATTTTATCAGAGATCCATGTATCACTGCCTTATGGGCATCCCAAAGCCTTTGAGGTGAAATACTGGTGTCGGCATTGAGAGCAAAATCATTTTTAATATCAAAGTCAATTTGCGTACTTAGGGAAGTGTTCAGGAGTAGTTTCTAATCTAAATGGCAAGTATAGGAGCGATTGAAAGGATAAGGAGATTTAAGGTCTACTATGAATGAGCAGTGATCGGACCATATACTAGGGTGGATAGTAACATCTAAGATTAATTGCGCAGGGTCAGCACTTAGGAAAACCATGTCCAATCTCATGTAAATATCATGAACCGGGGAGTAGAAGGTGTAATTCCTGGTGGTTGGTTCCTTCACCCGCCAGGCATCAAAGAGAAGATGTTGGGAGAGAAATGATTGTAAGGCAAGTGAGTTATTGCGTATAAAGCTAGCTGATGAGTGTGGGGCAGGTTTAGACCTAACTAAGTGGGAGTCTAAGGTGGTATTAAAATCCCCCGCCACGACTACCCTTCCTCTTCTGTGCTTGGATAGAATTGAGCTTAAGGCCCAGAAAAAGCACCGTGTTAAGGGCATAGACATTAAGAAACGTGAATAAGGTGCCATTTAACTCACCCACAAGAATGAGGTAGCGCCTCTCTTGATCTTGTATGATAGTGGAAGGAGCAAAAGTGAGGTATTTAGAAAATAGGCTAGCTACCCCTTTTTTTACTAGATTGGTCACACGCATGATACGTGTGGGGGAAGTATTTGGATTTGAGTTCTGGATGACGGGAACCAGTGAAATGGGTTTCCTGGAGGAATACTATATCCCTGTGAAGGCGACGAAGGGTGCGATATAGAGTAGAGCGTCTTTGAATTGAGTTCAGACCCCTAAAATTGAATGTCAGAATTTTAATAGCCATGACATGTTAATTGGTGTAGCAAGCAGGTACAGAAAATGTGAGAGAACACGGACGTCGGTCACGTGAAAAGATAATAAGAATAGGAAATAGACTGGAAGGAAAAGAGAAAAAGAAAAGAAGAGAGGAAGAAGAAATAAGAAAAGGGGAGAGAGGGTAGGAAAAGGTGTGAACTGGTAAGAATCCCATCCATGTTGTCGGACCCATGGAAAGGGTTGGCTTAGCAGCCCAGGGTGTGCGAAGCCGGTCATGATGACCACGTGGGGTGCATGGTCACAAAGCCAGGAGAGGGAGAACTAGACTAGTGAAGAGTACAGAATATAAACTAAGCCCCGGGTGTACTTGGAGCTGTGAAGTAATGCAATTCAAAATAAAGACAACATATTGAGAAGAAGTTATCAGGGGGTAGTAAAGGGTGAGGAGGGTATGAGGGTGGGGGGGGGGGGGAGATTGAAGGCAGTAGGAAAAATCAAAGAAATGTTTAGGGAACAAGAGAATACATTACAGCAATAACATATGGGATGATTATTCAGCCAATATAAATAAGGGAAGTGAGACATAACAATTCAATAAGAACACTTCCAAGAACACATTCAAAATCGCTCCATGCTATGGGGGTGGGGGGAGGGGTTGGGATGTCGTTAGTGTAACAGAGGGAGACAAGGAAGACAGAAGGCATAATATGGAGACACTTGGCCAGATATGTCACGTACAAATACCAGTCAAACTAAATAAAGGCTGTGATGGGTAACTGGTATTGCCTTGAACAGAGACATATAGAAATATATCAGAAATAACAGATTAAATGTGGGGTAAACTAGATGCACAAATACACAGCATAATGTAATGGTGAGGGTCTCAGTCCAATAGAGACCCACCAGATGGAGGTGAGTTCAGGATAAGGACCCGAGTCCCAGGCAGGTAGGTAAGGTGGGATACATATAGATAATGGAATAATCAGGTCACCACTGTAGGGGTGGAGCGTGGACTGACTATTTGCCATTCTTTTCTCGACGCCCTTTGGGGTAAGAGTGTGGAACTGGCATCTCTGGATATACTGGCTGTAGTGGAGCGGGGAGCTGGCAGTTGTAGTTGAGTGAATAAATGGAGAGCGTCATCAGGAGAGCATGCTGAGATAATTTTGCCATTGGTACTCACTTTTAGACTAAAAAGAAAGCCCTGGCGGCATCGGATATTATGGTCTCACAATGTTTTGGTGATATCCCTCAGCTCACATCTTTAAGCCGAGGTAAGAGGAGTTAAGTCCAGGAATATGAGCAATTTTGCACCCTCAAAGGCAATATCAGGGGAACATTGGGCCTGGGAGTAGACTTGGTCCTTTGCCTTGAAATAGTGGAAGCGAAGAATAACATCCCTTGGGGTGGCAAGAGCCTGGGTGCGAGGTTTGAAGGCCCGGCTTGCTCTGTCCAAGAGAAGCATATCGTCAGGTATAGAAGGGGCAAGGGTGCAGAAGAGGCGTAGCAAGTAATCCCCAAGATGGGCAGGTTCTACCAATTCCGGGATGTTATGGACCCTAAGATTGTTCCGGCACCCTCTGTTGTCGAGATCTTCTTGCTTATCCGTGAGCAACACTAAGTCGCGATTAAGTTGGATATTATCTTGTTCGACTCTCTGTTGGAAACTGATAATTTCCTTTTGTTTTCTCTCGAGGGCGTTGACCCTCATTGCGATGTCTGATATCTCTGATTGCAGACCAGAGACAGCCGTGTGTACCTCATCATGGATGGCTTGGCGAAAACCTTTCATCTACGTGAGAATAGCAGCGATGTCAGCTTTGGTAGAGGGAGCTGACGAGTCTTCCATATCAGAGTCCACTACAGAGGCACCACCCAGAAAAGGTGTAGAAGGTGATTTTTGTGGGTCAAAAGCCTGGTTTACTTTAAAGTAGGAGACAAGGTTTTGAGGGCCTTATTTCTTATATTTAGACATGCTTGAGCTAGAACCAGTGAAGATGGAGGTTAGTGTAGGGGAGTGAAGGCTCCTGTGGGGGGGGGGGCAGGAACCTGGTATGCTTTAAACTAGAAAAGGAATCCATGAAGACTAAAATAATGATGGCTGTGTATACTAGAGATGCGACCAGGTATGGAAGGGAGGGGGAGATGGTAACTTCTCTGTAGCAAGTAACACCTGGAGCTTATGAAGTTGGAGTTAGCCCATAATTAGAGCAGAGCTCCAATCAGTAAGCTCCACAATTTGTCCATGCCAGGAAACTGAGAGAACTGGTGATGTGAGGCTACCCACAGGGGTCAGCAGTGATACAATGGAGTAAGATAGTATGGACAGTCCCTGAAATATTGGATGTAGTCGACGCGGAACAGAGCTGCTGATGGAGGCTGCAGTTGTCACAGGGGAGAGATCCCAGCAAAGGTAGAGAACATCTGGCAGGAACTACAGTTCCACCTCTCATAGAACTCACCCCCCCTCTGGAGCAAGCATATAGTATGTACCAGTGTGGGATGACAGACATGGTCCAGCCAGTGAACTGGGTCCCACTGTGGAGAACCCTCCAATACACAGCGTCTAACTGGGGAGAGACATAGGGGCTACAGCTGCAACCAGATGCCCCAGGTGATCTTTAATTATATTTCCAACAGTGAGTGAGTATCCGGGGGGGGGGGGGGCTGGTCACCGGGTGAGGGTGCTGGGGTAAGTAGTTGATGATCAGGTAGATGGGATGGTGAATCACAAGATGGCCACCGCCGTTCTGGGGATGGGGGAAGGTGGCCACACCAGCTGCAGGAGGGGTAGGCTCAGGTGCTGGGAGGAAGAATGGGAGCCGTGGCTGCAGCTGGAAGTCTGTACCTGGAGAGTCATCATAGCGGCAGACCCAGCGGGCGGCAGGACACTAAGCAGCGTGGTGACTCCTATTCTGGAATTCCGTGGCTGCTGTGGAGGTACAGTGAGGTCCCAGCTCAAGGTGCATGGACAGGCTGCAACCCGCAGGATCACCTAGCATGGTCCCCGGCTCCGCAGTGCTGTCTGGGGAGTGTGGGGTGGAGATAGGAGCAGTCACGGGAGGCCAGCAGCCCCTTGGGAGAGCTGGGAGCACTTTATTTAGAGCTCGGTGTAGGAGCTCCAGAAATACACGTTTGCTCCACAGCAAGGCCAGGCCACGTCCCCCCAGGTCGACCAGATTTTAAATGCCACATCTGTGTCTTTGTCTTTACTTATAGATGTTTGGTTAACTGCATATTCTTTGGTTCAGCTTTCTCTGGCCGCTAGGGCATTTATTAAGAAACCTTCACATAACACAGAGTTGTGCTGCCATTTTGGGAGTGCATAATTCAAAGACTTATTCATCATGCCCACAAAGTAACTAGGCAAGGCAGCCATTGTGATTGCAGCCATTGTCATTGCACTGGGAGGAATAAGCAATACCTGGAATAGATGACACCTAATGGGGTAGGTGAAGAATACTAAAGCTGGAACATGCAGCGTGATGTAATGGAGTTCGAGATCGCCAGAGGTGCAGGATGCCGGCCGATCTTGGACTTTTTTTTAAAGGGGCAAGCACTTACAAGGCAAAATTTGGCATTGTAAGTGATTTCCCCTTTTAAAAAATATCTGAAATCTGCCGGCATCCCGCACATCTGGCAATCTTGGACTCCATTACATCCCGTCAGTGATCTATGAAATCATCCTATCCATGTATTGTTCATTCTACCCACAAGAGTAGCAGGGAAGGCAACCATCTTGATTTACAGTGGGCAGAAATGTAATATACCCATGGGAATTACAGAACACATGTAACAACAAGACATTTATAAAAAACAAATCAGAAAACATGGAAGCAATAAACTTGTGCATATTACAGTGGTTTCTGCAGTAGTGCTGGAGATGGGAGAATATATACTGTAAATTTTGATGGCAAGAAGGCAAGATAAAATAAAAAAAGTGAAGTAAGAAAGGATATTGGGCAAGTAGAAATGGAAAACAGATTAAGAGATTAATAAGAGATGACATAATGCAACATGAGCGAGAATAGGTGGAGGAGATGTTCAAGAGGGTCAATCCAAGGAAGGCACCCGGTCCTGACAGAGTATCCCCATCTGCCCTGAGGGCATATGACGGTCAGCTAGCCCCCATATTCTCCAAAATATTTAATGAATCGCTAAACACACGCAAAGTTCCCTCCTGCTTCAAAATCTCCACAATCGTTCCCATCCCCAAGAATCCTAATATCGCAAGCCTGAATGACTACAGACCAATTGCACTGACGTCTGTGGTCATGAAAGTGTTCGAGCACCTGGTTCTGAGCCACCTTAAAGCCATGACCAGCCCCCATCTAGACCCCCTTCAGTTTGCCTACCGAGCGAATCTGTGAGTTGAGTATGCTGTCAACCTGGGCCTGCACCACATCCTGCAGTATCTGAACACGCCTGGAACCTACGCAAGGATCCTGTTTGTAGACTTCAGCTCGGCCTTCAATACAATCAACCCCAGCATTCTCTACCACAAACTACTCCGCCAAGGGGTCGCGGAAGCAATCTGTTCCTGGATCGTGGACTTTCTAACCAACAGAATATAGGTGGTCAAAGCGGTGGGATTCACCTCCCAAGCTCGGTCCATCAGTACTGGGGCACCCCAGGGCTGTGTCCTCTCACCCGTGTTCTTCTCTCTGTACACTAATGACTGTTCTTCTGAGTCCCAGTCAGTTAAAATCATTAAATTTGCCGATAACACCACCGTCATCGGCCTCATAAAAGAAGGGGACAAATCGGACTACAGACGGGAAGTGGATCAGTTGGCACGGAGGTGCAGCTGTAACAACCTGGAGCTCAACCCACTTAAAACCGTCGAGATGGTAGTAGACTTTAGGAAGAAACCACCTGAAGCACCCCCACTAATCATAGCTGATTGTGCGGTGCTGCTAGTAGACTCCTTCAAGTTCCTGGGGACTACGATCTCTAGAGACCTCAAGTGGGGACCAAATGCAAATGCCACCATCGGAAAGGCGCAGCAGAGGCTGTTCTTCCTAAGGCAACTTAATAAGTTTAACGTCCCACAGAATCTCCTTCTCCTCCTCTACTCCGCAATTGTAGAATCTGTCCTGTGCTCCACGATTATCATCTGGTATAGCTCCGCCAGCGAGAGAGACAAACACAGGCTCCAAAGAGTGGTAAGGTCTGCTGAGAAGATCATTGGAGTTGACCTCCTGCCTGTCCATGACCTGTACTGGTCCAGAGCCAAAAAATAGGTGACTCGGATAGTCAATGATTTCCGTACCCAGGTTATGGCGAGCTCAACCTGTGACATCCAGGAAAAGATACAGTGCAATTCCAACCAGAAACAATAGAAGCCTCAAAAGCTTCTTTCCACAAGCAGTCCACCTGCTGAACTCCTGACAAATTGCTGGGCTGACTGACTGTCCAGTCGCTCTACTCCGATCTTCTGATTGGAATGAGCACTGTGTACTTTTACTTAATCTGTATACTGCAATAATTCCCCCCTCCCCCCCCTCTTGTCTATGTGTTCCCCCCTGGCTGCTGCACTGTAAACTGAAAACAAATTACTAGTATACGCAAGTGTACCTGGCTAATAAAGCTGATTCTGATTCTGCACAGATTGCATAATAATAATAATAATAATAATAATAATAATAATAGACAATGTTTGAAACAATGGGTAGAATTACCAGGTGAAGCTGCAGGAAAGGTGGAGTAGTAACCTACAGGAAGTGCATTCCTTGAGATCTGGAATGTTTGCGGTTATAAAGTCCAAATTAAGTTTAAACTCCAGTTACAATTTTTCAACATTTAATTGACAGTGTTATATAAAGATATATATATAGATAGCGGTAAGGTTCGGCACTCGATCGGGTATGGGGTAGAGATGAGCGCCGGAAATTTTTCGGGTTTTGTGTTTTGGTTTTGGGTTCGGTTCCGCGGCCGTGTTTTGGGTTCGACCGCGTTTTGGCAAAACCTCACCGAATTTTTTTTGTCGGATTCGGGTGTGTTTTGGATTCGGGTGTTTTTTTCAAAAAACCCTAAAAAACAGCTTAAATCATAGAATTTGGGGGTAATTTTGATCCCAAAGTATTATTAACCTCAAAAAACATAATTTACACTCATTTTCAGCCTATTCTGAACACATCACACCTCACAATATTATTTTTAGTCCTAAAATTTGCACCGAGGTCGCTGTGTGAGTAAGATAAGCGACCCTAGTGGCCGACACAAACACCGGGCCCATCTAGGAGTGGCACTGCAGTGTCACGCAGGATGGCCCTTCCAAAAAACCCTCCCCAAACAGCACATGACGCAAAGAAAAAAAGAGGCGCAATGAGGTAGCTGACTGTGAGTAAGATTAGCGACCCTAGTGGCCGACACAAACACCGGGCACATCTAGGAGTGGCACTGCAGTGTCACGCAGGATGTCCCTTCCAAAAAACCCTCCCCAAACAGCACATGACGCAAAGAAAAAAAGAGGCGCAATGAGGTAGCTGACTGTGTGAGTAAGATAAGCGACCCTAGTGGCCGACACAAACACCGGGCCCATCTAGGAGTGGCACTGCAGTGTCACACAGGATGGCCCTTCCAAAAAACCCTCCCCAATCAGCACATGATGCAAAGAAAAAGAAAAGAAAAAAGAGGTGCAAGATGGAATTATCCTTGGGCCCTCCCACCCACCCTTATGTTGTATAAACAAAACAGGACATGCACACTTTAACCAACCCATCATTTCAGTGACAGGGTCTGCCACACGACTGTGACTGATATGACGGGTTGGTTTGGACCCCCCCCAAAAAAGAAGCAATTAATCTCTCCTTGCACAAACTGGCTCTACAGAGGCAAGATGTCCACCTCATCTTCACCCTCCGATATATCACCGTGTACATCCCCCTCCTCACAGATTATCAATTCGTCCCCACTGGAATCCACCATCTCAGCTCCCTGTGTACTTTGTGGAGGCAATTGCTGCTGGTCAATGTCTCCGCGGAGGAATTGATTATAATTCATTTTAATGAACATCATCTTCTCCACATTTTCTGGATGTAACCTCGTACGCCGATTGCTGACAAGGTGAGCGGCGGCACTAAACACTCTTTCGGAGTACACACTTGTGGGAGGGCAACTTAGGTAGAATAAAGCCAGTTTGTGCAAGGGCCTCCAAATTGCCTCTTTTTCCTGCCAGTATAAGTACGGACTGTGTGACGTGCCTACTTGGATGCGGTCACTCATATAATCCTCCACCATTCTATCAATGTTGAGAGAATCATATGCAGTGACAGTAGACGACATGTCCGTAATCGTTGTCAGGTCCTTCAGTCCGGACCAGATGTCAGCATCAGCAGTCGCTCCAGACTGCCCTGCATCACCGCCAGCGGGTGGGCTCGGAATTCTGAGCCTTTTCCTCGCACCCCCAGTTGCGGGAGAATGTGAAGGAGGAGATGTTGACAGGTCGCGTTCCGCTTGACTTGACAATTTTGTCACCAGCAGGTCTTTCAACCCCAGCAGACCTGTGTCTGCCGGAAAGAGAGATCCAAGGTAGGCTTTAAATCTAGGATCGAGCACGGTGGCCAAAATGTAGTGCTCTGATTTCAACAGATTGACCACCCGTGAATCCTTGTTAAGCGAATTAAGGGCTGCATCCACAAGTCCCACATGCCTAGCGGAATCGCTCCGTGTTAGCTCCTTCTTCAATGCCTCCAGCTTCTTCTGCAAAAGCCTGATGAGGGGAATGACCTGACTCAGGCTGGCAGTGTCTGAACTGACTTCACGTGTGGCAAGTTCAAAGGGCATCAGAACCTTGCACAACGTTGAAATCATTCTCCACTGCACTTGAGACAGGTGCATTCCATCTCCTATATCGTGCTCAATTGTATAGGCTTGAATGGCCTTTTGCTGCTCCTCCAACCTCTGAAGCATATAGAGGGTTGAATTCCACCTCGTTACCACTTCTTGCTTCAGATGATGGCAGGGCAGGTTCAGTAGTTTTTGGTGGTGCTCCAGTCTTCTGTACGTGGTGCCTGTACGCCGAAAGTGTCCCGCAATTTTTCTGGCCACCGACAGCATCTCTTGCACGCCCCTGTCGTTTTTTAAAAAATTCTGCACCACCAAATTCAAGGTATGTGCAAAACATGGGACGTGCTGGAATTTGCCCATATTTAATGCACACACAATATTGCTGGCGTTGTCCGATGCCACAAATCCACAGGAGAGTCCAATTGGGGTAAGCCATTCCGCGATGATCTTCCTCAGTTGCCGTAAGAGGTTTTCAGCTGTGTGCGTATTCTGGAAAGCGGTGATACAAAGCGTAGCCTGCCTAGGAAAGAGTTGGCGTTTGCGAGATGCTGCTACTGGTGCCGCCGCTGCTGTTCTTGCGGCGGGAGTCCATACATCTACCCAGTGGGCTGTCACAGTCATATAGTCCTGACCCTGCCCTGCTCCACTTGTCCACATGTCCGTGGTTAAGTGGACATTGGGTACAACTGCATTTTTTAGGACACTGGTGAGTCTTTTTCTGAGGTCCGTGTACATTTTCGGTATCGCCTGCCTAGAGAAGTGGAACCTAGATGGTATTTGGTAACGGGGGCACACTGCCTCAATAAATTGTCTAGTTCCCTGTGAACTAACGGCGGATACCGGACGCACGTCTAACACCAACATAGTTGTCAAGGACTCAGTTATCCGCTTTGCAGTAGGATGACTGCTGTGATATTTCATCTTCCTCGCAAAGGACTGTTGAACAGTCAATTGCTTACTGGAAGTAGTACAAGTGGGCTTACGACTTCCCCTCTGGGATGACCATCGACTCCCAGCGGCAACAACAGCAGCGCCAGCAGCAGTAGGCGTTACACGCAAGGATGCATCGGAGGAATCCCAGGCAGGAGAGGACTCGTCAGACTTGCCAGTGACATGGCCTGCAGGACTATTGGCATTCCTGGGGAAGGAGGAAATTGACACTGAGGGAGTTGGTGGGGTGGTTTGCGTGAGCTTGGTTACAAGAGGAAGGGATTTACTGGTCAGTGGACTGCTTCCGCTGTCACCCAAAGTTTTTGAACTTGTCACTGACTTATTATGAATGCGCTGCAGGTGACGTATAAGGGAGGATGTTCCGAGGTGGTTAACGTCCTTACCCCTACTTATTACAGCTTGACAAAGGGAACACACGGCTTGACACCTGTTGTCCGCATTTCTGGTGAAATACCTCCACACCGAAGAGCTGATTTTTTTGGTATTTTCACCTGGCATGTCAACGGCCATATTCCTCCCACGGACAACAGGTGTCTCCCCGGGTGCCTGACTTAAACAAACCACCTCACCATCAGAATCCTCCTGGTCAATTTCCTCCCCAGCGCCAGCAACACCCATATCCTCCTCATCCTGGTGTACTTCAACACTGACATCTTCAATCTGACTATCAGGAACTGGACTGCGGGTGCTCCTTCCAGCACTTGCAGGGGGCATGCAAATAGTGGAAGGCGCATGCTCTTCACGTCCAGTGTTGGGAAGGTCAGGCATCGCAAACGACACAATTGGACTCTCCTTGTGGATTTGGGATTTCAAAGAACGCACAGTTCTTTGCGGTGCTTTTGCCAGCTTGAGTCTTTTCAGTTTTCTAGCGAGAGGCTGAGTGCTTCCATCCTCATGTGAAGCTGAACCACTAGCCATGAACATAGGCCAGGGCCTCAGCCGTTCCTTGCCACTCCGTGTGGTAAATGGCATATTGGCAAGTTTACGCTTCTCCTCCGACAATTTTATTTTAGGTTTTGGAGTCCTTTTTTTTCTGATATTTGGTGTTTTGGATTTGACATGCTCTGTACTATGACATTGGGCATCGGCCTTGGCAGACGACGTTGCTGGCATTTCATCGTCTCGGCCATGACTAGTGGCAGCAGCTTCAGCACGAGGTGGAAGTGGATCTTGATCTTTCCCTAATTTTGGAACCTCAACTTTTTTGTTCTCCATATTTTATAGGCAGAACTAAAAGGCACCTCAGGTAAACAATGGAGATGGATGGATTGGATACTAGTATACAATTATGGACGGACTGCCACGGTTAGGTGGTATAAAAAAACCACGGTTAGGTGGTATATATTATAATAATAATACAATTATGGATGGACGGACTGCCTGCCGACTGCCGACACAGAGGTAGCCACAGCCGTGAACTACCGCACTGTACACTGGTTGATAAAGAGATAGTAGTATACTCGTAACAATTAGGATGACACTATGACGGTATAAAGAATGAAAAAAAAACCACGGTTAGGTGGTAGGTATATAATAATAAATAATACAATTCTGGTCGGACGGACTGCCTGCCGTGTGCCGACACAGAGGTAGCCACAGCCGTGAACTACCGCACTGTACACTGGTTGATAAAGAGATAGTAGTATACTCGTAACAATTAGGATGACACTATGACGGTATAAAGAATGAAAAAAAAACCACGGTTAGGTGGTATATATTGTAATACAATTATGGATGGACGGACTGCCTGCCGAGTTCCGACACAGAGGTAGCCACAGCCGTGAACTACCGCACTGTACACTGGTTGATAAAGAGATAGTAGTATACTCGTAACAACTAGTATGACACTATGACGGTATAAAGAATGAAAAAAAAACCACGGTTAGGTGGTATATATTATAATAATAATACAATTATGGATGGACGGACTGCCTGCCGACTGCCGACACAGAGGTAGCCACAGCCGTGAACTACCGCACTGTACACTGGTTGATAAAGAGATAGTAGTATACTCGTAACAATTAGGATGACACTATGACGGTATAAAGAATGAAAAAAAAACCACGGTTAGGTGGTATATATTGTAATACAATTATGGATGGACGGACTGCCTGCCGAGTTCCGACACAGAGGTAGCCACAGCCGTGAACTACCGCACTGTACACTGGTTGATAAAGAGATAGTAGTATACTCGTAACAACTAGTATGACACTATGACGGTATAAAGAATGAAAAAAAAACCACGGTTAGGTGGTATATATTATAATAATAATACAATTATGGATGGACGGACTGCCTGCCGACTGCCGACACAGAGGTAGCCACAGCCGTGAACTACCGCACTGTACACTGGTTGATAAAGAGATAGTAGTATACTCGTAACAATTAGGATGACACTATGACGGTATAAAGAATGAAAAAAAAACCACGGTTAGGTGGTAGGTATATAATAATAAATAATACAATTCTGGTCGGACGGACTGCCTGCCGTGTGCCGACACAGAGGTAGCCACAGCCGTGAACTACCGCACTGTACACTGGTTGATAAAGAGATAGTAGTATACTCGTAACAATTAGGATGACACTATGACGGTATAAAGAATGAAAAAAAAACCACGGTTAGGTGGTAGGTATATAATAATAAATACAATTCTGGTCGGACGGACTGCCTGCCGTGTGCCGACACAGAGGTAGCCACAGCCGTGAACTACCGCACTGTACACTGGTTGATAAAGAGATAGTAGTATACTCGTAACAATTAGGATGACACTATGACGGTATAAAGAATGAAAAAAAAACCACGGTTAGGTGGTAGGTATATAATAATAAATAATACAATTCTGGTCGGACGGACTGCCTGCCGTGTGCCGACACAGAGGTAGCCACAGCCGTGAACTACCGCACTGTACTGTGTCTGCTGCTAATATAGACTGGTTGATATTTAAAGAGATATTAGTAGTATACAACAATACTATACTGGTGGTCAGGCACTGGTCACCACTCCTGCAGCAAAAGTGTGCACTGTTAATTAATATAATTGTACTCCTGGCTCCTGCTAACAACCTGCAGTGCTCCCCAGTCTCCCCCACAATTAATTATAAGCTTTTAATTTATACATTGATGACTGTGCAGCACACTGGGCTGAGCTGAGTGCACACAGACTGAGTCACACTGTGTGACTGACTGTGCTGTGTATCGTTTTTTTTTTCAGGCAGAGAACGGATATAGCAGAGAGAAGTGAACGGATATATTATATTAAATAAAAGTTAACTAGCAACTGCACTGGTCACTGACTGTGGTAAACTAACTCTGTCTGCGACTCTGCACAATCTCTCTCTATCTAATCTATCTATCTCTATTCTAATGGAGAGGACGCCAGACACGTCCTCTCCCTATCAATCTCAATGCACGAGTGAAAATGGCGGCGACGCGCGGCTCCTTATATAGAATCCGAGTCTCGCGATAGAATCCGAGCCTCGCGAGAATCCGACAGCGTCATGATGACGTTCGGGCGCGCTCGGGTTAACCGAGCAAGGCGGGAAGATCCGAGTCGCTCGGACCCGTGAAAAAAAAAGTGAAGTTCGTGCGGGTTCGGATTCAAAGAAACCGAACCCGCTCATCTCTAGTATGGGGTGGTACTTGCTGCGGTGCCCTCTGCGATCAAAGGCAAGATCCAATAAGATGAACCAGGAATCAGCGTCACTCTGCAGACTGGATATTAGGTTAAAATGTCTTTAATTCGGTCCGAATTAAAGACATTTTAACCTAATATCCAGTCTGCAGAGTGCCGCTGATTCCTGCTTCATCTTAGATATATATATATACATATATATATATATATAATATTATTTATATTATATATCATGGTCATTTGGACCTTAGGAAGCAGGTACATTTTAAGACATAATTGTGCGATTTCTCAAAGTATTTTGTGACATGTGGCTAACATTACTTTCTGTTAAAATTGTACCTCTTAAACCCACTTAAACCCCCTCTTACTAAAGTATGGAATATTTACCATTATTTACCTTGGACTGCAAGGACGCTTTATAAAAGGCTTAAATCTATTATGCCTATCCATTCTTTTTCCTTCTTAAATGAGGTGTAGGGAATGATTTATTAATTAACATATTACAGTAAAAATTAGGTAATTATAAATTCAAAACGTTACACTTAAAATGTTTCTTTCAAATCCAATTAAAATTCTGTCACTTAAAAAATAAATAGAATCAAAATACAGTATGTATTATTTTTAAATGTTGCTTGAAAAATGTTGAGCCCAATAATTTTATATTTACCATAGCCCTAAACAATGACAGACATTTAGAACTGATTAGAAACTTTTTTTCCCACTCATTCGGGCTGATTCAATTTGCAGCTTGGCCATGATGTGCTGACATTGCGCTCAGCAACATTGCTCATTTGTGCTCTCCCCCTTAGTGGTGTACAGGAAAACTAGCAACCTTCAGCTTACCATAATAGGCAAATTTGTGTGTGGGTTGGCCCCATAGTGTTATGCATGTACACACCACAGCTTCATATACACATCAACTTAGTAGGAAGACAATATTTTGGCAAATATTGAGAGTCTCTGAAATTAAATTGGTTGTGGTTCCTTTCAAAGTAATGAAGCTCAATGCTGCTCTTCTATTAATAATCATTAATAATTTGATGACAGTATGTAGTTAATAAAATATTAAACACAGAGGATTACATTAAACATTAATTTTCTCCTGATAACCTAACTTAACATATTTCAATTTTTATTTATCTATTTCCGGGCCTATCTGAAACTACTCCTGGAATGGATGAAAGCATCATGTCTCCATTCATTTCCAATCTGGCAGAATTGATTTTGCATTTCATATCATTGGTACATAATCCTATTCTCTCCATTATTTTCTTAATATCAAGTACAGCGGAAGATAATGGATAGACGCTGTAATAACAGTGTGGCCTGTAGAAGAACCTCCAGGGAAATAGCTTTGATGCCAGTGGAATATTAATGCTCTTCTAGTCCTGTCTCTTCCTTTCACTTTATCTCCACTTTTCTAAACTGCAAAATGTCTTTTATAAGCTGCCTATGACAAAAGCATTACAATAAAATGAATAAAAACATTAACAAGTGGAGATGTAGTTTTTCTTTTGCACTTTTCTCATCCACCATTATATACCATGCAGCTGATTTTTAAAACAAATGGTGAAAAAAAATATAATTATCACTCCCCCAAATACAATAGCTCCTGATTCAGAGGTGCATGCAGAAGCTGTCTTTTCTGCAACTGGGTCTGCATCTTTATGCTAATGCAGCAACCAATTTTCAGCCTACTGAGATGCCCACTATTAAGAGAGGAAGGGGTCCAGGTGCAATCTCCATCTAGGCATAGCCAGATTAATGTGGGGACGCAGGGCATACCGTACCCCAGGCCCCCCTCTGTTAGGGGGCTCCCCGGCTGGAGCACACAGACTCCACTAGCTCTCCCTCTTGTGCAGCAGCAGCAGCAGAACCAGGCTACCTGAATGTGAATAGGACAGTAACAGTGCAGGCAGAGACACAGGAGTATCAGACTTCATGAACTACCAAAAGAGCTTTCTCACCAGAGGAGGAATAGGAGGGGTGGTTAAGCTGTAAGTGACCCAGGGATCTCAGCTTCACTTCCTCCCCATCTGGGTGTCTGTGTCCTTTGTAACCTGTTATCTATTGAGAGCATTTGGGTCGATTTTTGGTCGATGTTTGCCAGTAAATGTGTGATTTAGACCCTGACATACAAAATCGATCAAAACTTGACAAAACATCTGCCAAAAATCAATAAAAATTTACCCAAATCAACTTTTATTAAATAAAGCAGCAAGCAATCAGCTCCTGTCATTTTTCAAACACAACCTGTAACATGGTAATTACGAGCTGATTGGCTTGTACTTTATCACCGTGCTATTTATCACTCTCCAACGTTTGATAAATGGGCCCCCAAGAGGAAAGTCAAGGTAGAGAGCACATAGTCCCTCCTGAAATGGGCCATGTTAGAAGGTATGCATAATCTAATATGCAGCCCCCTAATATGCAGCCCCCGCCTACAGGTCCCCCAGTCTTAAGTGCACCGCCACCCCTTCCAAGGCTTAATCGGGACCTCCATCCAGGCCCCCTCTCTTGCAGGCAGTGACAGTGATTCTGAGAATTAGGTTGTGAGCATTTCTCTGGCCAAATGGCGTGACAATCATTTCCCTACTACGCAAGCACAAAAATGCTGGGAAATATGGCAACCATCTAATTTTCCTAAGACATATGAACCTCCTAGTGCTTAGAGTCACTGTCACTGCTGAGGAACTTCTTGAGAGGTAAGTATAGAAAAATAGGTGCAGGATGTACCGTGTGGGCCCCTCTGTACCCAGGGGCCCATGAGTACCTCACATACTGCACCTGTTATAGATACATCACTGGTGCTATTCTTTTGTGGTGCATATCTAAGATGCACCATTATTGGTCCACCATTGGTCACAACATCAAATACTGCACCAACCCTATGACAGGTGCAATGAAACTATGTGAACATTGCCTACTGTGTGAGCACAACTGCGTCTTTAGATTCCAACGCTGTCAGCGACACGCCCATGTCGGGCTAGACACCCCCTGTAACTATACAAGAACGCCCACTAAAAATCAATCTCTCAGCATGTGATTTTGATCAGAATCTCAAAGCAGCAACCACGTGCTGTGAAAACAGCGGTCACTTGCTTTTGACATTGCTATTATGACTCTTCTGAATCAGGCCCATAATCTTAATTCTTATCAGTATGCACTAAAATTTGTACAAACAAAACATAATCTTATTAGCACATCTATCTTCTTTTGAAAACACTTTGTTGTGAATATGACTCAATACTTGTACGCAAAACACTCCATGCTAATATAGGATGCCAAACCAACATGACTCGGCTACTGGACATAATAATAGTACAATTACAGTATAATACAAAAGTGACATGACTATATACAAATTGAATCATTTAACATATATTCCTATAATAATAGTACAATTATAATACAATAGTGATATGAACATATGCAAGTAGAATCATTTAGCATACTGTATATTCGTATATTTGGTAAATACCTGTACTGGTGTTTTCATTTACATTTGGAGAGTTGTGTATTACTCCTTTAAAATCCTCACAACTTTAGATGACCCATCCGTTCCACCTAATGGTCCTATATAGCATACAGTTTTCTGCTGATTCACCGCTACCTATTCATCCACTGATATACTGTAAAGGCCTGTCTTAACAGCAATGTAATGCATTACCCCTACCCACCCCTACACAGGAATACATCTTTAAAAAAAATCATAACTTCTTTTGTGATCCCGCACCTTCTCTCAGCATGCTTTCATATAATAAATGGCTATTAGCACTCTTTTTGGTGGGTAGTGCCAGCTAGCCACCAACCAGAATGCCAACAGCAATTCACTGTCAGTGTGTCTGGGCAGAATTTTCTACCTGTCTTCCAACAACGTCCAGCCCACCCTTACTCGAAGGCCCCTAAAGTGATGAGTCCCTGGGCAGCTGCCCAGTGTGCTCATAAGTTACCGTAATATGGCCCTGCTGATATACATTTTATATATGGGTGTACTCAGTAGCGGCTCTTGCCATGAGCAAGCAGGCTTTTTTCCCAGGGCGCCACTACCCCGAGGGCACCGCCGCCGTGACAAGAGCCGCTACTCCTGACCACAAGGTGTAGAACTAGCCCTGGGTGTACTGTAGGAAATCGCTCTGTGATGTCTCTCCATCTGTTGCTGTCAGTACCTTGTGTAGTGCCAGAGTCGCGTCACAGTGTAACCTCTGAGGATGATAGGCATTCCTACACCAGGTACCTGTTTACATTGGCATGCGCAGCCTTCATTTGGGCAGGAAGGAAACAGCTTACTGTTGCCTTGAATACCACCAAAGTAGCCGAAGACTCTGTGTGATCTAGGTCTTCTTACTCTACATAACTGTCAACACTGCATGTGTAAAAAAGGTGCAATTTCCTTGTTTTTCCAGCACCAAACATCATGGTTGGTATCCCTGAGAGTCTTGGGATGGAGACTCTATGTGACCAGGCTAAATAACACTGTGTCAGCAACGCTGGTTACCCTGTGTATTCCACTGCCACCAATGTATACATTTGTGCCTCTTTGTATAAAACACTACCTATATTAACCCTCACATGTTCCTGACTGGATGTGTTGTATTGTGTATCTACTGTATTAACCCAGTGTTATACAGAAACTCATTTTACCTGGTTAATAAACCAATCCTGGTTAAATTGTTCACTTTGTGGACTGACCTCCACTGCACACTGCTGGCACCTATATCAACACCTATAGGAGCGCCAAATAGTGTTCATCTATTAATTACACTTACCTTGCAGCAGCCCTAAAGAAATTACCAAATAAACACTCCCAGTGCCATTTTCCCAGATATATGTGCATGTGCAGTAGAGAAAATTTTGTCGGCATTAGGATAAAACCTCAGTATTCAGCTACTGAAGAATGAACTAATTCACTTATTTGGCCTCCAGTGCCACCTTTATGCTGTTTAAACACAAATCTACCTATCCTCCCCAACCTTTCCCCTTCAGCAATATTGTAAACAAATATTTTTCTGCTATGTCTTAAAATGACCTTGGGTTCAATATCGTCATCCTGATGTCACCAAAAATTGTGTGTTGAATATGGTCTCTGAAAAAGTTCAGATAATAGGAGGAATTCATACATTTAGCAGTGAAATACTGTAAGGATGAGGTGTGACAGTTAACTAAACTGGTCAGGTGACTAATTTATATCATAAATAGTTTATAAATTATTGTTGAAATTTGGCAGCTCTGCAGGCAGATCATGTGACTGGTTGACATCATAAACAGCTTTTGTGATGTCTCTCTGTGTTGGTATAAAAGCCACTGCTTTGTATAGAACCGTCAGTTATGACCTGTATCTGGTGTGATACGAAATACCGGTGAATGGGATGCCAACAGTCATAAGACTGACACCAGCATCCCGATGCACAGAATCCTGACAAGGGTTGAGTAAGAATGCTTACCCTACCCCCTTACTCCCCAAAACCATAACCCTGCCTTCCTGCAGTCTAACCCTAACTCCCCCCCCCCCACAGCCAAACAATAACCCCACCAGGTAGTGCCTAAACCTAACCTCCTCTCCCTGCAGCCTAACCCTAACCTTCCCTTCCCTGTAGCCTAACCATAACCTTCCCTGGGGCTGCCTAGCCCTTCTCCCTACAGCCTAACCCTAACCCTCCTTTTTCCACAGCCTAACCCTAAACCCCCCTTCCGCAGCTTAAATCTAACCCTCCCATGGCTAAAATTTAGGGGACCCTGGCATACTTACATTCGGGATGTCAGCGGTTCTGGTGTTGGTATTACAAGTGATATGAGAGTTCTGGTGCTGGTGTTTTGTTCGTGTGTCGGGATTCTGACGCCGGTATTTCAAGCATTGGCATCTCACCCGCCGGCAACGTGCCCACATTTTCCTGTATCTGCTAATATGTCTTATCATGGTGTAATTCAAGCTTATTTGAAATAAATGTATTGTGAAAGTAATATTACATATAGCGATATAGATAGATAAATAGACACATACCCTGTACATACAGTAGATAAATACAGTACAGTAGATAAATAAAAATATCTATTAATGTATAATGTACAGTAGTTAGGTTGCGATTTGACAGCTCAGTAGGCTGATCATGTGACTGGCAAACATCATAAACAACTTTTGTAATGTCACTTAGCTTTAGTATAGAATTGTCAGTTATAACTTGTATCTGCTGATTTGACTTCTCAAAGTGAGGCTTGTTTTAAACTTAAAGTTATAAGAAAATATTGACTTATGGATTGATAAATATAGAAAATATTTGGATTCAATTGATTGATAGATTGAAATAGTATAATAATCACAATGTAATGTTTCTCAGCTTTGGTATAAAAGTCACTGCTTTTTATGAATCTGCTATTTATCTACTGTATCTGATGATATGTTATCTCCCAGTGTAAGGTAAGCTTATTTTAACCTAATATACACTGCTCAAAAAAATAAAGGGAACACTAAAATAACACATCCTAGATCTGAATGAATGAAATATTCTTATTAAATACTTTGTTCTTTACATAGTTGAATGTGCTGACAACAAAATCACACAAAAATTATCAATGGAAATCAAATTTATTAACCCATGGAGGTCTGGATTTGGAGTCCCACTCAAAATTAAAGTGGAAAAACATACTACAGGCTGATCAAACTTTGATGTAATGTCCTTAAAACAAGTCAAAATGAGGCTCAGTAGTGTGTGTGGCCTCCACGTGCCTGTATGACCTCCCTACAACCCACACAAGTGGCTCAAGTAGTGCAGCTCATCCAGGATGGCACATCAATGCGAGCTGTAGCAAGAAGGTTTGCTGTGTCTGTCAGCGTAGTGTCCAGAGCATGGAGGCGCTACCAGGATACAGGCCAGTACATCAGGAGATGTGGAGGAGGCCGTAGGAGGGCAACAACCCAGCAGCAGGACCGCTACCTTGCCTTTGTGCAAGGAGGAACAGGAGGAGCACTGCCAGAGCCCTGCAAAATGACCTCCAGCAAGCCACAAATGTGCATGTGTCTACTCAAACAATCAGAAACAGATTCCATGAGGGTGGTATGAGGGCCCGACATCCACAGGTGGAGGTTGTGTTTACAGCCCAACACCGTGCAGGACGTTTGGCATTTGCCAGAGAACACCAAGATTGGCAAATTCGCCACTGGCGCCCTGTGCTCTTCACAGATGAAAGCAGGTTCTCACTGAGCACATGTGACAGACATGACAGAGTCTGGAGACGCCAAGGAGAACGTTCTGCTGCCTGCAACATCCTTCAGCATGACCGGTTTGGCAGTGGGTCAGTAATGGTGTAGGGTGGCATTTCTTTGGGCGGGCCACACAGCCCTCTATGTGCTCGCCAGAGGTAGTCTGACTGCCATTAGGTACCGAGATGAGATCCTCAGACCCCTTGTGAGACCATATGCTGGTACGGTTGGCCCTGGGTTCCTCTTAATGCAAGACAATGCTAGACCTCATGTGGCTGGAGTGTGTCAGCAGTTCCTGCAATACGAAGGCATTGATGCTATGGACTGGCCCGCCCGTTCCCCAGACCTGAATCCAATTGAGCACATCTGGGACATCATGTCTCGCTCCATCCACCACATGCACCACAGACTGTCCAGGAGTTGGCGGATGCTTTAGTCCAGGTCTGGGAGGAGATCCCTCAGGATACAATCCGCTACCTCATCAGGAGCATACCCAGGTGTTGTAAGGAGGTCATACAGGTACGTGGAGGCCACACACACTACTGAGCCTCATTTTGACTTGTTTTAAGGACATTACATCAAAGTTGGATCAGCCTGTAGTGTGATTTTCCACTTTCATTTTGAGTGTGACTCCAAATCCAGACCTCCATGGGTTAATACATTTGATTTCCATTGATCATTTTTGTGTGATTTTGTTGTCAGCACATTCAACTATGTAAAGAACAAAGTATTTAATAAGAATATTTCATTCATTCAGATCTAGGATCTGTTATTTTAGTGTTCCCTTTATTTTTTTGAGCACTGTATGTTTGAAAATAATATTAAAACTAACACTGTTGATATTTTTGTGGTGTGTAAAAAATACAGTTTAACACCTTTACCCTAGATTGATAACGTCCAAATTATTAGGTTTAAACAGTTCTATTAAATATTGTGTAGCTATTAACAGCAGAGAATGATGCCCCTCTACCCAGAACATATATACTGAATCAATGTATATTTCAATAATGCTACAGGGAAAGCAATTGCCCTGAAGATATTGGGCGCTATAGACACTTGCAATACAAATACAATTTAAAAAGCACCTGTGAATAGGTTAATTTATTTTTATTTTATAGCTGATCCTATATGGCAAACTGGGATACCTAGCATAAAAATAATATTTGTTTGTATAGACAGCTCAACTCACACTGCACAGACCACCTTTATAATATGTACGTGAAGTGAACAAAGTACACTGGGGTACAGAGTATTCTGGGGTAGAGTGCACAGTACAGTACAAACAAATTATACAACTATTTTTCATTTATTTTTTAACTGACACATCGGCTTACACTGCATGGAGTCACAGGGCTTATATATGTATGTGAGCAAATGCACTGTGGTACAGCACACACAGGTTGTACAAAACAATGCAAACCCATCACTTTGTTCATTCCACGTGAAACAAGGGCATCTAGTGAATAAAGTAATGGGTTTGCATTGTTTTTTGTGATACACCTCTAAATATTTCTGACCTGGGTAGTTCTTCATCTCTCTTTAATGATTCAGTTCCATTTCCTTTGATCATACATAGCTGTGTGTACATGTATCAGGCTAATATAATAACGATGTCTATTACCCCTATAATGTGGATATAAGCTTTTTTTTGTGTGTTCACTATTCATTTTTCAGTTTATATTTACTTTGTCATTAGTCTGGTATTTACAGCTAATTTTGTGTGTTCATGTATTTTCTACTATAGTCAGAACTCATTTGTATTATATGTATATTTGGTAAGTTTCCATGCATTGTGTTTCTTGCACTATGGGGGTAATTCCAAGTTGATCGCAGCAGGATTTTTTTTAGCAGTTGGGTAAAACCATGTGCACTGCAGGGGAGGCAGATATAACATGTGCAGAGAGAGTTAGATTTGGGTGTGGTGTGTTCAATCTGCAATCTAATTTACAGTGTAAAAATAAAGCAGACAGTATTTACCCTGCACAGAAATAAAATAACCCACCCAAATCTAACTCTCTCTGCACATGTTATATCTGCCTCCCCTGCAGTGCACATGGTTTTGCAGAAATGCTAAAAAAAATCCTGCTGCGATCAACTTGGAATTACCCCCATATGTTCTGTATACATGCCCTGTTTTATTTTTCCTTCTTGTTGAGTGGAGCTCTATGTATGCAGTTTGTCTTTTGTAACATATATTTTTAACATGCCATGTTTTCTAGGTCTCCCTTTTGAGCACAGGTTAGATCTGATGTTACCACGACTACCGGCTCCTATGTCTCCAGCAGTGTGATCCAGATGAGATCGTTTACTCCTGTTACAATGACTATTTAGCTCTGTGACCTTTGCTGGATATTAAGGCATAGTTTATTAAAAGTCTGTATTTTAAAATTTTGTGAATACATTGTATCCATATCTATGCCATTGTTTTTAATATGCATCTGTGTTATTTCTGTATGTTTGTTATTTGTTATTTGTATCACACTTTGGACGTCTATTAACTGGATGGCCAGCACCTGTGTCTGATTTTGTTTGACTGGAAAGTGGTGCTTGGAGACCACATGGTGGGGGGTGGAACGCATTTAAATAGTCAGTATTGTGCCATTGATATTTATGCTTGTCAAAAGAGCAATAAATGCTCTGAAATGTTGCTGGACTTCTTGTCTCCGTTTTTTTTTTTTTTGGGGTGCCACCAACTCCAAGTAAAACTATTTTGTCACAACAGGGACCATTTTATAAGATAGATATACCACCAAGGTGTGCTTATTTCAGAGCACAACCGCACACCCAAGACAGGCCCTCCAACATGACCCGCCCCACTAGGTACAAAATGCTCTGTTTCTGGACTTCCCTCTTAATTTATGATTTCCATCACCTGTGTTGAACTAGTTAAATGATAAGAAAGCTATTTCTTCACAGGTGATGGCAATAATAAATTAAGAGGGAAGTCCAGAAACAGAGCATTTTGTACCTAGTGGGGCGGGTCATGTTGGAGGGTATGCCAAGAGTGGTGTATCTAATATATATATATATATATATATACCCATCAACAGTATGCCGGCACTCACTTTACAATGTCCCAACTGCTCAGGTGCCACTCAGAGAAGTAGATATCCAACAGAAAAGAAGGCACTCAGAGACTGTTTCAAAGCGATAAAGAAAGACATCTGTATTTAAGATGTTATGACATCTAACGTTTTCGGAGCAGTTGCCCCGTCCTCAGGATAACATCTACAGCTGTAGATGTTATCCTGAGGACGGGGCAACTGCTCCGAAAACGTTAGATGTCATAACATCTTAAATACAGATGTCTTTCTTTATCGCTTTGAAACAGTCTCTGAGTGCCTTCTTTTCTGTTGGATATATATATATATATATATATATATATTAACAGTGCCAGATTAAGGTCCTCATGGGCCTGAGGTTGAAATTTATGATGGGCCTGTTGGGTGCTGCTGCAGGGTGTGTGGCCAGCATGGTGGGGGTGCAACTGCTGATATGGGGATGTAACCAGTCCTGTGGGATGTGGGATGTGGTGTGTGGGGTGTGGCTAGCATCATGGATTGCATAGTTACCCACCTACCTTCAACCACCTCAACCTCCCTCCCCTTGGCATCACGGAGCATTCACACTACAAGTGAGCTGTAAACAAAGAATGTGATTAGGACCCTGTGGTGCCACAGATGGTTTAGTGTGGATATTGAGCTTGGTATTATTACGTCTGTAAGCACTCTGAGAAAATTTTAATCTTGCACCTGCCCCTTCATAATTTCACTGCCACCTGCAACATCTAAAAATCATGCATGACATACTGTATATACAGTATATGCGCATGTGTTTGTGTGTGTATTCTGGTACTCTAAACGAAAATGTAGAGACCACAGATATATACATACAGTGCTCAAATTGAGAATTGAGAATTTAGAGGTGGGAGTATGGAAATTTGGATATAACGGGTGGTTTAGGTATTTTTAAAATCCAAGATTTATTTTAGATGCTCTAAAAATGAAAATAGTTGATATTGCCCATAGCAACCAATCAGATTCTGTCTATCATGTTCTAAGATGCAATAGAGAAATAATAGACAGATTCTGCTATGGGCAACATCACCACTTTTCTTTTTTAGAACCTATGGTAAATATACTCCCATGTGTCTCTTCTTCTTTCTCTTACCTATTTGTTTTGTCTGTCACTCTCCTTATGTGCCAGTATCTTCATCCCAGGTAACTCACTCCCATACCTCCCAACATAACCCTCTCCAGGAGGGGCAGAATGCTCTGCTCCTGGACTTTACTCTTAATTTATGATTGCCCTCACCTGTGGTGAAACACCTTTCTTATCCATTAACCCGTTCAGCACAGGGGCCGGCAATCAGAAATTAAGAGAGAAGTCCAGAAGCAGAGCATTTTGTCCCTCCTGGAGAGGGTCATGTTGGGAGGTATGCACTCTACAGGTGCTCTCCTTTGTGTCCCTGCACCCTTCACTTCTTCCATCCCTTTCTCATTCCCTGCTACCCTCTCACCTCATGCTTCCTTTCATGCTCTCTATCCCTACCTGCTACTCTCTACTGGCCTGCTTACCTCTCACCCCCTGTATTTCCCACTCCCAGCTTCCCTGGGAGGCAATCAGTTTTCTGGCTGTCAGGATCCCGGTGGTCAGGGTACTGGCGCCGGAATCCCAACAGCCAACATAGTAACATAGTAACAATGTATTTGAGGTTGAATAGAGGCAAATTACCCATCGTGTTCAACCTGTTTTAAGTTGTGATGATTCTACATACTTGCTAAAAAATCTTTTTTTGGCTAGTCAGCTACTTTAAGTCATGTTACCCCCGGATTAACCATGTTGATATTTTAAGTATTATAACCTTGGATAGCTTTTTCATTCAGAAATGTATCCATTCCTTTTTTAAATCCAATTACAGAGTCCACCATTACCACCTTCCCTGGCAGGGAATTCCACATCCTGATTGCCCTAACAGTGAAGAACCCTTTCCTCCGTTGCATTCGGAACTTTCTCTCCTCCAGTCACAGCGAGTGCCCACATGTCCTAAACTGTGTTCTTTTAATAAATAATTCCTCTGATAACTCTTTGTGATGTCCCTTTACATATTTGAAGATATTAATAATATCTCCTCTTAGGCGCCTCTTTTCTAGTGTATACATATTCAGCCTAGCAAGTCTTTCCTTATAGTCCAGTCCTTCTAGGCCTTTAATCAATTTAGTAGCTCGCCTTTAATCAAGTTAGTAGCTCGCCCAATGCTGAAAGCTGGAATACTGGCTCACAGGGACTATTCCCACTCACTGCACTCGATTCCCCCTCTGTCAGCATCCCCTGACAGACACCATCCCGCCTGCTGGTCATACATATATATTCCACTTCCCTCACTCAGCCTCTGCACCTCTCACACTCTCTATCCCTTGCTCAACCCCTGGTTCTCTCACTCCCTGCTATCAGCTCACGGTCTGTTTACATCCCCCCCTACATTTCTCAGTCCCTGTTTCCATCACACAGCCTCTGTACCTCTCATGCTTTCTATCCATTTCTCAAACCCTGGTCCTCTCACTCCCTGTTACCCTCTCACCCATGGATTTCTTATTCCCTGCTACCCTCTGCACCTCTCTCTCTTTCCATCCCTTGCACAACCCAGTCCTCCCACTCCCTGCTACCCTCTCAGGGCCTGCTTACCTTTCACCTCATGCCTACTCAATCTTTTTACCTCACACCTCTGCACCTTTCTATCCCCTGCTCAACCCATAATCCTCTAACTCCCTGCTACCATATCTGGGCCTGCTTACCTCTCACCCCCTGCATTGTTCACTCTTTCCCTTATTCAGCCCCTGCACCTCTCCCTCTTTCCAACCCTCTCTCACCCCCTGCTTCCCTCTCTCAGCCTCACTCTGGCACCACTCGTGCACTTACACACACACACACACACACACACACACACACACACACACACACACACACACACATCATTCTTTCAGGTTGATTAGCCTATGGTTTGTACTATTATTTCCTTACCTTTATTTTCTTCTCCCATCTGGTTGCTGCCCTCGGATGCAGCACTGCCTATCATGGGTTTTCCTTTCAATCCATATGCTGACACTGACAGTCCCCCTCCCTTCATCGTGAAGGAGGAGGTGAGCTACAAGACAGATGAGAGAGCCGGAGGCTGTAGTTGCACTCTGCGACTGGACAGATAGTGGCTATTAGTCCTCCGGTGCCCTGCTGTGTATTCTTCTGATCTCACAAACAGCATCACAGCTTTCCCCAGTACAGTATATCACCAGTCTCAGGACCCTGTTAGAGTGTGACAGCCCCAAGCTGCACAGCAGGCTCCATAGAGTCGGATATCCTGTGCGGAACAGTGGATGAGGAAGGGTGGGAGCCTGGAAAGCACACTCTTGTTGGTCTCCATCCATTCCTTTGTACTGAAGCATGACTAATAGGACAAGTACACTGATTAGTCAGAGCATGTCCTGAGGGACCCAGCTTTTTTTTTTCCGATTCCCATATCGAAGTGGCATACCTCCCAACATGACCCTCTCCAGGAGGACTTTTCTCTTAATTTATGATTACTGGCACCTGTGTTGAACCGGTTACTGGATAAGAAAAGTGTTTCAGCACAGGTGATGGCAATCATAAACTAAGAGGGTAGTCCAGGAGCAGAGCATTCTGTCCCTCCTGGAGAGGGTCATGTTGGGAGGTAAGTAGTGGCACACACCACCCCACAAATTTACATACAGTATATATATATATATATATATAAATATATATATATATATATATATATATATATATATATATATATATATATATATATATATATATATATACATACACATACACTGTATATATACATATACGTGTTTGGAACACAATACATGTTTGGAATTCCCTGCCTGAGAGAGTGGTAATGCCATATTCAGTCAATACTTTTAAGAATGGGCTAGATAAATTCCTAATGGATAAGGATATGCAGGGTTATGGTGGGTAGATCACGCACTATAGTTAACAAAAGAGGAATAACCACAACGGCCGACATTCACAACAGATAATATTAGTCCTACAGATAATACACTGTAGGAGTCCAAAAATAGGTTGAACTCGATGGACAAATTGTCTTTTTTCAACCTCAGAAACTATGTTACTATGGGGGTAATTCAGACCTGATCGTAGCAGCAAATTTGTTAGCAGTTGGGCAAAAACATGTGAACTGCGGGGTGGGGGGTGGGGGGCAGATATAACATGTGCAGAGTGAGTTAGATTTGGTTGGGGTGTGTTAAACTGAAATCTAAATTGAAGTGTAAAAATAAAGCAGCCAGTATTTACCCTGCACAGAAACATTATAACCCACCCAAATCCAACTCTCTCTGCACGTTATATCTGCCTCTCCTGCGGAGCACATGGTTTTGCCCAACTGCTAACAAATTTGCTGCTACGATCAGGTCTGAATTACCCCCTATGTTACTATATATATATGTGTGTGTTGGGTATGGAATACCAGCTGCCGGGATCCTGGCGATCAGCATACCGACACCGGGATCATGGTAGCAGAATGTTGGCAGGGGGTGAGGGGCAAGTGCAACAAAGCCCACTGCAGGCTCGCCACAGGTATATATATACTGTACATATACATATATATTATGAATATTATAATTGGACAATATATATATATATATACTTTATATGTATATTTACAGTATATAGATAGAGAGATATAGATATATATATAGATATCTCTATAAAGAAACAGTACTTCAGCCTGCCCTGCTGCCCAGCACACCACATTACTTACAGGTTACAGCAGCAGCCAGCAGCAGGTATAAGTCTGACACCTCACCTCAGCCACTGCAGTCAGTAGGATCATTAGATGCTGGGCCACCTTCACAGAGCAGCATAGACACCGACTTCTCACTGCCGTGCCTTGTGCTGTGTTGTGGACTCAGAGGCTGTGATGTAGATTGTCATGTGGCACGGAGGAAGAAGCCCGTCACTGGGAGTATGCGGCACAGGGAGGGCTTTTCAGGCATGTACTTTCAGCTGAAGTGAGGGTGAGAAAAAACGTCCATTCTTCTGCCGTCAGCGATATCCTAGAATGGCTCTTGACACCAAGACTTCAGCACATGCACAGCCAGTGATTCAGAAGCTCCCCATAATCGCCGTAGAGGTACCAATGCTCCTTTAGGGGTAACTACGCACCCCGGTGCCCGAAAAGACGTTGTACTCCACGAGGCGGACAATACAAATGCAAACAAATGTGGTAAAAAGCTACAAATAATTTTAATAGCTTGAGGTGAAATGTGGAGAAAAATTGTCTCCAACGTAAACTTAAATTAAAATAATGTTGTGCCCAAAATCCATCAGATAATAGTAATAAGAACACCTTTCCAGAAGCCTTACAAATATTCAAGAAACCCCCAACATTTGACCCCCTTTCCAATAACTCGAGCATTAAAACTTTTATGAGACTTATTGACCAGGATGTTAATAATTTTGTCAGCACTTCAGATCCTTCACGACATAACTTGAGTGTTCAAGAACAACAAGCCTTACGATCTCTGGCTAATAATGAATATCTTATTATCCACCCCGTGGATAAGGGGAGAGCAGTGGTGCTCCAAGATCTGAGTGACTATAGAACAGAGATTTTGCAACAATTAGATGAACCTGGTGATTGCTGCAAACTTCGGGGTGACCTCACTTTTGCATTTACTAAAGTATTGAGGGATGCATTGTTAATTTCAGAAGAATGATTTGATGTTCTAATTCCTGATTTTCCTATTGTTCCACTACTGTGTATTCTCCCTAAAATCCACAAAGGTTTGGATCCCCCGCTGGGTAGACCCATCATCTCGGCAAGGGGATCACTTTTTCAACCCATGGCAGTTTTATTAGATTCTATTTTGCAGCCTTTTGTACAGGTACATCTGAATTACCTTATGGTTACTACAGCACTTCTCAACAAATTAATTGATTTGGGACCTGTCCCTGATGATGTCTGGCTTCTTACAGAAGACATTTCTAGTCCCTACACTATTATCCCCCATAATGAGGGTCTTGATGCAGTTAAAGACATTTTTTGTAATTCCAGCTCCCTTGATATGGCACATATTAAGATTTTGGGGAAACTGTTGGAACTCATCCTCACCAAAATTATATTCTATTTGATAGCAAATTTTACCTTCAGACGAAGGGATGTGCGATGGGTTCTGCAGTTGCTCCAATCTATGCAAACATATTCATGTTTGCAGTAGAGCAAGAGATTTTTTTCAGTGATTGCAGCATTTCATCTAACATTTTATTCTATATGAGATTTATTGATGATCTCTTGTTCCTATGGAGGGGCATGGAAGAGAGATTTATAGAGATTATGGAATCACATAACAAGCCCTGTTAAATTTACATTTAAAAATGCACAAACATGAAATTGATTGTTTGGATGTGAGGATCTCTGTATCCAACAAGATCTCCACATAAGTTTTTTCTAAACAAAACTGACCGTAACATTTTAACATTGGAAGAGTTGTCATCCCAAAAATCTGAAGTGTGGTTTACGATACTCTTAAAGGATTAACGATGACGCTTGGACAGCATCTACACAGATTGATGACCTTATTAATAAATTTGAAGCCAGGGGATATAGTTTAAGGAATTTATTGTTGAACAAAGAGAAGGTACTGGCCATGAACAGGGATGATTTATTAAAAAAAAAAAAATGATCCACCAGAATGCTAAACTCCCCTGGGTTAATCAATACCACTCACCCTCGGAGGGCATCAGTAGGCTTTCTAAAAACATTGGTATCTGATTAAATCTGACAAAAAACCTTAAAATGAGTGATGTTGCTCTTATGCCATGTTACTCCAGATCAAGTAATCTCCGTTACCTACTGGTCAAGATAGATATTTCAGGTAGGGGTAAATCCCCTGTTAAAAACTTTCAAAGTAAAAGGGAGGTTGTTTTAGGTGTCATTGCACCACATGCAAATATCTCATTACGGGGATACATTTTGCCACCCCCACTTGGGCACTAAGTTTAAGATTCAACACCACTTAACTTGTGAAAGTACCCATGTAGTGTACCAAATTATCTGTCAATGCGGATTCTCCTTTATTGGCAAAACCACTAGGAAATTCTTGGAGAGAAAGACTGCGCATTGGTCAGCTATAAGACAGGACCCTTTGAGCAGAGCCAGTGACCAACCAGTGGCTCGCCACTTTCTGGAGTGTAAACATAGTGTTGCTAGTACTAAATACCTTATGATTGACCATATTCAATTATCATTGAGAGGTGGGGATAGAGGTGCAGCCCTTTTACATTGTGAAGCCAAATGGATTCATCAAATAAATGTTTTAGCTCCCTGGGGTTTAAATGATATGCTTCCTTTATCCTGTTTTTGAGCTTAGTGTAATTAATATGTGACAAACTACTGTGTAATTACTTTTTTGCCGTTTTAAAAATGTTATAGCTAAATGAGACTATTGTACCAGAGTTTTTGATATGCTATTTATATAAGGGCATTATACTGATGGTCACCATGGTGATGGGTCTGTTGGAAGTAGCGGCATGTTGCCGTGATGTCATTGGTGTATGTCCTGCTCCAGTGCTTTGCATCTGGCTGGCGGGATGCTCAATCACAGTGGTGAAGGATATAAGGTAAGAACCTTTTGCTACTGCTTGCATACTGATGACAATTTTCTAACAAAAATTGAAACATTGATCTAAATCCACGGGTTATGGAAATTTATTAACCATTTCTGCCAAGCCTTGAGTGCCGCACCCTGCTACTTCTATGTACCTATCCAGATAGTGAGGGCACCAGGCGCTGTTATTTCTAACAATTGTTTGGAGTTCTGGACATCTTCTTTGTATAATAAATATATATATATATATATATATATATATATATATATATATATACAGGATTCCTTAATGTGCTATAATATATATAGTGGATATAACCACAATATTATTATTCTGCTAAAAATGGATTGTGAAGGATCTAGATCACAATCTTTCGCTATTTAGCCAATTAAACAATTAAATCTCTTATGCTGCTTCCTCAAAGGTAGGCCCCTTGCCAATATGGACCTAAAGGGATATTATAAAAAGGAATTTTTTTGAGGAGTGCTCTAATTAGAATGACCTCAGGTTTATTGTTAGACATTAGGAGTTATATATGAACATATATGAGCATCAGATAAACTGATGCTGCCTTATATACAAATACATCTGATATTTTAACAATAAAATTTTCTTTATTAAAATGTTATTAAAATAATGAACTATTTGAAATTCATTTTTGCAGCTAACTTTTAACCAGAAATACATTAATACATCAATTTACAGACTTTCTTTTGCCCATTCATTTTGTTCAGCATAATAATTATAGACAATACTTTTTCGTCCAACGCATTTCATCTAATGCGACTTCTTCAGGGGTGTATTTAATTATTATAAAAAGAAAAAAAAGGATGTTTTTTAAAACAATTCAACAATTACTATAAATAATAAAAAATGAATATACTTCATAATTCAACAATATTTTGTATGGGGATGTATATAATATATAGTTATATTTAAAGAGAAAATGATACAGAATTTGTACAATCAACAAAAATTAATACAGTCAACAGTGTCTGATCTTATTTCCATTTGTTATGAATGATCCATTTTATATACATGGTTTGTTTCTTAATGATGGTTGGCTGAAAGACTCCTTAGTCAATACCTAATGTTCGTAACGTATACCAAATTCTTAAAAAATACATATACTTACTATTTTCAAAACCATCTGATGTTCATATTTTGGTATTAGAAATGGTTTTCATTCATTAATGACTGGTAATAATAATGCACTGAAAGCAATATCAAATGAGTGTGCCTATTTAAATAATAAAATTATTAATTATTCTGACTTTGATAATATTTTCTTTCCCTAATGAAAAGTAGTAGAAACCAGTTATTATTACTTACTATAAATATATAAAGAGATCTTATTTGATTTCTTAAGAAAGGTGAATTTTTACCTGAATTCATACTTTACGAACTCCTACATTGAAAAGAACATAGAAACAATTATAGTATTTTTATTTAAATTAGTTGACTTTAATAGTTAATTAAATTGGAAAAAAAATCAGATAATACATATACTTATTTGGCACTAACTTTATCTTTAAATCATTAAATGTGCAGATATTTTAGTACTTTGTCCCAATGTTCTATACACAACTAATTAAAAATGGAATATATTATATATTAGTACTTCCAATAGTAATAAAGTAACCATACTTTATTATTACTACATTTATAATTTTCTTGCCTCTAATCCTTAATAGCTGATTTTATTACAATGCCAATCTTTAGAGACAGATTCAGATGGACACAAAATAGTAAAAACATCTTTAAAGATGAGGAAATAGAAATGGATATGAACAAAGATGAGGATGACTTTTACAACCTTATTAATGGTATGGAGAAACTATCAGTATGCAAACTGAAAAGTTGGTATGATATTGTTTCATTAGAAAAATATTTGGAAGTAGGGAGAGTACCAAGAGGCCTAAGACTTTTTAAAAATACTACGTTCGGTACTATGAATGAGGAATTCATGACAAATTGGTATAAGATTCTAGAGGAAGGATCACTCAAACTTGTTGTACTGTTGATTATGGAAAGGAAAAAGGAACTCAAAAAGATTGAGGAAGATGTGAAAAATTATGAAACCAGTTTATCAAAATTTGAGACCAATGAAACATTTAAAAATGAGGTTGAAATCGCACAGAAAAGAATAGATAAACTAGAAAGTGATATTGCAACATAAAAAACAAAGGCCCTCATTCCGAGTTGTTCGCTCGCAAGCTGCTTTTAGTAGCATTGCACACACTAAGCCGCCGCCTACTGGGAGTGAATCTTAGCTTCTTAAAATTGCGAACGAAAGATTCGCATTATTGCGAAAATACATCTCTGTGCAGTTTCTGAGTAGCTCGAGACTTACTCGGCATCTGCGATCAGTTCAGTGCTTGTCGTTCCTGGTTTGACGTCACAAACACACCCAGCGTTCGCCCAGACACTCCTCCGTTTCTCCAGCCACTCCCCTCGTTTTTCCCAGAAACGGTAGCGTTTTTTCCCACACACCCATAAAACGGCCTGTTTCCGCCCAGAAACACACACTTCCTGTCAATCACATTACGATCACCAGAACGAAGAAACAACCGTGAGTAAAATTCCTAACTGCATAGCAAATTTACTTGGCGCAGTTGCAGTGCGGACATTGCGCATGCGCACTAAGCGGAAAATCGCTGCGATGCGAAAAAATTTACCGAGCAAACAACTCGGAATGACCTCCAAAATACATTTTTTAGAGATAAGAAAGATTATGATGATAATAAAGTATACAATTGGGCAGAAACAAACAAGGGAGCAGAAGATAATCAACGAAATAGATCACAATACAGGCATCAAAAAGAATATAATAGAGATAGATCAAGAAATAATTATGGGAGACATAATGAATATAGGAACACCTATAATAACGGAAGATGGCAGGACGCAAACAGGAATAGTAGAGGTCCAATAAGAAACATCTCTCAAAATAAATACAGAGAAAGGAATGAACCTCTCCCAACAAGTATAAATATGAGCTGTTGTGTTCACCCCCATCTTCTGCTAGAAGACATGTTTTAGATCAAAGAAAGGAGATTCAGTTCCCACATACCCAGAGAAGAGAAGAGCTCCACCACAGGATAGATTCATCACAGGGCCTAAAAAGGAGACTGTACAACAGAGAAGAGGAAAAAGTGGCAGTGGGAGGTTTACCAATAAGAAAAAAGAAAAATCAGTTTTATCCCTTAGAAGGGAAGAGACAGGAACCCTTATCATCTCAAATATCCGACCACTATCCGAATCGCAAAGCCAAATATTTGACAAAGGATTAAAATTCACCTTGGATTCTCACATCAATAGATTTGACTTGTTTATAGATGTAAATAAGTTTGTTTGGAATCTTACTTTACAAAGACATTTTCTAGAAAACACTATACAAAAATTAGCATATGAACTCATTAAGAAACCCATAGTTTCACTTCCCTCCAAATATTATCAGGTGGAATCGATTGGGAGTCATATAAACATATTTTATGGCTGTGTAAAAGAAGAATTTGGTAAGAAATGGATTATCAGAACACTCAATCAGAAGATGTGAAAAATTATGAAACCAGTTTATCAAAATTTGAGACCAATGAAACATTTAAAAATGAGGTTGAAATCGCACAGAAAAGAATAGATAAACTAAAAAGTGATATTGCAACATAAAAAACAAAGGCCCTCATTCCGAGTTGTTCGCTCGCAAGCTGCTTTTAGCAGCATTGCACACGCTAAGCCGCCGCCTACTGGGAGTGAATCTTAGCTTCTTAAAATTGCGAACGAAAGATTTGCATTATTGCGAAAATACATCTCTGTGCAGTTTCTGAGTAGCTTGAGACTTACTCGGCATCTGCAATCAGTTCAGTGCTTGTCGTTCCTGGTGTGACGTCACAAACACACCCAGCGTTCGCCCAGACACTCCTCTGTTTCTCCAGCCACTCCCGCGTTTTTCCCAGAAACGGTAGCGTTTTTTCCCACACACCCATAAAACGGCCTGTTTCCGCCTAGAAACACACACTTCCTGTCAATCATATTACGATCACCAGAACGAAGAAAAAACTGTGAGTAAAATTCCTAACTGCATAACAAATTTACTTGGCGCAGTCGCAGTGCGGACATTGCGCATGCACACTAAGCGGAAAATCGCTGCGATGCGAAAAAATTTACCGAGCGAACAACTCGGAATGACCTCCAAAATACATTTTTTAGAGATAAGAAAGATTATGATGATAATAAAGTATACAATTGGGCAGAAACAAACAAGGGAGCAGAAGATAATCAACGAAATAGATCACAATACAGGTATCAAAAAGAATATAATAGAGATAGATCAAGAAATAATTATGGGAGACATAATGAATATAGGAACACCTATAATAACGGAAGATGGCAGGACGCAAACAGGAATAGTAGAGGTCCAATAAGAAACATCTCTCAAAATAAATACAGAGAAAGGAATGAACCTCTCCCAACAAGTATAAATATGAGCTGTTGTGTTCACCCCCATCTTCTGCTAGAAGACATGTTTTAGATCAAAGAAAGGAGATTCAGTTCCCACATACCCAGAGAAGAGAAGAGCTCCACCACAGGATAGATTCATCTCAGGGCCTAAAAAGGAGACTGTACAACAGAGAAGAGGAAAAAGTGGCAGTGGGAGGTTTACCAATAAGAAAAAAGAAAAATCAGTGTTATCCCTTAGAAGGGAAGAGACAGGAACCCTTAACATCTCAAATATCCGACCACTATCCGAATCGCAAAGCCAAATATTTGACAAAGGATTAAAATTCACTTCGGATTCTCACATCAATAGATTTGACTTGTTTATAGATGTAAATAAGTTTGTTTGGAATCTTACTTTACAAAGACATTTTCTAGAAAACACTATACAAAAATTAGCATATGAACTCATTAAGAAACACATAGTTTCACTTCCCTCCAAATATTATCAGGTGGAATCGATTGGGAGTCATATAAACATATTTTATGACTGTGTAAAAGAAGAATTTGGTAAGAAATGGATTATCAGAACAAATCTAAGAATAACCTCAATCTCATAGAAAAAACAAGCAGTAAAACAGTTAAAAATGGATTACACTATTGTTATAAAACAAGTTGACAAAGGGGGGACAGTTGTAGTACAAAATATGGAACAATATCTCACAGAAGCATATAAAATCTTAAATGATCCTTCCTATTATAAGAAATTAATGGAGGATACAACAGTCGAATATAAAAAAGAACTATTTCAATTATTGAACACAGCAAAAAATGATAAACTGATCTGTCAAAAGGAATTTGATTATCTGTATATGAAAAATCCACTATTAGTGACATTTTATCACATACCCAAAGTTCATAAAGATAAAAACTGCTGCCCTGGGAAGACTGATTATAACAGGAATTTACTCGCTTAAAGCCAATTTGTCCCATTATATTGATCTCAAACTGCAAAAATATGTAAAGATTTTTAAATCCTTTTAAAAAGATTCTACTAGTGTACTAAGAAGGGTAACTGAATTTGATTAAACTTCAGACCTATGATGGCTGCCGATTGATGTCCAATCTTTATATTCTTCAATACCACACAACATAGGTGTCAAGGCAATAGAGAAAAAAATATCAGAATATCCTGATTTATCAGATAAAGAAAGAGACTTTATTATCAATAGTATTACTTTCATTTTAAATCATAATTATTTAAAATCTGAAGGTCAAATTTTTCCTTCAATGTCAGGGGACAGGTATGGGTACTAAATTTGCACCAGCCTATGCTAATTTATTGATGAGAGAGTGGAAACAGAGTTATATTTATGATTCACAATTTGATATAAATCATATTCAATTATATAAAAGATATATAGATGATCTGATTCTAATTTGGTCAGGAGATCTTAAAAGTGTTGTAAATTTTGTAGATTATATTAACATCAACATGTTCAACTTAAAATTTACTTTTAAGACAGATACAAATAGTATTGATTATTTAGATCTAAAATTAGAAGGCTTATCCTCTGGTAAAATAGAAACATCAACTTTTTTTTAAAGACACAGAAGCTATTAGCTATATTCCTGCAGATAGTTGCCATCATCCAAGATGGAAACACAATGTACCATATGGCCAATTTCTGAGGATCAGGAGGAACTGTAGTAACAATAATCAATATTGGGATCAGTCTGATTGACTTGCTAAAAGATTCCTTGAAAGGGGCTAGTTGAGGGAAAAGGTTGAAGAAGCTAGGACAAAAGTTTCTGAAAGAAATAGAACTGAACTGTTGAATTCTGAATCCAAGAATGACATCAATCCTACTAAAGGTAGACCTTTTGTAACCCAATATAACAAAGAGAATAAACAAATAAAGAAGATATTGGAAAATAATTGGGGGATTTTACAGAAAGATCCTATTTTAGGTCCCCACTTATCAGATAAACCAATGATTACATTCCGTAAAGCTTCAAATCTAAAAAATATTCTGGCTCCCAGCGATATACGACCCATAGAAAAACCCAGTCTTAATCCAACTGTTTTTTTTAAAGAATCAGGATGTTATCCCTGTACAAAATGCATTTGTTGTAAGTTCATGGAAAGACCACCAGCTATATGTGATAAAAATAACAATAAGACCTTTAGCCTTAAAAGAGTACACACTTGTAATTCAATGTTTGTCGTATATATAGAATCTCTTGTGAAAGTGGACTAGCTTATGTAGGTAAATCCAAACGCATGGTCAAATGCCGCATTCAAGAACATTTGAGAAATATAAAAAACAAGGTTAATACCCATAGTCTCCCGAGACATTTCTCTGAGATTCATAATTCCAGTACGAAGGGATTTAAGTTTACTATCCTAGAACACATTAAGGAAAATGAAAAAGGGGACAATAGAGAATTGGAGTTATCCAAAAGAGAATCGTATTGGCTATTTACTTTAAATACTCTAGCCCCCATGGGATAAATTAAATTATAGACATAGTGTCATTTCTGTGAATTTTAATGCCTGATTAAATTAATAAAGTTCCATCATGGTATATGGTCTGTAATGTGATGCATAGTCTCGTTGTATTAAATTTGTGAGATCTATTTTTAGGTATAGTAAATTATTATCAAGGGTAATTGGTGTTTTATTACTCCAATTGCTCCAACTGTTATCTGTCTAGTCATAAGTTGTACCCTGACTCAATACAATTTAAGTTAAAGAAACTTTGTAGCTGAACAGATGAATAGAATTATAGAAATGTCAGTTTTGTTTATTGTTATGAAGATTCTTTATTTCTGTAGAGAGGTTAAATTATATAACAATGACAATTGTGTTTATCTATAGTGGTCTATTAATTTAAGATTGTGATAATGTATGTGGGTTGAAAAGGCTGCTTACCCAAATGATCAAGATTATTTTTTTACACATATTGATATGTGGTAAGATCATATTTAAAACACACATTTGAGAACTGAGTAACACTAAGAAACACTAAGATGAGAAATAAAAAAGGATTAAGAACTAATAACATTAAAATAAATAAAAATTAATTTATTTACACTAAGTAATACTTATTTTTATTTTCATTGCAATTATCTAAGGTAATTTATATATATATAAATTCACGTAGAGTGCACTGGTGTCAACCACCTTGTAATCACAAAAGGACACTAACTTCTAATACATGCTGTTATCATTTAAACAGCATGATCTCCCCTGTTTTGTTTGGAATCAAGATCGTACCGTCGTTTCTAAGGCAACGTGATCGCATCAGTACATTTTAGAGGACAGCGTTATTGAGGCAACACTGCTCCTCCTATCGCTGATCATGGCTCCCGCTGACATCATCGCACGCAGACGGGATCACATGATGCGCGTGATGCCACGGTGCATTCAGAAAGAGGCCTGGAACGCATCCAGGAAGCGGGATTTCCGCTCCTGGAGTGCAAATGGACAGTTAAGCCCGTTTATACACACTATTTCCACACACTGACCACAAATGAGGTTTATCAAGCTACAGTGGTCAAGGGAACATTATATAAAATAAAATAAACAATATAAAAACGGACACTATTAGTTATTTAAATTACAATTAATCTAATATCTAACAGGATATGATGTAATCAATTAGGGGAATAAATAGAGAGTCAGAGAGACATCCATTCATTTTACACCTGAGCTGCAGACTGAACAGAGCTGACACAATACTATTGGTAAGCACATGGTACATGCTTCCTCTATTCCATGCTTTATTACTATTGGAAGTACTAATAATATATTCCATTTTCAATTAGTTGCGTATAGAATATTGGGACAAAGTACTAAAAGATCTTCGTGTTTAATGATTTAAAGATAAAGTTAGTCCCAAGTAAGTATATGTATTGAATCTATATTCTTTTCAATGTAGGAGTTCGTAAAGTATGAATTCAGATAAAAATCCACCTTTCTGAAGAAATAAAATACTATCTCTCTATATATTTATAGTAAATAAATAATAACTTGTTTCTACTACTTTTCATTAGGGAAAGAAAATATTATCAAAGTCAGAATAATTAATAATTTTATTATTTAAATAGGCACACTTATTTGCTATTGCTTTCGGTGCATTATTATTGTCAATCATCAATGAATGAAAACCATTTCTAACACCAAAATATGAACATCAGATGGTTTTGAAAATAGTAAGTATATGTAATTTCTAAGAATTTGGTATACGTTACGAACATTAGGTATTGACTAAGGAGTTTTTCAGCCGACTATCATTAAGAAACAAACCATGTATATAAAATGGATTTTTCATAACAAATTGAAATAAGATCAGACACTTTTGATTGTATTATTTTTTGTTGATTGTACAAATTCTGTATAATTTTCTCTTTAAATGTAACTATATATTATATACATCCCTATACCAAGTATTGTTGAATTACAAAGTATATTAATTTTTTTATTACTTATAGTAATTGTTGAATTGTTTTAAAAACATTCTTTGTTTTATTTCTTTATATAATAACTAAAGACACCCCTGAAGAAGTCGCCTTACACAAAATGCATTGGGTGAAAAAGTATTGTATATCATTATTATGCTGAACGTAATGAATGGGCAAAAGAAAGTCTGTAAATTGATGTATTAATGTATTTCTGGTGAAAAGTTATCTGCAAAAATGAATATTCAATAGTTCATTATTTTAATTACATTTTAATAAATCAAATTTTATTGTTAAAACATTGGATGTATTTGTATATAAGGAAGTATCAGTTCATCCTTGGTTCATATGTGTTCATATGTAATTCCTAAGGTCTAACAATAAGCCTGAGGTCATTCTAATTAGAGCGCTCCTCAAAAAAATTCCTTTTGAGATAGATATATATATATATATATATACACATATGTATGGGTTGGGTTGACCGGCAGTTGGGAGACCAACTCCAGGATCCAGGTTATAAATGGCAGTCAGGAGCGCAAAGAGTCCCCCTGCGGGACCTCTGCGCTCGCCACACAGCAGGCTTGGTGGCTTCCTGCACTCTCCAAAAGTTCTGTTCCCACTCTATGACAACCAGAAGTGGGAATAGTCCCTGTTGGTTGGTATGCTGACTGGTGGGCAATTCAGCATTCGGGATCCCGGCATTGGTATTGTGACCAGTGATCTCCCGACTACCGGTCACATAACCGCTTCCTATATATATATATATATATATATATATATATATATATATATATATATATATATATATATATATATATATATATATATATATATATATATATATATATATATATATATATATATATATATATATATATATATATATATATATATATATATATTTTGCAGCAGAGGGACTGGCACTCCAAAGGTGTTCCTTAAAGTCCAAAATGCCCAGGAGCCACATGTAGAAGAAATTCTATCCAGAGCAGCAGGACACGGCACTCATGGGACTTAAACACCAAACAGCAAGCTGGCTCAAGAAGAAAGCTGTCAGAGCAGCATACTTGTCAATGTTTCATTTATTAACATAAATTTCATCAGGACCAATCTGTCCTGACGAAATTTATGTTAATAAATGAAACGTTGACAAGTATGCTGCTCTGACAGCTTTCTTCTTGAGCCAGCTTGCTGTTTGGTGTTTAAGTCCCATGAGTGCCGTGTCCTGCTGCTCTGGATATATATATATATATATATATATATATATATATATACACACACACCTTACCATTCAGATTAAGATGCAAGAAGACCATTTGAATTGGTCTATATGAAAACATGGGTCTTGGGGCCAAGTGAAAAAGTTTAAATTATTCAAAGGAGTTATCCTGAATAGATAGTAGAGCAGGCTTTGAAGTGCTTTTTTTTTTCTTTAACTTTTTACCAGCATTTCAACTTTTTCAGGAAATATTTCTCATTTATATTTTACATTAACATCAATAGGCTTTTGGAGATAGAGATTGGTTAAAGTTGGATATTTCATTTAACAAGTACTTCTTGGGAAATTGGGTTACCTTAGTTTACAATACACCTAGACACTTAATCAAACTCAGAAACCAGGAAAATATTTCCTTTTAAGGTGAAAATGCCATACATTGCAATATCCACCAGGATGGTAAAACTTAGCAGCAATATCAAAACAGCTGTCAAATATCAAAACACTGTATGTACTGTAAGTATAGATAGACCTTCTATTGAGAAGACCTAGCCCCAGTGATACCTGGGAACCAGCAGTGTTTCTAGAGAGGAGGGAACCCTTGTGCAGACCCTTCCTCTCCTGTAGCCGTCACCGCCGCTGCTAGCGCACTGAGCACTAGAGACTCTTGCACAGTGCCAGAGTCTACAGCGCATGTGCAGGACTCCAAAAAATGTCCGCTGAACCATCTTTCCGGAGTCCTGCGCATGCGCTGTAGACTCTGGCACTGTGCCATAGTCTCTAACGCTCAGTGCGCTAGCAGCGACGGTGACGGCTACAGGAGAGGAGGGGGCCCATACACAGTCGCCGATGGATGCCGGAAAGGTGAGTATAGAAGAAATGGGTGCAGTGTGTGCGGTGTGGGCCCCCTCTGGACTCAGGGGCCCGTGTGCACCGCACACACTGCACCCATTATAGATACGCCAGTGCTGGGAACTTAATGCATAGCATCAGTATAAATCATATGTTTCATTTGCTCATCTGTATTTTTAAACCTGATTTATTTCTTATATAAATGAATATATTAGGTACAAGCTGCATATGAGTATTAATCAATAATACATTTATGCACGCTCTCTGTAGCTAGCATTGTCATTAAAAATAATGGTTGATATATAACAGAAAAACAAGAGTAAAGCTGTTTAAACTTTAAACTTAATTATAATTGCAGCTTTTGCTACATGTATATTATAGCATTACACAGACATAAGCAGAATTATTTACAATAGTGTACCATCCACAGAAAATCTGTAAAACTGTAAACAGCAAATTTACAACAGAAATTTTTTTATTCATGTCCTAGAAGTTTTACCATGCAGAATTAATAACTTGATACTGAAACCAATAGCATTCTAAATTTTTGAGTAGCTTTGCTGACTTAAAATTTCTTCACCCAGGCATGTCTTTACAAGTGCTATAACATAGCAGACCCAATCTCTGGAGATGTTTCATACACAGATTGGTTAGGCAGCACAAATTCTAGTGACTTTAATCATGCAAGATTATAAAATAGCTCTGGAGAAATGAAGTAAGCATGCAAATGCACTGGCGGATTTGAATTTTTCATTTGCAGATATCAGATCTTTAACTTACTGTATACTGTATATATAAATAGAGCTAAACCTTGTAGATAATTGGGGTACGTCCCATACTGCAAACATTAGATGGGTAGAAGCAGGTCCCAATCTTGCTTCTCTTGGAACATTGCCTGCCTTATTATCTGCTTAAGGGTTTGGTTAAATTGTTCTACCAGTCCGTCTTTTACAAAGAAAAGGGGTACACTGGTCCATCAGGATCTCTTTTGGGATTCCCAACCATGTAAATAACATTTCCACCTCCCGTTTCATGCTGCTAGACATAGTATTCCGCAGCGGAATCACCTCAGGGTACCTGGTAGTGTAATCAACCACCACTAAGATATATTGATGCCCAGAAGCAGACTGTTACCTCAGACCTACCAGGTCCATACCACTCTGCTCTAAAGGTATGGAGATGATAGGTAAGGGAACCAGGGCTGCTCTAAATTCTGGCCGGGATGCTGTCTTTTGGCAAATCGGGCATTCCAATATTTTTTTACAAAAGAAAAAGAGGAAAGACTCTTTGTTGGGGCACGCTTAATACAGTAGTGAAAAAGATTTAAAAATTACCATTTAATCAATTATTAGAATGACAGTAAGATTACACACAGAAATTTACAAGGATAAAGTTACTCAGTAAAAAAGTATTTTTTACTGCAGCACAAGTACCCAGCCAGCAGGCCCTTAACTGAATATGTTGAGAGTTCTCTCCTATTCTAAATGCCACCCCATAAATATGTGTGTGTGCGCCTCAATACCAACTGCTCATGCTTCCTATGGACCAGTACTGGTCTATCTTTTTACCTTGCACATAAGCAGCCCAGTGTAATAAATCATTCTTTATCATGAAATATGGTGTGCCGTCAGTCCTTACTCCATCCTTCCATCTCTCACCCCTGCACCTTTCACTCCAGCACCTCACTCTTCCTTCCATCTCTCACCCCAGCACCTCACTCTTCGTTCCATCTTTCACCCCTGCACCTTTCACCCCAGATCCTCACTACTACCTTCCATCTCTCATCCTGGCACTCACACCCTCCTTCCATCTCTCACTCCTACACCTCACCCCCTCCTTCTATCTCATATCCTGGTACTTCACTCCTTCCTTCAATCTCCACCCCTGTACTCCCTCCTTCCATCCCTCACCATGGGACCTCCCTTCCTCCTTCCATCTCTCACCTCTGCACCTCCATCCCGGAACCTCATTCCATCCTTCCATCTCCCACCCCTGGACCTCACTCCCCCTTCAATCTCTCATCCAGGCACTTCACTCCCTCCTTCCATTTCTCCCACATGCATCTCACTCCATTCCTCCATCTCTCATCCAGACACTTCACTCCCTCCTTTCATTTCTCACCCCTGCATCTCACTTCCTCCTTCTATCTCTCATCCTGGCACTTCACTTCCTCCTTCCATCTCTTACCCCTGCACCTCAATCCTTCCTTCCATCTCCAATCCCTGCACCTCTCACCCCTGTACCTCACTCCCCCCTTCCATCTCTCATCCTGGCACTTCACTCCCTTCTTGCATCTCCCACCCCTGCACCTCTGTATATACCCAATATATATATTGACAGAATTTTTTGGGGAAATTTCAATGATATTGCTACTACTGTACAGTATATAGATGTAGTGCATTGTTTTGGAGACTGGTGTTCATTTTCAAAATTTTTATTAGATGCATTAATTTTACATTTTACCTTCCTTCTGTTCTTTTCATCTATGTGTATTGATCATCTACACTTATTTATCATACAGCACAGTTGGTGTCATTGTTAGCTTTACTGTTCTACAGCTATGAGGTCCTGAGTTTGATTGCTGCTAAAGCCCTAACTCTGTTGAGTTTGTATACTCTGCCTGTGATTGTGGGGATTTTCTCCAGGTCATCTGTTTTCCTCCTATAATACAAAAATATACTGGTACAGAAAGAGCCACTCTAGTCGTGGTTCCAGCTGTGCCTAGGCACACCCACCCAGTTGCGCCTAACATTGAGAGCGTCTCTGTCTGGCCGGGCACGCGTGCATGTGATGGAGATGCGTCCCATTCTCTGTCGCGTGCCCAGGCGGAGACGCTTTGAAAGGGAGCATCTCTGTGCCCTCCCGGCATGACTAGGTGGACGGATGGCCTAGTCACGCCAGGAGTGCATGCCTGCGATGGAGCCACCTCAGATGCGTGTGGCTCCATCTGTAGGTGAATTACTGTAGCTCTAGACCAAAAATTAACTCCTAGTGTGTATACTGTACGTGCGTACATGTGGTAAGGAAAATAGATCATAAGCTCCACTGGGTCATGGACTGATGTGAATGGGCAATTTTTTTCTGTAAAGCATTGTGTAATATGTATTCACTATATTAATACATAGAATCAGTTATTATACTTATTAAATGTCAATGTTTTGGTATACATTGTGGGATAGGCAGAATCAAAGGTATTTTTTTTCTTTTACTCCCCACTTAAACATAAGGCAGAATAAAAAAAAATTGGCACTCCCAGGTGAAACAATAAAGACAACCTGAACTGCTCCTTTCTTGCAATGGAATGGTTTCTACAATGCTGTAATACAGTGGCAACAAAGAGCTATTAACATTAATAATTGATGAACCCTCTCCCTCTCAATCATTAATCCTAAACCATTAACCCTGCTATCATTCATAATTAATCACTCATCATGCACCAATCATTAACCCCTCATTATCCATAATAAACGCCTTTTCATATTTGTTGTCTTCATCATCATCATCATCATCATCATCATCATCATTCACCCACTATTCCTCATAATATCATCCACCATGCATTTACTGAGAGACATACTGTACCTCCCAACAATTGGCCAGGCAGCATCAGTACACAATAACCCCCACTCCAATCCATTCAAGTCCTGCACCCAGATGAGCAAAAACCAGTTTGCCAAAATGTGGTCACTTTCTGGTATATCTGCCCATTTGGGGTTTGTCGTAATGCATTTTAGCAGTGTTCAAGTATAACAACACTATAGGGGTTATTCAGAGTTCTTAGCAAACCATGATGCACTGCAGGTGGGGCAGATGTAACATGTGCAGAAAGACTTAGATTTGGGTGGGTTACTGTATATTGTTTCTGTGCATGGTAACTACTAGCTGCTTTATTTTTACACTGCAATTTAGATTTTAGTTTGAACACACCCCACACAAATCACACTGGGCATTTTTCGCCGAGGTGCCCGACTGCGGATACGGCCAACAGAGGACCTGGCAGCGGGGGGAGGAGTGGCGGGAGGAGTGAAGTTTCTTCACTCCCCCATCACTCGGCCCCATAGCCCTGCATACTAATATGGACGAGATTGTCCTTATTGGCATGCATGTATAAACGAGCCGGCACCAACGATGAATGAGCATGGGACCGCGCATCGTTCATCGTTTGTGCCTAAACACTGAACGATATGAACGATATCTCATTCAGGGGCGGAACTGCCGGAGACAATGGAGACTTTTGCCGCTGGGCTCCAGCCCTGAAGGGGGCATGTTCTCCATTGTCCCCCAGCTGTTCTGTGCCCTTCCCACTATAATATACAGAGGAGCCCAATGTATACAACCCAGGGCCCTACTTATGGCCGCGCAGCCCATGCCGCACTATTATCCACCCCTTAAGTGACCCAGCCTGACAGCCCGGGCCCGCTGCCACCTCCGCTAGCGGCAGCACTGCCAGCGGTGGGGTGCGTCGGGCATCTCGCTCCACCACAGACAGCCGAGACGCTCCACCCCCTCCTGACTCCTGGCTTCCACTGCTGCTGCCTCCCAGTCCACAAGTGAAGTGATCTAGGCGGACACTAGAAGCTACCGATCCAGGAGCCAGCTGCTGAAAGTGCCTAGTGGGAAACAAAGAGTATGTGGTGGAGGAAAGTGATTATGACTGTGACAGGGGAGTAGAGAGGCAGAGGTATGGGACGGGAGAATGGCTCTGGGTGCAGGGCTGGGAACTGGCTGAGCGTTTGGCCTGTTGTTAGGTACTGTACCTGAGTGTTAGGTAACTGCCCACAATGCCCGCTGCTTTGATGGTTGGTTCTATATCGGAGTGGGAGAAGGGACCTTCTGACATCACTAGGGGAGGAGACACGTCACCAGGGGGAGGAGCTACGGTGAAAAGGGTACCCGAAAAGTACCACCGTGGGCTCGCTTCGCTCGCCACGCTTCGGGCTCAGTGGCTCGCTTTGCTTCGCTCGCCACCTGATTACTAAAGGTAATAGTTGGTGGTGGGGATAGTAGAGGAACTATCCCACTGGACTAGCTCCTCCCCTTTGTGTTATGGCTACTCCCCCTGACGTAAAAGGTCCCTTAGCCCACTTGAATCTAGCATCTACCCTGCTGTCATGGCTCACAGGGTCCATTTACTAAGCCTGGCTCTGTCTTCCATCTCTCATGTCCCTGTCACCTAGGTGCTGGCCCTGTCATCCCTTTCTAATGACCGTTATGTTCTGTCCCTGACCCCCCTGTCCTGCCCCTGTCACTCCTGTTCTGGCCCTGTCTCTCCTGTCCTGTCCCTGCCACCCTGTCCTGTCCCTGTTAACCCTTTCTCCTATCCCTTCGGTTCTGTCCTGGTTACTTTGTCTTGGTTCTGCCCCTGTCACCTCCATTTGGTCCCTGTCACCTCTGCTGGCCCTGTCATCTCTCTCTGTTGACCCTTCTGTTCTGTCCTTGTCCCCTCTATCCAGTACCTGACATCTCTGTCCTGCCCGTCACCCCATGCTGACCCTGTCTCCCCTCTCTCCTGTCCCTGCCGTCCTGTCCTGTCCCTGTCACCCCTGTCCTGACCCTGTTAACCCTCACTCCTTTCCCTTTGGTTCTGTCCTGGTTCTGCCCCTGTCACCTCTATTTGGTCCCTGTCATCTCTGTCCTGGCACTGTTACCCCTCTCTACTGTGTCCTCTGTTCTTTACTGTCCCTGTCCCTTTAGCCCCTGTCACCTATGTCCTGGGCCTGTCATGCCTCTCTTGTTCCTGTCACATTTGTCTTGGTTATCTTTCTTGCCCTGTCATTTCTGTTCTTTCCCAGTGTACTGTCCCTATAATCTCTGTATTGGCCCTGTCATCCTTCTCTCCTGTCCCCTCTGTTCTGTCATGGCCCTGTCACCCCTGTCCTGCACCTGTCCCCTCTGTCTTAGTCTGTCTGGTCCCACTGGACTGTCCCTTTCATCTCAGTACTGGCCCTGTCACCCCTGTCCTGGCACTGGACTCTTGGTCCTGTCACCTTTGTCCTATCCACAAATTATATATAATTTTCCCTTTTTTTTCGAGGGGTGGGGGCACCAAACTCTATCTTGCCTCTGGACGTTGGGGTTGAACTTACGCAACTGATCTCATTCATTAATGAACGAAATCATTCATATCTTTCAGAGTTATTGCGTAGAGCGTAGGGCCTATAACTCTCTCTGCACACGTTACATCTGGCCCACCTGCAGTGCAACATGGTTTTGCCCAATTGCTATCTTTTTTGGTTTGCTAACAACTCTGAAAAACCGCCTATGTGTGTTGTGTATTGTTTGGGTAATCTATTCTGATATTACTACAAATATGTGTTTTTAAGCAATCTAACAAAAAATAGATATATTTAGGACATACTGCATATCTGCATGCTGTAAAGCAATTCACTAAAACATCTGACTGCTCTTACTGTATACAGCTATTCCCTTCTGACCACACTTTCTATTACACTATTTTTCTGTGATCTTTCACTAGTGGCGGTTATTTTTTAACAGGTTATTTTATATTTAAATATATTGCAGTTATTACTCATATAGCCATAATTAATATAAACATCTATGTTCTAGGTGGGCAGATAAGAGGTCAAGTTCCAACGTCCGTGCCCCAGAGCTACTGTATTTGTTAAGTCACTGTTATGGATTACTACACTTTTTCCTTTCATATGAAATAACTGCCTCTGAACAGATTTGCTCAGTTCTGTGGATGCCTCAACCTAAAATCAGGGTTTTTGGTGCAGGCCAGTGTACAGATTTGATCTTAGCTGTATATCCTTATGCAGTATATGTAACTTTGAAATGGGTACATTATCATGTAATGCATACTAATACTGTTTATTTGCTACTTTGTGGCTTCTAATTCACAATGTACTACTTCATTGAACTCTAATAATTATATCTGCGTAGTTATATAAGTAATAAAGGTATTTCTGTGATCGTACAAGTATACCATTAACTAATTGCTATTGATTTCTTTTTTGGCATGCTATTTTACTGATTTATAGCAGATGCTCTATATTATAGATTTATTACATTTGGTATTTTTTTAGCTACCGTTCATGTATAACGATCCTAGGTTTTACAACTTTAATTTAAATCATATATCTTTATGTATGTATCTTCTTAACAGATGCAGTTATGTTTAATAGATGCTTATGTTGTTTAGAAATTGTTATTTTTCTTTTTCATTTATTTACAATGCATTATTTAACACCGGTATTTGTAGGACACCAGGACTGTTGTATTTACCATTGCAACAGAAAAATCTGCATCCGTATCTAAAATATCTTTATCTATTAACTCAGTGGCTTTGTCACTTTATTCTAATTTATCAATGTTTTGTTTTGTTTTTTATCACCATAGGGAGTGCTACAACTGATCATTTCATATCCACAAATGAGTAACATCCCATTGTATTGCCCATGAACAGTACAATATATAGAAAATGTATTAAAATGAATCATCTATATTTAATACTTATTAAAATCTATTACTGCAAGTACTACTTTGAAAACAATAATATGCTTTTATGACTGGATATTATCTGTCATTAATTTTTTAATTGTTTGTGGAGTTATTTTTTATGATATTTTGCTCTTTATAATTCCAGAATAACTATATATTTCTAACGATTTGTTGATTATAAGAAAAAACAATTTGTGTTCCCTAATGCACACTGAGTGAAAAATATCTGATTGAGCAGCTTGCCAATATATGTGCATTGTATTTAGAGAGGCATGGATGGGTCAGCATTAGGAGGGATTGCTGACTCCAGAGTGCCATTGGAGAAGTTAGGGGTGTCTCCAGGTAAGCTGGCTCTCAGATGCTGTAGGAGCCATTATCATGTGGCCTTACACTGGGCATTCAGACCAGACTTATGTGTAATTATTTATGGGGTGGGTGTGGGGTTCGGTGGCCCCTGTGTCGTTATGGCTGGGCGGATTCAGGTCGGCACACCCTAACACTTTATTAACACTTATGATTTTCCTTATCACTTTGTATATATTTTTGTATTTTAATCACACTTCACTTACATAGCACTTATGTGCTTCTTATTAACCCTTATTAATTTTCACCTGTGTGCTGATCTGGGGTAGCTGACCTGTGCCGATGTGATGGGGTCCTGCACCCCAGACCCATACCTAGTATTAGGGACCCCCAGTGATGGAGATGCCTTGCCGATCGGCCTGGGGGCTTAACCCTATATCTGCAGATAGACGCAACTAAGATCTCCGTATTGTTACGATTCCTGTACTCCAGACTGGAGAAGATCTTATGGCAGAGATCTGAGTACAGGAATGAAATACAGGTTGTGGGAGCTGGAGAGCCTAGTAACCCCTGGCGCCCTAACTCCGTTGTCTCGCCCGTGTTATCAGAAATCCCCTGCGAGACTATGGTTGCTTGAGCCCATGGCAGCCGCGTTCGAAGGGCGGATTATGTCTGCCCAACCCCGATGCCCCCGCAGGTCTTAATGGGAGACAAGGGGAAGTCCGAGACAGGGTGATAACAAGGGGCCCTCTGACTAAGCAACCAAGCCAGGGGTTACAAGCTAACTTAACTAAATCAAAAGGTATGTGCGGACTAGCCGCCAGGGAAAAGGACAACCAAAGATCCACTGATCCGACACTCCTATCCGGCACCGCTGGACACCAGAGTGGATCTTGTGGAAGCGGAATCCTCCGCAAAGCTCCAGAACACAATATAAACAAAATAATAAATAATAGCGGACAAGCCGCAACACACGGCTGCGCCGCGACTCACGAACACCACCAGATGTTAAAGGTGCTCGATCAGACTCCAGGAACAGATGGTAACTTCCGAGTACAGGATCACTGAGAACAGGAACAAACGAACAGACCGGGACTGGGAACTCTCTCTGCAGCAGAATCAGGCAAACAGGAAGCTATCACCGGCGTCTGTGAGGAGTCCTGGGAGTGCTTTTAACAGAGAGTCCTAATTAAACAATCCAGAGCAGCTGGCCCACTGCATGATTCCAACTGACAAAATGCAATCAGCAGCCAGGTGAGGCTGAACACATGGAACAAGCTGCAATTACACAGACTAACCTGCGGCAGCAGACAAGAGCATGCTAAAACAGAGCAACAGGAAATCCTGGCATGCAAGACAACTAATAAACATGAAATACCTAACAAAAATGCAAAACAGGAATGAGCCACAGCCGTGGCTCATAACATTACCCCCCCCTTGAGGAGGGGTCAAAAGACCCCAATATTCAGACTATCCAGAACAAGGGATACAAAAAAAAAAAAAAAAAAAAAAAAACCTGACACACTGGTCTAACAGACAAGAAAACAAAAAACAAGCTGTAGCAACAACTTGTAACAGTGCCCTCCCCTTGATGGTGGCCACTGGACACAAGACAAGGAAAAAAAAAAAATCTCTCTTTTTTTTTTTATCAAGGCAAGAGTCAAAAATTATTTCTTTTTCTTCTTCTTCTTTTTACAAAGCTCTTTAGGTCTGACCAAGGTAATTCCCCAAACATTGTCTGAACTGATGGTACCACCCAGCAAGGCTGCGTTCAAATCAGAGACAGGTCTCTTACCCTTGGGAGCTGAACTTTCTGGTAAAGTACTATTATTAGAAGAAGAAGTCAGAAAAGCACATCCTGCAGTCAAAGCAACGGGCTGGGACTCTTGTGCCGAGTTTACAGTATTTGGTGGACTCTCAGCAGACAAGACGGGTGACTTAGAGGAACCTGAACCAATTTCTTTGGAACCGTATCTTTTAACAATTGCATCACAGAATGCTTGGGGATCCTGAAGAATGGGATCTTCAGCTTTCATTAGGCTGGTTGCCCACTCAGAAGGCTCTCCTCTAAAAGAATAAATCAGATAGAGCCCAAGGTTTTCTGAAGTGATGCCCAGAAATGGTCTAGACAACATAATAGTGTAATAGTGTTTGAAAAGCGCCATAAATTGGGCGAAGTCCCCATCAAAGGTTATGGATGTTGAAATATCAGAGTCAGGATCTGTTTCCTTTTCATCTGACTGACTGGAGTGCTTTGCTAGGACCTGGTCACTATTGACCTTACTCGAGGCTGAGACTCTCTGAACCCCACCCGGGACTGAGACTTTCTGAACCCCACCCGGGGCAGTGACTTTCTGAACCCCACACGGGGCAGTGACTTTCTGAACCCCACCCGGGGCAGTGACTTTCTGAACCCCACCCGGGGCAGTGACTTTCTGAACCCCACCCGGGGCAGTGACTTTCTGAACCCCACCCGGGGCAGTGACTTTCTGAACCCCACCCGGGGCAGTGACTTTCTGAACCCCACCCGGGGCAGTGACTTTCTGAACCCCACCCGGGGCAGTGACTTCCTGAACCCCACCCGGGGCAGTGACTTCCTGAACCCCACCCGGGGCAGTGACTTCCTGAACCCCACCCGGGGCAGTGGCCTCCGGGAACCCCGCTGGGGCAGTGGCCTCCGGGAACCCCGCTGGGGCAGTGGCCTCCGGGAACCCCGCTGGGGTCAGCACCTCGGATTCTTTTACTGGAACCGGGCCGTTGGCCTCCCTGACTGGGATCGGGCCACCGGCCTCCCTCTCTGAGTCGATAATTATCGAAAGTTCTTCCGTGACTATGACTTCCGGGACTTTTGCTGAAGCAATAACGTTCAGATCCTCCACTAATGCTATGCTTCTTAAGTTCTTTCCTGGGGAAGCGACTTCTAGACCCTTCTTTGGGGCTGCGTCTCTCGAGACCCCACTTGGGGATATTACTTCAAAGATCCCTTCTGGGGTTTTGCTTCTCGAGTTCCCTTCAAGAACTATGGTTTTAGATACCCTTTCTGGGGTTGCGCTCCTCAAGTCCCTACCTGGGGTAACAGCTTCTGAGACCCCTTCTGGTATGGAAACCTGAGCTACAATATTTGATTTCCCTCTATAAGCTTGGGTATCGGGTACCTCTCCAGCACTCTGGGCATCGGGTACCGCTCCAGCACTCTGGGCATCGGGTACCGCTCCAGCACTCTGGGCATCGGGTACCGCTCCAGCACTCTGGGCATCGGGTACCGCTCCAGCACTCTGGGCATCGGGTACCGCTCCAGCACTCTGGGCATCGGGTACCGCTCCAGCACTCTGGGCATCGGGTACCGCTCCAGCACTCTGGGCATCGGGTACCGCTCCAGCACTCTGGGCATCGGGCACCACTCCAGGACCCTGGGCTACGGGCACCACTCCAGGACCCTGGGCTACGGGCACCACTCCAGGACCCTGGGCTACGGGCACCACTCCAGGACCCTGGGCTACGGGCACCACTCCAGGACCCTGGGCTACGGGCACCACTCCAGGACCCTGGGCTACGGGCACCACTCCAGGACCCTGGGCTACGGGCACCACTCCAGGACCCTGGGCTACGGGCACCACTCCAGGACCCTGGGCTACGGGCACCACTCCAGGACCCTGGGCTACGGGCACCACTCCAGGACCCTGAGCTACGGGCACCACTCCAGGGACTTGCAACTCCGCTTCCACAGGAACCTCAAGAGAGGAGAGAAACATTCTCTTTTGATTCCTGAATCTATAATGGGGCTCCCTTGCCCAAGGACCCCAATTATAGGACAGAGAGCTTTTTTGTGTGGGTTGTGTGACAAGTACCTCTGCCACAGTAGAGACAGGAGTAGGTCTTGTATCATGACTCAACTTGGACAGAGGGCAAGACTCGTCACCACACTTTGGCTTGCGCAACTCACAGGTCTGCAGATAATGGCCTAAACCCCCACAATATAGGCATAAGTTTAAGTTTCTGCGACGCAGACGCTCCTCTTCTGAGAGCCTGGGCCGCAGAAAACTTTTAAACTTTTTCTCTTCAATTAAACCAGAGGATTCTCTTGTCACCATACTGTGAACAAGAGTCTCTTTAGAGATAGATGTACTCTCAACGACTTCTGGCAAAATAAGCAAGATTTTAGTCAGAAGGTTTTGCAGTTGCTTTAGGGATTGCTGAAAAGCTTCTAGTCGCTCTGGTCTCAAAGCACTGAATACAGAGTTCAGGGCTGCGAGAGATGCCTGCAGGGCTTGCATAGTAGACATAGGAGGATTTAAAACTAGACAAGACAAGACAAGGCAAGACAAGGCTAGGCTAGGCTAGGCAAGGCAAGGCAAGGCAAGGCAAGGCAAGACTAAATTTTGCTAAACAAATCAAGACTTTTTTTTTTGTATTTTTTTTTTTTTTTTTAAACACCGGACTGGATTCTAAACACCGGACTGGATTCTAAACTCCGGACTGGATTCTAAACTCCGGACTGGATTCTAAACTCCGGACTGGATTCTAAACACCGGACTGGATTCTAAACACCGGACTGGATTCTAAACACCGGACTGGATTCTAAACACCGGACTGGATTCTAAACACCGGACTGGAGTCTGCACACTGAATTCTATACAGGACTGGATTCTAAACACCGGATTGGATTCTGCACACTGAATTCTAGACAGGACTGGATTCTAGACTAGACACTGGACTGGGCCAAAAAAGAAAAAAAAAGTTTTATTTCTTTTTTGTGGTAGGGCCGGTGATAATGTTACGATTCCTGTACTCCAGACTGGAGAAGATCTTATGGCAGAGATCTGAGTACAGGAATGAAATACAGGTTGTGGGAGCTGGAGAGCCTAGTAACCCCTGGCGCCCTAACTCCGTTGTCTCGCCCGTGTTATCAGAAATCCCCTGCGAGACTATGGTTGCTTGAGCCCATGGCAGCCGCGTTCGAAGGGCGGATTATGTCTGCCCAACCCCGATGCCCCCGCAGGTCTTAATGGGAGACAAGGGGAAGTCCGAGACAGGGTGATAACAAGGGGCCCTCTGACTAAGCAACCAAGCCAGGGGTTACAAGCTAACTTAACTAAATCAAAAGGTATGTGCGGACTAGCCGCCAGGGAAAAGGACAACCAAAGATCCACTGATCCGACACTCCTATCCGGCACCGCTGGACACCAGAGTGGATCTTGTGGAAGCGGAATCCTCCGCAAAGCTCCAGAACACAATATAAACAAAATAATAAATAATAGCGGACAAGCCGCAACACACGGCTGCGCCGCGACTCACGAACACCACCAGATGTTAAAGGTGCTCGATCAGACTCCAGGAACAGATGGTAACTTCCGAGTACAGGATCACTGAGAACAGGAACAAACGAACAGACCGGGACTGGGAACTCTCTCTGCAGCAGAATCAGGCAAACAGGAAGCTATCACCGGCGTCTGTGAGGAGTCCTGGGAGTGCTTTTAACAGAGAGTCCTAATTAAACAATCCAGAGCAGCTGGCCCACTGCATGATTCCAACTGACAAAATGCAATCAGCAGCCAGGTGAGGCTGAACACATGGAACAAGCTGCAATTACACAGACTAACCTGCGGCAGCAGACAAGAGCATGCTAAAACAGAGCAACAGGAAATCCTGGCATGCAAGACAACTAATAAACATGAAATACCTAACAAAAATGCAAAACAGGAATGAGCCACAGCCGTGGCTCATAACACGTATTAGCTGATTATTATGTAGTATTATTTTTCACTCAGTGTGCATTAGGGAACACAAATTGTTTTTTTCTTACACAGAATTACCCCTCCCTTTTAGCACCTGAGTGACATCACAATCTGATTGAGCAGCTTGCCAATATATGTGATTTGTTGATTCTCCCAGAGAGTTCATCAAGAACTGTGTTCATTTGTGAAATTCTTTTTATGTGATCATTTTGGATCTACCCACATTCCCCACAGACCTATCCAAATGTTCTTCATGCCTCTGCACTTGTTATTTATATCCCATTAAGTCCTTATTGCATATCTCTTATACTTCCCTATAAACCAGTAAGACCTATACACATGCCCATCCAGTTTGCCGAGGGGGAAGGGGATGCTAATTACCAGGGCCTGATCTTGTTGGGGGCCTGAGCCAGCTTCTAAGGCAGACATTGTGCCCATTGTGCCCAGAGAGTTCATCAAGAACCGTGTTCATTTGTGAAATTCTTTTTATGTGATCATTTTGTATCTACCCACATTCCCCACAGACCTATCCAAATGTTCTTCATGCCTCTGCACTTGTTATTTATATCCCATTAAGTCCTTATTGCATATCTCTTAGACTTCCCTATAAACCACTTACATAGCACTTCTGTGCTTCTTATTAACCCCTATTAATTTTCACCTGTGTGCTGACCTGGGGTGGCCGACCTGTGCCGACATCATGGGGTCCTGCACCCCAGGCCCATACCTAGTATTAGGGACCCCCAGTGACGGAGAAGCCTTGTCGATCGGCCTGGGGGCTTAACCCTATATCTGCAGATATACGCAACTAAGATCTCCGTATAATCTGACTATTATTATGTAGTAATATTATTCACTCGGTGTGCATTAGGGAACACAGTTTTTTTCCTACACAGAATTACCCCTCCCCTTTTAGCACCTGAGTGACATTACAATCTGATTGAGCAGCTTTCCATTTTGTGTATTGTATATAGAGAGGCATAAATGGGTCAGCATTAGGAGGGATTGCTGACTCCAGAAGTGCCATAGGGGAAGCCAGGGGTATCCCCAGGTAAGCTGGCTCTCAGATGCTGTAGGTGCCATTACCATGTGGCCTTACACTGGGAATTTAACCCAGATATATTTGTAATTATTTATGGGGTGGGTGTGGGGTGCGGTGGCCCCTGTGTCGGTATGGCTGGGCTGCTTCAGGTCGGCACACCCTAACACTTTATTAACACTTATTATTTTTCCTATCACTTTGTATACATTATTTTAATCACACCACTTACATAGCACTTCTGTGCTTCTTATTAACCCCTATTAATTTTCACCTGTGTGCTGACCTGGGGTGGCCGACCTGTGCCGACATCATGGGGTCCTGCACCCCAGGCCCATACCTAGTATTAGGGACCCCCAGTGACGGAGAAGCCTTGTCGATCGGCCTGGGGGCTTAACCCTATATCTGCAGATATACGCAACTAAGATCTCCGTATAATCTGACTATTATTATGTACTAATATTATTCACTCGGTGTGCATTAGGGAGCACAGTTTTTTTCCTACACAGAATTACCCCTCCCCTTTTAGCACCTGAGTGACATTACAATCTGATTGAGCAGCTTTCCATTTTGTGTATTGTATATAGAGAGGCATAAATGGGTCAGCATTAGGAGGGATTGCTGACTCCAGAAGTGCCATAGGGGAAGCCAGGGGTATCCCCAGGTAAGCTGGCTCTCAGATGCTGTAGGTGCCATTACCATGTGGCCTTACACTGGGAATTTAACCCAGATATATTTGTAATTATTTATGGGGTGGGTGTGGGGTGCGGTGGCCCCTGTGTCGGTATGGCTGGGCTGCTTCAGGTCGGCACACCCTAACACTTTATTAACACTTATTATTTTTCCTATCACTTTGTATACATTATTTTAATCACACCACTTACATAGCACTTCTGTGCTTCTTATTAACCCCTATTAATTTTCACCTGTGTGCTGACCTGGGGTGGCCGACCTGTGCCGACATAATGGGGTCCTGCACCCCAGGACCATACCTAGTATTAGGGACCCCCAGTGACGGAGAAGCCTTGTCGATCGGCCTGGGGGCTTAACCCTATATCTGCAGATATACGCAACTAAGATCTCCGTATAATCTGACTATTATTATGTAGTAATATTATTCACTCGGTGTGCATTAGGGAACACAGTTTTTTTCCTACACAGAATTACCCCTCCCCTTTTAGCACCTGAGTGACATTACAATCTGATTGAGCAGCTTTCCATTTTGTGTATTGTATATAGAGAGGCATAAATGGGTCAGCATTAGGAGGGATTGCTGACTCCAGAAGTGCCATAGGGGAAGCCAGGGGTATCCCCAGGTAAGCTGGCTCTCAGATGCTGTAGGTGCCATTACCATGTGGCCTTACACTGGGAATTTAACCCAGATATATTTGTAATTATTTATGGGGTGGGTGTGGGGTGCGGTGGCCCCTGTGTCGGTATGGCTGGGCTGCTTCAGGTCGGCACACCCTAACACTTTATTAACACTTATTATTTTTCCTATCACTTTGTATACATTATTTTAATCACACCACTTACATAGCACTTCTGTGCTTCTTATTAACCCCTATTAATTTTCACCTGTGTGCTGACCTGGGGTGGCCGACCTGTGCCGACATCATGGGGTCCTGCACCCCAGGCCCATACCTAGTATTAGGGACCCCCAGTGACGGAGAAGCCTTGTCGATCGGCCTGGGGGCTTAACCCTATATCTGCAGATATACGCAACTAAGATCTCCGTATAATCTGACTATTATTATGTAGTAATATTATTCACTCGGTGTGCATTAGGGAACACAGTTTTTTTCCTACACAGAATTACCCCTCCCCTTTTAGCACCTGAGTGACATTACAATCTGATTGAGCAGCTTTCCATTTTGTGTATTGTATATAGAGAGGCATAAATGGGTCAGCATTAGGAGGGATTGCTGACTCCAGAAGTGCCATAGGGGAAGCCAGGGGTATCCCCAGGTAAGCTGGCTCTCAGATGCTGTAGGTGCCATTACCATGTGGCCTTACACTGGGAATTTAACCCAGATATATTTGTAATTATTTATGGGGTGGGTGTGGGGTGCGGTGGCCCCTGTGTCGGTATGGCTGGGCTGCTTCAGGTCGGCACACCCTAACACTTTATTAACACTTATTATTTTTCCTATCACTTTGTATACATTATTTTAATCACACCACTTACATAGCACTTCTGTGCTTTTTATTAACCCCTATTAATTTTCACCTGTGTGCTGACCTGGGGTGGCCGACCTGTGCCGACATCATGGGGTCCTGCACCCCAGGCCCATACCTAGTATTAGGGACCCCCAGTGACGGAGAAGCCTTGTCGATCGGCCTGGGGGCTTAACCCTATATCTGCAGATATACGCAACTAAGATCTCCGTATAATCTGACTATTATTATGTAGTAATATTATTCACTCGGTGTGCATTAGGGAACACAGTTTTTTTCCTACACATAATTACCCCTCCCCTTTTAGCACCTGAGTGACATTACAATCTGATTGAGCAGCTTTCCATTTTGTGTATTCCCTATAAACCAGTAAGACCTATACACATGCCCATCCAGTTTGCCGAGGGGGAATGGGATGCTAATTACCAGGGCCTGAGCTTGTTGGGGGCCTGAGCCAGCTTCTAAGGCAGACATTGTGCCCATTTGTAGTGCTGTCCTGTACGGTCACAGAGAAAACTATGTTTACATTTTTTTGAGGGAAAATGGCCATGCCTCCCAGATTTGGCCAACACCCTATCTGTAATCAGGGCCATGGTCGCTCTCAGCAGCACTTTGCGCATCAGATCTTCCATACATGTCCATCCATTTTTCCACACATTCTTCATATACATCCCCATATCTACATACTTAACTCATACATACTAGCTACTGTATCCCAGTTTTGCAGGGATAGTTCTGAATCCCATACCTCCAAAGGGGTGGAGCTTGAACGAACCATTGACAGAGTTAATTTATCATTATTTTCTATGTCTCAATTTTTGGAGGTTCATGCTAATATCCCTCTTACCCACAGAGGAAGAAAGGAGAGTCACTTTATATCTGCCTTCTCCTCTGGTTGTTCTGCAGGTGTGCAGAAGTTACATGACTCTGAAGTAGAGATGAGCGGGTTCAGTTTTACTCGGTTTTACTCACATTTACTCGGTTCTCAAAAAGGCATCTTATTGGCTCACGGATGTCTTGTGTTTTGGATAGCCAATCAGATGTTGTTTCGAGAACCGAGTAAATACGAGTAAAACCCGAACCCCCTCATCTCTACTCTGAAGTAAGCTGCTCCTGGTCAGTAACGTGGGTACACACCATGGTGACAAAGCACCTGACAGAGCAGTCGATTAGGTGAGCATGCACACTTACAAATCAGCCACTCCATATGTCAAGCCCCATGTCAAAACTGGGCAGGCATTTGAATTTGCTGGCTCAGCTGTATTGTCAGTCCCAACAGCCAATGCACATGTAATCGGCATGTCGCCCATACACACAGTCAGACATACCAATGTCTTGCAGATATATCGACACTGGCTTTGCTGCAGGACTGACACGATATACTGTATTTGCAAACAATGTCATTCACAGACATGGGCGTACACACCCGCTGACCTGCTTCCAATATATCGTTCTTCACTCATACTCTACGAACTATATCTCATTCTAGTGTGTAACTAAAGCAGAGAGAAAGTGATATTAGAGCATCTGGCTTGTGAAGGCTTGACAGGCTACATTAGAAGTTTACTTGTGTTTAAATCTACCTACCTAGTATAGATAAACGTAACTTACTGAGTTTTGCTATTTCGTTTTTCATTGCTCCTCACACTGATACAGTTCAGTGAAAAAACACACATTTCATTAAAAGGAGATAGTTGAAATATCAGGAAATATTATGTATGTTGCTACCACCACGATGTGTTGTACGATATCTTTTATAAGATGTGTAGATGGGGCAAATCCAGGCTTCATTCAGAAATATTAAATATTCATTTAATGGGTGTTCCCCTAGCAACTGGCATGGACTCATCATATTGCTTGGAAATATCAGAGCCGCCTATTGGTCCAAATTGTCCATGCCAGTTGCTATGGAAATTTGCATTAAATGAATAAAATATATCCAATAATAGCACAGGCAGTTTTTTCTACCTCAAAAGTAAATCTAATTAGATTTATTGTAAATATTATTATGATATATGTACTTGGCCTAAAACAAATGGTGTTGGCTATTCTTTAAAAAATGTATTGGTTAAATTAGTAGATGTATTATGGCTGTGGGTAGGAAGGGTTATGGAGAGCTGGGGAGAGTGTTACATACTTGCCCACAAGGAGTCTGGATTCCGCTTTTGGTCTTCTGACCACTGACATCCTAAGCACCAGGATCCAGTTCCCAAACCACTACAAGGTGTATTCTCTATACTGCCTGCAACATTTTTCATACCTTTTAATCCAATCGATGGTACAATGACATAGTGATAAGCATTACTGCATCACAGCACTCAGGTCATAAGTTCAATTCCTGGTCATGGTCTTTATATGTGGATTTTGCTGTACTTTTCATGTTTGCGAGGGTTTCCTATGGGTACTCCTTCCTCCCGCACTCCAAAAACATATTTTAAGGTTATTTGGATTTGTCTGTGTGTGTTTGCATTTCAGGGAATATCACCCCCATTCCAGTGGAACAGGTAGTACCAGTAATATGATTTTTTTTCCTGAGGGAGTCAATGTATTTGTTTTTACCCCGCTCCATCAACAAACTCCATCAACAAACTCCACCCCCTCTGTATATCTGTGTGTGACTGAGTCTGAATCTGTAAACAAAGTGTTACGATCCAGTGGCTGAAGCTTTTTCCCACCATAATATCCACTGCGTTTCATCTGCAACTTTGTATGTGTTAAAAGACTAATTCTTATGCAGTTAAAATTGCAGCCCAGCATCTCTAGTACTTGAAGTGTTGCATCTGTGATGCAAATAAAAGGCAAAATTAAAGACACAGATGGTAAGCATCTCGGAGCAACTCAGTCACACTGGGTGCCTTGCACTGTTTGTTGCATAGACTAGGTATATGAGGACATAATGGTATATAGTCTTCGGGTGTATCTATCACATGCAGTCAATGACCGTGGGTAATTGCATCAACGGGGGCTAACCTACAGTATTAGCCCTGATGTGGCGCACCCCCCCCCAATACCAGCAATTATCGGAGATTTATCCCCATTCCCATATGTTTTTGCACGATTGTGGGTCCAATTTTGGGCAATCAAAATGGCCTCTAAGAGGATACCGCGATAAGGACCATATGTCATTAATCGCGATATCCAGCCATTTTGATCGTCCGAAACGGCATCGGACTTATTGAATACCTCCCTTAATTGGAAGCAGCCATGATAACACTACTGTTTTTAATCAAAACAGAAAATAAATATGCCATCTTTTGGCTTTCCCATTTTGAACATGGTACCAGCAGCATGGCAGTATGTTTTTTATTACTTTTGTTATCAGCGCTAACAATAATGCTGTATACTGTAACTCTGTGTGTATCTAGCAACTAACAGCATGGGGATTTTGTTCATATTTTTGATCGATCCCATAGAGTTGCAGCCAATCATCAAGGGACACCAAATCTGTGCAAGTTCCTATTTGAAAATGTGTATTTAGGTAGTAATGTATGATGTATATTTATGATGTGAATATAAGCATGTTTAAACTTAGTGTGGTATCTTTGTGCCTTGTCTTTTATGTGGTGCTATGAGTGATGGTAGTGTGTGCTGAGGAATGTGTAAGATATCAGAATGTGGCAAAAAAAGTAAATCAGAAGTGTTTCTATTCCACCAACTGTCAATATTTGTTAAAGCTTATGTGCATTACAGTACACCATGAAGTGTAATATTGCATCATACTGTACATTAATGCCTTACCAGGGTTGTGAAGAAGCTTGTGAGCAGAGATGGCTTCTGGTCACTGGCAAGCTGCCACAGCACTGTGAATGAGGGCTATGGCTCATCTTTTAGGGCGCAGTCCATACTTATCTACTGATCCAGACCCATACTTGTTGATATTCTGGCTGCCCCATCCAGGTGGGAGCAGCCAGGTCAGCACAGCAAGCGGGGGAGTGGCATGAGGGGGCATGGTGGGAATGGATGATGGTGTATAGAGCCAAAACAAATTGCATCACCGTATCCTCCCGAACTGCCCACCTCACACTATAGTGTGTGTGTGGGGGGGATTGCTGGGGATGCAGGGAGGGGAAGTGTGGGTTGATGGCACCCAGCCAGGAGACTTGACCACCATTCCATTCTGGAAGAGTAGGCAATTATGGCCAGAACCTGCGGGACACTTATGACTATCTGGGGAATACATACAAAATCCTGGCAGTCAGGATGCTAATGGTCACATGATGGACTGCTGCACCCCAACTATTGAAGATCCTGACATCGGTGGGGGGAAGCATTTCTAACCCCCTGCCCCTACCCTGACCCTAACCCTCATGGGGTGGAGGCTAGGGCTCACCCTACAGGGGTGTTGGCTAGTGCTAACCACCCCCCAGTGTCCAACCCTACCCCCCTAGCGACTAACAATAACCCACTGCCCCAAACCCTAACCCTACTCACTTTCAGGGTGTCGGCTGTCAATGATCTATAAACAGTTTCCTGAGTAGTGTCAGAATGCCGGCATAGTCAACCAAACATCATTACATCATTTTGCTTGACTCCTCTTCATATTAGCTGAATTTGCACCTCTCTTTATACGGTCAGCTTTCCACTCATAAGCGAAAAGAGGCCTCATTTGCTGCATGCAGTTACTGTAAAGGGAATATTCAGACTATCACTAGACTTCACCAAAACAGACCAGAGTGTGGAAGTTGAAGCTCGTACATGTGCACAATAGAGAACGACCATGTTCCCTGCACCGCTGTCATTATGGATGGGATGTGGTAATAAAAGTGCGGCTAACCTGCCAGATATCACTACAAAACAAGCAATGGCAGTATCCACAGCTCTCTTGGGAAGACGTGGGTGGATCTGAAAAGAGCCCTAGTTGTGTGTCAGGAACATCGGTTTTGTGGTAGAAGTTGGCAGTCTCACATTAATTGCTCTTGTGCTGTTTGTGGCTCTCAGTCTTCTTGGGAAGGAGCAAAGCCTGGATATTGGGCAAAACGCCTCCCTGGGCGATGGTCACCCCACCGAGCAGCTTGTTAAGCTCTTCATCGTTGCGCACAGCCAGCTGCAGGTGGCGGAGGATGATGTGGGTCTTCTTGTTGTCGCGGGCAGCATTTCCGGCGAGCTCCAAAATCTCAGCCGTCAGATATTACAGCACTGCGGCCAGATACACCAGGGCACCGGCTCCCACACACTCTGCATTGTTTTCCTTCCTCAGCAGACAGTGAACACGACCGACTGGGAACTGGAGACTGGACCGGGATGAGCGAGTCTTGGCCTTTGCCTGGGTCTTGCTGCCTTGTTTCCCTCTTCCAGGCATGCTGCTAGGACCACTAAAAACAAAGTTTCTACTCACTGGACAGAAACTGAACATGTTACCTGTAAAGGGGCAGGGCCTAATGATGTGACTCCTGTAGCCATGTCCCATCACCTTCCACTTGCATCTCCTCTCTAGGCTCCTCCTGGAGAGGAGATAATAAAAGCAGGCAAGTATGGTGAGTGAGAGGAAAACTGGCACATAGAGAAATAGGGGTGGAAAGCATCCCTATGATCAGCTTCCATATACAGAAAGATGGCTTGTCCCTTACGTTACCCTGATCTCGGGCTGAAAGGGCAGTTGTAACTTGTAAAACTTTTTAAAATATTTGTAAAACTTTTAATATACTTGAAAGTTTCAGTAGTGACAGCGGCATCCCATCTGCCGGCCCAGTGGCGAGCGGGTTCTATCCCCACTCGGTTGGTGGTGAGGACCCACCAACCGAGTGGGAAATCCATGCGGATGTCGGGATTCCGGGCACTTGTGTAATGTCAGCTGTCAGGATACCAGCGTTGGTATCCTTAACACCGGGATCCCGACAGCTGGCATTTTAACCGCATCCCCAAATTATATTGTGAGATGCTCTGCACTGCCTTGTACCTGGCTGCAGTTCATTCTGTTATTTATAGCTTTACATTATTGTGCAAACTTATATATTGAAATGTAATATACAGTACCTCCTTGCTTTATGCTATTTCTACAGGTCCTTTGTAGAACCTAATACTGCAAATAAATATATTGTATTAAGAATTATAATAACAGTGGCAATTTGCTCAATGCAGTTAACACTGAGAGCCAATTACTGAAATTGTGATATATTATATTAATTTTTTTAAAGATAATTTATAATTATCATTTACATATAAAGTCTGTTCTTCACTAGATACAGTATTATCTTAATTCTGTTTTTCTATACTTTCTCTTCCACCTACTCCAAAGAGCTACATATAGCTTTTCTTGCCCTGCCTACTAAGATAAATCTTGACTCACAAGTCGACAGAGACTCATTATGGATTGGTTCTACAAATCAGGAAACACATTGCAGGGGAAACTAGAACAAAGTTATATTAGAGATGAGCGCCTGAAATTTTTCGGGTTTTGTGTTTTGGTTTTGGGTTCGGTTCCGCGGCCGTGTTTTGGGTTCGACCGCGTTTTGGCAAAACCTCACCGAATTTTTTTTGTCGGATTCGGGTGTGTTTTGGATTCGGGTGTTTTTTTTAAAAAACACTAAAAAACAGCTTAAATCATAGAATTTGGGGGTCATTTTGATCCCATATTATTATTAACCTCAAAAACCATAATTTCCACTCATTTTCAGTCTATTCTGAATACCTCACACCTCACAATATTATTTTTAGTCCTAAAATTTGCACCAAGGTCGCTGGATGACTAAGCTAAGCGACACTAGTGGCCGACACAAACACCTGGCCCATCTAGGAGTGGCACTGCAGTGTCACGCAGGATGTCCCTTCCAAAAAACCCTCCCCAATCAGCACATGACGCAAAGAAAAAAAGAGGCGCAATGAGGTAGCTGACTGTGTGAGTAAGATAAGCGACCCTAGTGGCCGACACAAACACCGGGCCCATTTAGGAGTGGCACTGCAGTGTCACGCAGGATGTCCCTTCCAAAAAACCCTCCCCAATCAGCACATGACGCAAAGAAAAAAAGAGGCGCAATGAGGTAGCTGACTGTGTGAGTAAGATTAGCGACCCTAGTGGCCGACACAAACACCGGGCCCATTTAGGAGTGGCACTGCAGTGTCACGCAGGATGTCCCTTCCAAAAAACCCTCCCCAATCAGCACATGACGCAAAGAAAAAAAGAGGCGCAATGAGGTAGCTGACTGTGTGAGTAAGATTAGCGACCCTAGTGGCCGACACAAACACTGGGCCCATTTAGGAGTGGCACTGCAGTGTCACGCAGGATGTCCCTTCCAAAAAACCCTCCCCAATCAGCACATGACGCAAAGAAGAAAAGAGGCGCAATGAGGTAGCTGACTGTGTGAGTAAGATTAGCGACCCTAGTGGCCGACACAAACACCGGGCCCATTTAGGAGTGGCACTGCAGTGTCACGCAGGATGTCCCTTCCAAAAAGCCTCCCCAATCAGCACATGACGCAAAGAAAAAAAGAGGCGCAATGAGGTAGCTGACTGTGTGAGTAAGATTAGCGACCCTAGTGGCCGACACAAACACCGGGCCCATTTAGGAGTGGCACTGCAGTGTCACGCAGGATGTCCCTTCCAAAAAACCCTCCCCAATCAGCACATGACGCAAAGAAAAAAAGAGGCGCAATGAGGTAGCTGACTGTGTGAGTAAGATTAGCGACCCTAGTGGCCGACACAAACACCGGGCCCATTTAGGAGTGGCACTGCAGTGTCACGCAGGATGTCCCTTCCAAAAAACCCTCCCCAATCAGCACATGACGCAAAGAAAAAAAGAGGCGCAATGAGGTAGCTGACTGTGTGAGTAAGATTAGCGACCCTAGTGGCCGACACAAACACCGGGCCCATTTAGGAGTGGCACTGCAGTGTCACGCAGGATGTCCCTTCCAAAAAACCCTCCCCAATCAGCACATGACGCAAAGAAAAAAAGAGGCGCAATGAGGTAGCTGACTGTGTGAGTAAGATTAGCGACCCTAGTGGCCGACACAAACACCGGGCCCATTTAGGAGTGGCACTGCAGTGTCACGCAGGATGTCCCTTCCAAAAAACCCTCCCCAAACAGCACATGACGCAAAGAAAAATAAAAGAAAAAAGAGGTGCAAGATGGAATTGTCCTTGGGCCCTCCCACCCACCCTTATGTTGTATAAACAAAACAGGACATGCACACTTTAACCAACCCATCATTTCAGTGACAGGGTCTGCCACACGACTGTGACTGATATGACGGGTTGGTTTGGACCCCCCCCAAAAAAGAAGCAATTAATCTCTCCTTGCACAAACTGGCTCTACAGAGGCAAGATGTCCACCTCATCATCACCCTCCGATATATCACCGTGTACATCCCCCTCCTCACAGATTATCAATTCGTCCCCACTGGAATCCACCATCTCAGCTCCCTGTGTACTTTGTGGAGGCAATTGCTGCTGGTCAATGTCTCCGCGGAGGAATTGATTATAATTCATTTTAATGAACATCATCTTCTCCACATTTTCTGGATGTAACCTCGTACGCCGATTGCTGACAAGGTGAGCGGCGGCACTAAACACTCTTTCGGAGTACACACTTGTGGGAGGGCAACTTAGGTAGAATAAAGCCAGTTTGTGCAATGGCCTCCAAATTGCCTCTTTTTCCTGCCAGTATAAGTATGGACTGTGTGACGTGCCTACTTGGATGCGGTCACTCATATAATCCTCCACCATTCTTTCAATGGTGAGAGAATCATATGCAGTGACAGTAGACGACATGTCCGTAATCGTTGTCAGGTCCTTCAGTCCGGACCAGATGTCAGCATCAGCAGTCGCTCCAGACTGCCCTGCATCACCGCCAGCGGGTGGGCTCGGAATTCTGAGCCTTTTCCTCGCACCCCCAGTTGCGGGAGAATGTGAAGGAGGAGATGTTGACAGGTCGCGTTCCGCTTGACTTGACAATTTTCTCACCAGCAGGTCTTTCAACCCCAGCAGACTTGTGTCTGCCGGAAAGAGAGATCCAAGGTAGGCTTTAAATCTAGGATCGAGCACGGTGGCCAAAATGTAGTGCTCTGATTTCAACAGATTGACCACCCGTGAATCCTTGTTAAGCGAATTAAGGGCTCCATCCACAAGTCCCACATGCCTAGCGGAATCGCTCTGTGTTAGCTCCTCCTTCAATGTCTCCAGCTTCTTCTGCAAAAGCCTGATGAGGGGAATGACCTGACTCAGGCTGGCAGTGTCTGAACTGACTTCACGTGTGGCAAGTTCAAAGGGCATCAGAACCTTGCACAACGTTGAAATCATTCTCCACTGCGCTTGAGACAGGTGCATTCCACCTCCTATATCGTGCTCAATTGTATAGGCTTGAATGGCCTTTTGCTGCTCCTCCAACCTCTGAAGCATATAGAGGGTTGAATTCCACCTCGTTACCACTTCTTGCTTCAGATGATGGCAGGGCAGGTTCAGTAGTTTTTGGTGGTGCTCCAGTCTTCTGTACGTGGTGCCTGTACGCCGAAAGTGTCCCGCAATTTTTCTGGCCACCGACAGCATCTCTTGCACGCCCCTGTCGTTTTTTAAATAATTCTGCACCACCAAATTCAAGGTATGTGCAAAACATGGGACGTGCTGGAATTTGCCCATATTTAATGCACACACAATATTGCTGGCGTTGTCCGATGCCACAAATCCACAGGAGAGTCCAATTGGGGTAAGCCATTCCGCGATGATCTTCCTCAGTTGCCGTAAGAGGTTTTCAGCTGTGTGCGTATTCTGGAAACCGGTGATACAAAGCGTAGCCTGCCTAGGAAAGAGTTGGCGTTTGCGAGATGCTGCTACTGGTGCCGTAGCTGCTGTTCTTGCGGCGGGAGTCCATACATCTACCCAGTGGGCTGTCACAGTCATATAGTCCTGACCCTGCCCTGCTCCACTTGTCCACATGTCCGTGGTTAAGTGGACATTGGGTACAACTGCATTTTTTAGGACACTGGTGAGTCTTTTTCTGACGTCCGTGTACATTCTCGGTATCGCCTGCCTAGAGAAGTGGAACCTAGATGGTATTTGGTAACGGGGGCACACTGCCTCAATAAATTGTCTAGTTCCCTGTGAACTAACGGCGGATACCGGACGCACGTCTAACACCAACATAGTTGTCAAGGCCTCAGTTATCCGCTTTGCAGCAGGATGACTGCTGTGATATTTCATCTTCCTCGCAAAGGACTGTTGAACAGTCAATTGCTTACTGGAAGTAGTACAAGTGGGCTTACGACTTCCCCTCTGGGATGACCATCGACTCCCAGCAGCAACAACAGCAGCGCCAGCAGCAGTAGGCGTTACACGCAAGGATGCATCGGAGGAATCCCAGGCAGGAGAGGACTCGTCAGAATTGCCAGTGACATTGCCTGCAGGACTAATGGCATTCCTGGGGAAGGAGGAAATTGACACTGAGGGAGTTGGTGGGGTGGTTTGCGTGAGCTTGGTTACAAGAGGAAGGGATTTACTGGTCAGTGGACTGCTTCCGCTGTCACCCAAAGTTTTTGAACTTGTCACTGGCTTATTATGAATGCGCTGCAGGTGACGTATAAGGGAGGATGTTCCGAGGTGGTTAACGTCCTTACCCCTACTTATTACAGCTTGACAAAGGGAACACACGGCTTGACACCTGTTGTCCGCATTTCTGTTGAAATAGTTCCACACCGAAGAGCTGATTTTTTTGGTATTTTCACCAGGCATGTCAACGGCCATATTCCTCCCACGGACAACAGGTGTCTCCCCGGGTGCCTGACTTAAACAAACCACCTCACCATCAGAATCCTCCTGGTCAATTTCCTCCCCAGCGCCAGCAACACCCATATCCTCCTCATCCTGGTGTACTTCAACACTGACATCTTCAATCTGACTATCAGGAACTGGACTGCGGGTGCTCCTTCCAGCACTTGCAGGGGGCGTGCAAATGGTGGAAGGCGCATGCTCTTCACGTCCAGTGTTGGGAAGGTCAGGCATCGCAACCGACACAATTGGACTCTCCTTGTGGATTTGGGATTTCGAAGAACGCACAGTTCTTTGCGGTGCTACTGCTTTTGCCAGCTTGAGTCTTTTCATTTTTCTAGCGAGAGGCTGAGTGCCTCCATCCTCATGTGAAGCTGAACCACTAGCCATGAACATAGGCCAGGGCCTCAGCCGTTCCTTGCCACTCCGTGTGGTAAATGGCATATTGGCAAGTTTACGCTTCTCCTCCGACAATTTTATTTTAGGTTTTGGAGTCCTTTTTTTACTGATATTTGGTGTTTTGGATTTGACATGCTCTGTACTATGACATTGGGCATCGGCCTTGGCAGACGACGTTGCTGGCATTTCATCGTCTCGGCCATGACTAGTGGCAGCAGCTTCAGCACGAGGTGGAAGTGGATCTTGATCTTTCCCTAATTTTGGAACCTCAACATTTTTGTTCTCCATATTTTAATAGGCACAACTAAAAGGCACCTCAGGTAAACAATGAAGATGGATGGATACTAGTATACAATTATGGACGGACTGCCGAGTGCCGACACAGAGGTAGCTACAGCCGTGAACTACCGTACTGTGTCTGCTGCTAATATAGACTGGTTGATAAAGAGATGTCGTAGTATGTATGTATGAAGAAGAAAGAAAAAAAAACCACGGTTAGGTGGTATACAATTATGGACGGACTGCCGAGTGCCGACACAGAGGTAGCCACAGCCGTGAACTACCGTACTGTACTGTGTCTGCTGCTAATATAGACTGGTTGATAAAGAGATGTCGTAGTATGTATGTATGAAGAAGAAAGAAAAAAAAACCACGGGTAGGTGGTATACAATTATGGACGGACTGCCGAGTGCCGACACAGAGGTAGCTACAGCCGTGAACTACCGTACTGTACTGTGTCTGCTGCTAATATAGACTGGTTGATAAAGAGATGTAGTAGTATGTATGTATAAAGAAGAAAGAAAAAAAAACCACGGGTAGGTGGTATACAATTATGGACGGACTGCCGAGTGCCGACACAGAGGTAGCCACAGCCGTGAACTACCGTACTGTACTGTGTCTGCTGCTAATATAGACTGGTTGATAAAGAGATGTCGTAGTATGTATGTATGAAGAAGAAAGAAAAAAAAACCACGGTTAGGTGGTATACAATTATGGACGGACTGCCGAGTGCCGACACAGAGGTAGCCACAGCCGTGAACTACCGTACTGTACTGTGTCTGCTGCTAATATAGACTGGTTGATAAAGAGATGTCGTAGTATGTATGTATAAAGAAGAAAGAAAAAAAAACCACGGTTAGGTGGTATACAATTATGGACGGACTGCCGAGTGCCGACACAGAGGTAGCCACAGCCATGAACTACCGTACTGTACTGTGTCTGCTGCTATTATAGACTGGTTGATAAAGAGATGTCGTAGTATGTATGTATGAAGAAGAAAGAAAAAAAAACCACGGTTAGGTGGTATACAATTATGGACGGACTGCCGAGTGCCGACACAGAGGTAGCCACAGCCGTGAACTACCGTACTGTACTGTGTCTGCTGCTAATATAGACTGGTTGATAAAGATATGTCGTAGTATGTATGTATAAAGAAGAAAGAAAAAAAAACCACGGTTAGGTGGTATACAATTATGGACGGACTGCCGAGTGCCGACACAGAGGTAGCCACAGCCGTGAACTACCGTACTGTACTGTGTCTGCTGCTAATATAGATTGGTTGATAAAGAGATGTAGTAGTATGTATGTATAAAGAAGAAAGAAAAAAAAACCACGGGTAGGTGGTATACAATTATGGATGGACTGCCGAGTGCCGACACAGAGGTAGCTACAGCCGTGAACTACCGTACTGTGTCTGCTGTGACTGGATGATAAATAATGATATAAAAAATATATATATATCACTACTGCAGCCGGACAGGTATATATATTATATAATGACGGACCTGCTGGACACTGTCTGTCAGCAGAATGAGTTTTTTATAGAATAAAAAAAAAAACACCACACAAGTGAAGTCACACGACGAGTGTTTAACTTTTTCAGGCAATCACAATATAGTATACTACTAACTATACTGGTGGTCAGTGTGGTCAGGTCACTGGTCAGTCACACTGGCAGTGGCACTCCTGCAGCAAAAGTGTGCACTGTTTAATTTTAATATAATATGTACTCCTGGCTCCTGCTATAACCTATAACTGGCACTGCAGTGCTCCCCAGTCTCCCCCACAATTATAAGCTGTGTGAGCTGAGCACAGTCAGATATATAATATATACATAGATGATGCAGCACACTGGGCTGAGCAGTGCACACAGATATGGTATGTGACTGTCTTGTACTCCTGGCTCCTGCTATAACCTATAACTGGCACTGCAGTGCTCCCCAGTCTCCCCCACAATTATAAGCTGTGTGAGCTGAGCACAGTCAGATATATAATATATACATAGATGATGCAGGCATGCAGCACACTGGGCTGAGCAGTGCACACAGATATGGTATGTGACTGAGTCACTGTGTGTACCGTTTTTTTCAGGCAGAGAACGGATATATTAAATAAAACAACTGCACTGCTGGTGGTCACTGTGGTCAGTCACTAAACTCTGCACTCTCTTCTACAGTATCAGCCTCAGGTCAATCTCTCTCTCTCTCTCCTAATCTAAATGGAGAGGACGCCAGCCACGTCCTCTCCCTATCAATCTCAATGCACGTGTGAAAATGGCGGCGACGCGCGGCTCCTTATATAGAATCCGAGTCTCGCGAGAATCCGACAGCGTCATGATGACGTTCGGGCGCGCTCGGGTTAACCGAGCAAGGCGGGAAGATCCGAGTCGCTCGGACCCGTGAAAAAAAACATGAAGTTCGTGCGGGTTCGGATTCAGAGAAACCGAACCCGCTCATCTCTAAGTTATATCTCATTCGCACACCTTTATAAAGCTTAATGACCTTAAAGCCAGCAGGGTTCTTACTTTAAATAGTGAAATAGCTAAAGTTTGTGTTTTTCAGCTTTTATTAACACTCACTTGTCAACAACTGAGACACCTTCAATTAGTAAGTGGATTTTGTTGTCTTTAAAAGCAAATGGGTATGCCAAGCCACTTGTAAGTAAATATGTTTTTCTCATTAATAGACTTCCATGAACATAAATTTTGGAATAAGTGAGTTTATCTGCAATGACAGGTCATTTATTATTCCACTTAATAAAATAGCTTTAAAAATAAACAATAAAAGATAATAACCCTTGATTGCAGTGTTCACTACAGACACTATAAACTGTAGAAGCATAAAAAAATGTGTCATAATCCAACTTTAAGTAACACAGTTGACCTTGTTTTAGTGGAGTAAGTACTGTATTTTAAACAGTGCACCTCAGGCTAATAGAAATTTGCTTTAGTATTTGCAGCTGACCTCTGACTCTATAAAATTCATGATCTGGAATATACTGTTACTCAAGCATGCCTGAGTGGTCTGAATAAGATGAAGCAGTCAATAAGACGTTACATATTACACCAAGGTCATTTTAGATAGTTCATTAAGATCATGACCAATAAAAACCTAACTTCACATCCAGGTAAAAGACTACAGTAGTTAGACTATTATTGTATTTTCAATGTTACAGTACCAACAATATACAGCATATAAAAGAGGGGTGAAGATAAAACAAGCGCCTAATAGTGTAGTACTGTATATGAAGTGAAATTTCATATGGGATGCAGTCACTTTACCTACAATAAAAATCCAGACGGTCAAAATACCGGCAACCATTGACCGATGGTCAAAATCCTGACAAGGACAAAATCCCGACATGGTCAAAATACCGGCATTTTAAATACCGACAAGGTCAAAATACTGACATATAAAATGTCGACAGGTCAAAAAGATGACATGAGTTTTTCATGAGTTCTTTCATTGAAACTGGCTTATTCATACTTTACAATCCCAGTGGAAATGGAATATAATAGTGTGCCGAGTGCAGTGAGCCATGCGAGGGGACATGGCACACTTATACGGTGTCCATGTCGGCCTATGTTGACATACACAAAAAAAGTTGTGTCAAATTTTCGACCTGTCGACATTTTAAATGTTGATATTTTGACCATGTCGGTATTTTAAATGTTGGTATATTGACCTTGTTGGGATTTTGAACTTGTCGGGATTTTGACCGTCGGTCAATTGTTGTCGGTATTTTGACTGCCATGATTTTGATTGTAGGTATTTCATACTAAACACTTTCATATATCATACGACTCCCTCAAGGGTAATTTTATTGCAGAATATATCAAAGCATCAGCATGATCTGGATTTGTAAATACTTGTACTGGAAATATAGTACCTGATTCAGAGGTTGATGCTTCTGCTTCCACTATTGCTGATTCGTGGCAACGATAATATGCAAATATCTAGTTTCAGACTGCCCTTTGTGAACAAATGTATGTCTGAATGTGAAAGCACTGAGATGCCCACTTCCAACATCTCTGCACACTGTAACACAACCATCTCTCGCACCATTGACAATGCACCAGCCCTATGGCAGGTGTAGCATCTCCATCTGATTATGGCTTTTCTGAAAGCGGCTGTGCATTTAGGGATGCAGCCAGGGCCGGTGCAAGGTTTCCTGACACCCTAGGCAAAATTTCAGCCTGCTCCCCCCCCCAACCACACACTAGTACCCACTATCCAGTCCCTCAGGTGAAAGTGTGAAGGTAGCATCTTAGAAGTTCAACAGTCTGCATTAAGATAAACAAGGATGCACCTCTCAGAGTAATCCTTAATTTTGTGATAAGCAGACTCAGGGCTCCCCTCCCAAATCCTAGTGCCCTAGGCAGCTGCCTAAAGCTGACTAATGGTAGAGTCAACCCTGAACGCAGCCCCTTACACTGACACCCTCCCATGACAATCCTACGATACAACCATGAGACTGTTTTTGCATTCACTTAAGGCCACACAGCTCCCTCCTCCAGTCACCACCCAAGAATACCCATCATCTTGCCGCTCCATTTCTGATTGCAACAGCATCCATAGGTAATGTATGCGCCATAGGGGTATTCTGATTTTTTTTGCACATGCTCATTTGCAAATAATCACTCAACTATGATAACATATGCATTGCATGTGGTTTTCGTGAACTTTTGAATCAGGAATGATAGTCTTTAAAGCTTATCTGCTGCTTGTACATTTGTTCAACAGAATACTGCAGCCTGCTGGGCTCCTCATCAGATCATGTGGATACAAAAAAACATGTCCACTTGGTGCAGTAAGTTTTATATAAGTAACATTTATTTAAACAAATACAATAAAAAAGATAAAAATGTACAATAAATGTTATCTGTATTCTATGGTGCTGTCAGTCAATTTGGATGGGATTCTTACAGTCCACAGGAATCAATTTTCTCAGGAATTCTCTAATAGCCCAAAAAGTCCATATGGTCATGGAAATGCAAATGAGTAAGTAAGTAGTCCTTATTCATACATGATTTTGTCCACTGTAGGACTTCCCCAGGGTGTAATGTAGACATGCAGCCTTTGCCTTTAAATGCCCAATTAATTAAGTTAATCATGAAATCAGAAATCATGCAAAGATGCATCACCAGAAGCAAAAATTGATGTTCAACCATATTGTGCATGTGCCCGGTGGAAATGCAGATTTAATAGTCCTGGTTCTCAAAAGTGTAGAACATATTTTTCTGTGCATTGCGCATGCACCAAATTGGAACACAGACATCATGGTCCTGTTTCCCAGAAGACATCCATATTTACACATTGCTCAGGCATTGTTTCAGAATGTCAGCATTGCGGCTTTAGTTTCTTCTGGCACTGTAGACACTTTAATATATTCTATTATAATTTATATATATCAACTTGGAAGAAAAGTACAGACAATATTATAGTATTGTACAGTAGTTCTATTTTTGTCTTATTGGAATATCATTCTCTGGCATGACGAGACCTTAACTCAAGTTACACAAACTTGTTGTTATTATTATTATTATCCTTTATTTATATGGCGCCACAAGGGTTCCGTATCGCCCAATTACAGAGTACATAAACAAATAATCAAACAGGAAAACAGCAACTTACAGTTGACGACAATATAGGACAAGTACAGGGTAAATAAACATAGCTACATCAGCAGATGACACTGGAATAAGTATCAGGTGGCAGAAGACTGCTGGATTTGGTGCAGCTGAAGATTATTAAAGTAAGAAAAGGGTAAGCACATGAGGGAAGAGGGACCTGCTCATGAGAGCTTACATTCTAAAGGGGAGGGGTAGACAGACAGGGGTGAGACAGATGGGGTACATAGAGAGCGTGGAACAGAGGTTTCGGATGAGATTTGGCTGGGTTTGGTGAAGAAGTGGGTCTTGAGAGTCCGTTTGAAGTTTTGTAGAGAGGTGGAGAGTCTGAGGGGGAGAGGTAGGGAATTCCAGAGAAGTGGTGCAGCACGTGAAAAATCTTGGAGGTAGGAGTGGGAGGAAGTAATCCGTAGGCAGGAGAGTCGGCGAGCATTAGCAGAGCGAAGAGGAGTGGGTGAGGGCTTTGTGAGCAAGTGTGAGAAGCTTGAAATGTATTCTGAAAGGGAAGGGGAGCCAGTGAAGGTCTAGTAAGAGAGGAGAGGTGGACGTAGTGCGTTTGGTGAGGAAAATGAGCCGGGCAGCAGCATTGAGGATAGATTGGAGTGGAGAGAGGTATTTGTCAGGAATGCCAGTCAGGAGGAGATTACAGTAGTCCAGTCTGGAGATGACCAGTGAGTGGATAAGAGTCTTAGTAGCATCCTGGGTCAGAAAGGGTCTGATCCTGGAAATATTTTTTAGATGAAAACAGCAGGTTTGTGAGAGGTGCTGAATGTGTGGTTTGAAGGAGAGGGAGAAGTCAAGGATTACTCCAAGACAGCACACTTGGGGGGTAGAGGAGATAGTAGTGCCATCAATAGATAATGAGATTGTAGGAGGTGAGGTTATGCAGGAGGGAGGGAAGATGATCAGCTCGGTCTTAGACATGTTAAGTTTAAGAAAGCGCTGGGACATCCAGGAAGAGATAGCAGAGAGACAGTTGGAGATACGAGTGAGGAGAGCAGGGGAGAGGTCTGGAGAGGAAAGATAGATTTGAGTGTCATCAGCATAGAGATGATATTAGAAACCAAAAGAACTAATGAGCTTACCTAGTGAGGACGTATAGAGAGAGAAGATAGAGGACCAAGGACAGAACCTTGGGGTACCCCTACAGTTAGTGGAAGTGAGGGGGAGGTGGAGTCATGAGAGAAGACAGAGAATGAACGGTCAGAAAGGTAGGACGACAACCAAGAGAGGGCAGTGTCACGCAGACCAATGGAGTGAAGGATTTGCAGTAGGAGAGGATGGTCCACAGTGTCAAAAGCAGCAGAGAGATCAAGTAGAATAAGTAGAGAGTAGTGTCCCTTAGATTTAGCAGCATGGAGGTCATTGCATACTTTTGTAAGGGCAGTTTCAGTGGAGTGGAGAGGACGGAAGCCAGACTGGAATGGGTCAAGCAGTGAGTGTGAGGAAAGGAAGGAAGTAAGGCGGTTGTAGACATACGCTCAAGGAGTTTGGAGGCAAAAGGGAGGAGAGAGATGGGTCAGTAGTTGGAGAGAGTGTTTGGATCAAGGGTAGGTTTTTTAAGAATAGGAGAGATGAGTGCGTGCTTGAAGGCAGAGGGGACAGTGCCTGATGAGAGGGAGAGATTGAGAAGGTGGGAAAGATGGGAACAAGCAGAAGAAGAGAGGTAGCAGAGGAGGCAGGAGGGGATAGGGTCAAGTGGGGAGTGGTGAGGGGACAGGAACGAATGAGGGCCATGACTTCCTCTCCAGATGCATGGGAGAAAGATGACAGAGTTGGTGCGAGGGATGGGGAGGGTTGGTAAGGGATGGGAGAAGGCTGGTTACTGATGGTCTGGTATGATGTGATGTCCTGACGTATGGAGTCAATTTTGGATGTGAAGTAAGTGGCAAAGTCAAGAGCAGAGAGTGAGGAAGGGAGACGAGGTGGAGGTGGGCAGAGAAGTGAGTTGAGAGTGGCAAAAAGGTGCCAGGGGTTGGAAGACTGGGAGGAGATGAGGTTCTTGAAGTATGACTGTTTAGCAAGAGAAAGGGCAGCACTGAAGGATGAGAGCATAAGTTTGAAATGGAGGAAGTCTGCCTTAGAGCGTGATTTCCTCCAGTGTCGCTCAGCAGTACGTGAGCATTTTTGCAGATATCTGGTGCATTTGGTGTGCCAGGTTTGAGGTGTTAATTTACGAGGGTGAATAGTGGTTGGTGGAGCAACAGAGTCAAGAGCAGAAGTAAGGGAAGCATTGTATGTGGAAGTGGCTTGTTCAGGGCATGAGAGAGAGAGAATAGGATAGAGAAGTGAGTCAAACAGGGAGGAAAGGAATGTGGTGTCAATAGCTTCAATGTTACGCTTAGTGATGGTAGCCTTAGGAGGTAGAGATGGGGAAGGAGAGCAGGTGGTGGTCAGAGAGGGGAAATGGGGAGTTGGAAAAATCAGAAATATCACAGCGGTGAGTGAAGACCAGATCCAGTGAGCTCCCATTCACATGGGAGGGTGAGGAGGTCCACTGGGAGAGACCAAGTGAAGAGGTGAGGTTAAGGAGTTTAGAGGCAGGGGATTGTGTGGGGATGTCAATAGGGATGTTGAAATCGCCTAGGATAATGGTGGGAATGTCAGAAGAGAGGAAGTGAGGAAGCCAGGAAGCAAAGTTGTCGATGAATTTGGAAGCAGTTCCAGGGGGGCGGTAAATGACAGCTACTCTAAGATGGACTGGTTGGAAGAGGCGTATGGTATGGACCTCAAATGTAGAGAATATAAGGGATAGTTCTGGTGGTATGAGTTGGTAGGAGTAACAAAAAGGTAAAAGGACCCCAACACCAACCCCATGGCGACCCCCAGGTCGGGGAGGGGGTGTGTGAATGTGAGGCCCCCAGCAGAGAGAGCAGCAGCAGAAGTAGTGTCAGAGGGCGTAATCCAAGTTTCAGTAATGGCTAGTAGGTGGAGGGAGTTGGAAATGAAAAGGTCATGAGTGGGGACCAGTTTGTTACAAACAGATCTGGCATTCCAGAGGGCACAGGATAGGGGGTATGAGTTAGTGGGAGAGATGTGAATGAGATTTTCAGGGTTGCTGTAGCGATGAGGTGGGATTAACTTTGAGGGCAGGGATGATGAGAGAGTAGTGATGGTACGGGTGCCTGAGCTAGGAAGGGAAACTGCAGGAGGTGGGCAGGGAGGGAGGTCAGTGTGATGTGGATGGGGGTGTGGGGAGGTGACAGGGAAGGGAGAGAAGGAGCAGGGCTGAGTTGTGGGGTAGCAGGACCATGGGGCAGAGGTGAATGAAAGTGGGGTAACAGGAAAGGTGGGGGAAGGAAACAGAGGGATGGAGGGGAGACAGAAGAGGGGAGAGAGGAGGAGGTGTAGGAGACTAGGGGGAAGGATAAAGATACATTATTAGGTAGACACTGAGTGATGTGGGGAGTATACGAAAGCCTTGACATAGTGTTAAGTAGGTAAATAGGTTGAGGGAAAGTGGAAGTAGGAGAGGAGACTGTAAGGGAATCCGAGCAGAAGAATTACAGAAATGCAGGTGAGAAAAGCAGTGCAGGCTCAAGGGGTGTAGATTTAGTATGAAATGAGTCAAAAGCGTAGATAAAGTGGGTGCAGAAATGTATTTGGAGTGTAAGAAATGAAAGGATTGTGAGAGGTTTAAGAAGCAATGGTAATTATGTTACATTTTTTAAGTGTTTGCAGGTAAAATTGCATTGGTGCAGCTGTGCTTAAAAAACAAAATTACAATAATACAGATACAAGCATTTGTAGGTGAAATGGACGGTTTTTGAAATGTCCAAGTAAGGTTGTTCTGTGCTATTTAATCAGGAGGTTAGTGATCTGAGGAGTAAGTGACTCACATTTGTTATTAGTTCTTCAGTTTTCTTTGTTTTGTTTGATTGGTGTGCTTCTGTTTTCCTTCTTTTTCACTTCGATTGAACGCTGATTGAACGCTGCTGTTATGTGTCAATTTTATCACGCTTTGATAAAAATGCACGCTTAGATCAATAAATGCACAGCCAAACGGCTTTGCACAGCCTACCCCATTGGACTTAAGTAGAAGACTATTACAAGTGAAACCAATAATTAAAATCTGTAACCACACCCCACCCCCTCAAATGCCAGGCAATAAATTACCTTAAAAACAACAACCAGGCATTCCACAAAGATTAAACTGGGTCTATATCATTCAAAACTTAAAAAAGTACTTCAAAATCACATACTATGCAATAATGTTTCAATTTGCATTACCCAGCAGAATTAGCTTTGCATATATAGATATAGTGCAGCAGAATATGTTGGTGGTTGTAGTCAATTGTAATTACCCAGCAGAATTAGCTTTGCATATATAGATATAGTGCAGCAGAATATGTTGGTGGTTGTAGTCAATTGTAATTACCCAGCACAATGAGCTTTGCATATATAGATATAGTGCAGCAGAATATGTTGGTGGTTGTAGTCAATTGTAATTACCCAGCAGAATTAGCTTTGCATATATAGATATAGTGCAGCAGAATATGTTGGTGGTTGTAGTCAATTGTAATTACCCAGCAGAATTAGCTTTGCATATATAGATATAGTGCAGCAGAATATGTTGGTGGTTGTAGTCAATTGTAATTACCCAGCAGAATTAGCTTTGCATATATAGATATAGTGCAGCAGAATATGTTGGTGGTTGTAGTCAATTGTAATTACCCAGCAGAATTAGCTTTGCATATATAGATATAGTGCAGCAGAATATGTTGGTGGTTGTATCCAACATAATGTTGGATAATGTTAAATCCATTGAAGGTGTTGTGTAAAGACAAAGAACCCATTCTCCGCAGAATATTTTTATTAAGTGTGCCTCTGGTAAGCCTATAATTATATAAAGGTTTATGATATATGAATTTTCACTTAACATACTTCACCAGCAGTCCTCAAGGCACCCTAATACTCCTGGTTTTTAAATATATTTACATTGTTGCTGTGTATAGCAGCATGTCCCTGCACTGTTGAGATATAGCTCAGCCTCCTGCAGCCTCTGGCTCCCTCATTGAAAGCAACCGCATGCTACCTCATGGTAAATGTGCCAAGATGCATACACATCACCAGCAACAGCATGGAAGGAGACATCTGTATGTGTTCTACACTCGTGCGTATTTCTCTGTAAACCGATCCCTCCCCCCCCCCCTGAACTTTGAAATCCGACCCGGATCCGAGTCAGGCTCGGATTTGTGCACCTAACTCGGATCCAAAAATGAGGCAAAACGTCATAATCCCGCTGTCAGATCTTGCGGGCATTGGATTCTATATAAGTCCTTGGTGATTAGCGCCATCTTCAGATGGAAAGTGCACAGGACATGTTCCTTCTATGCTGAGGTAGATAGGTAAGGGGCAGGAGAGAGCAAAGTGGGCCATGAGAGAGCCGAGGGGGGCAGGAGAGCAAAGGGGGGCAGGATAGAGCAGTGCTGCTTGTGTAGGTGTGCTGTGTCAATCACTGTGTAGGGCTCTACACAGTACAGTAGGGCACTGCACTAGTATACTGTGGTTGTGTATATGACGGACCAGGTGTTGTTCTCTGTCTATAAGGGGCTGTGTACTGCTGTATACTACTGCTATATATCTCTGTGTGTGATCCAAAGCTAAAATATATTTCATTTAATTGGTGCATAACTCAGTACTGCGACTGCCATACACTAACACTATTGCTATATCTGTGTGTGATCCAAAGTCAAAAATGTATTTCATTGGTGCGTCACTCTGATTTATAGTACTGCGGCTGCCGTACACTACTGCTATATCTCCTCTGTGAGTGATCCAGAGTAAAAAATATATTTCTATTGGTACATCACTCAGTGACGACTACCAGTACTGCCATACACTACTGCTAAATATCCTCTATGTGTGATCCAAAACCAAAAATATATTTCTGTTATGTATTTGAAAGGGGTGCTCTGTCTGCTGTATCTGAAAGGAGTGAACTGTCCATCCATTTATCCAGGGGCTCCACCCCAGTTTAAAATTAAAATAATAAAAGCTAAAAACAAAAAGCCTAAAATTATAATTTAAAATTTTTTTTTTTTTTTTGCTTGTCCTGTACCCAAGTGTACTATACAATTTTTATTTTATTTTCATAAGTACTGTGACACTGCCGGTCAGACCACAGTATATTATTTCCAACTCGTAAACGCATTTTGCAACGCTGTCGGTGTAGACAACAGCAGTGTGTAATTATTATATATATTTCTGATTCATTTGTGCGACACTGTAACTGCTGATGTGTGATATACAAATACTTGTACATATTTTTGACTAATTTGTGTGACACTACATAACCCACGCCATAACGTTATTTACAACTCGTGACTCAGGAGCCTAAATCGTACGCTATGATCTGTAAGTCCTTTTGTTAAAAAAAAAAAGATTTTAAAGCTATAACAGGTCACTGTAATGAATTAACTGAGTTAAAATGTTTTTTTGCAAAAGACATAAATACACAATTAATAAGACAATGCAAAAACATTTTCATTTATCGTCAACAAGTCCTAGAAGTAAAACAGTTTTTTTCCTTCACCATTTTTGAAAATAATTCTCAGGTTTGCAAGGGAGGTGATTGGCTTTGTAGATGATCCCCATTTTTTTTTATTCAAAAGCCAGTCCTAATGCACCTCTAAAAGCTCCCGGTATTAGTTTTACTTTAAGCATGCATAGGTGACTTGGGCCACTTGACTGAATCACAAGTTATCCTACCTGGCTCCAGAGACAAAAATCCCCAAAACATGAGCTTTTGGTGGTGATTGATAGTTTACAACAAGTCACGAAAAAAGCATATTCTGTATCTGGTATTTTCCATAAATCAATCTTGTGTTTTTGTTACGTACTCAACTTTCATACTATCTATTAATACTGTATATACATTTTATTTGACCCTCTAAAAACATTATTTTGGGACTATAGTTTGTTCCTGTATTACATAAATAGATAAGTACAGTGGATTGGTACAGATGTAGCCGCCATCATCTATCCCGTGGCATGGCCACACGGGCACACATGTCGCGCCATGTCACAAGTGTGACTTACAAAGACGGTCTGCGAATATTCGCAGACCTCAAAAATTCCTATAGACGTACAGTATGCATACACACACACATGTGCGTCACAGTTGCGGGCACACTAGTCATCCCAGCTTTGCCGTGACTAGGATGCACAGTGGCTAAACTGAGAGTGGCTAGATCTGTATATGTACAATTCATATTTCTAAATTGTTGGATGAGAATAATGTAAAATATAGAAAATTACAAATCTAGATTTGGATTTAATTTTGTATTTTTCTAACCAAAATTATTCTCCTGTTGAAAAAGAAATTGAGATGTCCACTTGTGCTATTTTGCAAATGAGCAATTCTGCCACTTTTTTAACTAGAGTGGAAACTAATAAATTTCATACAGTATCTGTCCAATGTAAAGTGGTTTATCAATACAGAGTAAATTCATTAATCCATACTCTTTCTATATCCCATGGAAAATAGGATTGTATAATGTACAAAACAATTTGTATTTTATCTGCAACATCTAATTAATTAAATGGCTCCAGACAAGAGGAGAATAATAAATCGCATTAATAACTGAGCAATGGAATAAAAGATGCTCACTTGTTCAGCCTTATCAGAATAATATTTGCATATCCCCACCCGTGATGGTTAGGTAATAACTACCTGCCACAAATCAGAATTATGAATTTTGTACGCCTAACAAAACCGCAGGGGAAATTATACCTCAGACTTTCCATAATAATTGCAGCTAAGCTGTTTAGTGCCATCCACTTATTCTGCATGGTGTGTTTAAAGCTGCAACAGTTGTCAATTAATTCAAAGATGCAAACATACAGTTTATTTTTTTTTCTTTTGATGTAAATTTTTCTTGTACTGTCCATATATTTTATTTATACTGGCACATATTCTCAACTTCGCATAAACAATCACAACTTCCATACGTGTAATTACAAATCATTTCAAGTTTTCAAGTTCCATTTTTCTGCATTTCACAAGTGTATTTAACCATTGTCTAATCTGAAAAAAGTAAAAGTTTAACTTTAAATGAAAGATTTTTTTTTGCTACTTTTACAATAGTTCAAATGGTTTTAAAGGAATAATCCTCTTTTTATTGTTTACATCATGAAGTCAGTGAAAAGATGTGCAGTTCTACTATTTGTACAGTATTTGCTCGGAATGTTATGGGTTTTTATAAAAGTGTATCGATGTTTTAAATAATGTATGTCCACCTCTAAATCAGGCCCAAATGACTATAGAGCCAGTACATCATAAAGTCACAAGCTTTCTTTTGATTGCTTTACCTAATATTCTCATTATTTGGGAATACAATGGCTATCAACCCATAATCCTTCCATTTCCTGGGATACTGAGATTGTATAATATATATATGAGTACCGTAAAATTAACTGTAATCTATGGATTTTTGTCTCTTAAATCAAACATGTCTCTAGACTTTCTTCCAAAGATTAAATTGTCACCAAAATAATGAGGGTTCTGGGATTGCTTGTGTTAAAAGAAAAGCAGGATCAATATTTTCCTAAACACCCTTATGGAGCTGTTACCAGGATCATCAATACATTTAAGGAAGATTTATTCTCTTTATGAACAGGAGATAAAGGTCCCATGAGAATATCTGGATGAACATTTAAAGTAGGGCTTTATTTGTCATTAAACTCCAGTCCTGATTTAACTCCAGTCCATTATAAATATTGTGTCAGAACTTTTTGCAAATTCAAGTTAGACTCTGGTGCTATTTCAGTAGAGTGTGTACTGTGCAGGAAGCTACAGTAGGTGGACGGAGGTAACTCTTGTACATGAGGTATTCAATGCTCGGAGTAGTTGAATAAACTCAAGCAGAGTCTCAGTACAATGTAGGTATTATAGGATTGAGACTGGAACTGTATTTCTCTAACCAGACTGGATCTGGTGGACACTGGAACAGAAGTCAATGTGGGAACTGACTTGTACTGGATTACTGGAACCTGTGAACACTGGAGATAGTGTTAAAACTTACTTGTTCTGGATTACTGGGAAAAGACTGGAACCAGTGAATACTGGAACAAGGGTCAGTGTAGGAACTGATTTGTACTGGATTACTGGAATCAGACTGGAACTGATGGGCTGGAGTCAGTCTGGAAACTGACCAGGAAGCAAGTTGTCAGCAGACTACACAATTAACACACTGGAAGGAGAAAGCTGGATGCTGGAATCACAGTGCTGGAAATACTGTCTGAATGCTGGTACAGATCTCTGGAATATTGCTTGAGAGAGAGCAAAACTACTGGAACTGACATAGAAAAGAGAAGTATTTAGTCTAGATGCAGCTGAGATAGTGACATTGTTCTAGGTATCCTTGCTGGAGCTCCCAGAAGTGCTTTTATCCCCCTTGCTGTTCAGTGATTGGTGAATGGAGTCAACTGACCAGACCGTTGCTTGATGTTGGTGGAGCAACGGTTAGCTGACCAGTGTCAATATAGCAGAGCCCAGTGCCCGAAGAAGGCAGGAAAGATAGTGGGGAGCTGAAGCAACTACAGTAGAGGGCAAAATGGCAGCTGGAATGCCACCCACTGAACACTTAGAGCTGGACTAGGGTGCACACTGGTAAGAAGCAGGGTACAGATTTCCAATAACTGATATATTGAGTTTTAAATTAAAACATTAAAAATATGATCCACTGCGTATCTAAATATACTTTAATATTTCTTTATTACAATATATAGAAAACATTGCTGCCTAACTCCAGCACCAAAACCAATTTCCACAGTGGTTTTCATGATAATTATCAATTTTCATACCACAATGAGACTGGTTTTTTTTTCTGCTGTTTGGTGATATTTTTATAGTATGTAGGGAAAATGTAATTAAAATTGATCATGTGAATTGTAGGGGGTACTACTGTGTGGCATAATGTGCATTAGAAACGCTACAGTGTGGCATAATGGCCCTCATTCCGAGTTGATCGCTCGTTAGTGGTTTTCGCAATGGAGCGATTTGTCGCAAACTGCGCATGCGCAATGTTCGCAGTGCGTCTGCGCCAAGTAAATTTTCCAAAAAGTTAAGTATTTTACTCAAGGCTTAACGAAGACATTTCTTCGTTCTGGTGATCGGAGTGTGATTGACAGGAAGTGGGTGTTTCTGGGCGGAAACTGGCCGTTTTATGGGTGTGTGTGCGGAAAAGCGCTGCCGTTTCTGGGAAAAACGCGGGAGTGGTTGGAGAAACGGGGGAGTGTCTGGGCGAACGCTGGGTGTGTTTGTGACGTCAAACCAGGAACGAAACTGACTGAACTGATCGCAGTGGCAGAGTAAGTCCCGAGCTACTCAGAAACTGCAAAGAAATTTCTATTCGCAATTATGTGAATCTTTCGTTCGCAATTCTGCAAAGCTAAGCTTCAGTCCCAGTAGGCGGCGGCTTAGCGTGTGCAAAGCTGCTAAAAGCAGCTAGCGAGCGAACAACTCGGAATGAATGCCTATGTGTTTAAGGAGTATGACTGTGTGTCATAATGTGCATAAGATTTTGTGTAACTTAACTGAATAAGTGAGACTAATGTGGTGTAATGTGAATAAGGGGAACTACTTGTGGTGTAATGTGAATAAAGTTGCATTAATGTATGGCGTAATTTGAGATCCACATACTGTTGTGTAGCCACCATCTCCATGAGACCATTCCCCTTTTTGGAATGCTCACCTTCAGCGTGTACTCTTTCTGTTCAATTTCGGGGGGGCATCAGTGCTCTTTCTGGCAGAGGGCACCACAATTTTAGGTTACGACTCTGCTGCTGATTGGCTAGCAATCTAGACCTCTTCACACACCAGTTGGGCTCTGACCACCAGTGCAGCTAGTGAGTGACTTTATTTGGCTTCAATTTAATGTCCTTCTCCTACAATATTGTTATTAATTGAAGGCACTATCATGAATTGAGGGTCAGGGACAGGCATGTGGTAGAATCTGATGGACATTAAATTATCATATGAGAAAGTCTTGTACAAGGGCGTTCCACACAGTGGACGCAGTTTAAAAAAGTTATGTAATCAGGAATTGGAGCATGTAATGAGTGGCCAAGCGGTTCAGATCTTGTGCAAAGTGTATGTATGAAAAATAGTTTGAGACAATGGAAGAAATGTATTTTCATTAATTTTGTTAATGGCTTTCATGTTTTTAAAAGCAGTTTATAGTTATTTGTTAAAATACTGTACATAACACCAATATAGGGACTAAATGTGGAGTGGAGAAGCAATAAAATAACATATTTCAAGGATGAGTCTACCTGTACCTGCTTTATTATTAGTCAACAGTGTTTGGATACAGATTGGATGTTAGGGACAAAGGACAGGAGGACATATCGACAGTGAGTTTCATGCATTTTATTTTTGTGTTTTCAACAGATATGGAGATAGGGTATCAGGCATGCAGCTTCTGAACTTGAGTGGCAAGCAGACTTCAAAGGTTAAATAGCAGTGGGAAATTCATCAAGATAGGCCTACACAGATGGTGAGAGATCTAGAGAGGATAGATAAATGTGAGTGTTATTTGCATAATTATGTTGCTAAAATGCAAAGGCTTTTATTACTGTAGTTTTCCAAAAGTCGTAGTATAGAAAGAGAAAAGTAAAAAGGCCTAGCACTGAGCCTTGTAGTACTCCAACTAAGAAAGGGAGTGAATAGGAGGTGGACCCAGAACAACAAACTGTCACATTCTGTTCTATGTTCAGCAATGCACTAATGCTTCTTTACAGTCCGGACTACTTACTTCATGAAGCTGGACAGACACGATGGGTCTCAGGTATTCAGCTCCATTGCTCAGGGCTGTGGAGAGAGAGAGGCAGTTCCCAGCTTGTATTTGGACTTACCTTACCTCACCCTATTTGCTTTAATTTGACCTTCAGTGTACCAGACCCAGGACTGCCTGACCATAGGATTCACCATACTGTGTCCGCGATACAAGTGAGCATTACAGCATTTCATTTGTGTACTTTGGTTGCTCACTACCTGTTATCCATAACTGTATGTCCCTACTATTGGGGTGTATCCTGTAATACAGAGGGTTATACTAATTAAGAATACTGGACACAAACACTGCAGGTGTGGTGCAATAAGCAGGATGAGAGCCACAACAGGACAATGGGCCTAATTCAGACCTGATCGCTAGGTTGCGTTTTTGTACAGCGGGCGGTCAGGTCTAAACTGTGCATGCATATGAACTGCAATGCGCAGGCACGTCGCACGGGTACAAAGCGGATCGCCGCTCAGCGATGGGTTTGTGCGAAGAATCCATTCGCACGGGCGATCGCAAGGAGATTGACAGGGAGAAGGCATTTGTGGGTGGCAACTGACCGATTTCTGGAAGTGTTTGGATGAGCGCAGACGTGTCCAAGCGTTTGCAGGGCGGGTGTCTGATATCAATTCCTGTCCTGAACAGGCTGAAGTGATCGCAGTGGCTGAGTAAGTCCTGGGCTATTCAGAGACTGTACAAATTCTGTTTGTAAAGATCTGCTATACATACTTTCGCACACTTGCAAAGCGAAAATGCACTCCCCTATGGGCGGCAACCATGGGAATGCAGGACTGCAAAAAAACCCTAGCGAGCGAACAGGTCTGAATTAGGCCCAATGTCTTGAATGTCTATGGAATGCTGTGTTTGTACGAGAAGATTTGTCAATGATATTAAATGCAGCAAAGAAGTTCAGGAGAAAGAAAAATTCATAATAACCTTTAGATTTATTTTAGAAAATCAGGTGAAGGAACCTCTAGTGCTGTTTTTCCCCATTTCTGCACTCATGATGAGAGAATTGCAGCTTAACCACGCTAGACCTCTAGACAAGTACACATAATTTATATATGTACAGTATACAGATCACTAAATAAAAAGTCTCCCTCATCTTGTAAGTCTGTACAAGGGTAAACCCAGCTACAAAAGTGCATTAATGCTGTCACTTACTGTACAATCCTACAGCTTTACAACAGTACCAAAAACTGCTTTATGTAACAGTCAAAGATGATCAGGCACATTATAAAAAGGCAGTTCATAGACATCACAGAAATGTTTCTGCTTATCATATAGGAGTTAAGGTCTTGCTCTACACCGTAAAGATAAAATTAAAGTTTCCCTTCTTAAAGTTTATTGAACCCTTTCAGATCTCGGTGAAAATAAGCCTGGTGAGTTTTTTGTTTTTTTAAAACAGCTTGGTTACAGAATGATACATCCAGTTCTCCACCTGGCTCTATTTTAAACTCTTTATTGATAACCTATTTCTTAGGTACTCATATCTTTCAACTGATTCGGTAAGAGTTGTTGATGGATAAGTTGAGTATGTGGTAAAAAGAATGTTTGGAAATAAGTTACAGAGCCTTGAAAAAAAGGTATATTATTGTTCAGAAGGGATATTATGAGACATGCAGATTAGTTCTCATCAATGTTATGCTAGTAAATCTGGAAAAATGTCTTTAAAAAATGCCTGAAAGGGGGAATATTGTCAAGAACAGAACCTGCCGGGACCTCAAATCCCTGAATTCTGATTGTTTCTTTGCTTGTTTGCCACTGAGAATGAATCTTTTCACCTCAGTACTTCATATTTTTCACAGCAATTTCTTATTTATTTAACTATAATGGATGTATCCTCCTATCAATTCAATGGGATTTGTGCATGTGGTACAGATACAGCAAACTCCATTGAAACAAATTAACTATCATGCTAAAGTATGTCCCACCATATTGGAATTACAAGTTAGTGCATGTCACACAGAATTTCCAATACTCATTTCTTGTACTGTAACTATACATAGTAAATTGACTAGGGGGTGATGTACTAAGCCTTGAAAAGTGATTAAGTGGAGGGTTATTAAGTACCAGCCAATCAGCTCTTAACTGTCATGTTACAGGTTGTGTCTAAAAAAAGAGTCAGGAGCTGGTTGGATCGTAGTTTATTACTCTCCACTATATCACTTTTCAAGGTTTAGTACATATCCCCCTATATATGATATAGTGTAGAGATGAGCGGATTCGGTTCCCAAAGAACCGAACCCCACCAAACTTCACTACCTGAGCCCGCAACCGAGTCAGGCTCGGATTTTCCCACCTGACTTGGAAATCAGAGTGAGGCAAAACGTCATCATCCCGTTGTCGGATTCTCGCGGGGTTTGGATCCCATATAAGGAGCCGCGTGTTGCCACCATTTTCACTCTCGCATTGTGTAGCAAGAGGACGTGTCTCCGTTCTCAGTGTCCTTCAGTGTCCTGCATCAGTACAGTGGTAGTGTCTTATGCTGCATCAGTCCAGTCACAGTGGTGGTGTCCTCTGCTGCCATATGTCCAGTGCTTCTGTATAAATCCAGTCCAGTGGTGCTGTGTTGTCCTGGATCAGTCCAGTGGTGGTGTCCCTGTGCTGCTGTATATGTCCATTGATACTGCCGTATATGTCCAGTGGTACTGCCATATAAATCCAGTGAAACTGCCGTATATGACAAGTGGTACTGCCATATAATTCCAGTGATACTGCCGTATATGTCCAGTGGTACTGCCATATAATTCCAGTGATATTGCCGTATATGTCCAGTGGTACTACAGTATAAATCCAGTGATACTGCCGTATATGTCCAGTGGTACTGTCGTATTAATCCAGTGGTACTGGTGTATAAATCCAGTGATACTGCCGTATAATTCCAGTGATACTGTTGTATAATTCCAGTGATACTACCGTACAATTCCAGTGGTATTGGCGTATAAATCCAGTGATACTGCCGTATAAATCCAGTCCAGTGGTACTGCCGTATAATTCCAGTGATCCTGCCATATAATTCCAGTGATACTGCCGGATAATTCCAGTGATACTGCCATATAATTCCAGTGGCACTGGCGTATAACTCCAGTGATACTGCCGTATAAATCCAGTGATATTGACGTATAAATCCAGTCCAGTGATACTACCATATACGTCCAGTTATACTGCCGTATAAATCCAGTGATACTGCCGTATATATCCAGTGGTACTGCTGTATAAATCCAGTCCAGTGATACTGCTGTATAAGTCCAGTGATACTGCCATATAACTCCAGTGATACTGCCGTATATGTCCAGTGGTACTGCCTTATAAATCCAGTGGTACTGCCATATAAATCCAGTCCAATGGTACTGCCGTATAAGTCCAGTCCAGTGGTGCTGCCATATAAGTTCAGTGGTGCTGTCCTGTGCTGTATATTATTTACTTCAAATAAAGGGGTTATTAATATTGAATCCAAATAAGTTTTACAGGGTTTGCCCTGTGTGGTGTAGAGGTATGCTCTCCTTTGCTGCATTTTGTTATATAACTCCAGAAAAATAATGGAGAACAAAAATTTGGAGGATAAAATAGGGAAAGATCCAGAACCATTTCTGCCTACTGCTGCTGCTGCTGTTTTTGCTGCTGGGAGTCGATCGTCATCCCAGAGGGGAAGTCGGAACACCACTTGTATTACTTCAACTAAGCAAATGACTGTCCAACAGTCCTTTGCGAGGAAAATGAAATATGACAGCAGTCATCCTGTTGGAAAGCAGATAACTGAGGCCTTGACAGCTATGTTGGTGTTAGTCATGCATCCGGTATCCGCCATTAGTGCAGTGCGACTGCAGTGCCAACCCAAGATGGGCCATGTGTTTGTGACGCACACTTGTGTTGCTTAGCCATACAGCTACCTCATTGCATCTCTTTTACTTCTTTGCATCATGTGCTGTTTTGGGACTATTTTTTTAATCTGCCATCATGTCTGCCACTGCAGTGCCATGCCTAGATGGGCCAGGTTTTTGTGCTGCACACTTGTGTCGCTTAGCTTAGTCATACAGATACCTCATTGCACTTCTTTTTCTTCTTTGCATGATGTGCTGTTTGGGGCCTAGTTTTTGAATAGTGCCATCCTGTCTGACACTGCAGTGCCACTCCTAGATAAGCCAGGTGTTTGTGCCGCACACTTTTGTGTCACTCAGCTTAGCCATCCAGCTACCTCATTGCACCTCTTTTTCTTCTTTGCATCATGTGCTGTTTGGGGCCTATGTTTTAAATCTGCCATCCTGTCTGACACTGCAGTACCACTCCTAGATGGGGCAAGTGTTTGTGCCGCACACTGCTGTCCCTTAGCCTAGTCATACATCCAACTCGGTCCAACCTTTTGGCCTAAAAACAATATTGTGAGGTGTGAGGTGTTCAGAATAGACTGGAAATGAGTGGAAATTAATGTTATTGAGGTTAATAATACCATAGGATCAAAATTACCCCCAAATTCTGTGATTTTAGCTGTTTTTATGTTTTTAAAAAAAAAATCATCAAGATCCAAAACCAAAACACGAAAGCGTGGTTTTGGCAAAACCAATCCAGATCCAAAACACGAGCATGGAACCAGAAACAAAACCAAAACACAAAACACGAAAAAAGTACCTGCCGCACATCTCTAATATATTGTATTACACTATAAAAATAAATGATAATAGTTTTTAAATTAAGATACACATTCAGAATGTACCGCTACAGCTTTGCTGCTTATAGCAGCGGCTGTAGCGGGATCACGATGCATACGATTTGCAGTATGCCATGTACGTACAAATTGATACTGGCTCCCATAGAAGTCAATGAGATGCGGGAGCTTGTGCACTTCAACTCCCATTGAAAACTATGCATAGCAACCGCTAATACATTAGAGACTGTACAAAGAGGGGTAACTAAAACGGTGCCTGGTCTACATCAGAAAACATACCCAGAATACTAAAATATTTTAATATGTATAGTTTGGAGCGGATAAGGGAAAGGGGGGATATGATAGAAACTTTCAACTATATCAAGGGTTTTAACAAGGTATAGGAGAGAAACATTCTTCAGTAGAAGAAAAGTACAAGAACATGAGGACATACACTGGAACTGGAGGGAGGCAGGTAAAGAGGAAATTTGAGGAAAAATGACTTCATAGAAAGGGTAGTGGATAAGTGTAATAGCCTCCCATCCGATGTGGTAGAGGCTAAGGGGTCTATTTACTAAGCCTCCGATGGAGATAAAGTGGATAGAGATAAATTACCAACCAAGCAGCTCCTGTCATTTTTCAAACACAGCCTGGGACATGGCAGTTAGGAGCTGATTAGCTGGTGCTTTATCTCCATTCACTCTATCTCCATCCAAGGCTTAGTAAATAGATCCCTATGACAGTAGAGTAATTGAAACACACTTGGGTTAGGCATAAGAAAACCCTTACAAAGACCTAAGGAACAAATAGATTGAAGTTACCAAAAGTACTGCATAAATGAAAAAGGGAGACTAGATGGGCCAAGAGGTTCTTATCTGCCATCATATTCTATGTTTCTACTGTATGTTTCTAACTGTAGTGAATATACTGTTAACAACTGGGATAAGGATATGAGTTCCAATTTCATTCTGTTAGATGGTCCTATTAAATTCTATAATTTACCACAATATAAACTAAGACTATTACTTAAACTGCCATGTTAACAATATATTAAGTTTTTGTAGGGGATAATAATTGTGGCTTTCTTTTGTTAGACTATTGGAATGCATGCCTTTTATTTTTCTGATATTCCCATTGATTTTTCCTTATTGTACATTTTGGCTTCACCTTTCATCTATTAACCTTGGAACTTGGAACAAGGAGCATCTTTATTTTTATTTTTTCCTTTTCTACCAGGAATAAATATGGAATAAAAAGTAAATAAACATATTTTTTTTTTAATGTATATACTTTGAAAATCAATGTTTGTGGCCACACCCCCATCCCTTAGAAAGATGTTTCTGGCACTTGCAGAAATGGCCTCATCAAGATAGATTTATAGCTGATATCTTCAGAAACAATACATACAAATTAAAAAATACACACCAAAATTTCAGCCATACATTAAGAATACAAATTTACTGCCTAGTCTAGTAAAGTTGTAAACGGAAATCGTATCAAACCTTCAAAAGAATACCCAAAACATCCTTTTTAAGATGAACTAATTAACACAGAAATTTGTTAAAAACCAGCGCTCCTCAAAGGTAAGAAAACCCAAGAGTGTGGAGACTTCGTCCTGATCAGCAGCTGGTTTTTAACAAATTTCTGTGTTAATTAGTTTGTATTTGTTTTGGGATTTCAAGGGGTGAATTCCATGTGTTAAATATCTAGATGCTTAAACCGTCTGGAGCACAGGGCTGTGTATCATTTCTTCTTGCCTGTCCTTTTTAAGATGGTTTGATAAATTTACCCGTTAGTGTCTAGAGACTTTACATCATGTTTTCCCAGATTTCAACAAATGAGTGATATGAGAAGAAGTGTGACATGTAATACAGTATGAGGTATAATGGTATGTTAGTAGTAAAAGGTGTGCTTCAAGGATATGAAGTCACAATGTCTACAATTATGGTGTGGAGTGGATATTGTCAAAAGATTGACACTGAACATGTCAGCATATGCAGTGTGTTCACATGTTAACAATGTCCAGATATGAAATGTCAACATTCTGTATGGACCGGCAGTGGAGACTTAGATTAGGGTATGGGAGGAAAGGGTTAAACACTAGGAGAGAATGTTAGAGTTTGGGGTTAATGGCTATGGTTAGGAATGCTTACCTCTGGAAGCACCTCTGGATCTTCCTGGTCATCATCACCTGTCCACTGGATTTGGAAGACGCCGTTAGAGCCACCGTCAAACCATACCAGGTTAGTCACCACTAGACCATCAGGGACATTTTGTTGACATTTGGTCAGTGTTGACATTATGAAGGTTGGCATGATCAATGTTGACACGTTAAGCATGTCAACTTACTGTATGTTGGCATCCTGACTATGTCTGCAGTCTCATGTTGACATTATGATAGTCAACATAATAAACATTGACAAAATACCACCCCTTTCAAAGGAGGTTGATGAGCATGAATGAGAAATTATGATCATAAGTAGCGATATTTGATAACATTTAGCTATATAGTGCTATATTTATGGATTTAATTGCAAGAGAGGCAAGCCTCTCTGCCAAATGGCCAGTCTCCACAGGGAGGTGTGGACATTTTCCAGAGAGGCTTGCCTAAGTTCCATGTTTTCTCAAACTTGATCCTCAGGACCACACACAGGGCACGATTTCCAAGTCACCTGGCAGGTGCACTATGTATCACCAACTGTCCCATTTAAAAAATCCTCTGGTGACCTGGAAAACATGAACAGTGTGGTGTCCTGAGGACCAAGTTTGAGAACCTGTTCATAAGCGAGTGCATGGTCTAGACCCTTTGATAAATATATTGTATATAGAAACTACTGCTAGTGCATGTATGATAATGTACCAGATTAATAACAGCAATGCAATGTAGAGAATATACTGTACCATAGTTCTGTGAAGTATAAGGAAATATATGTATAATGGCCCTCATTCCGAGTTGTTCGCTCGGTATTTTTCATCGCATCGCAGTGAAAATCCGCTTAGTACGCATGCGCAAAGTTCGCACTGCGACTGCGCCAAGTAACTTTACTATGAAGAAAGTATTTTTACTCACGGCTTTTTCTTCGCTCCGGCGAACGTAATGTGATTGACAGGAAATGGGTGTTACTGGGCGGAAACACGGCGTTTCAGGGGCGTGTGGCTGAAAACGCTACCGTTTCCGGAAAAAACGCAGGAGTGGCCGGAGAAACTGTGGGAGTGCCTGGGCGAACGCTGGGTGTGTTTGTGACGTCAACCAGGAACGACAAGCACTGAACTGATCGCACAGGCAGAGTAAGTCTGGAGCTACTCTGAAACTGCTAAGTAGTTACTAATCGCAATATTGCGAATACATCGGTCGCAATTTTAAGAAGCTAAGATTCACTCCCAGTAGGCGGCGGCTTAGCGTGTGTAACTCTGCTAAATTCGCCTTGCGACCGATCAACTCGGAATGAGGGCCAATATGTAATTCAAGTGCACAGCCTGGAATCTGATCTCTAGATAAGGAGATGGACCTCTAGGAGGGTTTCCCCTGTGAGCCAGACCGACCCTGGTTGCTATACTGTCTCTTTACACATCACACGTTTGCAAAATAATGATATCCTAGAATGAAGACTCCATATACTAAAAATATAATTGTCATACAGTATTCTAACAAACTAAACATTCATTCAATTTTTAAATTATAGAACTATAAATAGGAAGGAATAAGACTGGATCTATATTCTGAAAATAAATGATGTTCAGTATGGGTTACAACAAAATGTCCTTAGAGCCCAAGTAATGGCTTTCTGTAACACATAAAAACTTTATTGAATTTTATGGTTTCCAGTGGCTACAAAAAAAAGTTCTACAACCCTGTACCTCAAAAGAAGACTTGCATAATAGTGCTGTATGAATATTCCGCTTTTTATGGATCAAGGCTATGTATTTTGTAAGTGTTTCAAACCGAATGTTTTGTCGTAAGTGCTATGATGTTTAAGGAAGTGTAAAAGGCATATGTTATCGTTAGTTTGCTCTGGTAAATACTGAAACTTTAAAAGACTACAAACTATTCTTCTTATTTAGAAATATCACTGCGTGATAAATGTGTTACACAGAGCTTTATTTGATGTGAATAATCAGTATATAGAGTACAGATGGTAAAGCATGTAGTTGTGTCATGCTTGTATGCTTTTGTGTCTCATGCTTAGAGTTTACCTTCTTTGTAAAAAAGCAGAGAAAAGGGTGAAGCCTGTGTCTTCCTTTAAAATGAATTCTGAAATTTAGGGTTTTCCTCAATGGAGTTTCAAAATTCTTTACCAAACTTTTTGCATTTCATATTCTTTGTATAACAATCTTTCAATATATATACGAATGTGACCCAATGCTCCCTGTTCAACTGCTAGTTTAATACTGACAACTATATATTCGAATCTTCTTATTTTACTTTAATTTTATTTACATTTATTAACTATAGTTATCAATAACATAGGACACAAATTGTTTTCATTATATTTTATTTATATGGTGCCACAAATGTTTTGTAGCGCTGTACATTAAAATTAATTGTTCAAAATTCACACAACATTCACAAATGTGTCATAAAAGAGTTTACATTTATTTTAAACATCTTAACCAACGCTTTGACATGGAGTTGATTAGAAAGGCTCTCCATATTCAGGTGGCTGTATAATGCAGAAAGTATCAGTGGATACCATGTAATGCAGATGACATCACGGTGACCACCGAATAATGCAGAGAGCATCGGCGACTTCCATATAATACAGAGAATATATGAGTCATACCAAATAATGCAAAGAACATCACAATGATCATTATATGCCGGAGAGGACTTCACTGAAACCACAATAGAATGCAAAGAGCATCACAGTGACAGCCACAAAATACAGAGAGCATCAATGATCATCATACCATACAAAGAGCATCAGTGACTTCCATACAAAACAGAGTGTAGTTGTGACAACATACAATACAGAGAGCATCAGTGATCACCATATAATACAGAGAGCATTAGTAACTGCTTTATTATATAGAGCTTATTTTTGATTGCCATATTGTACAGAGAACATCAGTAATCATCATATAATATAGGGAAGTAGTTATGACCACCACACAATACAGATAGTATTTTGATATCCTTACAATATCATTCCCTCATTGATAAATAACTCTTCAACATTAACCATTTCAGAATAATCCCAATAATCACAATCAATTTAATATAGTACACCTCTTTAAAATAGTTACCTCCATAATCCTAATTATTAACTAGCCCCAACATCATCAAATAATTCAATTACCCTAATTACATTCCTCAATATCAGATTTTTTTTGTCTTAATCCCAATAAAGCATTAACCCTTTACCAAGGCTGTTGCTAGGATGTTGCCCCCCCTCCCCCTGCAAACTATACATTTGTGCCCATCCTCCTATACATTATAAAGGGACTGTAGCATGTGCCACAAAAAAGGGTGTGATCTCACAAGGAAGGGGCATGTCCATACAATAGTACCCCAATTCAAATTATGCCACTCAGTAACACAATTTTATTCACATTATACTGCATGTAGTGCTCCTGATTCACATTACACTGCATAGTAGTGTTCCTTATTCACATTACAACAATGTCCACAGTAGTGCCCCTTATACACAATGTCCACAGTTATGCCCCTTATACACAATTCCCATAGTAGTGCCCAGTCATATTTTACTAGGTAAATAGGTTCAGGAACTGGGGATGGGGCAGAGGTGGGCAGTGATGTAGGTGGGTCTACCACAGGGTTAGGGCATCAATTGGTGTGTAAACTAAAAAAAAACCCACAGTTTAGGCTATGTGGGTGGCACCCATTGATGAAATAAACAGTTTAAAGGGACAATGCTCAGAGAAGGAATTCACTGCAAAAAAAGTTTCTGGTCTCACAAAGAAGGGACATATTATGCCCCACACAGTAAATCCCCTGACACAATATTAAGCCCCCACAGTAATGCCCCTTACACCATATTATGCCCCACACAGTAATGCCCTGGACACCATATCATGCCCCCCCAGTAATGTCCCAGAAACCATATTATGCTCCCACAGCAATGCCCCTGACACTATATTACAGCCCCACAGTAATGCCTGACACCATATTACGTCCATAAAGTAATACCCAACACCATATTGTGCCCCAAAATTAATAATAATTTTATTTATATAGCGCTTTTTCTCCAAACAGGACTCAGGGCACTTTACAGACATCAAAACAATGCAAATAATACAGAAGATTAATACAGCTACACCGGCATAAAAATGAAAACCTAGAACGCATAGAGTAATTAGAATGCAGCATTGGTGTAGGAATTTTGGGTAATAACGTCCATATGTTGTGTATTCCACCCTCACAGGGTGCCAGGTGAGGCAGCCATCTTGGGAACAATGTGTATGATTACCCTGGGTGGAATAGTCTACCCCTAGAAGAGGTGACACAAAATGGGGGTAGCATCCTAACGTTCAGAGTAGGGTACCAATAAAACTATCAGGTCCATGTATTTTTAATCTCATCCACAAGCATACCAGATGAAGCAGCCATGTTGGGCGCACTATGAAGGCTACACTGTGGGAGGTTAGCCATACATGGGCCCAATGCATACATGGGAAAATGAGTACTTGTGTAGGCGTATGATATAACCTGTCTTAACAATCCACGTGAGGAACATCCTGCCCTCAGAGGAACCATCAGAGGCCCCCATTTGTGTTGCACTGTGTTAGATGCAGCTGGTAGGGTCTGCAATCAGTGGAGGTACACCTCACAGGAATACCACACGGTCATGAGGCAAACAGGTCAGGAAGACTTAGTTTTATAAAGTGCACCCAAGCAGCAAGGATAAGCCTTAATCCACGAGCCCAACTTCAGGTTGAAGCTGTGTTTATTCCTATTTTCATTTTATCAGAAATTGTAATCGCTTGTGTGACTATTTAACTATTATATTGTTGTAACTTTCTTTTTTCTGTAACAATAAGCTTTGAAGTTTTGACTTGGATTAAAAGCACAATCTTATTTCTGTTATCTGTGTTTTCCAAACCCAAAGCCTCGAGAGGTCAGGCTATCACATTTTTACATGTTCATAACTTTGTGTGCAGGTGAGAGCAGAAGCTCGCCCTGGGCGTGGTCCCTCAAAGTCACTGGCAGATGCAGTGACTGGTACTTCTACTGGCGGCAGTTATCACGTGGATTTACCACACGTGCTGAAGTAATCAGTATGGTGTCATGGGCAGCATTCTCAAATTGGCGTATATCGGGATAACTGCTGTGCTAGGATCGTGACAAACTGTCACCATATTATGCCCCAACAGTAATGCCCGTGACACCACATTACACCCCCACAGTAATGCCCCTGACACAACATTATGCGCCCCACACACAGTAATAATTCCCCTTATGCAACAATATGTCAGTGGTTCCCCTCCAAGCTACTGCTGCCACCATCACTTCCCGGCTCCAAAACAGCACTGCCTGCTTCAGCGCCCCCATTTGTGCAACGCACACTCCCAATGTAATGTTGTGATGTCTCAGTGCAACAGAGAGGAGTACTATGGATAGGAGGAGGAGTGCAGGCAGCAGTAGTCAGGAGGGGCCACGGTAAACACCAGGCATGGTAGAAAGACACTGATGCTGGTGCACAGCATGGAATCCCCACAGGGGTGTTTTAACAGAGGAGGGGGGCCATGTGCAGACTCTGGGGGAACCCATCTGCTTCACTGTGCAGTAGACTCACTGTGCAGGTCTCTTGAAACATGGATCCTACTGCACATGCAAGGAGGCCATTTTTCTGGTGATTTTTACCATGGCTGCAGCTCTGGAGCAGGACTCTGGAAAGGCAAGTAATAAACATGGGTGCAATGTGTGCAGTGTGGGCCCAGGGACCCATGTTCACCGTACACATTGCACCCATTATAGAAATGCCAATGAATTCCAAGGACCCTGCCGCTGTTGGCAGGCTGCAGGCAGTTCTGGAATGCTGTACTTTACAAAAGACCTTCAGGAACCACATTCCTGAGCACTGCGGCTGAAAAATATCCCTGGTATTGCCCCTTACACATAATGCCCACAGTAGTAGTGCCACTTACACATACAGTATTGCCCATGGTGGTAATGCCCCTAACGCATAAAGGAATGCCCACAGTAGTACTGCCACTTACATACTTCATGCCCGCAGTAACAGTGCCACTTACACATAGTGCCCACACAAGTAGCGCCCCTTACACATACAGTAATGCCCACAGTAGTTGTGGCTCTTACACACATAATGCCTAAAGTAGTAGTGCCCATTATACATACAGTATTGCCCACAATAGTAGAGCATCTTACACATACAGTAATACCCACAATAGTAGTGATGGTTACACTTACAGTAATGCCCCTGCACATACATACATACATACATACAGGCAGGGTTACATCGACACCTACACAGGGACAGACTGGGGGCCAAAATTGTCCCTTGCATGTGCATGCACGTGTCGAAAGTGCACGCACCGAAGGTACACGCAAGCACAGGACAAGGGCATGCTCCCTACAAAAGGAGGTGCATGGACACTACCGAGGGGGGCATGCCATGAGCCAGCGGGGTGTGGACTCGCATCATGCCCCCCCCCCATCTCCATGGAAATGCCCCTGTCATGTGCTTGCGTGCGCCTTCGGGGTGTTTACTCGCGGCACGCCTCCATTTCCATGGAGCCATGTGAGAGAGTGGCCAGACCAGAGAGCCAGAGGCTGCACGCTGCACGCTGCCTTACCGACTCTCTGTGTGACAGGACCGGCTCACCAGCCCATCGGCCCTTCTGGCATTTGCCAGAAGTGCCAGATGGGCAGTCCGGCACTGCACATAAATAAATAAATACTGCACTACAGAAATCAGGTCGTTTTATCCTTTTAATGGGGAAAATCTGGATGGCAATTTCTGTTGTAAAATGTGATTTCTCTGTTTTTTTTGGCCACGGTTTTGAGCTTAGTAATCTTGCAGGATGCAGTCCCTAATGTTTATTATATTTTTCCCTAGATCTTTATACAGTATCTCTGCAGAATTTTATGTTTTACCATTCAATTTCATTGAAACTCTATAACAATTTTGCCCATCTCTTCCTGAAGAGAAGTTGCAGTACTCTGTATAAAAAAGATAAAATGACCAGTATGACTCTGTACCGTTAAAATTACAATTTTGTTAAGTCAATTATCAACAATTTGTGTTTGTTGCTCCAGAATCTTATTTTAAGTAAAGTTTATTTCAAAGCAGACAATTTGAGTCATATTATGATGCTAATGAGCCAAATGCTAATAAGCAGTAAAATAAAGCTTTCTTTGTGTATCTTCTTTGTGAACATGTATATAAAAATAAAGTGAAAATAAACAGTAATGGTATTCTTCAATATAACAGCACGCCAAGTTATGCACCTAAGAATGCAGCTCACATCTGGTGTTTACAAGATACATTGTGCCAATGTCTTTTGATTGTTTTGTTTGCAGTAGCTGTTGCGGCTTTAATGAAATCCATCCACATTACCAACCTCGGTTTCAGAGCTACTTGGTATGCTTATAAACAGGTTGCAGGACGTTAAACTACTTTATATTCTGCTGTGGTTAATGTTTCATTTACATGGTACCTTGCTAAAGAGAAGTGAAAATGATTAACAACATATTGTGCTACAATAAATATTTTATTGAAGGTATTATCTGTGTAATTTGCAAGTTTGATTTTCTCCAGGAATTAGTTTAGAGCCTTGAAGCTAAAAAAAATTCTCATTTGGTGATGGCATATATTTTTAATAATATGCGGCTCGCTTGCCATGCTACAAATCAATGGCTTTTTGCAGAAACTATGTTTAGTATTCCCTTCTGCTTAATGATTGTAAATCAGCATATGCATTTTTAAAAGGCGACAATTGTGCACTATTGTCTAAGCCATAAAAATGTTGGACTGTACGTCCCCTTTTAAAAAATGATTGCCCATCAAACACCAGGGTTTTTGTAATAAGAATGTGGGTTTTATTTACATTTTTCTCCATTAGAGTTAATGATGTCACTTATCAGAATTTGTATTTGCCACATATCTACAAGAGGGGTTTTTGCAGCACAGTAAGGTAATGAAGAAATATAATGCCAATTTTTCTCCTCCCCGGTGCTCCAATTCAAGTGTTCACTAAACTCACAGCGAATTAAAAGTGATAAATTATAAACTCTCTTAAGACCGCAGAGTGATTTACAGCATGTTTCTTTATGCCAGCCTCCTGTCTTAACTGTCATTGCTTTATGTTGTTTTTTTTTCTCTGGGAATTTTCTTTGTGCCCATAGCCAAGTTAATTGTTTACTACAGAATTATTCATATTATTTCTTGGAAAATAACATTATGATAATGTGAAATGGAGAAAAATATAGATAGCTTTATTCAGATATCTGTAACATGACTAAAACATTTGTAATTATCATAAATGTTTATAAACAGGAAATACAACGCGAGCAGAATAGACATTAGTAAGATATATGCCGCAAAACTAGCAGCTATTGTACTGCTTTCAAGATTTACTTGCTCAACTTATTGTGTGGGATGTACAATATATACGAAAAGCATGAAGTCAATGTTGGCATGTGATGGAACTTAGGGAGACATGTACTAAGCAGTGATAAAAGTGGAGAAGTGAGCCAGTGGAGAAGTTGCTCATGATAACCAATCAGCTGCTCTGTATACTTTTATAGTATGCAATTTATAAATGTTACGTCAATGCTGATTGGTTGCCAAAGGCAGCTCCTCCACTGGCTCACTTCTCCACTTTTATCACTGCTTAGTACATGTCCCCCATAGTATTCGGACCATACATTTTACAGTACTACTGGTTTGTAAGAACCTATAAAGTTGAGAAGGTCTTGTCAAAGGGCCTAATTCAGAAGTGCATGCAGATCATGCATGGCTGTGATTTTTCACAGATTCCCGAGCACAAACATTTACAAATAGGAGCTTACGCATTCCCCTTGTGCAAAAGACTTAGCAATGCCCACTTTGCATATCTGAGCAATGTTCAAGTGCGCTGGGGGATCCAATTTCTCCAGCATTGACTCCATGAGCAGCTCCTGCCTGACACATGTTCATGCCATACAGTTTGTAGATGCAGGGGTTAACAGCAGTGTAAGTGGTCAGGATCCCTCCTACCGTTTTAAGATCACAGTCCTGTATAGTTTACCCTGTTATGGTGAATATAATTCTGTACTTGCTGATATATGCAGCGCTGGTGTTTGTCTGCCGGCAGACTCCCGTCCCTCTGGCTCCGTTGCTCTTCACTTCCTGGCGCTGTACAGAGCGGGATCGATTCTATCCGTGATCTACGCGTTTCACCTGTAAGGCTTCGTCAGGACTGCTGTTAACCCCTGCATCTACAAACTGTATGGCATGAACATAGACCAGATACCAGCACCTTTTCAATTACTGTGCTATGCACTGAGACTTTTGATATAACTCAGAGGAATTTATTTCCCAGTGGGGTAAACCGCTAATACAGTGTGCCCATAGGGATTGTTTTTATGTTTTATGTTTGTTTTGTCTTATATGTTACATGTGAGGATTAATTACCGGTATTAATTTAACTTTTTAAAATTGTCACAAATTTATTCTTTTACCAATAAATTACTTATTTTTTAGACATTATAATTTATTTGTCGTCCTATATATAATATTGATATAGTATTTTAGTCACAATATTCATTGCATTTACCTATATGAATCTAGTGAGCGCTGAACCATACACATTTTTACACAGGGTATCTTCTGTAGTTTGTGGGCGCTTGGGGGGTCACTTCTCTTCTGGTTGAGTGCTGGGGAACTTCCTGGATAGGCATGCCACTCTCAGTGAGACAGATGTTATGGCTGCCTCAACTGCTGCTTATTTCATTGCAGTAGTATTACTGCCTGCACACTGCACTCCAGCCAGTTTCTGATTATAAGAAGGGAGGATAAGCTCATCGCGGCCTTCCTGCTCCCCTCTACCTTTATTTGCAGAAGACCACCACAAATTTGTCACATTTTTACTATAAAAATTCTTAAAATAATACAAAGAAGATATTTATATATTATACAAATATATTCTTTGTATTTTTCTAATAATTTTTACTACTACTACTGCAATTTTATTTATGAACAGGTGTTTTATGTGCTGTCATAAAATATATTTGTAAATTGTACATCCAGTACTGTATATACATTATACTTGATACTTCAAATTCTTGATGTCCCCATACAGAAATGATATGGGTCAAGGCAGTAGTATTTAAGAAGAAAAGTGGAAACGCTTAAATAAAGTGCTTAATGGAAACCCATATTGTAGGAGTCTTGTCCAATAACTGATATAAATAAAGTAAAAAGAAAATCTAATTTATGGATTATAAAATCAGAAGCTGGTGACCATAAAACCTTAACAATAACATTATGTATAAAATGTTTAATTGATCATGTACTATTATATTTTACCTATTTTTATTTTATTTGTTTTTACTTGCATGAACAATGTGCAAAACTTCTTTTGGCCATGGGTATATCAAGGACTATACTGTTAATTAGTATACGCATTCCAACGAAGACGCCACAGTGTAAATGTAAACATACAGAATAAAGAAATGAATGAGGACCTGCTGATTGGCTGAGTTTGTGGGAGTGGCACTCTCAGCCATTCAGTGCATTCCCACTCATTTTATGAAGAGTAACTGGGAATGACCTGTCACTCTGTGGCATGGTCCTGCAAAGGGACACTTCACTAAGTCTTTTGTTTTTGAAAAGATCATGGCTGCTACATGGATTGAAGAGGATCTCATCCTAGGATTTATTGAGTATTAAATTGGAGAACGAGCGCTGTGTGCGGGAGTGGTTTTTCAATAAAAATATACAATACTCTTGTCTTTGTCTTGTCTTTATTTTTTTACAGGCAGATTATAAGCACCAGCCTTGTAATGTGGTTCTACAAGTGCCATCATGCTTTGGCAGGCTTGCTGGGGCTTCTAGACTGCCTGTAAAGAACAATATTATTTAACTATTTATTAGCTATTAAGCCAGCACACAAAGCCAAGAGGTGCGAGAAAATGCTCTGGGCTTTTATTCTACAGCTGGTTGTTCCTTGAGAGGGCTAACCCCATTTTTTTGGGAGAGTCCCATCTTTCTGAGGGTGTCCAGCTCTTTGCTGAAAAATTTGGGGATGGTTAATGTTATGGCAGGAGAATCCCACACTGTTTCTCCCAGTTAAATCATTATCCCCTTTGGCTGGTTAGTGCTGGTTATTTGAAAACAGAGTTAACCTCATATCACTCCTCTACCCCTATTTTACAATACCAGTTTAGGCTCAGAGGTCAAGGGCTGGGTCCTTATCTGTTTCTTAAAAAGACTGAACTATTTCTACACTTATATATCTAATGAAGCCTGCACAGATCATAGTGATCTGTGCAGGGTTTCACCCAAATTCACCAGCCACATGCGGTTTATTGTTTGGGTAGGTTTGCCATAGGTCTTACAGAGGTTTTCATATCCCTGCTTGATAAATTAGGGGTTTCCATTTTATTCTATTCTTTCCATGGTGTAAAACATCAATGACGATTTATATTCAATTTTATTCTATTCTAAAGTGTACTTTCTATGTGGTTTTATGACAGCTTTGGTTTTAGTAAATTGTCAGATTGTAAAACTGCAAATTTAGCCCATTGGGTAAGTTTGGAGTGACAACAAAGAGTGTGGATTGACGGAGGGACAGAGAAACAGCTTTGACGGTAGATAATGGAATACTGTAGGTTAGGCAAGTACTCTATAAAGCCAACATAATTAAGGATTAAGGGCCTAATTCAGAATTGATCGCAGCAGCAAATTTGTTAGCAGTTGGGCAAAACCATGTGCACTGCAGGTATGGCAGATATAACATGTGCAGAGAGAGTTAGATTTAGGTGGGGTGTGTTCAAACTGAAATCTAAATTGCAGTGTAAAAATAAAGCAGCCAGTATTTACCCTGCACAGAAACAAAATAACCCACCCAAATCTAACTCTCTTTGCAAATGTTATGTCTGCCACACCTGGAGTGCACATGGTTTTGCCCAACTGCTAACAAATTTGCTGCTGCGATCAACTCTGAATTACCCCGTAAGTCATATAGTTCAGTTACATTTTTGTAAAATATATAGTACAGTAAAATATTAACCCTGACTCCTAAATTTAGGTACGCACATCACCTCCAGGCAAACACACTCCATAGGATTTTCAGATCTTTTCAACAGATTTGCATGAGGGATTCATGCATGACCGCAATACAACTGAGACAATAATTAGGTGTACTGTAGTTAAAAGTCTATGTTAATTATGCAGATGATATGATAATTAACTACCAATATATTAAAATGTTTGTAAATACAGTACTGTTTTCCTAAAACCAATGAAAGTAAAATAAATAAAATAAAAAGAGCTCATTTGTCAAGCAGGTGAATCTCAGAGCATCAAGGGAACCAAACCTAATATTTCCATAATTCTTAAGACATTAATTAAATCTACTGTAATTTGTGTATGTAATGTTCCCAAATAAACAAATCCACTGGACATATAGGCAAAGTTTTTTTTTTTTCAGCAAGCAATAAAAATTCCCAGTAACACATATACTAGCTGGACTAGAATCTAAACCTTATAATTAGCATTTGGTATGAAAAATTGATGATATACAATCAAGCTAGGCACACACACGTACAACTTGAGATGTGACTCTTCTTACAATTACACTTATAGTTGAAAGTCCAGATGAACATGCAGATTCATGCATACACACTATTACAATCTATCATGAGATCTGTGATCCTCATCTCTTGAAATGATCTTCTGAAAAGGTTGTGTCAGCAGTAGCCGCAGCAGTAGCATTGGACAGAATGATTAATTATGCTTACACACTTCCAGATGTGCCCGACACTGTACCTTTGCATCTGATGCCCTTAAAACCAGATGTTCAGATGTGATCAGTTTTCCTTTTGAGAAAACATGATCATAGGTACAAACACACTCTTAACATATCTTACAGATGGGACCATTGTAGCGGATGCTGTTTAAATATGCTTATTGACTTGTGACAGACTGCCAACATCTAGCTGATAGACCAAATGTAATAGGGAGTGATTTGTAAAAATGACCTTTGTTTGGCTATTTTGCTATGGGACCTAAAACAGCATTTTTTTTATAATGCAAAAAACACATTGGTTTTGCCTTAAAAAATTGCTGCTTTAATATCTTTGTTCGGGTATGCGTCATTAGGTTGACCACACTTAGGTCGACAGTCATTAGGTCGACCACTATTTGTCGACATGCCATTAGGTCAACCTGTATGATGTCGACATGGAAAAAGGTCAACATGAGTTTTTTTTACTTTTTTGGTGTTGTTTTCGAAAACCAGGATGTAAGTAATCGGTGGACTCTGAGAATGCATTGGTTGAGGAGCACAATTTTGGCTCTCTCTATGGCTTCCTCTTGTCCTGAGGCTGACCTCAGCTCAGCCAATAAGTTGCCATCTGTTTTATTTACCCTGGAAGTTTGGGACAAATTGAAATAGAAATTAGACTTGGCCCCTTACCTCTCCCCACTGGCCACAATATGGAGACCATCAACATTTCTGTGCAGTGTTTCCACCTATATACATCCATGGGCCTGCATAATTGTAACCATTTCCTGGGTGTTTTTGCAACCTGCTCCTTCATGGAGATGGGTGACCAATATAAAATCCCTCCAAACCTTAACTTTGCCTATTTGCAATTAGTTTCATTCAATCACAATACAAGTCATCCAAACTTAGGGAACCCATGTCTTTTGAGTGGAAATGCATTAATCAGGTGTTAATGGTGATCTATTCTTTCTATTTTCTTTTAGTCCATTGAACCTTTTAAATTGTCTTGGGAGATAGGTGTGTGGGCTCCTTTGAACCAAGGGGGTCATTTGAACCAAGGAATGGGGGGTGTCTCATCTGCACCAGACTTGACAAAGAATCTATTAACACTGGAATGGTTGCATTCTATCTTCACTTACACTACACTACAACATAGTTACTGGGACAGGAAGCCTTATTAACAAGGAGAAACAAATCTAGCAGTGAGCAACCCAGAAGCTGATCTAGACAGCCTTTAACAGTGCTACTTTGTACCAGGGTATAATATCAGAACAGTAAGATACTTTAATTTCAAGGCAAACAGTGTAAGCCGTATTATCAGGACAAGATGCATTCTTACATTTAATCAGCCACTGTACCTATCCCAGCATCTGTTCCTAATCATCATAGCATCCACGGCCTCCTTGAAGAGTAGTCTCCTGAATCCCTACAATGAGTTTTTTTTAAGGGAATAGTTTATCGAAGGCTTTGTTTAAATCCTTCTGCATGAATATCAATATATTTAACCCATGATATTTACTAAGGACTGTGGCCGGAGAGCCCCAGCCACGAGGAGAATGGCCGCCGGCGGCACTGAAGGGGTTAACCCCTAGTCCCCGACGCCATTCTACAGGACAATGGGCGCTTGGCGCCATATTTAAAAAGTAATGGGCGCTAGGCGCCGGGCTGTATTAAATGCATAAAACTGTATTTTTAACTGTGCCGTGGTCCCGGACCCCTCCGGAGACCACGGCAGGGAGGACAGCCCCCGGCGCGCTCAGCAGAGTGTGCGCGCCGGGGGAGAGGAGGCAGCCGCTGACCGCCGGAGTCCGGGAGCTCCGCTCCCGGCAGCGGTCAGTGTAGCCCCGGGCGCACTGGAGTGTGCGCGCCGGGGAGAAGGGTGAGCGCTGCGGCTGGGAGCTCGGCTCCCGCTGCAGTGCTCTATGTGAGAGCCGCCGCTGGGGGCCGGGAGCTCTGCTCCCAGCGCCTCAGCCCAGCACGGGTGGCCAGCCGCAGCAGCCGGGACGGACGTCCCGGGCTGCTAGCCGGCGAGGGGGGTGCGCTGCAGCCCGGCTCCCCGCCGGACGCTGCAGCGAGGCCACAAGACAGGCGCCGCTCAGGGGGGACCGGGCTAGCCGGCTCCCTAGCGGCGTGGGCACATTAGGCGGGCGAGCAGGCTGATGAGCGCTGGGGTCCGGGAGCTACGCTCCCGGCGCCCCAGCACCACAACAAAGCCAGAGTCACGGCGGCCAGGACAAGTGTCCCGGGCCGCCGGGCTTCGGTACAGGGGGGTGCGCCGCTGCGTGCGGCGAGGCCACTGAGTAGTGCCACACTGGGGGGACAGGGAGAGCCAGCTCCCTGGAACCCCAGAGGCAGAAAAGCAGGCTGGAGGATGGGGGAAGCCAGCCCCATACCTCCAGCACTGAGAGGGAGAGCCCTAGCAGCCAGGCTGCAGGGCTAGGGAAGCACAGCAGTTAAATAAAACATTGTGTAAAATAAGGACATACAGTGTGTTGTAAGGCACTGCAGTGCCTGAGTATGTAGAGTCTGTGCAGGGCACAGGCTCAGTGTATATTTAAAGGGAAATGTACAGTGTGATTTAAAATGTAATGTATTTAAAGATAAAATGCACTTACTTGATTGTGTGTCCCAGGAGGGGGGAATCCATAGCTGTGCAGGCTGATGGATTCTCCCAGACCTTTTCCCTAAAAACGGAATGCTTTCCCATCCAGCCTCACAGTTCCAATGGGGACAGGGAGAAAGAGAAGCAGCTTAGCTATGAAACAAGCTGAGTGGTTTCTTGGAGCTCCATGGAGATCAGCCGTAGTGGCCAGGAAACCTGGACCGGGGAGCCAGGCTGCCCAGCTCTGGAGCCCAAATCCAGGCTGCAGGCAGTGAGAGGGGTCCCGGGCAGGTTTCTGGAAGTCAGTTTAGGAGGGAAAACCTCCCCCCCAGCCAGACTGAACGGCACCGTGGGAGTACCCTGCTCTCCCAGATGGGAGAGACAAAGGAGACCGACCACTCCCCACTGTCCATAGGGAACAATGTAAAGGTGTGCATGAGACCAGAGCATGCACAGCTCATGGGTAAACATTGATTGGTTGTACACCACAGGGCGGGCTTACCCCCTGTGGTAAGGGGTCTTGGAGAGGGATAAAAGAAGGGCAGTTGGCCCATAGGATTGTGTATTGTAACATCTTCTTCTGCTGAAACATCTTAATTGTATGCTGTTGCCCCTAGCAATAGGGAGGAGCCTTTTTAAAGGTTTTTGAGCAATAAACACCTTTGCCTCAAGAAGACTGCTTCATCTTGTGACCAACAGGGTTAGGCCAAACCTAGCCCCGTTCTCCGGCTGTCCAGGGAAGCACCTGACGTCTCCAAGCTCCGCCTTCCGCCAGCTACCGGTAGAGGCCTAGCAAGTGGCTAGTGGGGATTCGTCGACACCACACAGGTGTGGTAAAGCAGTGCGTCGGCACATACAGAGCAGAACCGTGGTTCCAAACGCCACGGCAGGTTAGGAGTTTGGTGGTGGCAGCGAGAACCCGCCCACAGCGCAGTGGGTGGAGTCAGTAACAGGCGGTTACTGACGGTAAGCGGGAATCCCCTATGTGGTCAGGCCTCGTGCGGCTTGACCTTCCATTCTGTGCGCAGTCAACGGGACGCGGAAGCTGCGAGTGCTTCCGTACGGTATCGTCCTGTCACAGAAATTGGTGGCATAGTGGTGGGATCATCCCAGGCGGCTTTTCATCACCTGATTGGAGAAGCCGAGTTACTCAGGAGAGGAGTAACTGCAGCGCAGGAGAACGCACAAGATGGCGGAATTCAGCGGAATGTCCAAGGAGGATCTGGAGATCGTATGCCAGGGGAAGGGTGTGGAAATCCCTTTCAACGCGTCCAGGAGCGTCATGCAGGCGGCGCTCAGAAGCGTGGAGGAGTCTCATCGGGCGGAGGTGGAAAGCACTGACGGCGTCAGCATCGCAGAGGACGGCCCAACAGTGGACCTTCGTGAGGAACCGGTGAGAACCACAAGCCCCGCCCTCTCTTACAGCAGCAATGTTTCCCAGCAATCCCTAGCAGGGCCAGGATCCCAACGTCCCAGGGGGGGCGACCCGGATACCCTAGCAGATCGGCTAGCGGAATTGGGGGAAAGGGCAACGGAGCAAGAACGCATGCTTGTCATTCGGATGTGGCATGCGGAGCGGGCACCACAGGCCGTGGTACCCCGGGAGCCGTTGTCAGCTGTTGTTCACAGATCAGGACGTATTCAGTTTGCCAAGTTTGCAGACAGTGATGGGGACATTGATGGACATTTGCAAGTTTTTGAAAGGACTTGTAAACTACACGATCTACCCAAGTCAGAGTGGGTGAGACACCTTGTGCCCACTCTGCATGGAGAGGCCTTGGAGGCCTATCGAGGAGTGGCGACGGAGGACTGTGGGAACTACGACGAAGTCGCAAAGGCCCTCCTCCAGCGATTCTTCATCACTCCAGAGTCTTACAGGAAGAAATTCAGAGACTTGCCTAAGAATCCTAGCAGCACCCATGAGCAGTTCGCCACCCAGCTGCGGCAGTACGTGGTGAAGTGGGTGAAGGATTCGGAAGCCACTACATGGGACGCACTGATCGACCTGATCTGCAGGGAGCAGTTCTACCGCCGGTGCGCCCAGGAAGTGAAGGAGTGGGTGCTAGATCGGGAGCCACCCAGCTTAAAGATGGCTGCCCAATTAGCCGACAAGTATGTGGCAATTCGGCCACGGGGGCAGAAGCGCCCCGCCAGCAGCCAGCTCCAACAGACTGTACCACCAAGGGGACCACCCTCTTCAGCTCATCAACCCCAAAGACAAGCATCTTCCAACCCGGGTGCTCTTGGCCAGCAACCGCACCGCAGCGTCCCTGCAACTGATCAGAGATCATCGGTGCCACGACTGGAGAAGAAGTGCTACGGCTGTGGGAAAATCGGACATCTGAGGATGAACTGCCCTGCATCCCAAGCACCCCAGACTCGTGCCCCAAATCCGAGTGCTGGAGCCCGGATCGCTTGTTTGACGAGAGGAGATGAGCCTACAGAGACTATTCCCCCTCCAGTCAGTCCGATGGAGTGTGGCGAGAGACAGGTGCACTCTGCGGAGAGAGTCACCTGCATGGCCAAACAGTCCCTACACAACATGTGGAGGCACCTGCAGCCAGTCCACGTGGGACCCCTGCAGGGGGAAGGCCTAAGAGACTCTGGGGCCTCAATCACTGTGGTGAGCCCCCACCTTATAGATCCTGCTGCAGTATTGCAGGGTCGCACTGCCACGATCACCCTGGCAGAAGGAACAGAAAAAGCGGTTCCCATGGCAAGAGTCTACCTGGACTGGGGAGCTGGACCAGAGTTGCGAGAAGTTGCCGTCATGGATGGTCTCCCAATTGATGTGGTCCTAGGAAATGATCTGGGTGGTGGGATCGCCACTATGTTTGTTGGCGCCATTCCCCGGAGTCAAGTTCCAAACCCACCGTTGACATCAGCTACTCCAGCACAGCCCAGCCCAGAGGAAAAGACTACAGCTGCTAGACAACTGCCAGCACAGCCAACCACAGCATCAACCAGCCCAGAGGAAAAGATTACAGCGGCTAGATCAGCACATTGACCCCGCATGCCTTTTGCCTCTGGTATGCCCACGTCCCCTAGCAACGCAGAGGATGTCGGTTCCAGCTCGTTTGATCCTGTGGGGGTGCCCAATGATGTTCCTGACCCAAGTGGTTTGCCAACTCCGGCGGTGAGTATGAGAAACCACATTGACTTTTCCATGACTGACCCCTACCAGACTGACCCTAGTAGTCCCCACCTAGATCCCCCTGTAGAGTGTCCCAATTTAGGAGAGATTGAGGGCCACAGGCAGGAGTTTAGGGAGGCTCAACTCTCTGACCCATCCCCGAAAGGCATGAGGCGCCACTCTGGCAGCGGCCTTGACAGGGTTGGGGCGGGGAGGTTGACCTGGCGGGAAGGGTTAAGGTACAGGGTAGCCAGGAAAGTGGGAGGGGATAGACCAGATAGGGAATGTGTCCAACTGGTCCCCTCAGGGAACGTTCCTGCGCAACCGGTGTCGGTTGCCAGCGAAACCCCTTTGGACAGCAACCCGGAGACAGACCGTACCCTGAAGTGCCTGACACAGAGCTTACCCTGGTCTGGAATGTCGGATGACGCCCAGACCACAGGTAAGGCTGGTGCCATGCGTTGGCAGCCGGGGCACTCCAGCGGTTGTGTTGTCTCTGGGCCTCTGCCCATAGGAGAACCCTTGCAGCAAGTTGCTGTGGACATAGCAGGTCCCTTGCCTGTGCACAGTAGATCGGGGAAGACACGCAGCCTCCCTGTAGTGGATGCCACACAGGATCCAGAGGCTGGTGGTCTGGCCGCCATCACTGTGGCACAGGTAGTGGACGAGGAGGGAAGAGTAGGCCTAGGTGACAGGGTAGGTTTCCCGAGTCATAGGTCGACAGAAGAGGATTGGAGGGCAGGTCTGACAGTTAGGGCAGACCGTTGCCAGATAGGTACGACGGAGGTGCAATGCCTGGGGCACCATGTGGGAGGAGACAGGGGTAGGCCCAACCCAGAGGGGGTGGAGGCAACCAGAGGCTGTCCCCGACCCACATCACCCAGACCGGTACTGACCTTAGAACCTGTAAGGCCCTACGGACATGTTGTCATTGACTTTAGTCCTGTAGTGAACCCCTTGACAGAGATGGCTAGGAAGGGCATTCCCAAGTCAGTGGACTTTGCACCCGCTTGCGAGTTGGCATTCCAGTCATTGAAGGAGGCTCGGGTACCCGCTCCAGTGCTGATGGCGCACATTCTTGACCAGGACTGTGTGTTACGAACTATTGCGCCACTGCACGGACTGGGAGCAGAACCGAGCCAGAAAGAGCCATATGGGCAGGAGCACCCTGTGGCCTGTTTGAGCAGAAGACTGCTATTGTGGGAGGTGGGGTATGCCACAGTTGGGACACCGTGGGTGGCACTTGTTTGTAACCGGCCCCCCACAGTGGTGACTTACCACCTACCTGTTAGGTGGCTGCAACCTACCTTGGGGGAATTGGACAGACTTTTGTGGTGGAGCCTTGAACTTGGACTTCAGGTGGACTATTTGAACATTGTGCACCCACGAAGAGAGGCCCACTACACTATGGATGAACTGTCTAGGCCAGAGCCTACACCCCCCAGGTAGCGTCCCCTTCACCCCAACGGACTGCGGGACCAGGACCCAAATCGTTGGGACATGGGTCCCTGGTTGACCCGCTTGAATGGGGGGGGAGGAGTGTGGCCGGAGAGCCCCAGCCACGAGGAGAATGGCCGCCGGCGGCACTGAAGGGGTTAACCCCTAGTGCCCGGCGCCATTCTACAGGACAATGGGCGCTTGGCGCCATATTTAAAAAGTAATGGGCGCTAGGCGCCGGGCTGTATTAAATGCATAAAACTGTATTTTTAACTGTGCCGTGGTCCCGGACCCCTCCGGAGACCACGGCAGGGAGGACAGCCCCCGGCGCGCTCAGCAGAGTGTGCGCGCCGGGGGAGAGGAGGCAGCCGCTGACCGCCGGAGTCCGGGAGCTCCGCTCCCGGCAGCGGTCAGTGTAGCCCCGGGCGCACTGGAGTGTGCGCGCCGGGGAGAAGGGTGAGCGCTGCGGCTGGGAGCTCGGCTCCCGCTGCAGTGCTCTATGTGAGAGCCGCCGCTGGGGGCCGGGAGCTCTGCTCCCAGCGCCTCAGCCCAGCACGGGTGGCCAGCCGCAGCAGCCGGGACGGACGTCCCGGGCTGCTAGCCGGCGAGGGGGGTGCGCTGCAGCCCGGCTCCCCGCCGGACGCTGCAGCGAGGCCACAAGACAGGCGCCGCTCAGGGGGGACCGGGCTAGCCGGCTCCCTAGCGGCGTGGGCACATTAGGCGGGCGAGCAGGCTGATGAGCGCTGGGGTCCGGGAGCTACGCTCCCGGCGCCCCAGCACCACAACAAAGCCAGAGTCACGGCGGCCAGGACAAGTGTCCCGGGCCGCCGGGCTTCGGTACAGGGGGGTGCGCCGCTGCGTGCGGCGAGGCCACTGAGTAGTGCCACACTGGGGGGACAGGGAGAGCCAGCTCCCTGGAACCCCAGAGGCAGAAAAGCAGGCTGGAGGATGGGGGAAGCCAGCCCCATACCTCCAGCACTGAGAGGGAGAGCCCTAGCAGCCAGGCTGCAGGGCTAGGGAAGCACAGCAGTTAAATAAAACATTGTGTAAAATAAGGACATACAGTGTGTTGTAAGGCACTGCAGTGCCTGAGTATGTAGAGTCTGTGCAGGGCACAGGCTCAGTGTATATTTAAAGGGAAATGTACAGTGTGATTTAAAATGTAATGTATTTAAAGATAAAATGCACTTACTTGATTGTGTGTCCCAGGAGGGGGGAATCCATAGCTGTGCTGGCTGATAGATTCTCCCAGACCTTTTCCCTAAAAACGGAATGCTTTCCCATCCAGCCTCACAGTTCCAATGGGGACAGGGAGAAAGAGAAGCAGCTTAGCTATGAAACAAGCTGAGTGGTTTCTTGGAGCTCCATGGAGATCAGCCGTAGTGGCCAGGAAACCTGGACCGGGGAGCCAGGCTGCCCAGCTCTGGAGCCCAAATCCAGGCTGCAGGCAGTGAGAGGGGTCCCGGGCAGGTTTCTGGAAGTCAGTTTAGGAGGGAAAACCTCCCCCCCAGCCAGACTGAACGGCACCGTGGGAGTACCCTGCTCTCCCAGATGGGAGAGACAAAGGAGACCGACCACTCCCCACTGTCCATAGGGAACAATGTAAAGGTGTGCATGAGACCAGAGCATGCACAGCTCATGGGTAAACATTGATTGGTTGTACACCACAGGGCGGGCTTACCCCCTGTGGTAAGGGGTCTTGGAGAGGGATAAAAGAAGGGCAGTTGGCCCATAGGATTGTGTATTGTAACATCTTCTTCTGCTGAAACATCTTAATTGTATGCTGTTGCCCCTAGCAATAGGGAGGAGCCTTTTTAAAGGTTTTTGAGCAATAAACACCTTTGCCTCAAGAAGACTGCTTCATCTTGTGACCAACAGGGTTAGGCCAAACCTAGCCCCGTTCTCCGGCTGTCCAGGGAAGCACCTGACGTCTCCAAGCTCCGCCTTCCGCCAGCTACCGGTAGAGGCCTAGCAAGTGGCTAGTGGGGATTCGTCGACACCACACAGGTGTGGTAAAGCAGTGCGTCGGCACATAAAAAGCAGAACCGTGGTTCCAAACGCCACGGCAGGTTAGGAGTTTGGTGGTGGCAGCGAGAACCCGCCCACAGCGCAGTGGGTGGAGTCAGTAACAGGCGGTTACTGACGGTAAGCAGGAATCCCCTATGTGGTCAGGCCTCGTGCGGCTTGACCTTCCATTCTGTGCGCAGTCAACGGGACGCGGAAGCTGCGAGTGCTTCCGTACGGTATCGTCCTGTCACAAGGACCATAACCTCTTTAATTATACAAGGAACTGTATCTCCCCCGTGGATCATCTTATTTATTATACTTTTAACCTTCAGTCAGGTGCAACTGATCTAATAGGCACAGCTCTCACAATTTTACGCCATTTATCTTCTTAGTTAACAAGGCCTATTCTTTCTCTCCATCAGTGATAAAAAAAAGAGAGACATTGTTTCCCCCAGCACCCTGAATGATAACAGTAACCAGATATAAATCCCACATAATATCAGAGATCTTGGTTACACATATTTGTGCAAATGTGTGAATAAGCCCCAAAGCTGCTTCAAGGCATCTCTGTATATTTGGGGTCCCTAGCGCTATATCTAGGTGCAGGGTGTGGCACCTCAAAACACCAGAATAAGCCAGAAAGCCCAGGGCAGCATACCAGTGAATAAACTATAGTGTTTTTTCACTGGTATGCTGCCCTGGGCTTTCTGGCTAATGTTGGTGTTTTGGGGTAGACGACCCTCTAATGTAAGATCAAAAGGCCACTCCAGGGAATATAAACAAGACTTTTGGTGATCCCCAAAAACACAGAAAAATGGAAGACCTTATAAGGAATATGCCACAATATTGCAACCATGGTAAAAACCCAAATTATCTTTTAAATAACCTGAGGTATTGCTGAAAGGTCTGATAGCTTCACTTTGTTCATTTATTTGGGCTTTTTGGACAGATGAGAATAATACAGTGAGTCAATATTTATATTAATACAAATTATCCATAAACATATATTGGTTAGTGATGAGCACCGGAAATTTTTCGGGTTTTGTGTTTTGGTTTTGGGTTCGGTTCCGCGGCCGTGTTTTGGGTTCGAACGCGTTTTGGCAAAACCTCACCAAATTTTTTTTGTCGGATTCGTGGTGTGTTTTGGATTCGGGTGTTTTTTTCAAAAAACCCTAAAAAACAGCTTAAATCATAGAATTTGGGGGTCATTTTGATTCCAAAGTATTATTAACCTCAATAACCATAATTTCCACTCATTTTCAGTCTATTCTGAACACCTCACACCTCACAATATTATTTTTAGTCCTAAAATTTGCACCGAGGTCGCTGGATGGCTAAGCTAAGCGACCCAAGTGGCCGACACAAACACCTGGCCCATCTAGGAGTGGCACTGCAGTGTCACGCAGGATGGCCCTTCCAAAAAACAGTCCCCAAACAGCACATGACGCAAAGAAAAAAAGAGGCGCAATGAGGTAGCTGTGTGAGTAAGCTAAGCGACCCTAGTGGCCGACACAAACACCTGGCCCATCTAGGAGTGGCACTGCAGTGTCACGCAGGATGGCCCTTCCAAAAAACACCCCCCAAACAGCACATGACGCAAAGAAAAATGAAAGAAAAAAGAGGTGCAAGATGGAATTGTCCTTGGGCCCTCCCACCCACCCTTATGTTGTATAAACAGGACATGCACACTTTAACCAACCCATCATTTCAGTGACAGGGTCTGCCACACGACTGTGACTGAAATGACGGGTTGGTTTGGACCCCCACCAAAAAAGAAGCAATTAATCTCTCCTTGCACAAACTGGCTCTACAGAGGCAAGATTTCCACCTCATCATCATCCTCCGATATATCACCGTGTACATCCCCCTCCTCACAGATTATCAATTCGTCCCCACTGGAATCCACCATCTCAGCTCCCTGTGTACTTTGTGGAGGCAATTGCTGCTGGTCAATGTCTCCACGGAGGAATTGATTATAATTCATTTTAATGAACATCATCTTCTCCACATTTTCTGGATGTAACTTCGTACGCCGATTGCTGACAAGGTGAGCGGCGGCACTAAACACTCTTTCGGAGTACACACTTGTGGGAGGGCAACTTAGGTAGAATAAAGCCAGTTTGTGCAAGGGCCTCCAAATTGCCTCTTTTTCCTGCCAGTATAAGTACGGACTGTCTGACGTGCCTACTTGGATGCGGTCACTCATATAATCCTCCACCATTCTTTCAATGGGGAAAGAATCATATGCAGTGACAGTAGACGACATGTCCGTAATCGTTGTCAGGTCCTTCAGTCCGGACCAGATGTCAGCATCAGCAGTCGCTCCAGACTGCCCTGCATCACCGCCAGCGGGTGGGCTCGGAATTCTGAGCCTTTTCCTCGCACCCCCAGTTGCGGGAGAATGTGAAGGAGGAGATGTTGACAGGTCGCGTTCCGCTTGACTTGACAATTTTGTCTCCAGCAGTTCTTTGAACCCCAGCAGACTTGTGTCTGCCGGAAAGAGAGATCCAAGGTAGGTTTTAAATCTAGGATCGAGCACGGTGGCCAAAATGTAGTGCTCTGATTTCAACAGATTGACCACCCGTGAATCCTTGTTAAGCGAATTAAGGGCTCCATCCACAAGTCCCACATGCCTAGCGGAATCGCTCTGTGTTAGCTCCTCCTTCAATGTCTCCAGCTTCTTCTGCAAAAGCCTGATGAGGGGAATGTCCTGACTCAGGCTGGCAGTGTCTGAACTGACTTCACGTGTGGCAAGTTCAAAAGGTTGCAGAACCTTGCACAACGTTGAAATCATTCTCCACTGCGCTTGAGACAGGTGCATTCCACCTCCTATATCGTGCTCAGTTGTATAGGCTTGAATGGCCTTTTGCTGCTCCTCCAACCTCTGAAGCATATAGAGGGTTGAATTCCACCTCGTTACCACTTCTTGCTTCAGATGATGGCAGGGCAGGTTCAGGCATTTTTGGTGGTGCTCCAGTCTTCTGTACGTGGTGCCTGTACGCCGAAAGTGTCCCGCAATTCTTCTGGCCACCGACAGCATCTCTTGCACGCCCCTCTCGTTTTTTAAATAATTCTGCACCACCAAATTCAAGGTATGTGCAAAACATGGGACGTGCTGGAATTTGCCCAGATTTAATGCACACACAATATTGCTGGCGTTGTCCGATGCCACAAATCCACAGGAGAGTCCAATTGGGGTAAGCCATTCTGCGATGATCTTCCTCAGTTGCCGTAAGAGGTTTTTAGCTGTGTGCGTATTCTGGAAAGCGGTGATACAAAGCGTAGCCTGCCTAGGAAAGAGTTGGCGTTTGCGAGATGCTGCTACTGGTGCCGCCGCTGCTGTTCTTGCGGCGGGAGTCCATACATCTACCCAGTGGGCTGTCACAGTCATGTAGTCCTGAGCCTGCCCTGCTCCACTTGTCCACATGTCCGTGGTTAAGTGGACATTGGGTACAACTGCATTTTTTAGGACACTGGTGAGTCTTTTTCTGAGGTCTGTGTACATTTTCGGTATCGCCTGCCTAGAGAAATGGAACCTAGATGGTATTTGGTACCGGGGACACAGTACCTCCAACAAGTCTCTAGTTGGCTCTGCAGTAATGATGGATACCGGAACCACGTTTCTCACCGCCTAGGATGCCAAGGCCTCAGTTATCCGCTTTGCAGCAGGATGACTGCTGTGATATTTCATCTTCCTCGCAAAGGACTGTTGGACAGTCAATTGCTTGGTGGAAGTAGTACAAGTGGGCTTACGAGTACGACTTCCCCTCTGGGATGACCATCGACTCCCAGCAGCAACAACAGCAGCGCCAGCAGCAGTAGGCGTTACATGCAAGGATGCATCGGAGGAATCCCAGGCAGGAGAGGACTCGTCAGAATTGCCAGTGACATGGCCTGCAGGACTATTGGCATTCCTGGGGAAGGAGGAAATTGACACTGAGGGAGTTGGTGGGGTGGTTTGCGTGAGCTTGGTTACAAGAGGAAGGGATTTACTGGTCAGTGGACTGCTTCCGCAGTCGCCCAAAGTTTTTGAACTTGTCACTGACTTATGATGAATGCGCTGCAGGTGATGTATAAGGGAGGATGTTCCGAGGTGGTTAACGTCCTTACCCCTACTTATTACAGCTTGACAAAGGCAACACACGGCTTGACAAATGTTGTCCGCATTTCTGTTGAAATACTTCCACACCGAAGAGCTGATTTTTTTGGTATTTTCACCAGGCATGTCAATGGCCCTATTAATCCCATGGACAACAGGTGTCTCCCCGGGTGCCTGACTTAAACAAACCACCTCACCATCAGAATCCTCCTGGTCAATTTCCTCCCCAGCGCCAGCAACACCCATATCCTCCTCATCCTGGTGTACTTCAACACTGACATCTTCAATCTGACTATCAGGAACTGGACTGCGGGTGCTCCTTCCAGCACTTGCAGGGGGCGTGCAAATGGTGGAAGGCGCATGCTCTTCACGTCCAGTGTTGGGAAGGTCAGGCATCGCAAACGACACAATTGGACTCTCCTTGTGGATTTGTGATTTCGAAGAACGCACAGTTCTTTGCTGTGCTTTTGCCAGCTTGAGTCTTTTCATTTTTCTAGCGAGAGGCTGAGTGCTTCCATCCTCATGTGAAGCTGAACCACTAGCCATGAACATAGGCCAGGGCCTCAGCCGTTCCTTGCCACTCCGTGTGGTAAATGGCATATTGGCAAGTTTACGCTTCTCCTCTGACAATTTTATTTTAGATTTTTGAGTCCTTTTTTTACTGATATTTGGTGTTTTGGATTTTACATGCTCTGTACTATGACATTGGGCATCGGCCTTGGCAGACGACGTTGCTGGCATTTCATTGTCTCGGCCATGACTAGTGGCAGCAGCTTCAGCACGAGGTGGAAGTCGATCTTGATCTTTCCCTATTTTTGGAACCTCAACATTTTTGTTCTCCATATTTTAATAGGCACAACTAAAAGGCACCTCAGGTAAACAATGGAGATGGATGGATACTAGTATACTTATGGATGGACGAGCGACTGCCGACACAGAGGTAGCTACAGCCGTGGACTACCGTACTGCGTCTTCTGCTAATATAGAGTGGATGATAATTATATAAAATATATATATATATCACTACTGCAGCCGGACAGGTATATATTATATAATGACGGACCTGCTGGACACTGTCAGCTCAGCACTGCAGACTCCTAAAGTAAGCTACTAGTATCAAGAAGATAGAAAAAAAAAAACACCACGGGGGTAGGTGGTATACAATTATGGATGGACGAGCGACTGCCGACACAGAGGTAGCTACAGCCGTGGACTACCGTACTGCGTCTGCTGCTAATATAGACTGGATGATAATGAGATATAAAATATATATATATATCACTACTGCAGCCGGACAGGTATATATTATATAATGACGGACCTGCTGGACACTGTAAGCTCAGCACTGCAGACTCCTAAAGTAAGCTACTAGTAGTATCAAGAAGATCGAAAAAAAAAAACACCACAGGTAGGTGGTATACAATTATGGATGGACGAGCGACTGCCGACACAGAGGTAGCTACAGCCGTGGACTACCGTACTGCGACTGCTGCTAATATAGACTGGATGATAATGATATAAAAAATATATATATATATCACTACTGCAGCCGGACAGGTATATATTATATAATGACGGACCTGCTGGACACTGTCAGCTCAGCACTGCAGACTCCTAAAGTAAGCTACTAGTATCAAGAAGACAGAAAAAAAAAAAACACCACGGGGGTAGGTGGTATACAATTATGGATGGACGAGCGACTGCCGACACAGAGGTAGCTACAGCCGTGGACTACCGTACTGCGTCTGCTGCTAATATAGACTGGATGATAATGAGATATAAAATATATATATATATCACTACTGCAGCCGGACAGGTATATATTATATAATGACGGACCTGCTGGACACTGTAAGCTCAGCACTGCAGACTCCTAAAGTAAGCTACTAGTAGTATCAAGAAGATCGAAAAAAAAAAACACCACAGGTAGGTGGTATACAATTATGGATGGACGAGCGACTGCCGACACAGAGGTAGCTACAGCCGTGGACTACCGTACTGCATCTGCTGCTAATATAGACTGGATGATAATGATATAAAAAATATATATATATCACTACTGCAGCCGGACAGGTATATATTATATAATGACGGACCTGCTGGACACTGTCAGCTCAGCACTGCAGACTCCTAAAGTAAGCTACTAGTATCAAGAAGATAGAAAAAAAAAAAACACCACGGGTAGGTGGTATACAATTATGGATGGACGAGCGACTGCCGACACAGAGGTAGCTACAGCCGTGGACTACCGTACTGCGTCTGCTGCTATATAGACTGGATGATAATGATATAAAAAATATATATATATATATATATATATATCACTACTGCAGCCGGACAGGTATATATTATATAATGACGGACCTGCTGGACACTGTCAGCTCAGCACTGCAGACTCCTAAAGTAAGCTACTAGTATCAAGAAGATAGAAAAAAAAAAAAACACCACGGGTAGGTGGTATACAATTATGGATGGACGAGCGACTGCCAACACAGAGGTAGCTACAGCCGTGGACTACCGTACTGCGTCTGCTGCAGTGCTAATATAGACTGGATGATAATGATATAAAAAATATATATATATATATCACTACTGCAGCCGGACAGGTATATATTATATAATGACGGACCTGCTGGACACTGTCAGCAGAATGCGTTTATAGAATAAAAACACCACACGACGAGTGTTTAACTTTTTCAGGCAGACAATCACAATATACTGGTGGTCAGTGGTCACTGGTCAGTCACACTGGCAGTGGCACTCTGGCAGCAAAAGTGTGCACTGTTAAAATATGTACTCCTGCTATAACTGCTCCCCAGTCTCCCCCACAATTAAGCTGTGTGAGCAGTGAGCACTCAGCACAGTCAGATATACAGTATTACATAGATGATGCAGCACACTGAGGCTGAGCACAGATATGGTATGTGACTGTGTCACACTGTGTATCGTTTTTTTTCAGGCAGAGAACGGATTAATTAAACTGGTGGTCACTGGTCACACTATCAGCAAGTAGTACTCCTAATATGCTCCCCAAAATTAGTAAATCAAGTGTCTCTACTACTCTCTAGTCTACTCTAAACGGAGAGGACGCCAGCCACGTCCTCTCCCTATCAATCTCAATGCACGTGTGAAAATGGCGGCGACGCGTGGCTCCTTATATAGAATCCGAGTCTCGCGATAGAATCCGAGCCTCGCGAGAATCCGACAGCGGGATGATGACGTTCGGGCGCGCTCGGGTTAACCGAGCAAGGCGGGAAGATCCGAGTCTGCCTCGGACCCGTGTAAAAAGCGTGAAGTTCGGGGGGGTTCGGTTTCCGAGAAACCGAACCCGCTCATCACTAATATTGGTCTTAAATGTGTATCTACATGTGTCCTCTTACAACTTTGTTCCATGCACTACAAGTAGCGTTACACATAATGTGTGAGTGCCATGTGACTCGGTAGCACAGAGCGTATTCTTGGCGTCTTTTGCAACGAAAATGCATCTTAGACACAATGTTATGCAATAGGAAGCAGGAGCAGCTTCTGCTTATTAAAATGATATGCGACATTCCTATATTCTGTGTGTAAAAGTGTCTCTATGTGCATCTGAAATTAAAAGTTACAGTGTTTTCAGGGAAACACTGTAGCATAGCATTTTGTATGCAAATACAGTTGCAGTCACACACAAAATATAGGTATACTGCATATCATTTTAATAAGCAGAAGCTTCTTGTGTGTCATATTGCATTACATTGCATCTAAGATGCATTTTCATGGCAAAATACACAAAAAAGTCAGCACGGCATGACTTGAAGGGCTGTTTAGCGTGACTGCAGCAAGGATGTAAAGGGACACATCTGTATTCCTGTATGACGATGTACAGGTTTACTGCTGGTATTCAAATGCTTACTTTGCTATCCATTGCCATCATCAGGGTGCACACAACATCTCTGAACTTCGCCTACATCAGAATGCCCCTTTACCTCTCAGTTATACCCCTTCATACCCAAATGGAGATGTGACTGAAAAGCGTATGACTCTGCATTGCTCACACTTGTGTACACTAGGTTTTCTAGCATGCACAGTGTGAGAAAATGCTAAATTGGCATATGTTCAACTCTGCACATGCACCTATGTTACAAGAATCCTATGGAGTCTTACTTTCATTCTGGGTGAATATAGATGCAACCTACATAGCTGATAGTAAACTGTTCAGGTAGCTCTTTTCTTGCTGAAACCATCCACAAAACCCATATTGTGTTATATCCTTTAGAGGGAGGTAACTCTACTCAGAGTTGGACAGAGGAAATCCCCGGTGGGATCCACTGCCAGTTGGTCTTTCCTCTAGGGGTCAGGTTCTAGACCGTGTAATTAAATTATGCATTGCTACTCTACCAGAGGGTCAGTGACTTGGTGGAGCAAGTTATTGACCAGATGGAAATCACTATATTAGTTAACTAAACATATTGTAAGGCTTTGTAACCTTTGTACACTGGGGCTGATTCTATGTTGCACACAAATTGGAGGTAGTTGCAGGCAGCCATGGAAAACTGACTCATTACCTTATGCTAATATGAGAAGCCGTTCAACCAATTTGGGGGTTTGTACATGTGCAAGCAGAAACCATATTGATTTATCCGGCTGCTGCAACCATCATCATTAATACATGCACTTGGACCAGCCCTATGCTACATGTAAGAGATATACATCAGCAACAGACTTCCCTTCCATGGATGCAAGACTCGGGATCATAAGAAGCTTTCGATACATGCCCACGACACGCCAATGAAACTCCCATGATACTCCTACAAGAAGGGTGCCTATGTGAGATCGTATTGTCACTGCCCAGATCCCATCCTGAAACACCCAATGTAACAGCCATGTTCTATCCAATAGGACAGAAATATGCAAAAATGTGTAATGTGGCTTCTGTGCATGTGCTGTATGCATAAACATGTTATTTGAGTTTGTGCTAAGAAATCCATCTGACCCAAAATCAGGCCACATGATAGGAAGAATTACACCTTCTATCTCTCATTTAATGGCCCATAGTTCTCTATTTCCCACATCATAATTCATCTATAAGGATGCCAATTTTCAGCTTCAGCAAATTTACCAGATTGATGTTTTTTTTTACAAAACTTAAGCTGACCAAACAGATGTCTCAGCGCCCTTATTTATTAAGTATGTGAAGGATCCACAACATTTTAGAATTATTTAATACATTGCTTGTGAAACATCCAGTGATCTGTCTTGCATTGAGATTGCATGTTAATTCCCAATCAATAATAAATTATACATTAATTGGATCCATACAGAATCCATGGGGAAATAACATAATCCAGAAATGCTACCTTATCATATTCAAATTAGCGTTTTTCATGTCTAGCACACAACTCATTTTATTTTGATTTCTTCATTTCTTTGACCTGACAAAAATGTTGTTCAAGAGAAAGTAAAAGTAAACCACTATGAACTGGCACAAATATTCTTTAAAAATCTAATTCACAATATCTTGAAACACAGCTGGGGTGTTATAAAATCCAAGAGACAGCACTAAGTACTCATAATACCTGATATAGATGTTAAATGCAATCTTCCACATATCACCTTCTTTGACCTTTAAAAAATTATTGTCTCCTCCAAGTTAGATATTAGAAAATACAGACACTCCTTAAATTTGACTAAAGATTTCAGAGATCAGTGAAAGATGGTAATTATTTTTATGGTGATGTTATTAACCCCCTTGTAATCAACACAAAACCACAATACCCTTTTTTTTGGAACAAAACAGAATTTCAACCCCCACCAGCGATGTGTCTTCTGAACCCTTTTTCCAATATTCAGTATATGTTTACATGGCCTGGTGTTCAGGTTTAGAGCAGTTAAATACTGTATCTTACTCTCAATGTAGCCTATAGCATGAGCTTAATAGCACAGTCAAAATCTAGATGCATAGGTAACCTATTTAGTTTTTTTGCAAAATATTTAATTAAATCTGGTACACTGTACAGTGACAATCTTTCTAATGGGCCCTACTCATTTCCCGATTCGCCGCCGAGGTGCCCGACGGCCGATACGGCCGACGAGCGACCCGGCGGCGGGGGGGCAGTGACGGGGGGAGTGAAGTTTCTTCACTCCCCCCGTCACGCGGCTGCATTGAAGTGCAGGCAAACATGGACGAGATCGTCCATATTGGCCTGCATGCACAGCCGACGGGAGACCAGCGATGAACGAGCGCAGGGCCGCGCATCGTTCATCGCTGGAGTCTCCACACTGAAAGATATGAACGAGTTCTCGTTCATTTATGAACGAGATCGTTCATATCTTTCAAAAAATCGGCCAGTGTGTAGGGCCTATTAGAAGGCTAGGACAAAGTTACATTCTTTCACTTCTCAATCCAGTTAATTGTAGGATTTTCTGTATGCAACCATGGAAATCCAAGCTCAACATGTAATGATGATGTATGCACAAGGAAAAATGAGATTGTTTCTTGCAATAAACCAATAATAAACATGACAGGATGAGTATAGAAAACAAGATAATATACATGCAGTATAGGGCCTTATTCAGGTTTGATAGCAAACCAAAAAAGTTAGCAATTGGGCAAAACCATGTTGCAGTGCCGGTGGGGCAGGTGTAACATGGGCAGAGATATTCGAATTGAGGTTGTGTGTTTCAACTGAAATCCACATTGCAGTGTAAAAATAAAGCATCCAGTATTTGCCATGCACAGAACCAAAATCGAAATCTCTCTGCACATGTTACATCTGCCCCACCTGTAGTGCAACATGGTTTTGCCTAATTGATAACTTTTCCTAACAGACCTATGATATATAACTGCAAATAAAATAGACATATTAAAAACCTGTAAACTAGTCTAAAATCTGGTCATGCGGATAACCAAATCATGGCATTCACAACCCAAGATCAGGCAGGCGTTCGGTATGTGTCACTGGTGGACGGCATTCTGGCAGTCACAATACCGAAGCTGGCATCCCGATCTTTAAAATCCCATCAGGGTTGTGGCATGTATGCTATTCCCTCTCCCCTACACCCTAACCCTCCCTTCCCACAGCTTTTCCCTAACCTCCCTCTTTAGCACCTAACCCTAACCCCGCCTCCCAAAAGAATAACCTCCCCCATAGCCTGACTCTAACTCCACAGGGTGTTGCCTAAACCAAACATCCTCCGTCCCTAACCCGCCCGCTATACTTACAGTTGGGATGGCGGCTGTTGGGATTCCAGCGTCAGTCAACTGACCCTGTCGGGATTCCGATTCAGCATTCTGATGGGTGTCAGGGTTCCGGCATCGGTATTCTGACCAATTAACTGACCCTATCAACCTATTGACTGACGTGTTGACCTTTTGATTGTCTATATATCATCATTCTTTTAATCCACACCCATATTATATATCACATCATCAATTATTCCCACCTGACATAGCTTACACCGTCTTGTTATATATACTTTATCATTTGTGCATCTGCTCAGTATTATACTGTATACTATTCTTTACAAAAAAGTATCACTTTGTGTTTTTTTTGTTTTTTTTACCAATGTTGTCTACTCCAGAAAATGTACTTACTATACACCAAAAACTATCTATTTCACTTACAACGCATACGGTATAAATGATCACTGTCACCATCATTGTATCTTTTGCTAGCATCTTTCCCTTAAGATATTATCACAATCTTATGTATATTCTTAACTTGCTCATAAACCCATAAACATATTTCACTTCATGTCATATTTGTGGTTGGTTGGTGCCTCACTGCTCTTCACAATGATTCCAGAACTTGTAAGCTTAATGAAAATAAATTTAGAGTGAGACGCTTCGCTTTCAGTTCCAATAATACTTTTTGTTTCTCTGGTCTCTTGGTAGTTGTTATGAATATGTACTATCTTGCAAAACAATAATACTGTCAAGATATAATCCCATATTTCATAAGATTCTAAGCAGTAAAAGATCATCTGAGTAGACCAACGCAGCGAATGTTTTTAGCTTTTCTCAAGAAACAAGATGCAAAGTACAAGCAAGATTTTCTTTGCAACTTGTAATCTGCACTCTTTAAAAATAACATAAAACAAATAAACACATAAAAATAAAGAGCTAGAGATATCATGGAAATGTTCTGCATTCCTTTTCTATATTGTTTCTCTGTGTTTGCATTGTGTACACTTTTTTTGTTACATCACAAAATTCTCTTTCACTGCATAGACTCTGGTTATCGTTTGTAAGTGGTTTCTGCTTTTTGAACAGTTTGACGTAAAGCAGTAATGGAGACGGGGGTCGAAGGTCGTTTAGATGCTGTCGAGTCACAATTTAAATATTCCCTATGGGAACCAAGGATTGCACTAGAATAATGATGAGCAAATGCCAGATCTTATTTCAACACTTGTCATATTTCTCGTGCATGATATTTAATCTGGTCATTGTACCATGAAGCTCAGCAGAAGAATGTGGTACTGGGTTACTATGCAGATATTATCCAGAATGGGCAAACAAATTGTTTACTTGCTTACAACAAATACCTAGGTAACTTTTAATAGCAGTTTCGGTTATTTATGACTAATGATAAAACTGATGTATTTCTTCAGTTTTGCAGCTTGACAGATAATTACAAGAACCTAATAAAGTTACTACCATGCAAGTATACCCGGCTACTCAACCTGAGCTCAGAAAGAGCAACTGAACCTACGCCAATTGAGTGTGTGGCGAGATAGTGCCCATTGCCCAGCTGTAACTCAAGGGATTGGCATGGTATACTGGCACATGGGATGCCGGCTGTCACTATATGACAGCGGTATCCCATCCGCCAGAATGCCGGCTGCGGGGTGAGTGCATGGAGGCCCCTTGTGGGCTCGCTGCTCTCGCCATGCTGTGGGCATGGTGGCTCGCTTCACTCACCACAGGTTCTATTCTCCCTCTATGGGTGTCGTGGACACCCACAGAGGGAGAATCATCTACCTCGCCGTTATTCTGGCGGCGGCATTGTACCCCCACTGGGATTCCTGCATCGGTATTGCGACCTCCGGGATCCCAACGGGCGGTATGTAAAACACATACTGAGCATAATACTATAGGTACTATCACAGAAAGCACAAGAGTAAGATGCCAATGTTCAACCAACAGATGTTTTCAGTGGCATTTCTTGCAGTGAATGAAGAAGCAATGTTAGAAAAATAGGCACTCCAGGCACTTCCAGACTCTGATATAATGAAGAAGTATTATCAGTATAATATATAGGTGCAGGTTATACAAAAGTCCTCACACCTCCCTATATGCCCATACTGTACCTCCCAACATTATGCCAGTAAAATGTGTCACCATACGTGCACCTGAGGCACACTCACTGAAAAAGAGTGTGGTCTCATGGGAAGGGGCATGGCCTTGTGACATACCCCTAATTCCACCAGTCTGGGGGCATACCCAGCACTCACAGAAATGCTGTGAGCTTGCATCCCCCTCCAATTAAAACCCCCACCCAGTCCTGCAGGATACTGTGGCCCATGGGTGGTATAGTGGGGCAGTCTGAAAGCGTGACAGTTGGAAGGTATGCATGCCCCTTATAACAGTGACGTGCGGTGGGGTGAGGCAGGTGAGGCAGAGCCTTTCATGTCATACTAACGTTTGTGCCAGAGTTTTGACTGAATAAAGTATATGAAAAATACAAATAATATGTTAAAAATATCCTTTTTCTATTATTCTGATCAACTTTATAGTCAAACCTCTGGAGTAAAAAGTCTATGGCAGGCGAGGCAGTGCCTCACCTGCTTATCTTTTCCGCCCATCTCTGATCAAAACTCACCACATTTCCAGGAGTTTATACTGCTGCACCTGTGTATAATTACCACATGAACCATTTGGCTCATATATTGTGTGTAAATCTGGCTCCGGTACTAACCAGTTTTTCATGAAAAACTGCTCCAAACACTTTAGTTCACTTTTTTTTAATAAGAAAATTGCATGTCCTATACTTATAATAGGAAATGCGATCTGACTTATTTACTAAATAAAAAATAAATAAAATATTGCATTGAGCCTGTGATAATTACAGATAAGTGGGTCTGGTTCCCCGAAAACCAAACCACCCGAACTTCCCGATGCGAGTCCGGATCAGGGTTTCCCACCAGACCTCAAACCGAGGCAAAACATCACCATCCTGCTGTTGGATTCTCACAGGGTTTTGGATTCTATAAAGGTCCCGGTGATCTGCGCCAGTGCTAGGGTTATGTGGCATGGTGCGTAGGTGGCTGCTTGTATGGCTGGTGTATCAGTCCAGGGGTGCTCTGTCTCATCTGGTGTATCTGACAAGGGGGTGATTTGTTCATATAAATCCAGGGGCTCTGCCCCAGTGTTAATTAAAAACCGAGTATACTGTATTTACATCCAGGGGCTGGTGTGACCTATCAGTATCAGTCCAGGGTGGCTCTGTCTGTCGTCTAGTGTTTCTTACCGGGGGTTCTCTGTCCACCTAGGGGCATAGCCAGATTAAGTGTGGGATGCAGGGCATACTGTACCCCGGGCCACCCCCCCCGGCCAGAGCACACTGACATCACTAGCTTTCCCTCTTAAGCAGCAGCAGAACCAGCAGCCAGAATGCGAGCAGGACAGTTTGCAATGCAGGCAGAGACACAGGAGTATCAGTTTTCATGAGCTACCGACGGAGCTTTCTAACCAGAGTAGAGATAGGAAGGTGGCGAGAGCTGTAAGTGACACAGGGATCCTAGCTTCTCCTCCTCCCCGCCTGGGTGTCTGAGTCCTGTGTAAACTGTTATGTAACTAAACCATTTGGGTCTAAAGATACAGACACACACAGAGTCCTCCTGAGTCATGTCCCAGTGTGTAAGTAGTACAGAGACTGCTGCTATTCTTGCATGTGACAAGATAAATTATTTTATATTTCTATGTGTGTTTAAAGGTTAAGTTGTCTTTGTTACACTACACGAAAAGTTTATAAAATAGTTGTCTTTCAATTAAGTGGAGCTATAAACAGTACCCAGGTAGTATTAAACTATTAGTTAAAACTAATATACACCACAATCTATACCTCCCACCATGACCCATTGCAGGAGGGACATAATTCTCTCTACCTTGACTTCCTTCTTAATTTATGATTGCAATCAATTGTGTTGAAGAACTTTTCTTACCAATTAAATAGTTTAACACACGTGATGCCAATCATATATTAAGTGGGAAGCCGAGGTAGAGAGCATTTTGTCCCTCCTGGAATGGGACATGTTGGGAGGTATGCACAATTTAATGTACATCCCCCACCTTACATCGGGGCCCCCCATCTTAAGTGCCCCGGGCACCCCCAAGACTTAATCCAGCCCTGCCTAAGGGTCATCTGTCCATATATCCAGGGGCTCTGCCCCAGTGTTAATTGAAAACCTAGTATACTGTGTGTACATCCAGGGGTTGATGTGTCTTATCAGTATCAGTCCAGGGGTGCTCTGTCTGTTGTCTGCTGTATCTGACAAGGGGTGCTCTGTACACCTAGGAGTGATCTGTCCATCCATCCAGGGGCTCCACCCAAGTGTAAAATATGTATAATGAAAGCTAAAAAGCCCAATAAATAAATAAATATATATATATATATATATATATATATATGTTTGTTTGTGCTGTACCCCAGTCTACTATACAATTTTTATTTTATTTTCATGAGTATTGTGACACTGCCGGTCAGACCACAGTATATTATTATTTCGTACACATGCATGTATTGTGTGACACTGTTGGTGAAATTAAACTGCAATGTTTCTGACTCATACACGTATTATGCGACATGGTGGGTGAAGATGGTACCACAGTAATATATTTTCATACTCATCTCATACACGTTTTGTGTAACATTGTTCGTAAATTTAAACCACATTGTTTGATTACTGTTTTTCACTCAAACAAGTATTGTGCGATACTATGGGTGAAGATGGTACTACAGTAATATATTTTTGTACTCATCTCGTACACATACTGTATTGTGCGACACTGTTGCTGAAATTAAACTGCAGTGTTTGATGACTATTTCTGTCTCATACATGTATTGTGCAACACTGTGGATAAAGGTGGTACCACAGTAATATATTTTAGTACTCATAAATGTATTGTGAGAAATTGTTGTTGAAATTAAACCGCAGTGTTTGATTACTATTTCTGACTCATACACGTATTGTGACACTGTAGGTGGTGCATTTTTGTACAAATTGTGGTGTGTGCTGTACCGCATTTTGTTTGTGTTTTTGGATAGATATGGAGGAGGAACAAATGAGAGAGCAGGAAGCACATACAGGTGCTGCCACCAGTCATGACGATACACATCCGTCAACATCATCTACTAAGGCTGATTCCCAAGGACAGAGACAGGTTAAATCAGGGCATGTAAAATCAAAGAAACAATATAATTTCACAGTGGCAAAGAAAAATCTATTAAAAATAAAGTTAGCTACAGAGAAAGATAAAATTGGCACTATGCCATTCACCACACAAAGTGGCAAGAAAAGACTCAGGCCTTGGCCTTTATTTAAAAGTGGTGGTTCTGCAACTGTCAGTGAGGCATCTTCTTCTGCTTCTCATGATGATACAAGAATTTTTAACTCAGAATATAGAAGAGGTGTCAAAAAATGAAAACAACTAAAGCAGTAGAACAGACTGCTTTCAGAACCATCACACATTCTTGAGGAACATTTAGGGGTGTCCACATTAGCTATGTGTGATTCTGACATTTCTCACACTGTCCTCAGAGAAGCCTCTTTCAGCTCCTTCCACCATTTCTGCACCATCTGCACATGTGGGGAGCACTACACATAAAGATTGTGATGAGGGCATAATAGAAATTGAGGATTCATATTTGGAAGTGGAACAGGATGAGGGGGATATGTGTATACTACTATCTGACATTGAAGGTGTTGATTATGTTGTGTGTATAAGTCAGCCAGTGATAAATAAAAAGCCATTCAAAGACCAAAAGAGACACCTCTTTGTGTGAAATTATTTTTCCACAAATCCTGGCAATGATTCTGAAGGCATCTGCTCCATTTGTGAGGCCAAAGTTAGTAGAGGTAGGGATGTTAGCCATCTAAGTACCTCTTCCATGTTACGTAATTAGCGGCAAATTCATGACATTTATTTTACAATATTATAATGTCATTCATTATCATCAACCTCCTCATTAGTGATCGGTGATAGTTCTTCCAAAAAATAGTTTTGTGGAGGCCCAAACAAAGCAAGCACTTAAGCCACAAAGTGTCAGTCCCTGGCACAGAAGTGCTTAGTTTGTTACACTGTGAATGTCCTTTTTAATATTCAAGATAAGGATGGGAGGGAGGGCCCAAGGATAATTCCATCTTGCATCACTCTTCATTTCTGCACTGCTGTGTGGCAACGTTTCATAGATGTGCTATAAACTGCCATAAGTTTGTGCCACTGCTCTGTCGGTTAGAAACCAACCAGCTCACTGCAGACTTTGGCCTAAAATGGATTAAAACAATATTGTGGATTTGCTGAAGGATGGAGGCACAGTATCATAAATATATACTCCTGAATTTATTAGTACAATATACACACATACACAGTATAAAACAATGAGATAAAAAAATATATAATAAAAACAAATAAAATGAACAATGTGTAATACTCCTATATATAGGAATAATGTACCCCGTGAAATGGAACAATAAACTGGAGTTTCTCATTCTGTTACTCATTAGTAACAATGTATCCAACAATGGGGGGTCATTCCGAGTTGTTCGCTCGTTATTTTTTTGTCGCAACGGAGCGATTAGTCGCTAATGCGCATGCGCAATGTCCGCAGTGCGACTGCGCCAAGTATATTTGCTATGCAGTTAGGTATTTTACTCACGGCATTACAAGGTTTTTTCTTCGTTCTGGTGATCGTAATGTGATTGACAGGAAGTGGGTGTTTCTGGGCGGAAACAGGCCGTTTTATGGGTGTGTGCGAAAAAACGCTACCGTTTCTGGGAAAAACGCGGGAGTGGCTGGAGAAACGGAGGAGTGTCTGGCCGAACGCTGGGTGTGTTTGTGACGTCAAACCAGGAACGAAACTGACTGAACTGATCGCAGATGCCGAGTAAGTGTGGAGCTACTCAGAAACTGCTAAGAGGTGTGTAATCGCAATTTTGCTAATCTGTCGTTCGCAATTTTGATAAGCTAAGATTCACTCCCAGTAGGCGGTGGCTTAGCGTGTGCAAAGCTGCTAAAAGCAGCTTGCGAGCGAACAACTCGGAATGAGGGCCAATGTAATAATCGAACACCATGTAAAAGTTTATATGTAACAAGTTTGCTAAAAAGGAAAAGATTTGCAGGATTTAAATTCTTGTGTGTACTCACAAATGGGTGTTTCTGATTACATGCTGGAAGGACCCTTTCACCAAATGTTCTCCTGGCAACTTCTGCTGCTGCAAATAGTCCACACACAGTGAATGAGACTTTATTGCAGTATATAATCCAACAGTGACTCTCTGATAGCAGCGTCTCCCCGCTGTGGTCTCAATGTTGGTGGTTATTATGTGGTGCGGCTGTTGGGAAACTGGTGTGACTCTCCTCTGGCAGCGTCTCCCCACTGCGGTCTCAGTGCTAATAGTGCCGGTGGCTGTTTTGCGGTGCGGCTGCTGGGAAACTGATATCCTGTTATCAGGGTGGCCAGCACGATATTAAGTGTGCATCTTTAGCTTGTGTGACACACTCGTCACTTGTAGATCTGCTCGATTGTTAATAGCAGGTAATAAAAGTCCTTATCTTAAGGAGAAATAGTAGCAGGTTGCCATTGACAATGAGGACACAGTTCTCGGGTCCCGGGGCGCCTTGAGGGAAAATGACCCCTTACGCCTTTCTCGGCCATGATAATTTGTCCGTTTCTTCAGAGGGACTTGTGGGAAAACAATACTGTGAGCTGTGAGGTGATCAAAATTAACTGGAATGAGTGGAAATGAATATCATTGAGGTTAATAATACTGTAGGAACAAAAACAGGCCAAAAGTCTGTGATTTTAGCTGCTTTTCTTATTTTAAAAAAAAAATACAGATCCAAATCCAAAACCAAAACCCATGAGAGCGATTGGGGCAAAACCATTACAGATCCAAAACATGAAGGCGATACAGATCCAAAACCAAAACCCAAAACACAAGATTTGGGCCAGCGCACATCTCTAATGATAATAGCGCTGTCCTGAGACTAAAATATCACATGGCTCACTGAAATAATCTGCCTCCTGCACAGCTTTCACTGCCTATAAATATACTGATATTCCCAAGTGGTCTGTCCCCCGGTGCTCTCCTCCAGCTCTGGTCTTCTGATTTCCGGCTCCTGCACTGTGACCCTGGTCATCTGCTGTAAACTGTCATTTACAGCAGTTTATAGCATGAGATGATCGGGTCACAGTGCAGGAAGCTGGGAATCAAATGACCAGAGCTGGTGTAGAACACCATAGGACCCAAAGAGTCAGGGCATGGAGGGGTTAGTTGCAACAATGGTGGGTGGGTGCCCGGCAGCTGTAGTGGTGGGTTGGTGGCACATGCGCAGTCATTACTTAGGATATTTTCCCAATAAGGCTGCAGAATGGAATCCCAGGGACAGAGCTTTAGCACAAGCTCTGCCCCTGCATGAGTTAATTGATATATCCAATATAATTAATTATCGCATTTTGGATAGGGGAAATTTTATCACATCATATCCGCATCCTCAGGTGCAGATGGTTATAAATATGCCCCTTTACTGTATGTTTTTTTTCTTGTTGGTGTGACTATATTCACTATTAACAGGCTGTTATACAGTTTAAATAAATATGTTGAATTCCACCAAAGTTACATTGTGCTCTTATTGAATATACTTGATCATAAAAATCTGTAGTGCATGTAGATGTTCACGTCTCCAAGCACAAAACACACAATTGTTAGACATGCACCAATTATATATAGAAATCCAAAATCCATATTTTTTTTTACTGATCTAATTTCCACAGCACAGAACATCAGAGCGTTTTGTGAAATTTACATATTTATCAATACTTTCTGTTAAAAGTTGGTTGCTTTACCAAGCACTAGAGATGAGCGCCGGAAATTTTTCGGGTTTTGTGTTTTGGTTTTGGGTTCGGTTCCGCGGCAGTGTTTTGGGTTCGACCGCGTTTTGGCAAAACCTAACCGAATTTTTTTTGTCGGATTCGGGTGTGTTTTGGATTCGGGTGTTTTTTTCCAAAAAACCTAAAAAACAGCTTAAATCATAGAATTTTGGGGTCATTTTGATCCCAAAGTATTATTAACCTCAAAAACCATAATTTCCACTCATTTTCAGTCTATTCTGAATACCTCACACCTCACAATATTATTTTTAGTCCTAAAATTTGCACCAAGGTCGCTGGATGACTAAGCTAAGCGACCCTAGTGGCCGACACAAACACCTGGCCCATCTAGGAGTGGCACTGCAGTGTCACGCAGGATGTCCCTTCCAAAAAAACCTCCCCAAACAGCACATGACGCAAAGAAAAAAAAGAGGCGTAATGAGGTAGCTGTGTGAGTAAGATAAGCGACCCTAGTGGCCGACACAAACACCGGGCCCATCTAGGAGTGGCACTGCAGTGTCACGCAGGATGTCCCTTCCAAAAAACCCTCCCCAAACAGCACATGACGCAAAGAAAAAAAGAGGCGCAATGAGGTAGCTGTGTGAGTAAGATAAGCGACCCTAGTGGCCGACACAAACACCGGGCCCATCTAGGAGTGGCACTGCAGTGTCACGCAGGATGTCCCTTCCAAAAAACCCTCCCCAAACAGCACATGACGCAAAGAAAAAAAGAGGCGCAATGAGGTAGCTGTGTGAGTAAGATAAGCGACCCTAGTGGCCGACACAAACACCGGGCCCATCTAGGAGTGGCACTGCAGTGTCACGCAGGATGTCCCTTCCAAAAAACCCTCCCCAAACAGCACATGACGCAAAGAAAAAAAGAGGCGCAATGAGGTAGCTGTGTGAGTAAGATAAGCGACCCTAGTGGCCGACACAAACACCGGGCCCATCTAGGAGTGGCACTGCAGTGTCACGCAGGATGTCCCTTCCAAAAAACCCTCCCCAAACAGCACATGACGCAAAGAAAAAAAGAGGCGCAATGAGGTAGCTGTGTGAGTAAGATAAGCGACCCTAGTGGCCGACACAAACACCGGGCCCATCTAGGAGTGGCACTGCAGTGTCACGCAGGATGTCCCTTCCAAAAAACCCTCCCCAAACAGCACATGACGCAAAGAAAAAAAGAGGCGCAATGAGGTAGCTGTGTGAGTAAGATAAGCGACCCTAGTGGCCGACACAAACACCGGGCCCATCTAGGAGTGGCACTGCAGTGTCACGCAGGATGTCCCTTCCAAAAAACCCTCCCCAAACAGCACATGACGCAAAGAAAAAAAGAGGCGCAATGAGGTAGCTGTGTGAGTAAGATAAGCGACCCTAGTGGCCGACACAAACACCTGGCCCATCTAGGAGTGGCACTGCAGTGTCACGCAGGATGGCCCTTCCAAAAAACACTCCCCAAACAGCACATGACGCAAAGAAAAATTAAAGAAAAAAGAGGTGCAAGATGGAATTGTCCTTGGGCCCTCCCACCCACCCTTATGTTGTATAAACAGGACATGCACACTTTAACCAACCCATCATTTCAGTGACAGGGTCTGCCACACGACTGTGACTGATATGACGGGTTGGTTTGGACCCCCACCAAAAAAGAAGCAATTAATCTCTCCTTGCACAAACTGGCTCTACAGAGGCAAGATGTCCACCTCATCATCATCCTCCGATATATCACCGTGTACATCCCCCTCCTCACAGATTATCAATTCGTCCCCACTGGAATCCACCATCTCAGCTCCCTGTGTACTTTGTGGAGGCAATTGCTGCTGGTCAATGTCTCCGCGGAGGAATTGATTATAATTCATTTTAATGAACATCATCTTCTCCACATTTTCTGGATGTAACCTCGTACGCCGATTGCTGACAAGGTGAGCGGCGGCACTAAACACTCTTTCGGAGTACACACTTGTGGGAGGGCAACTTAGGTAGAATAAAGCCAGTTTGTGCAAGGGCCTCCAAATTGCCTCTTTTTCCTGCCAGTATAAGTACGGACTGTGTGACGTGCCTACTTGGATGCGGTCACTCATATAATCCTCCACCATTCTTTCAATGTTGAGAGAATCATATGCAGTGACAGTAGACGACATGTCCGTAATCGTTGTCAGGTCCTTCAGTCCGGACCAGATGTCAGCATCAGCAGTCGCTCCAGACTGCCCTGCATCACCGCCAGCGGGTGGGCTCGGAATTCTGAGCCTTTTCCTCGCACCCCCAGTTGTGGGAGAATGTGAAGGAGGAGATGTTGACAGGTCGCGTTCCGCTTGACTTGACAATTTTCTCACCAGCAGGTCTTTCAACCCGAGCAGACTTGTGTCTGCCGGAAAGAGAGATCCAAGGTAGGCTTTAAATCTAGGATCGAGCACGGTGGCCAAAATGTAGTGCTCTGATTTCAACAGATTGACCACTCGTGAATCCTTGTTAAGCGAATTAAGGGCTCCATCCACAAGTCCCACATGCCTAGCGGAATCGCTCCGTGTTAGCTCCTCCTTCAATGTCTCCAGCTTCTTCTGCAAAAGCCTGATGAGGGGAATGACCTGACTCAGGCTGGCAGTGTCTGAACTGACTTCACGTGTGGCAAGTTCAAAGGGCATCAGAACCGTGCACAACGTTGAAATCATTCTCCACTGCGCTTGAGACAGGTGCATTCCACCTCCTATATCGTGCTCAATTGTATGGGCTTGAATGGCCTTTTGCTGCTCCTCCAACCTCTGAAGCATATAGAGGGTTGAATTCCACCTCGTTACCACTTCTTGCTTCAGATGATGGCAGGGCAGGTTCAGTAGTTTTTGGTGGTGCTCCAGTCTTCTGTACGTGGTGCCTGTACGCAGAAAGTGTCCCGCAATTCTTCTGGCCACCGACAGCATCTCTTGCACGCCCCTGTCGTTTTTTAAAAAATTCTGCACCACCAAATTCAAGGTATGTGCAAAACATGGGACGTGCTGGAATTTGCCCATATTTAATGCACACACAATATTGCTGGCGTTGTCCGATGCCACAAATCCACAGGAGAGTCCAATTGGGGTAAGCCATTCCGCGATGATCTTCCTCAGTTGCCGTAAGAGGTTTTCAGCTGTGTGCGTATTCTGGAAACCGGTGATACAAAGCGTAGCCTGCCTAGGAAAGAGTTGGCGTTTGCGAGATGCTGCTACTGGTGCCGCCGCTGCTGTTCTTGCGGCGGTAGTCCATACATCTACCCAGTGGGCTGTCACAGTCATATAGTCCTGACCCTGCCCTGCTCCACTTGTCCACATGTCCGTGGTTAAGTGGACATTGGGTACAACTGCATTTTTTAGGACACTGGTGAGTCTTTTTCTGACGTCCGTGTACATTCTCGGTATCGCCTGCCTAGAGAAGTGGAACCTAGATGGTATTTGGTAACGGGGGCACACTGCCTCAATAAATTGTCTAGTTCCCTGTGAACTAACGGCGGATACCGTACGCACGTCTAACACCAACATAGTTGTCAAGGCCTCAGTTATCCGCTTTGCAGCAGGATGACTGCTGTGATATTTCATCTTCCTCGCAAAGGACTGTTGAACAGTCAATTGCTTACTGGAAGTAGTACAAGTGGGCTTACGACTTCCCCTCTGGGATGACCATCGACTCCCAGCAGCAACAACAGCAGCGCCAGCAACAGTAGGCGTTACACGCAAGGATGCATCGGAGGAATCCCAGGCAGGAGAGGAATCATCAGAATTGCCAGTGACATGGCCTGCAGGACTATTGGCATTCCTGGGGAAGGAGGAAATTGACACTGAGGGAGTTGGTGGGGTGGTTTGCGTGAGCTTGGTTACAAGAGGAAGGGATTTACTGGTCAGTGGACTGCTTCCGCTGTCGCCCAAAGTTTTTGAACTTGTCACTGACTTATTATGAATGCGCTGCAGGTGACGTATAAGGGAGGATGTTCCGAGGTGGTTAACGTCCTTACCCCTACTTATTACAGCTTGACAAAGGCAACACACGGCTTGACACCTGTTGTCCGCATTCCTGTTGAAATACTTCCACACCGAAGAGCTGATTTTTTTGGTATTTTCACCAGGCATGTCAACGGCCATATTCCTCCCACGGACAACAGGTGTCTCCCCGGGTGCCTGACTTAAACAAACCACCTCACCATCAGAATCCTCCTGGTCAATTTCCTCCCCAGCGCCAGCAACACCCATATCCTCCTCATCCTGGTGTACTTCAACACTGACATCTTCAATCTGACTATCAGGAACTGGACTGCGGGTGCTCCTTCCAGCACTTGCAGGGGGCGTGCAAATGGTGGAAGGCGCATGCTCTTCACGTCCAGTGTTGGGAAGGTCAGGCATCGCAACCGACACAATTGGACTCTCCTTGTGGATTTGGGATTTCGAAGAACGCACAGTTCTTTGCGGTGCTACTGCTTTTGCCAGCTTGAGTCTTTTCATTTTTCTAGCGAGAGGCTGAGTGCTTCCATCCTCATGTGAAGCTGAACCACTAGCCATGAACATAGGCCAGGGCCTCAGCCGTTCCTTGCCACTCCGTGTGGTAAATGGCATATTGGCAAGTTTACGCTTCTCCTCCGACAATTTTATTTTAGGTTTTGGAGTCCTTTTTTTACTGATATTTGGTGTTTTGGATTTGACATGCTCTGTACTATGACATTGGGCATCGGCCTTGGCAGACGACGTTGCTGGCATTTCATCGTCTCGGCCATGACTAGTGGCAGCAGCTTCAGCACGAGGTGGAAGTGGATCTTGATCTTTCCCTAATTTTGGAACCTCAACATTTTTGTTCTCCATATTTTAATAGGCACAACTAAAAGGCACCTCAGGTAAACAATGGAGATGGATGGATACTAGTATACAATTATGGATGGACTGCCGAGTGCCGACACAGAGGTAGCTACAGCCGTGGACTACCGCACTGTGTCTGCTGCTAATATAGACTGGATGATAATGAGATGTAGTATGTATAAAGAAGAAAGAAAAAATAACCACGGGTAGGTTATATACAATTATGGATGGACTGCCGAGTGCCGACACAGAGGTAGCTACAGCCGTGGACTACCGTACTGTGTCTGCTGCTAATATAGACTGGATGATAATGAGATGTAGTATGTATAAAGAAGAAAGAAAAAAAAACCCACGGGTAGGTGGTATACAATTATGGATGGACTGCCGAGTGCCGACACAGAGGTAGCTACAGCCGTGGACTACCGTACTGTGTCTGCTGCTAATATAGATTGGTTGATAATGAGATGTAGTATGTATAAAGAAGAAAGTAAAAAAAACCCACGGGTAGGTGGTATACAATTATGTATGGACTGCCGAGTGCCGACACAGAGGTAGCTACAGCCGTGGACTACCGTACTGTGTCTGCTGCTAATATAGACTGGATGATAATGAGATGTAGTATGTATAAAGAAGAAAGAAAAAAAAACCATGGGTAGGTGGTATACAATTATGGATGGACTGCCGAGTGCCGACACAGAGGTAGCTACAGCCGTGGACTACCGTACTGTGTCTGCTGCTAATATAGACTGGATGATAATGAGATGTAGTATGTATAAAGAAGAAAGAAAAAAAAACCACGGGTAGGTGGTATACAATTATGGATGGACTGCCGAGTGCCGACACAGAGGTAGCTACAGCCGTGGACTACCGTACTGTGTCTGCTGCTAATATAGACTGGATGATAATGAGATGTAGTATGTATAAAGAAGAAAGATAAAAAAAACACGGGTAGGTGGTATACAATTATGGATGGACTGCCGAGTGCCGACACAGAGGTAGCTACAGCCGTGGACTACCGTACTGTGTCTGCTGCTAATATAGACTGGATGATAATGAGATGTAGTATGTATAAAGAAGAAAGATAAAAAAACCACGGGTAGGTGGTATACAATTATGGATGGACTGCCGAGTGCCGACACAGAGGTAGCTACAGCCGTGGACTACCGTACTGTGTCTGCTGCTAATATAGACTGGATGATAATGAGATGTAGTATGTATAAAGAAGAAAGAAAAAAAAACCACGGGTAGGTGGTATACAATTATGGATGGACTGCCGAGTGCCGACACAGAGGTAGCTACAGCCGTGGACTACCGTACTGTGTCTGCTGCTAATATAGACTGGTTGATAATGAGATGTAGTATGTATAAAGAAGAAAGAAAAAAAAAACCACGGGTAGGTGGTATACAATTATGGATGGACTGCTGAGTGCCGACACAGAGGTAGCTACAGCCGTGGACTACCGTACTGTGTCTGCTGCTAATATAGACTGGATGATAATGAGATGTAGTATGTATAAAGAAGAAAGAAAAAAAAAACCACGGGTAGGTGGTGGTATACAATTATGGATGGACTGCCGAGTGCCGACACAGAGATAGCTACAGCCGTGGACTACCGTACTGTACTGTGTCTGCTGCTAATATAGACTGGATGATAATGAGATGTAGTATGTATAAAGAAGAAAGAAAAAAAAAACCACGGGTAGGTGGTATACAATTATGGATGGACTGCCGAGTGCCGACACAGAGGTAGCTACAGCCGTGAACTACCGTACTGTGTCTGCTGCTAGTATAGACTGGATGATAAATAATGATATAAAAAATATATATATATCACTACTGCAGCCGGACAGGTATATATTATATAATGACGGACCTGCTGGACACTGTCAGCAGAATGAGTTTTTTATAGAATAAAAAAACACCACACAAGTCACACGACGAGTGTTTAACTTTTTCAGGCAGACAATCACAATATACTGGTGGTCAGTGTGGTCAGGTCACTGGTCAGTCACACTGGCAGTGGCACTCTGGCAGCAAAAGTGTGCACTGTTTAATATGTACTCCTGGCTCCTGCTATAACCTATAACTGCTCCCCAGTCTCCCCCACAATTAAGCTGTGTGAGCACAGTCAGATATTATACATAGATGATGCAGCACACTGGGCTGAGCACAGATATGGTATGTGACTGAGTCACTGTGTATCGTTTTTTTCAGGCAGAGAACGGATTATATTAAATAATAATAAAACTGCACTGGTGGTCTCACTGGTCAGTCACTAGTATAACTAACTAACTACTATCAGCAAAATTCTGCACTCTCTGAGTACTCCTCCTAAGCTCCAGTAAATGAAGTGTCTCACTCTCACTCTCCTATCTATTTCTAAACGGAGAGGACGCCAGCCACGTCCTCTCCCTATCAATCTCAATGCACGTGTGAAAATGGCGGCGACGCGTGGCTCCTTATATAGAATCCGAGTCTCGCGATAGAATCCGAGCCTCGCGAGAATCCGACAGCGTGATAATGACGTTCGGGCGCGCTCGGGTTAACCGAGCAAGGCGGGAAGATCCGAGTCGCTCGGACCCGTGTAAAAAAACATGAAGTTCGGGCGGGTTCGGATTCAGAGGAACCGAACCCGCTCATCTCTACCAAGCACCTTGTAAATCAGGTACTTTGTATTTGAGTGCACAACTTCTTTAGCTTTATAGGATATGCCTTCTTCTAGCTGGGCCAAGACTGAATACGGGCAAGGCCATTCCTAAGAGAAGCAAGTACATTATGGATAATATTTAAAAAGTAATCACCCCCCCACATACAAACACAAACACATACACACTCCTGTCCCTTTACCCATTCCCCATACTTATTCTCATTTCTGCTGATTTTGTAATTTTTTTTATTGAGTATTAACCTTTAAACAGAATTAGCCTTTAAACATAAAACAGAAGGAAACTGGTCATCTGTTTGTGCATAATGGAAAAGGCCAGCTGTTAAGTGGGACAAATGTTTCTCATTGCAGTGTGTGCTGCTATTTCTGGGCAATCCGCATACATGCCACACATCATAATGCCCCTTATACATTATTCCACACACCACAATGCCCCTGACACATTATACCACACACCACAATGCCCCTTACACATTATACCACACACCACAATGCCCCTGACACATTATACCACACACTACAATGCCCCTGACACATTATACCACACACCACAATGACCCTGACACAATATGCCACACACCGTAATGCCTATGACACACTATGCCACACACCACAGTGGCCATTACATATTGTGCCTCACAGTAAGGCTTCTAATTTACTTTTACATTTCCTGCTCACTGCCAGGAGTTTCATGCTCTGGTTCCATGCTCAATGCCAGGGGTTTCTTTCTCTGGGTTTTATGTTTGTTGCCAGGGGTTTCATGCTCTTGGTGTCATGCTCATTGCCAGTGGTGTGTAATGCTCATTGCTCTGGGTGTCATGTTCGTTTCCAGGGGTGTAATGGTAGTTGCCAGGGGTTACAAGCTCTGAGTGTAATGCTCATTGCCAGAGGTTTTCATGCTCTGGGTGTCATTTTCGTTGCCAGTGGTGTAACGCTGCCATCAGCGCTTTATACTCCCAGCACTTCCCGGCTCCCTGTCATATGCTAGATGTCAAATATGACCTCTAACATCTGTCTCCTCCAATGTAGCAGCCATTTTAAGAGGGACATTTAGCAGATTGACATGCGGATGACAAGTCTGCATGGGAATAGCTGCTTAAACAGTGACAGCACCCCCCAGTGTTGCACCTCCAAGCCTCCACAGTGGCTGCAGGGGCTGTAGTTATACCACTGCCCACAGCCCTTCACTGACACTGCTGCAGTCCACAGCTCACCCTAGCCCTCCGGCGTTACATGTGAAATGGCACTTGGAACACGAGGGAGCGACTTTTATTAAATGCAAAGCATGTGTGAGCAGATGCCAAGAAGAGGACATTTTGCCTAGTCTTGGAATCCAAGCATGGCAGGAAAACCTGATCCGGGAAATCCTGTCATCTAGTAAAGTCGATGCCCAAGGGCATAGGAGGTTTAAGTCAGGGAATCTAAAATCAAAGAACCAATATTTTACAGTGGTAAAGAAATAAACACCTCTAATAAAGGGAAAGTTTGCTGCATAAAACTCTAACATTTCCAACAGGCCATTAACCAATGAAGTGGGAAGGAAAGGCTAAGGCCTTGGCCTTTATTTTTGAGCGGTGGTTCTGCAATTGTCACTGAGGTATCTTCTTCTGCCTCTCATGTTGATGTACACCCTTCCCATTGAGGGGTGAATTTACTAAAGCTTCTGAAAGTGAAAAAAGGTCATATTGGCCATAGCAACCAATCAGATTCTCTCTATTATTCCTAGGATGCAATAAAAAAATGGTAGAGAGAATCTCATTGGTTGCTATGGACAACATCAACTCTTTTTACTTTTAGAAGCTTTAGTAAATTTACCACTCAGAGTCTAGAAGAGGTGTGAAAAAAAATGAAAACCTCTAAAGGCAGAGGAAACAACTGTGCATTCAGAATCAGAACTGTCATAAATACCTGAGGAGAACCTAAGGATGTCCACGAGTGCAATGTATGAGCCTGACCTTTCCAAGGCTGCACTTGAATAGGAGCCTCCTTCCACCATTTCTGCACCCTCTGCAAATGTGGAGATAAGCATCACAAGTCAACATGCTGACAAGCTTGACATAGAAACATGGTTGCTACTGTGGAAGTGAAACACGATGAGGGAGATATTTCTGTAGCTGATGCCGGCACTAATGAGGATATTGACGATGAGGATGTTGTGTGTGTAAGTCGGGCACCAGTGGATGCAGTTCTTGCCCATGATAAGAAAAAGGCAATTTTCAAACCCAGGTATTAAATGAAAAAAAAACCTCTTATGCCTGAAATTATTTATATGCCAAATCCTTACAACAATTGTCAAGCCATCTATAGCATTTGTAAAGCCACAGTAAGTAGATGTAGGAACCTTAACCATCTAGGAACCTCATCCCTGTTACTGTAAATCATTTCCAGTGCATTTTTGAATAGTTTGTAGCAAAAATGGAAACTTATGCTAAAAAAATTACCAACAAGCAGTACAAAGTAGTTTTTTTATTATTAAGCTTCCTACCCTCCATTGTGAAAGAGTTTTCAGCATAGCTGGGAACCTTGTCAGCGATTGGCGTAAAAGGCTACTTTCTCAAATGTGGAAAAGATGATGATCATTAAAATGAATTAGAAAATCCACGAGGAAGACCTTTACCAGCAATTACATCACAGTATAGAGACACCTGTAATAGTGGATTCCACCGGGGATGAATTCATATTGATTGAAAGTGATGTACACACTGATGAAGGTGAGGATAAGGATGATAATGGTGATGACGTCTGGCCTCTGTTGTGTAGAGATCATTGCCAGCACTGTCAGCTGCTTATTGGTAGTTTGATTTGTGAGTGCCCAAATAAACCAAGCACCTCAGTCCCTGCCCTAAGCACTTCAGTCCCTGTCGCTGAAGTGTTTGCTTTGTTAATCTGTCAATGTCTTTACAACATAAGTGTGTGTTAGAGTGCCCTAGGACAATTACATGCTTTTCTTTAAATAGTTTGCTGTTTGTTGGTGAATTTTGCAAGATTTGCAGCTCTGCTGTGCTGCTATTCATTTTCTTGGCTTTGTAAGCATTGTCAGGAATCCTTGCCTATTAAAATGTTTTTTTTTTTGGTTAAAAATGTGTTACAAATTAGTAGAGATGTGCTCCGGACATTTTTCGGGTTTTGTGTTTTGGTTTTGGATTCGGTTCCGCGGCCATGTTTTGGATTCGGACGCGTTTTTGCAAAACCTCCCTGAAAATTTTTTGTCGGATTCGGGTGGGTTTTGGATTTGGGTGTTTTTTTTTCAAAAAACCCTCAAAAACAGCTTCAATCAATTTGGGGGTAATTTTGATCCTATAGTATTATTAACCTCAATAACCACAATTTCCACTCTTTTCCAGTCTATTCTGAACACCTAACACCTCACAATACTATTTTTAGTCCTAAAATTTGCACCTAGGTCGCTGGATGACTAAGCATAGCGACCCGAGAGGGCGGCACAAACACCTGGCCCATCTAGAAGTAGCACTGCAGTGTCAGACAGGATGGCACTTAAAGAAATTGGCCCCAAACAGCACATGATGCAAAGAAAAGAGAAAAAGAGGTGCACTGTGGTCGCTGGACGGCTAAGCTAAGCGACACAAACACCTCAATATCACAGGAATTATTCATTCTAATCAACGGTATTATTAGTCCAAATTACTGGAAGAAAATGACAAAATCACTGGAATTATTCGTTCTAATCAATGGTATTATTAGTCCAAATCACTGGAAGGAAACAAACAAAATCACTGGAATTATTCGTGCTAATCAATGGTATTATTAGTCCAAATAACTGGAAGAAAATGACAAAATCACAGGAATTATTCGTTCTAATCAATGGTATTATTGGTCCAAATCACTGGAAGAAAATGGAATGGATGGATACTTGCAGTGACACAGAGCTGCAAGATACAGCAATGGCCTACTGTACAACTATATACTGTTAGTCACCAAAATGCTGCACTGTACTACTAGAAGCTATAGAAAAGTATATATATTATTGTAAATATCAGTGCAGACAGAGCAGTGTAACTGTAACACATGTGTCCTGACAAGCAGCATAGAAGCTATAGAAAATAAGAAAAGTATATATATTATTGTATATATTAGTACAGACAGAACGGTGTAACTGTGACCCATGTGTCCTGACAAGCAGTATAGAAGCTATAGAAAAGTATATATAATATTACTGTATATCAGTACAGAGTGGTGTAACTGTGACACATGTGTCCTGACAAGCAGTATAGAAACTATAGAAAAGTATATATATATATTAATGTATATATCAGTACAGAGTGGTGTAACTGTGACCCATGTGTCCTGACAAGCAGTATAGAAGCTATAGAAAAGTATATATAATATTACTGTATATCAGTACAGAGCGGTGTAACTGTGACACATGTGTCCTGACAAGCAGTATAGAAGCTATAGAGAATAAGAAAAGTATATATATATTATTGTATATATCAGTAGAGACAGAGCGGTGTAACTGTGACCCATGTGTCCTGACAAGCAGTATAGAAGCTATAGAAAAGCATATATAATATTACTGTATATCAGTACAGAGCGGTGTAACTGTGACACTTATGTCCTGACAAGCAGTATAGAAGCTATAGAAAAGTATATATATTATTGAATATATCAGTACAGAGTGGTGTAACTGTGACCCATGTGTCCTGACAAGCAGTATAGAAGCTATAGAAAAGCATATATAATATTACTGTGTATCAGTACAGAGCGGTGTAACTGTGACACTAATGTCCTGACAAGCAGTATAGAAGCTATAGAAAAGCATATATATATTATTGTATATATCAGTACCGAGCGGTGTAACTGTGACACATGTGTCCTGACAAGCAGTATAGAAGCTATAGAAAATAAGAAAAGTATATATATTATTGAATATATCAGTACAGAGCGGTGTAACTGTGACACATGTGTCCTGACAAGCAGTATAGAAGCTATAGAAAATAAGAAAAGTATATATATTATTGTATATATCAGTAGAGACAGAGCGGTGTAACTGTGACCCATGTGTCCTGACAAGCAGTATAGAAGCTATAGAAAAGTATATATATATTATTGTATATATCAGTACAGAGCCGTGTAACTGTGACCCATGTGTGTCCTGACAAGCAGTATAGAAGCTATAGAAAATAAGAAAAGTATATATATTATTGTATATATCAGTGTAACTGTGACCCATGTGTCCTGACAAGCAGTATAGAAGCTATAGAAAAGCATATATAATATTACTGTATATCAGTACAGAGCGGTGTAACTGTGACACTAATGTCCTGACAAGCAGTATAGAAGCTATAGAAAAGTATATATATATTATTGTATATATCAGTACCGAGCGGTGTAACTGTGACCCATGTGTCCTGACAAGCAGTATAGAAGCTATAGAAAATAAGAAAAGTATATATATTATTGTATATATCAGTACAGAGCGGTGTAACTGTGACCCATGTGTCCTGACAAGCAGTATAGAAGCTATAGAAAAGTATATATAATATTATTGTATATCAGTACAGAGTGGTGTAACTGTGACACACGTGTCCTGACAAGCAGTATAGAAGCTATAGAAAAGTATATATATTATTGTATATATTAGTACAGAGCGGTGTAACTGTGACCCATGTGTCCTGACAAGCAGTATAGAAGCTATAGAAAAGTATATATAATAAATACTGTATATCAGTCAAGAGCGGTGTAACTGTGACACATGTGTCCTGACAAGCAGTATAGAAGCTATAGAAAAGTATATATAATATTACTGTATATCAGTACAGAGCGGTGTAACTGTGACATATGTGTCCTGACAAGCAGTATAGAAGCTATAGAAAATAAGAAAAGTATATATATTATTGTATATATCAGTAGAGACAGAGCAGTGTAACTGTGACCCATGTGCCCTGACAAGCAGTATAGAAGCTATAGAAAAGTATATATAATATTACTGTATATCAGTACAGAGAGGTGTAACTGTGACACATGTGTCCTGACAAGCAGTATAGAAGCTATAGAAAAGTATATATATATATATTATTGTATATATCAGTACAGAGTGGTGTAACTGTGACACATGTGTCCTGACAAGCAGTATAGAAGCTATAGAAAAGTATATATAATATTACTGTATATCAGTACAGAGCGGTGTAACTGTGACACATGTGTCCTGACAAGCAGTATAGAAGCTATAGAAAATAAGAAAAGTATATATATTATTGTATATATCAGTAGAGACAGAGCAGTGTAACTGTGACCCATGTGTCCTGACAAGCAGTATAGAAGCTATAGAAAAGTATATATTATTGTATATATCAGTACAGAGCGGTGTAACTGTGACCCATGTGTCCTGACAAGCAGTATAGAAGCTATAGAAAATAAGAAAAGTATATATATTATTGTATATATCAGTACAGAGCGGTGTAACTGTGACCCATGTGTCCTGACAAGCAGTATAGAAGCTATAGAAAATAAGAAAAGTATATATATTATTGTATATATCAGTACAGAGCAGTGTATCTGTGACCCATGTGTCCTGACAAGCAGTATAGAAGCTATAGAAAAGTATATATAATATTACTGTATATCAGTACAGAGTGGTGTAACTGTGACACACGTGTCCTGACAAGCAGTATAGAAGCTATAGAAAAGTATATATATTATTGTATATATTAGTACAGAGCGGTGTAACTGTGACCCATGTGTCCTGACAAGCAGTATAGAAGCTATAGAAAAGTATATATAATATTACTGTATATCAGTCAAGAGCGGTGTAACTGTGACACATGTGTCCTGACAAGCAGTATAGAAGCTATAGAAAAGTATATATAATATTACTGTATATCAGTACAGAGCGGTGTAACTGTGACACATGTGTCCTGACAAGCAGTATAGAAGCTATAGAAAATAAGAAAAGTATATATACAGGTTGAGTATCCCATATCCAAATATCCGAAATACGGAATATTCCGAAATACGGACTTTTTTGAGCGAGAGTGAGATAGTGAAACTTTTGTTTTCTGATGGCTCAATGTACACAAACTTTGTTTAATACACACAGTTATTAAAAATATTGTATTAAATGACCTTCAGACTGTTTATATAAGGTGTATATGAAACATAAATGAATTGTGTGAATGTAGACACACTTTGTTTAATGCACAAAGTTATAAAAAATATTGGCTAAAATTACCTTCAGGCTGTGTGTATAAGGTGCATATAAAACATAAATGCATTCTGTGCTTAGATTTAGGTCCCATTGCCATGATGTCTCATTATGGTATGCAATTATTCCAAAATACGGAAAAATCCGATATCCAAAATACCTCTGGTCCCAAGCATTTTGAATAAGGGATACTCAACCTGTATTATTGTATATATCAGTAGAGACAGAGCAGTGTAACTGTGACCCATGTGTCCTGACAAGCAGTATAGAAGCTATAGAAAAGTATATATAATATTACTGTATATCAGTACAGAGAGGTGTAACTGTGACACATGTGTCCTGACAAGCAGTATAGAAGCTATAGAAAAGTATATATAATATTACTGTATATCAGTACAGAGCGGTGTAACTGTGACACATGTGTCCTGAAAAGCAGTATAGAAGCTATATAAGTATATATATATATTATTGCATATATCAGTAGAGACAGAGCGGTGTAACTGTGACCCATGTGTCCTGACAAGCAGTATAGAAGCTATAGAAAACCGTATACAGGTTGAGTATCCCGTATCCAAATATTCCGAAATACGGAATATTCCGAAATACGGACTTTTTTTGAGTGAGAGTGAGATAGTGAAACCTTTGTTTTCTAATGGCTCAATGTACACAAACTTTGTTTAATACACAAAGTTATTAAAAATATTGTATTAAATGACCTTCAGGTTGTGTGTATAATGTGTATATGAAACATAAAAAATTGTGTTAATGTACACACACTTTGTTTAAGGCACAAAGTTATAAAATATATTGGCTAAAATGACCTTCAGGCTATGTGTATACGATGTATTTGAAACATAAATGCATTCTGTGCTTAGATTTAGGTCCCATAACCATGATATCTCATATGGTATGCAATTATTCCAAAATACGAAAAAATCCGATATCCAAAATACCTCTGGTCCCAAGCATTTTGGATAAGGGATACTCAACATGTATAATATTACTGTATTTCAGTACAGAGCGGTGTAACTGTGACACTTATGTCCTGACAAGCAGTATAGAAGCTATAGAAAAATATATATATTATTGAATATATCAGTACAGAGTGGTGTAACTGTGACCCATGTGTCCTGACAAGCAGTATAGAAGCTATAGAAAAGCATATATAATATTACTGTATATCAGTACAGAGCGGTGTAACTGTGACACTTATGTCCTGACAAGCAGTATAGAAGCTATATAAAAGTATATATATTATTGAATATATCAGTACAGAGCGGTGTAACTGTGACACATGTGTCCTGACAAGCAGTATAGAAGCTACAGAAAATAAGAAAAGTATATATATTATTGTATATATCAGTAGAGACAGAGCGGTGTAGCTGTGACCCATGTGTCCTGACAAGCAGTATAGAATTTATAGAAAAGTTTATATATTACTGTATATATCAGTACAGAGCAGTGTAACTGTGACACATGTGTCCTGACAAGCAGTATAGAAGCTATAGAAAAGTATATATATATTATTGTATATATCAGTACAGAGCGGTGTAACTGTGACCCATGTGTGTCCTGACAAGCAGTATAGAAGCTATAGAATAGTATATATTATATACTGGTGGTCCCCAGTCCCCACAATGCAGCACACTGATCAGATATTTGCAGCACACTGAGCACAGATAAGGAGCGTTTTCAGGCAGAGAACGTAGATATTTTCAGCACACTGAGCACAGATTATTTGCAGCACACTGAGCACAGATATTTGCAGCACACTGAGCACAGATTACGGAGCTTTTGAGGGAGAGAACGCTGCCACGTCCTCTCCGTTCAATCTCCAAAGCACGAGTGAAAATGGCGGCGACGCGCGGCTCCATATATAGAATACAAATCTCGCGAGAATCCGACAGCGGGATGATGACGTTCGGTCGCGTTCTGGTTAACCGAGCAATGCGGGAAGATCCGAGGCTGCCTCGGAACCGTGTAAAATGGGTGAAGTTCGGGGGGGTTCGGATCCCGAGGAACCGAACCCGCTCATCTCTACAAATTAGTAATGGTCGGATTAGTGCAATAACCAATAATATTTGTATGCAACAAAGGCCGTCACCAATGCCCCAAAAGATTAATTGAAATTTTTGGATCAAACAAATGTAATTAATTTACTAATCAATCAATCAATCAATCAATCCTTCCTTTACTTGCCTTCCACTACTTACATACTCCACCTCCCTCGGGTCTCTGATCTAGTTCTTGATTAATAAAAACATTCATGGTTTCTGTGGGGTCATATGGTTGATTAAACTGCCATCCTGTCTGCCACTGCAGTGCCACTCTATTTCCTAGATGTGCCATGTTTGAAGTTGAACTGCCATGTGTTTGAGCCGCCTACTGCTGTCGCTTAGCTTAGTCAGCCAGCTAGCTCGGTGCAACCTTTTGGCTTAAAAAGGATGAAAAGAATATTGTGGGATCTGAAGTGGTTAACATTGAGTGGAAATTACTGGAAATTAATGTTATTGAGGTTAATAATACTGTAGGGACAATAATAGGCCTTAATAACTATGTGACTTTAGCTATTTTTGTTATTATTTAAAAAACAAAATCCAAAACCCAAACACGTTAGGGCGGTTTTGGCAAACCCAAAACCTGATGGAGAAATTAGAACCAAAGCTAAAACCAAAACTAAAACATATTTCTACTTCTTATTGGCTTTCATTGCTACTATTTGCTTTAATTTATTAAATATGCCATAAGAAGTCATGCATTTCTTTTGTATTCCTGCTGTAAAGAAGTGTGCTCAGTTTGATTTCTACTGTAGTTCAGCGAACAGTACAGCAGATGGGGTTTATGACGATATTGTAATTTAAGAAATATTTTGCGGTGCATGCAGCATTATAACAAAAATCAAACATGTAATTATGCAAATATGTATGCCTTTATAATAATCAAGTTTCATTGTAAATGGCTGATGCACATCAATTTGATCCTGTAGTGCTGCTTTAAGTGCAGTTTAAGTGGCTTTTCAGTGCACCCAGAGGCAACACAAATGCATCTCTCGAATATTAATAAAATCCTCAATCTCCGAGACACCAACTGGAACTCATTGTTTATCTGATTGAAATTAAATGCTAATCCCCTTCTTTTTTTTAGAGAAAATACCCTTTTGTTATTTAAAACATTGATATACTGTAAGTAGCAACTGATGTCCATTCTCTTTAATGCAACCAAAATAGAACCAGATGAATATAACTTGACCACCTTCTGTAATTTTGAGAAGCAATCACAAAGTAGTTTATATATATATACACACACACACACACACACACACACACACACACACACACACACACACACACACACACAGATTGAGTATCCCTTATCCAAAATTCACTGTATGTATATATATATATATATATATATATATATATGTAATATTTGCTCATTTACTACAAGTTGCTGTACAGTATATGATTTTTGCATTGCTGGCTGGTAAGATGATATTGGCAGCTACAAGTGAATTAATTAGCAGCAGAATTTTGCATAAATCGAATATGGTGATGAGCAAGTCTGTTTTGCAGAGGTCCAAAGTCCTTGCAATATAGGGCCACATTTTATAAGGTGTGATGTGGCAACATTGCCAATGTTTCTGGGATTTTGCCTTGGAATTTAAATCTGCTTATAGCACACAAACTGAAATGCCAACCTATAGCACAAAATCTCGCACTTTTGCAAAATTGCACCAAATTTAATTTGACCCATAATTTTCAAACTTGTAGACAATTATGGGCCTAATTCAGACCTGATTACACCTCACAGAGGTTTGTGATCAGATAGAGTGAAAATCTACCCCATGCATGTTTGTGTACGCCCAGAGCCGGCCTTAGGCATAGGAAAACTAGGCAAATGCCTAGGGCAATTGGTATGCTTAGGAGCACCAGCAGCTTCTGCTGATTAAAATGATATGCGGCATGCCTATATTCTGTGTGTATTCCTGGAAATCATTGTAATGTAGCATTTCGTATGCAGATACAGCCGCAGTCACACACAGAATATAGGCATGCCGCATATCATTTTAATCTGCAGAAGCTGCTTGTGCATCATAGCCACATAGTAAAATGCAAATAAGATGCATTTTCATAAACAAAAGGCCGCCCGACATTAGTAGAGATGCCAGCTGACTCATGCCAGGCATCTCTTGCAGAACTAGCGGCGGTGCTAGGAGGCACCAGCCAAAATCTTTCCTAGGGCATCATATTGGTTAGGGCCAGCTCTGTGTACGCCATGCGAAAAGCTTTGCAAATGCCGGTCAGCTGCAAATCCATTCGCAACTTACTCACCATCGAATTACTTTTCCAGTCTGTGCAGTCTGTGCATAGCCCAGGACTTACTCCTACAATGTGAAAAAATACAGGCTGATTGCGCCGGTGGATACTATTATTAAATTTATTGCCCAGTGCAGTCATTTATATATATGTTTTTTGCTCAGTGCTTGATTTTGACCAAACAGCATTCTTTATACCATATGACTTGATGCCGGTATAAATTATTTTATCAAGCTTTACATAAGTGTTATAAGCGCCTAGACTACAGGGGCTTGCAACCCTTTCTTTTCCATAGTTATACTCACTGTTATATATAAACGACTTATGGACGTAGCTCGTAGCATAGTTACGATTCATACAGCTCACTAGCCAGTGAGTGTATTCTGCAAACGGGTGCAGGGTTGCTGGAACAGCTTCATATGCAGTCTCTCCGGAGCAAAGATTGAAGACATGTGTCTCCATGTCACGGTACAGTCTATCATAGTACAGTAGGATCTACAAGATGGTTGCAGCTCATATGCAACATTAAATCAGATTGGAGGGCAGTCTTCGCTGGGTCCTAATGCCCAGCTTTCTAACAACCCCCTCGCAACAAGCTCTCCAAGTTAGACAAACATTTAATTTCTGCTTTCTTGTAATGACCAGTAAGAAAGGTAAGGTACATATAATAAAAACACAATATATCACATGACTCTGATCTGGTCTTCTTAGTAAATATTAGGGATGAGCTGGTTCGGTTCCCAGAGAACCGAACCCTACTGAATATCACGTCCTGAGCCCGGATCCGAGTCCGGCTCGGATTTTTCCACCAGACTTGGAAACCAGAACGAGGCAAAACTTCATCATCCCGCTGTCGGATTGTCGCAGGTTTTGGATTCCATGTAAGGAGTCGAGCGTCGCCGCCATTTTCACTCCAGTCCTGGAGAGTGTAGTGAGAGGACGTGTCTCCTCAGGGTCAGTGCGGGAAAGTGGTGTGGCGCGTGGGGTGGCAACATGTTCTTTTGTGTCATTCCAGTGCTGTTTTGTGCTGCATCAGTCCAGTGGGGGTGACTTGTGCTGCATCAGTCCAGTCACAGTGGTGGTGTCCTGTGCTGCAATAAGTCCAGTCCTGCTGTATAAGTCCAGTCCAGTGCAGTGGTGTTGTCTTGTGCTGCATCAGTACAGTGGTGGTGTCCTGTGCTGCCATAAGTCCAGTGGTGGTGTCCTGTACTGCCATAAGTCCAGTGGTGCTGCTGTATACGTCCAGGTCAGTGGTGCTGTTTTGTGCTGCATCAGTCCAGTGGTGGTGTCCTGTGCCACCATAAGTCCAGTGTTGCTGCTGTAAAAGTCCAGGGGTACTGCCGTATAAGTCCAGTCCAATGGTGCAGCCATATAAGTCCAGGGGTACTGCCATATAAGTCCAGGGGTACTGCCATATAAGTCCTGGGGTACTGCCATATAAGTCCAGGGGTACTTCCATATAAGTCCAGGGGTACTGCTGTATAAGTCAAGTGGTACTGCCATATAAGTCCAGTGGTACTGCCGTATAAGTCCAGTCCAGTGGTGCAGCCATATAAGTCAAGGGGTACTTATATGGCTGCAGTGCCATTCCTAGATGGGCCAGGTGTTTGTGGCGCACACTTGTGTCGCTTAGCAAAGTCATCCAGCTACCTCGGTGCAACCTTTTGGCCTAAGAACAATATTGTGAGGTTGTCAGAATAGACTGGAAATGAGTGGAAATGAATGTTATTGAGGTTAATAATACCGTAGGATCAAAATTACCACCAAATTCTGTGATTTTAGCTGTTTTTGTGTTTCTAATAAAAATCATCCAGATCCAAAACCAAAACCTGAAAGGGTGGTTTTGGCAAAACCAATTCAGATCCAAAACACGAGCAACGATCCAGATCCAAAACCAAAACACAAAACATGAAAAGTGCCCACCGCAGATCTCTAGTAAGTATATCAGTAATAGTCCCCTCACTGACAACATGGAACATGTCTCTTGACTCATGAACTTGGAACTGCTGTCACTGTCACGATTCTTGGCATCATTCACACATGTGACTTTTAAATCTTGCTAAGTCTTGTTTCCTATCTTGAACTTCCACTCACACCAATTGGACCCTGACTTTGGCCTCTGGATGGCTTGAGGCTAGCAGAATTTAATGTTTGCAAATTCCTCATCATGTCTCTTAGGTGGCTTGCCACTATTTGGTTTTGCAGTATGCAAAGTGGGGAAATAGTACAGGAGTGCACTGCCTTCTAACAGGAATAACTGATTACTATAATATATTTTATTCTAAAACTGGCAATACTGTAAATTGACAACTTTTTCATTAGATCAGTCCAACTTTACAGTTGTATGACCAACTAAATGGTCATGAAGTTGACTAAATTCACTGGCAGATTTATCATCATATAGATATGCCCAATATATCACTTTCAGTAGCCATTTGCCACAAATATTTTATCCTTTACTTTCTCAGAAACAAGAAACAAATAACTGGATTTGTGGGGCTCTCTTATGTTCACAATATACAAAATTTATATTATTAAAATAAGACTTTTTAAAGCAAATTAGGTTTTACCCACTGCTTCACTCGCGTGGATGTTATTACTCAGCTTAACTAATTTTACAAAGACAGTAGTGCCATCTAATAATGTGATATATATTTTATATTGTACACATTGAGCACAAACTTTCTTTGTAAACAATATTTGCAGTTTTTCCTTCAAGTATTAACACAAAAAGATGATTTGGCCTACTAATTCATGAGCAAGCCACGTAAAACTGCCCATGGGAGAAGTAGCTGATCTTGAGATCTACACCTGCAGCCTGCGCATTTGCCCCTGTGACTTGTTGATCGTCATAGCAAAGCAGATGCTTACAGGAAACTGTTCAAGTGTATGGTTTTTCCATTTTTGTGCTTGTCCCTGTGCCACCTCTAGATCATTCATACCTCAGTTTTAGGTCACTAAGCTATACAATAGTGAAAACACAACCCAAATTCATAAAGTAGCTTTTGCGTGATTCCAGAACAGTTTTTAATTTGTTTCCGTAGTTTACAAACAGTCCACACAGATGTGTCGATTTAGAACTTTGCCAGCAATGTGTTCACAAAAAAGAGTAATTGAATTTACCACAAAAATACATACCTCCCAACTGTCTTGATGTTTGCAGAATGGTTCAATTTTTTGGGACTGTTCCGCTGTCGAACCCACGAGCTGCAGTCTCCCACAGTGGGGTGGCAGTTGGAAGCCTTTCTATCACTCGCAGCTCTGTTAGCAAAGCACCAGTGAATAGATGTGCACAACATCTATTCACGGGCAACAGGGGGGCAGGGGCATGCCAGCAGCTCGTAGAGCGCTGGGCATGCCCCCACAATGCCAAAAATGAGAGGGGTGACTCACCAACACGTCATCCTGCGATGCAATGCGGCTTTTGCTGAGGCCACACCCCCATCCAGGATGCTGGTGCGCCTTTGGCGCACAGACATCCTGAGTTTCCTCCTCCATAAGTTGGAAGGTATGAAAATGGGATAGCGGTAATTGAATCCCCCCAAATTGTGTATGAAATATGAATTTTAGCATACTATTACAATGACTAACACTGTCACCAGGCAGTAGCGGCTCTTGCCATGGGAAGCAGGCTTTTTGCCTGGGGTGCCCCTGCCCCTTGGGCGCCACAACCGTCGCGGTAAGAGCCGCTACTTCTGATCCCCGCTCTTCCCGGCTGCAGCCGGCTTCAGTGAAAGACACTAGAGGTCATAATTGACCTCTAGCATTTGTGCAGAGCTGCTATGGGAGAGACGTCATGACGTCTCTCCCATAGAGGAGCCGGCGGCCGGAGACGGAGGGCAGCACAGGAGCGGGGCTGGTAAGTATTGTTTTTTGGTGTTTGCAAGCGGTGCTACCACAGGGGATACAACTACTGATGGCACTGCTACAGGGGGCACAGCTACTGGGGGCGAATCAACTGGGGGCACAGATACAAAGGGCACAGCTACTGGGGGCAAATCAACTGGGTGCATAGCTACTGGGGCACAGCTACAGTGGGCACAACTACAGGGGTCACAACTACTGGGGGCACTGCTACAGGTGGCAAAGCTACTGGGGAAAAATCTACCGGGAGGCACAGCTAGGGGGCACTGCTACAGGGGGCACAGGTACTGGGGGCACAGCTACAAGGGGAACAGCTACTGGGGGGCAAATCTACTGGGGGCACAGCTACAGGGGGCAACAAGTACAGGGTGATAACTGTGGCCATGCCCCTTCCATATGAAGAAGCCATGCCTCTATTTTTGGGCACACATCAACTCTATTTTACTTGGGGGTGCCACATGAAACTTTCCCACCCAGCGCCACAAGTTCTAGAACCAGCACTGTCACCAGGTGCATATAATATAGTTAATACAGTCTGGCACATATAACCCTATTGTCTATTGGCGTAAAAGTGGTGTGCAGCTTGTATATTACCTTAAGGATCTGAAAGCATTTTAAGATGCATCCAGCTCTGTAATCTGCATAAAATGCATCGCTTTTTGAGCACACTTTACAACTGCGTTTTGGAACAAAATGCACCCCATTCCACAGGAAAGCCACAATATTAGTTGCGTTTTTATGAAATAATATGGTGCTAATGACCATTGGTTAGCGCAGTAAACAGACATTAATAAGGTAGAACTGCATCAACATAAAGATTTTAGATTTTAGAACAGCTGATTTTAGTAAAATTAAATATTGTTCCTGTGAATCGGGGTCAGTTCTACACCTTGTGACGCCCAGTGCAAAAGTTTCCACTGGTGCCCCTGCGGTAAAACAGTAAAAAAAATAGGGGCGTGGCTTCATATGGGGAGTGGCATGGTCACAGTTATGCCCCCAGTAGCTATGCCCCCCTGTAGCTATGCTCCCAGTAGCTGTGCCCCCAGTAGATTTACCCCCTGTAGCTATGCTCCCAGTAGATTTGCCCCAGTAGTTATGGCCCCTGTTGCTGTGCCCCCTGTCGCTGTGTCCCCAGTAGTTGTGCCCCCTGTCACTGTGCCCCCAGTAGTTGTGCCCCCTGTCACTGTGCCCCCAGTAGTTGTGCCCCCTGTTGCTGTGCCCTTTGTTGCTGTGCTCCCAGTAGTTGTGCCCCCTCTTGCTGTGCCCCTTAGTAGCCGCTTACAAACACACACAAAAAACCCCAAACAATACTTACCACTGCCCGCTTCTGCTTCTCGACCGCTGCTGCTGCTCCGTATGGCCGCCCGCGGCTCTTCTCTATGGGAGAGACATCATGACGTCTCTCCCATAGCAGCACCGCACAGACACTAGAGGTCAATAATGACCTTTAGCATCTGACAGGTGTGCCGGCTGCAGCGGACGCCCACACACCCCACAGCGTCTGCTGCAGCCAGGGAGCGGGGTGTGGGTAGGTGGCGGGCACCTGCGGGGTGACTGCGGCCGTGCCTCCAGGCTGCAGCGCCCCAGGCGCAGGCACTGCTTGACCGCACCAAGAACCGCTCCTGCAGTGAATATCTGGCACAGTGTGAATTAATAGGAAAACAGAATGAACAGAACTTAATTTTGGCAGAAATTTTTAGCAAAATGAAAGCAGAGAAAGCTTATATGGTTCTCAAAGGAAGTGGAACTTTTTAAACTGCTACGAAAAACTGCATATAAGAAATATTGACAAACCTAATCAGACGAGGATAAAAATGCTTTTAAAGCTGGTCTAAAGAGACTAGCCACACAATAAAACTTGCTAAAGTGCAAGTAGAAGTAATTGCAGTCAGTAAAAAAACGAAGGGTGACAAAACATTCTTTATATACTAGAGATGAGCGCCTGAAATTTTTCGGGTTTTGTGTTTTGGTTTTGGGTTCGGTTCCGCGGCCGTGTTTTGGGTTCGACCGCGTTTTGGCAAAACCTCACCGAATTTTTTTTGTCGGATTCGGGTGTGTTTTGGATTCGGGTGGTTTTTTCAAAAAACCCTAAAAAACATCTTAAAACATTGAATTTGGGGGTCATTTTGATCCCATAGTATTATTAACCTCAATAACCATAATTAACACTCATTTTCAGTCTATTCTGAACACCTTACACCTCACAATATTATTTTTAGTCCTAAAATTTGCACCGAGGTCGCTGGATGACTAAGCTCAGCGACCCTAGTGGCCGACACAAACACCGGGCCCATCTAGGAGTGGCACTGCAGTGTCACGCAGGATGTCCCTTCCAAAAAACCCTCCCCAAACAGCACATGACGCAAAGAAAAAAAGAGGCGCAATGAGGTAGCTGTGTGAGTAAGATTAGCGACCCTAGTGGCCGACACAAACACCGGGCCCATCTAGGAGTGGCACTGCAGTGTCACGCAGGATGTCCCTTCCAAAAAACCCTCCCCAAACAGCACATGACGCAAAGAAAAAAAGAGGCGCAATGAGGTAGCTGACTGTGTGAGAAAGATAAGCGACCCTAGTGGCCGACACAAACACCGGGCCCATCTAGGAGTGGCACTGCAGTGTCACGCAGGATGTCCCTTCCAAAAAACCCTCCCCAAACAGCACATGACGTAAAGAAAAAAAGAGGCGCAATGAGGTAGCTGTGTGAGTAAGATTAGCGACCCTAGTGGCCGACACAAACACCGGGCCCATCTAGGAGTGGCACTGCAGTGTCACGCAGGATGTCCCTTCCAAAAAACCCTCCCCAAACAGCACATGACGCAAAGAAAAAAAGAGGCGCAATGAGGTAGCTGTGTGAGTAAGATTAGCGACCCTAGTGGCCGACACAAACACCGGGCCCATCTAGGAGTGGCACTGCAGTGTCACGCAGGATGTCCCTTCCAAAAAACCCTCCCCAAACAGCACATGACGCAAAGAAAAAAAGAGGCGCAATGAGGTAGCTGACTGTGTGAGAAAGATAAGCGACCCTAGTGGCCGACACAAACACCGGGCCCATCTAGGAGTGGCACTGCAGTGTCACGCAGGATGTCCCTTCCAAAAAACCCTCCCCAAACAGCACATGACGTAAAGAAAAAAAGAGGCGCAATGAGGTAGCTGTGTGAGTAAGATTAGCGACCCTAGTGGCCGACACAAACACCTGGCCCATCTAGGAGTGGCACTGCAGTGTCACGCAGGATGTCCCTTCCAAAAAACCCTCCCCAAACAGCACATGACGCAAAGAAAAATAAAAGAAAAAAGAGGTGCAAGATGGAATTGTCCTTGGGCCCTTCCCACCCACCCTTATGTTGTATAAACAAAACAGGACATGCACACTTTAACCAACCCATCATTTCAGTGACAGGGTCTGCCACACGACTGTGACTGAAATGACGGGTTGGTTTGGACCCCCACCAAAAAAGAAGCAATTAATCTCTCCTTGCACAAACTGGCTCTACAGAGGCAAGATGTCCACCTCATCATCATCCTCCGATATATCACCGTGTACATCCCCCTCCTCACAGATTATCAATTCGTCCCCACTGGAATCCACCATGTCAGCTCCCTGTGTACTTTGTGGAGGCAATTGCTGCTGGTCAATGTCTCCGCGGAGGAATTGATTATAATTCATTTTAATGAACATCATCTTCTCCACATTTTCTGGATGTAACCTCGTACGCCGATTGCTGACAAGGTGAGCGGCGGCACTAAACACTCTTTCGGAGTACACACTTGTGGGAGGGCAACTTAGGTAGAATAAAGCCAGTTTGTGCAAGGGCCTCCAAATTGCCTCTTTTTCCTGCCAGTATAAGTACGGACTGTGTGACGTGCCTACTTGGATGCGGTCACTCATATAATCCTCCACCATTCTATCAATGGTGAGAGAATCATATGCAGTGACAGTAGACGACATGTCCGTAATGGTTGTCAGGTCCTTCAGTCCGGACCAGATGTCAGCATCAGCAGTCGCTCCAGACTGCCCTGCATCACCGCCAGCGGGTGGGCTCGGAATTCGGATTTGGGATTTCGAAGAATGCACAGTTCTTTGCTGTGCTGCTTTTGCCAGCTTGAGTCTTTTCATTTTTCTAGCGAGAGGCTGAGTGCTTCCATCCTCATGTGAAGCTGAACCACTAGCCATGAACATAGGCCAGGGCCTCAGCCGTTCCTTGCCACTCCGTGTGGTAAATGGCATATTGGCAAGTTTACGCTTCTCCTCCGACAATTTTATTTTAGGTTTTGGAGTCCTTTTTTTTCTGATATTTGGTGTTTTGGATTTGACATGCTCTGTACTATGACATTGGGCATCGGCCTTGGCAGACGACGTTGCTGGCATTTCATCATCTCGGCCATGACTAGTGGCAGCAGCTTCAGCACGAGGTGGAAGTGGATCTTGATCTTTCCCTAATTTTGGAACCTCAACTTTTTTGTTCTCCATATTTTATAGGCAGAACTAAAAGGCACCTCAGGTAAACAATGGAGATGGATGGATTGGATACTAGTATACAATTATGGACGGACTGCCACGGTTAGGTGGTATAAAAAAACCACGGTTAGGTGGTATATAATACAATTATGGATGGACGGACTGCCTGCCGAGTTCCGACACAGAGGTAGCCACAGCCGTGAACTACCGCACTGTACACTGGTTGATAAAGAGATAGTAGTATACTCGTAACAACTAGTATGACACTATGACGACGGTATAAAGAATGAAAAAAAAACCACGGTTAGGTGGTATATATTATAATAATAATACAATTATGGATGGACGGACTGCCTGCCGACTGCCGACACAGAGGTAGCCACAGCCGTGAACTACCGCACTGTACACTGGTTGATAAAGAGATAGTAGTATACTCGTAACAACTAGTATGACACTATGACGACGGTATAAAGAATGAAAAAAAAACCACGGTTAGGTGGTATATATTATAATAATAATACAATTATGGATGGACGGACTGCCTGCCGACTGCCGACACAGAGGTAGCCACAGCCGTGAACTACCGCACTGTACACTGGTTGATAAAGAGATAGTAGTATACTCGTAACAACTAGTATGACACTATGACGACGGTATAAAGAATGAAAAAAAAACCACGGTTAGGTGGTATATATTATAATAATAATACAATTATGGATGGACGGACTGCCTGCCGACTGCCGACACAGAGGTAGCCACAGCCGTGAACTACCGCACTGTACACTGGTTGATAAAGAGATAGTAGTATACTCGTAACAACTAGTATGACACTATGACGACGGTATAAAGAATGAAAAAAAAACCACGGTTAGGTGGTATATATTATAATAATAATACAATTATGGATGGACGGACTGCCTGCCGACTGCCGACACAGAGGTAGCCACAGCCGTGAACTACCGCACTGTACACTGGTTGATAAAGAGATAGTAGTATACTCGTAACAACTAGTATGACACTATGACGACGGTATAAAGAATGAAAAAAAAACCACGGTTAGGTGGTATATATTATAATAATAATACAATTATGGATGGACGGACTGCCTGCCGACTGCCGACACAGAGGTAGCCACAGCCGTGAACTACCGCACTGTACACTGGTTGATAAAGAGATAGTAGTATACTCGTAACAACTAGTATGACACTATGACGACGGTATAAAGAATGAAAAAAAAACCACGGTTAGGTGGTATATATTATAATAATAATACAATTATGGATGGACGGACTGCCTGCCGACTGCCGACACAGAGGTAGCCACAGCCGTGAACTACCGCACTGTACACTGGTTGATAAAGAGATAGTAGTATACTCGTAACAACTAGTATGACACTATGACGACGGTATAAAGAATGAAAAAAAAACCACGGTTAGGTGGTATATATTATAATAATAATACAATTATGGATGGACGGACTGCCTGCCGACTGCCGACACAGAGGTAGCCACAGCCGTGAACTACCGCACTGTACACTGGTTGATAAAGAGATAGTAGTATACTCGTAACAACTAGTATGACACTATGACGACGGTATAAAGAAAGAAAAAAAAATACCACAGTTAGGTGGTATATATTATAATAATAATACAATTATGGATGGCCGGACTGCCTGCCGACTGCCGACACAGAGGTAGCCACAGCCGTGAACTACCGCACTGTACACTGGTTGATAAAGAGATAGTAGTATACTCGTAACAACTAGTATGACACTATGACGGTATAAAGAATGAAAAAAAAACCACGGTTAGGTGGTATATATTATAATAATAATACAATTATGGATGGACGGACTGCCTGCCGACTGCCGACACAGAGGTAGCCACAGCCGTGAACTACCGCACTGTACACTGGTTGATAAAGAGATAGTAGTATACTCGTAACAACTAGTATGACACTATGACGACGGTATAAAGAAAGAAAAAAAAATACCACGGTTAGGTGGTATATATTGTAATACAATTATGGATGGACGGACTGCCTGCCGAGTTCCGACTGCCGACACAGAGGTAGCCACAGCCGTGAACTACCGCACTGTACTGTGTCTGCTGCTAATATAGACTGGTTGATAAAGAGATAGTATACAATACATACAACAATATACTACTATACTGGTGGTCAGGCACTGGTCACCACTAGTCACACTGGCAGTGGCACTCCTGCAGCAAAAGTGTGCACTGTTTAATTTTAAATTAATATAATATTATGTACTCCTGGGGGCTCCTGCTATAACAACCTGCAGTGCTCCCCAGTCTCCCCCACAATTATTATAAGCTTTGCCTTTTATACATTGATGTGCAGCACACTGGGCTGAGCTGAGTGCACACAGACTGAGTCACACTGTGTGACTGGCTGCTGCTGTGTATCGTTTTTTTTCAGGCAGAGAACGGATATAGCAGAGAACGGATATATTATATTAAAATAAATAAAAGTTAACTAACAACAACTGCACTGGTCACTGTGGTAAACTCTGTCTGACTCTGCACAATCTCTCTCTCTCTTCTAATCTAATTTCTAATGGAGAGGACGCCAGCCACGTCCTCTCCCTATCAATCTCAATGCACGTGTGAAAATGGCGGCGACGCGCGGCTCCTTATATAGAATCCGAGTCTCGCGAGAATCCGACAGCGTCATGATGACGTTCGGGCGCGCTCGGGTTAACCGAGCAAGGCGGGAGGATCCGAGTCTGCTCGGACCCGTGGAAAAAACATGAAGTTCGTGCGGGTTCGGTTTCAGAGAAACCGAACCCGCTCATCTCTATTATATACATTAGTGAAATGAAATAAAAAAAAGAAACAAAGGAAGAAATATGTTGTAAGGATTAAAATGATAGAGTGAAAATAACAGATTGACTAAATACTATTTGCGTAGTAATTATTTTGCACACAATAAACACAAAGACAGCAAAATATAGCAGAGAAAGATATACTCTATTGCAACAGAGGCATAAATATATTTACTACAACAGAGATGTTACTTGAACTGTAGAAATTAAAGGTAGATACAGTAGGACAATGATATACATATATTAGAGATGTGCAGCTGGCACTTTTCGTATTTTGTGTTTTGGTTCTAATTCCACTTTAGTGTTTTGGTTTTGGCATGGTTTTGCCAAAACCACACTTTCGGGTTTTGGTTTTGGATCTGGATGATTTAAAAAACAACAACATAATAACGGCTAAAATCACAGAATTTAGGGATACTTTTGCTCCTATGGTATTATTAACCTCAATAACATTAATTTCCACTAATTTCCAGTCTATTCTGATCACCTCACACCTCACAATATTGTTTTTAGGCCAAAAGGTTGCACCAAGGATGCTGGATAACTAAGCTAAGGTACACAAGTGGACAACACAAACACCTGGCCCATCTAGGAGTGGCACTACAGTGGCAGATAGGAGGGCAGATATAAAAAAGGCCCCAAACAGCACCTCATGCAAAGCTGTAGAAGAGGTGCAATGAGGTAGCTGTATGACCAAGTCAAGCGACACAAACAATTGGCCCATCTAGGAGTGGCACTGCAGTGGCAGACAGGAGGGCAGATACCTAATAAAAAGGCCCCAAACAGCACATGATGCAAAGAAGAAAAAGAGGTGCACCGAGGTTGCTGTATGACTAAGCTAAGCGACACAACAACCTGGCCCATCTAGTAGTGTTATGCAGTGGCTGAATGTCGAAAGTGGGCCGCAATTGTTTGGTCCACTGACAGCATCTCCTGCACGCCCCTGTCATTTTTTAAAAATTCTGCAATTGGTGGACTAATACAGCAGTAATGGCACTTTTCAAAATCTAGGCCTCAAACAGCACCTCATGCAAAGATGTCAAACAGGTGCAATGAGGTAGCTGTATGACTAAGCAAAGCAACACAATTACCAGTGGAATTATACGTCCAAATCACTGGAATTATACGTCCAAATCACTGGAATTATACGCCCAAATCACTGGAATAATATGCCCAAATCACTGGAATTAAATGGCAAAATCACTGGAATTATACGTCCAAATCACTGGAATTATATAGCAAAATCAGTGGAATTAAATGGCAAATTCACTGGAATTATACAGCAAAATCACAGGAATTATACATCCAAATCACTGGAATTATATGTCGAAATCACTGGAATTATACGCCCAAATCACTGGAATAATATATCCAAATCACTGGAATTAAATGGCAAAATCACTGGAATTATACGTCCAAATCACTGGAATTATATGTCCAAATCAGTGGAATTAAATGGCAAAATCACTGGAATTATACTGCAAAATCACAGGAATTATACGTCCAAATCACTGGAATAATACGTTCAAATTACTGAAATTAAACGGCAAAATCACTGGAATTATACATCCAAATCACTGGAATTATACTGCAAAATCACTGGAATTATGGGTGTAATTCCAAGTTGATCGCAGCAGGATTTTTTTTAGCAGTTGGGCAAAACCATGTGCACTGCAGGGGAGGCAGATTTAACATGTGCAGAGAGAGTTAGATTTGGGTGTGGTGTGTTCAATCTGCAATCTAATTTGCAGTGTAAAAATAAAGAAGCCAGTATTTACCCTGCACAGAAACAAAATAACTCTTTCTGCACATGTTATATCTGCCTCCCCTGCAGTGCACATGGTTTTGCCCAACCGCTACAAAAAATCCTGCTGCGATCAACTTGGAATTACCCCCTATATGTCCAAATCACTGGAATTATACGTCCAAATCACTGGAATTAAACGGCAAAATCACTGGAATTATAAATCCAAATCACTGGAATTATACGTCCATATCACTGGAATTATACTGCAAAATCATTGGAATTAAATGGCAATATCACTGGAATTAAACTGCAAAATCACTGGAATTATAAATCCAAATCACTGGAAATACATGGCAAAATCACTGAAATTAAATGACAGTACCACTGGACATATACGGAAGTGTCAGACAGGATGGCACTTTAAAAAAATAGTCCCCAAACAGCACATGATGATAAGAAGAAAAAGAGGTGCAAGATGGAATTGTCCTTGGCCCTCCCACCTACCCTTATGTTGTATAAACAGGATATGCACACTTTAACAAACCAATCATTTCAGCGACAGGGTCTGCCACATGACTGTGTCTGAAATGACTGGTTTGTTTGGACCCCCACCAAAAAAGAAGCAATCAATCTCTCCTTGCACAAACTGGCTCTAAAGAAGTAAGATGTCGACCTCATCCTCCGATTCCTCACCCCTTTCACTGTGTACATCCTCCTCCTCACAGAGTATTAATTCGTCCCCACTGGAATCCACCATCACAGGTCCCTGTGTACTTTCTGAAGGCAATTGCTAGTAAAGGTTTTCCCGGAGGAATTTATAATTCATTTTGATGAACATTGTCTTCTCCACATTTTTAGGAAGTAACCTCCTATGCCGATCACTGACAAAAGGTTACATGCTGCACTAAACACTCTTTCGGAGTAGACACTGGAGGGGGGGCAACTTAGGTAAAATAAAGCCAGTTTGTGCAAGGGCATCCAAATTGCCTCTTTTTCTTGCCAGTATACATACGGACTGTCTGACATGCCTACTTGGATGCTGTCACTCATATAATTCTCCACCATTCTTTTAATGGTAACAGAATCATATGCAGTGACAGTAGACATGTCAGTAATCGTTGGCAGGTCCTTCAGTCCGGACCAGATGTCAGCTTTCGCTCCTGACTGCCCTGCATCACCGCCAGTGGGTGGGCTAGGAAATCTTATCCTTTTCCTTGCAGCCCCAGTGGCGGGAGAAATTGAAGGAAGAGCTGTTGACGGGTCACTTCCGCTTGAGTTGACAATTTACTCACCAGCAGGTCTTTGCACCTCTGCACACTTGTGTCTGCCAAAAAGAGAGATACAACATAGGCTATAAACCTAGGATCGAGCACAGAGGCCAAAATGTAGTGCTCTGATTTCAACAGATTGACCACCCTTGAATCCTGGCAAAGCAAATTAAGGGCTCCACCCACAAGTCCCACATACTTTGCGGAATCGCTCCATCTTAGCTTCTCCTTCAATTTCTCCAGCTGCTTCTGCAAAAGCCTGATGAGGGGAGTGACCTGACTCGAGCTGGCAGTGTCTGAACTGACTTCACGTGTGGCAAGTTCGAAGGGTTGGAGAACCTTGCACAAGATGGAAATCATTCTCCACTGCGCTTGAGTCAGGTGCATTTCCCCTCCTTTACGTAGGTGTATGCATAGGCTTGAATGGCCTTTTGCTGCTCCTCCATCCTTTGAAGCACAGAGTGTTGAATTCCACCTCATTACCACCTCTTGCTTCAGGTGATGGTAAAGCAGGTTCAGGTGTGTTTGATGGCACTCCAGTCTTCGGCACGCGGTGGCTGAATGCCGAAAGTGGCCTGCAATTTTTTTGGCCACCGACAGCATCTCCTGCACGCCCCTGTCATTTTTATAAAAAATTCTGAACCACCAAATTAATTGTATGTGCAAAACATGGGACTTGCTGGAATTTGCCCAGATGTAATGCACGCAGGCCCGGCGCTACCCGCTCAGCGAAGAGATGCAGTGCAGGGAGGCTCTGGGACAGAGAGGCGCTGTCCGTGCTCTGCATCCCTTCCCTGCTGCACTGTCCTGTCACCCCTTATGTTGCTGCCGCCAGCTACTGCTGTGCCTGTTACTGTATGACAGGCACTGGCAGTGGCGCCTGCAGCATGAAAAGCCTCCTCCCTCCCCTCACCTGTGTGACAGCGCTGTGTACTGGACAGAAGGGGGCGGAGCTACACGGGACGGAAGGGGGCATGGATAAACGGGACAGAAGGGGCGGAGCAACACGAACCAGGCTGCTGTACTGAGGGAGACTAGCTTAGGTAAGTGGAGGGTCATTGAGAAGTGTGTGTGGTTGTGTGTGTGTGTGTGTGTGTGTATATATGTGTGTGAATTGTGTGTGTGTATATGGTGGGTGTATATGTGTGTGTATATATGTGTGAATTGTGTGTGTGTGAGGTATGTCTGTGTGAACGCGCTTTATGGACGCTACTACTGGGGGGGGCATTGCGCATAACGACGCTACTACTGAGTGAGCATTACATGTAAGGACGCTACTACTACTGAGGGGGGCATTACGTATAAGGATGCTACTACTATGGGGGGGCATTACATATAATTACCCTACTACTAGGGGGGCCATTACGTGTAAGGATGCTACTACTACTGGGGGGGAATTACGTATAAGGACGCTACTACTACAGGGGAGGCATTACATGTAACAACGCTACTACTGGGGGGGCCATTACGTGTAAGGACGCTACTACTGCTGGGGGGAGCATTACGTATAATGACGCTACTACTACTGGGGGGGCATTACGTGTAAGGACGCTACTACTACTTGGGGGGGCATTACGTATAAGGACGATACTACTACTTGGTGGCATTATGTATAAGGATGCTACTATTACTGGGGGGGCATTACGTATAACAATGCTACTACTACTGGCCGGAGGGCATTACGTTTAAGGATGCTACTACTGGGGGGGCATTATGTATAAGGACGGTACTACTACTGGAGGCGCATTATGTATAAGGATGATACTACTACTGGGGGGGAATTACGTATAAGGACGCTTCTACTCCTGAGGGTGCACTACGTATAAGGACGCTACTACTACTGGGGGTGCACTACATACAAGGACGCTACTACTACTGAGGGTGCACTACACATAAGGACGCTTCTACTACTGAGGGTGCACTACGTATAAGGACGCTACTACTACTGGGGGTGCATTACGTATAAGGACAATACTACTACTTGGGGGCATTATGTATAAGGATGCTACTATTACTGGGGGGCATTACGTATAACAATGCTACTACTACTGGGGGGAGGGCATTACGTATAAGGACGGTACTGCTACTGGGGGTGCATTACGTATATGGACGCTACTACTACTAGTGAGGAATTACGTATAAGGATGCTTCTACTACTGGGGGTTCACTACGTATAAGGACGCTACTACTACTGGGGGTGCACTACGTATAAGGACGCTACTACTACTGGGGGTGCACTACATATAAGGACGGTACTACTACTGTGGGTGCATTATGTATAAGGATGCTACTACTACTGGGGGGGCATTATGTATAAGGATGCTACTACTACTGGGGTGCATTACATATAAGGACGCTACTAATACAGGTGGGGCATTATGTATAAGATGAATAAGATTGTGCTACATTGTGGCGTAATTTTAAATGGGGTACTATTGTGAGACCACACCCCTTTTCCCGGCACGCGCCAAAGGAATATGGGAGGGCGCACATTTATAGTTTGCAGGGGGGGCGCCGAACACCCTAGCACCGGCCCTGAATGGACGCACAATATTGGTGGCATTGTCCGATATCACAAATCCCCAGGAGAGTCCAATTGGGGTAAGCCATTCTGCGATGATGTTCCTCAGTTTCCATAAGAGGTTGTCAGCTGTGTGCCTCTTACGGAAAGCGGTGATAAATAGCATAGCCTGCCTAGGAACGAGATAGCGTTTGCGAGATGCTGCTACTGGTGCCGCTGCTGTTGTTGCTGCAGGACGCCATACTTCTACCCAGTGGGCTGTCACAGTTATATAGTCCTTAGTCTGCCCTGTTCCACTTGTCCACATGTCCGTGGTTAAGTGGACAGTGGGTACAACCGCATTTGTAGGATACTAAGGACACTTTTTCTGACATTTCTGTACATTCTCGATATCGCCTGCCTAGAGAAGTGGAACCTATATGGGATTTAATACTGGGGACACAGTACCTCAAACAATTCTCTAAGTTCCACTAAACTAATGGCGGATACCGGATGCATGTCTAACACCAACATAGCTGTCAAGGCATCAGTTATCCGCTTTGCAAAAGGATGACTGCTGTCATATTTCATCTTCCTCAGTCAGGAATGTTGGACAGTCAATTGCTTACTGGAAGTAGTACAAGTGGTCTTTCGACTTCCCCTCTGGGATGACGATCAACTCCCAGCAGCATCAACAGCAGCGGCAGCAACAGCAGGCACTCAAGGATCCTCCGGAGGAATCCCGGTTAGGAAAGGACTCCTCAGTCTTGTCAGTGACATGGCTTGCAGGACTACTGACATTCCTGACAGAGGAGGAAGTTGACGTTGAGGGAGTTGGTGGTGTGGCTTGCAGGAGCTTGGGTACAAGAGGAAGAAGGGATTTGGGTGTCAGTGGACTGCTTACACTCTTACCCAAAGTTTCACAACTTGAAACTGACTTATGATGAATGCGCTGCAGGTGACGTATAAGGGAGGATGTTCCTAGATGGTTAACATCCTTACCCCTACTTATTACAGATTGACAGAGGCAACAGATGGCTTGATACCTGTTGTCCGGATTTGTGGAGAAATAATTCCACACCGAAAAGGTGGCTTTTTTGGTAGTTTGCCCAGGCATCACAATGGGCTTCTTCATCCCACGGACAACAGGTGTCTCCCCCAGTGCCTAACTAAAACAAACCACAACATAATCAGAATCTTCATCATCAACTTCCTCCTCAGCACCAGCAACACCCATATCCTCATCCTGGTGTACTTCAACAATGACATCTTCAATTTAAATTTCAATATCAGGAACTGTACTGTGGGTGCTCCTTCCAGCATTTGAAGGGGGTGTGCAAATGGTGGAAGGAGCTACCTCTCCCCATGCAGTGTTGGGAAGGTCAGGCATCGCAACTGCCAACACACTTGGACTCTCCTTGGGGATTTGTGATACCATCTCAGAATGCACAGTTCTTTTCTTTGCTTTTTCCAACTTAACTCTTAATTTTTCTAGCGGGAGGATGAGGGCTTCCATCGTCATGTGATTTTACACACCCTCTACTATCAAATTGGGAATCGGCCTTGGCAGACAATGATGGCATTTCATTGTCTATGTCATGGCTAGTGGCAACATCTTCAGCACTAGGAGGAAGTGGTTCTTGATCTTTCCCTATTTTATCCCCCAAATTTTGGTTCTCCATTATTTTTCCGGAGTTATATAACACAATATGCGGCACAGGAATGACTGATGGCTGATGCACAGGACACTACCACTAGTCTGATGCAGGACAACACAGCAACACTGTAAGGTACTTATTATTATACAGCAGCACTGGACATATGGCAGCTGAGTATACCACTGTGACTGCCTGGTCACTGGAATGACTGATGGCTGATGCACAGGACACTACCACTGGTCTGATGCAGGACAACACAGCAACACTGTAAGGGACTTATTATTATACAGCAGCACTGGACATGTGGCAGCTGAGTATACAACTGTGACTGCCTGGTCACTGGAATGACTGATGGCTGATGCACAGGACATTACTACTGGTCTGATGCAGAACAACACAGCAACACTGTAAGAAACTTGTTATTATTATACAGCAGCAGTGGACATATGGCAGCAGAGTATACCACTGTGACTGCCTGGTCACTGGAATGACTCATGGCTGATGCACAGGACACTACCACTGGTCTGATGCAGGACAACACAGCAACACTGTAAGGGACTTATTATTATACAGCAGCACTGGACATGTGGCAGCTGAGTATACAACTGTAACTACCTGCTCACTGGAATGACTGATGGCTGATGCACAGGATACTACCACTGGTCTGATGCAGGACAACACAGCAACACTGTAAGGAACTTGTTATTATTATACAGCTGCAGTGGACATATGGCAGCAGAGGTATACCACTGTGACTGCCTGGTCACTGGAATGACTGATGGCTGATGCACAGGACACTACCACTGGTCTGATGCAGGACAACACAGCAACACTGTAAGGGACTTGTTATCATTAAACAGCTGCATTGGACATTTGGCAGCAGAGTATACCACTGTGACTGCCTGGTCACTGGAATGACTGAGGGCTGATGCACAGGACACCACCACTGAACTCATGCAGCACAACACAGAACCACTGGACCACACTTATAAAGAGGACACAACCACTGTGACTGGACAAAAACAGCACAAGACATGGACACTGAGCGAACGGAGACACGTCCTCTCTCTACACTCTCCAATGAAAACAAAAATGAGAACTCGTGGCGCTACCGTAACCAAAAACACATTCAGAGGGGTGGTCAAAGATTTGCAAAAGACCAGAGTATAATCCACTTACATAGATGGTACAGGATTCTAGAACAATAAAAAGAAATACACACAATAGTGTAATATGTACTGATAAATGACCAAGGAGTATTGTTATTGGTTCCACTCACATAGAGAAACTTTTATCAGTGCGTATTAACCTCATACGAGGTATATCCGGAAGCCGTCAGCAGAATAATGGATGGTATTATTCTGTGTGTGTCATCCTTAAAAGAGGTATATCCAAATATTTTCAACGAAAGACTGAAAACTTAAAAAAGACCAATATGGTGCAATATAGTCTTAAAAGAAACAAAATTTAATGTAAAATGTAATACACTCACAATTAAAAAAACTTAAAATGCATATATCACCAATCACATGGTAGGTCAATGGGTATCCAGTCACTGCACCGACCCCGGGTCCCTTTGCATCCAGAAAGAAATCCCAGCTGCCAGAAACGTTATATGTGGAGTCGGTAACCAAATAATGGAAGCGCAGGAAATACCAAATACTAAGTTGCTTAAACGCGTTTTCGGTCCTTAGACCTTCCTCAGAAGCATAAGGCCAGAGAATGAGACAACTCCCTTTTATACCCTCTTAATTGAGTTAAAACACAACAGCCATTTTTAAAATCGGAACACCTGTGTATTGAAATGAAATTTCCTCCCAGACAGGAAGTCTGTCACCGGAAATGACGCTTTTGCGTTCCACCGGTCCTCCGCTCTATCCTATTTGTATTACACTCACTACTCATACTTTTTATCAGAGAGATAACATGGTACAAAGCATCCCTTAAATAACAATAACTCCACATGGGACGCTTTTCTCATATAACAATCACATATGCGCTTGTAGATATTAAGATTTCCAAATAGGAAGTGCGTGACCGGAAGTGACGCCTTTGCGTTCCACCGGTCTTCCGCTCCTTCCTGATTGCGTTCCACATAAACACACTGCGGTTTCTACATTTTCTAATGTTCCCACTAATCCTAGATTACATTCATACTAATGCACAATTATTCGTTTTATAGAAATCATGTACAGTGTAGAACAAGTCCATTTTTAAACAGGAAGTACATAAACGGAAACGTTTTTGTTGTATTCCACGAGTCCTCCATAACTTCCTGTTTGCGTTCCACTCCAAACTGATATCCTGTATTTCCAGGTAAATTCTTCAGCCATTCTAATAGGGTCAAGGATATAGATAGTCCCTTTACATGGTCAGTTCAAATTCTCATACGGATACAGATTGATAAGATATATATAAAATAAAAAAATGAATAAAATATATGAGACACTTATATATATATATATATACAATAACATATTGATCAGAAAAGAATAGAAGGGATGTATATTTAGGACTGTAGGAACCATTTTAGTTCAAAATCACCGTTCAGTCCTTGAGGTGACAGTGTCCCCAATTTGTAAATCCAGCGCATCTCGGACTTGGCCAACCTGATTTCAATATCTTTGCTGCGCCAAGTGGGACCCACAAGCTGAATTCCCCAGAAGGACTTTATCCCATTGACACTACAGCCATGAACGGATTTAAAATGAGCAGATAAACAGTGCGTCTCCAGTCCCTTCTTGGTGTTATATAGGTGCTCAGACATCCTAATTTTCAGGCATCTAGTCGTTTTTCCTATATATACTAGACCGCAACTACATTCAATGGCGTAAATCAGACTATTCTAGCGATCTTAAAAGTTTTCTAATTGAAAGTATCAGATTTATTCTGACCAATAATTATTTTGTGTTTAACAGCACATACTACCTACAGCGCATTGGGACTGCGATGGGCACCAGGTTCGCCCCCAGTTACTCCAATCTTTTTATGGCCTACTGGGAAGATCAAGTAGTATGGCAGGATGGTGTCCTGGGGGCGGGCCTGGTGCTCTGGCGCAGATATATCGACGATGTGCTTTTTGTATGGGATAAAAGTATGGAGGATCTCCAGCTTTTCCTAAATTCCTTAAATGTGAATGAGTTCAATATTCATCTTACAGCCAACAAGAGTTCAGTAGAAATCTCCTATCTAGACTTGTGCATTTACATAAAGGATAATAGGTTACAGACCAAATTGTACCGTAAGACCACTGACTCGAATAACTTTATAGAAAAGGGGAGTCAACATCATGAAAATTGGTTAAACAGAATCCCCTACAGCCAATATATGAGGGTTAAACGTAATTGCACCGAAGCAGAAGTTTATGAGAATCAGTCAGCAGAGATGATTGACCGTTTCCTTGAGAAGGGATATAAACCCGAACAGTTAAAAGAAGCTTATTTGAAGGTTAACACATTTTAAAGAAAGGAGATGATTTTTAATGTTAATAATAAAGATGAGAATGTAGATAATCAGTGGTCCTTTATATCAGATTTCAATTCACAACATAAACAAATTGAAGGAATCTTTAGAAAACATTGGAAAGTGCTTAAAAAAGACAATGTCATTGGGGCTCTTTTGCCTGATAGACCTCGCTTTATATATCGGAAGTCAAGATCCTTAAAAGATAGACTGGTTCACAGTTCAATAGAAGCACCTATACGAAGCAGTGTTAGAACTCAGGGCTTCCATAGGTGTGCTATGTGTAATATGTGCAGGGCGACAAAGGGCAACAGTAAGATGAAGGAGTTTACAGTAAAAGGAACTAAACATGCAATTAAGGAATTCATAACGTGTAATTCGAAAAACGTGATTTACGCCATTGAATGTAGTTGCGGTCTAGTATATATAGGAAAAACGACTAGATGCCTGAAAATTAGGATGTCTGAGCACCTATATAACATCAAGAAGGGACTGGAGACGCACTGTTTATCTGCTCATTTTAAATCCGTTCATGGCTGTAGTGTCAATGGGATAAAGTCCTTCTGGGGAATTCATCTTGTGGGTCCCACTTGGCGCAGCAAAGATATTGAAATCAGGTTGGCCAAGACCGAGATGCGCTGGATTTACAAATTGGGGACCCTGTCACCTCAAGGACTGAACGGTGATTTTGAACTAAAATGGTTCCTACAGTCCTAAATATACATCCCTTCTATTCTTTTCTGATCAATATGTTATTGTATATATATATATATATATATATAAATATAAGTGTCTCATATATTTTATTCATTTTTTTTATTTTATATAAATCTGATCAATCTGTATCCGTATGAGAATTTGAACTGACCATGTAAAGGGACGATCTATATCCTTGACCCTATAAGAATAGCTGAAGAATTTACCTGGAAATACAGGATATCAGTTTGGAGTGGAATGCAAACAGGAAGTTATGGAGGACTCGTGCAATACAACAAAAACGTTTCAGTTTATGTACTTCCTGTTTAAAAATGGACTTGTTCTACACTGTACATGATTTCTATAAAACGAATAATTGTGCATTAGTATGAATGTAATCCAGGATTAGTGGGAACATTAAAAAATTTAGAAACCGCAGTGTGTTTATGTGGAACGCAATCAGGAAGGAGCGGAAGACCGGTGGAACGCAAAAGTGTCACTTCCGGTCACGCACTTCCTATTTGGAAAACTTAATATCTACAAGCGCATATGTGATTGTTATAGAAGAAAAGCGTCCCATGTAGAGTTATTGTTATTCAAGGGATGCTTTGTACCATGTTATCTCTCTGATAAAAAGTATGAGTAGCGAGTGTAATACAAATAGGATAGAGCGGAGGACCGGTGGAACGCAAAAGCGTCATTTCCGGTGACGAACTTCCTGTCTGGGAGGAAATTTCATTTCAATACACAGGTGTTCCGATTTTAAAAATGGGTGTTGTGTTTAAACTTAATTAAGAGGGTATAAAAGGGAGTTGTCTCATTCTCTGGCCTTATGCTTCTGAGGAAGGTCTTAGGACCGAAAACGCGTTTAAGCAACTTAGTATTTGGTATTTCCTGCGCTTCCATTATTTGGTTACTGACTCCACATATAACGTTTCTGGCAGCTGGGATTTCTTTCTGGATGCAAAGGGACCCGGGGTCGGTGCAGTGACTGGATACCCATTGACCTACCATGTGATTGGTGATACAGGTTGAGTCTCCCTTATCCAAAATGCTTGGGACCAGAGGTATTTTGGATATGGGATTTTTCCGTATTTTGGAATAACTGCATACCATAATCAGATATCATGGTGATGGGACCTAAATCTAAGCACAGAATGCATTTATGTTTTATATGCACCTTATACACACAGCCTGAAGGTCATTTCAACCAATATTTTTTATAACTTTGTGCATTAAACAAAGTGTGTCTACATTCACACAATTCATTTATGTTTCATATACACCTTATACACACAGCCTGAAGGTCATTTAATACAATATTTTTAATAATTCTGTGTATTAAACAAAGTTTGTGTACATTGAGCCATCAAAAAACAAAGGTTTCACTATCTCACTCTCACTCAAAAAAGTCCGTATTTCGGAATATTCCGTATTTCGGAATATTTGGATATGGGATACTCAACCTGTATATGCATTTTAAGTTTTTTTTAATTGTGAGTGTATTACATTTTACATTAAATTTTGTTTCTTTTAAGACTATATTGCACCATATTGGTCTTTTTTAAGTTTTCAGTCTTTTGTTGGAAATATTTGGATATACCTCTTTTAAGGATGACACACACAGAATAATACCATCCATTATTCTGCTGACGGCTTCCGGATATACCTCGTATGAGGTTAATACTAGAGATGAGCGCCTGAAATTTTTCGGGTTTTGTGTTTTGGTTTTGGGTTCGGTTCCGCGGCCGTGTTTTGGGTTCGAACGCGTTTTGGCAAAACCTCACCGAATTATTTTTGTCGGATTCGGGTGTGTTTTGGATTCGGGTGTTTTTTTCAAAAAACCCTAAAAAACAGCTTAAATCATAGAATTTGGGGGTAATTTTGATCCCAAAGTATTATTAACCTCAAAAAACATAATTTACACTCATTTTCAGCCTATTCTGAACACATCACACCTCACAATATTATTTTTAGTCTTAAAATTTGCACCGAGGTCGCTGTGTGAGTAAGATAAGCGACCCTAGTGGCCGACACAAACACCGGGCCCATCTAGGAGTGGCACTGCAGTGTCACGCAGGATGTCCCTTCCAAAAAACCCTCCCCAAACAGCACATGACGCAAAGAAAAAAAGAGGCGCAATGAGGTAGCTGTGTGAGTAAGATTAGCGACCCTAGTGGCCGACACAAACACCGGGCCCATCTAGGAGTGGCACTGCAGTGTCACGCAGGATGTCCCTTCCAAAAAACCCTCCCCAAACAGCACATGACGCAAAGAAAAAAAGAGGCGCAATGAGGTAGCTGACTGTGTGAGAAAGATAAGCGACCCTAGTGGCCGACACAAACACCGGGCCCATCTAGGAGTGGCACTGCAGTGTCACGCAGGATGGCCCTTCCAAAAAACCCTCCCCAAACAGCACATGACGCAAAGAAAAAAAGAGGCGCAATGAGGTAGCTGACTGTGTGAGAAAGATAAGCGACCCTAGTGGCCGACACAAACACCGGGCCCATCTAGGAGTGGCACTGCAGTGTCACGCAGGATGGCCCTTCCAAAAAACCCTCCCCAAACAGCACATGACGCAAAGAAAAAAAGAGGCGCAATGAGGTAGCTGACTGTGTGAGTAAGATTAGCGACCCTAGTGGCCGACACAAACACCGGGCCCATCTAGGAGTGGCACTGCAGTGTCACGCAGGATGTCCCTTCCAAAAAACCCTCCCCAATCAGCACATGATGCAAAGAAAAAGAAAAGAAAAAAGAGGTGCAAGATGGAATTATCCTTGGGCCCTCCCACCCACCCTTATGTTGTATAAACAAAACAGGACATGCACACTTTAACCAACCCATCATTTCAGTGACAGGGTCTGCCACACGACTGTGACTGATATGACGGGTTGGTTTGGACCCCCCCAAAAAAAGAAGCAATTAATCTCTCCTTGCACAAACTGGCTCTACAGAGGCAAGATGTCCACCTCATCTTCACCCTCCGATATATCACCGTGTACATCCCCCTCCTCACAGATTATCAATTCGTCCCCACTGGAATCCACCATCTCAGCTCCCTGTGTACTTTGTGGAGGCAATTGCTGCTGGTCAATGTCTCCGCGGAGGAATTGATTATAATTCATTTTAATGAACATCATCTTCTCCACATTTTCTGGATGTAACCTCGTACGCCGATTGCTGACAAGGTGAGCGGCGGCACTAAACACTCTTTCGGAGTACACACTTGTGGGAGGGCAACTTAGGTAGAATAAAGCCAGTTTGTGCAAGGGCCTCCAAATTGCCTCTTTTTCCTGCCAGTATAAGTACGGACTGTGTGACGTGCCTACTTGGATGCGGTCACTCATATAATCCTCCACCATTCTATCAATGTTGAGAGAATCATATGCAGTGACAGTAGACGACATGTCCGTAATCGTTGTCAGGTCCTTCAGTCCGGACCAGATGTCAGCATCAGCAGTCGCTCCAGACTGCCCTGCATCACCGCCAGCGGGTGGGCTCGGAATTCTGAGCCTTTTCCTCGCACCCCCAGTTGCGGGAGAATGTGAAGGAGGAGATGTTGACAGGTCGCGTTCCGCTTGACTTGACAATTTTGTCACCAGCAGGTCTTTCAACCCCAGCAGACCTGTGTCTGCCGGAAAGAGAGATCCAAGGTAGGCTTTAAATCTAGGATCGAGCACGGTGGCCAAAATGTAGTGCTCTGATTTCAACAGATTGACCACCCGTGAATCCTTGTTAAGCGAATTAAGGGCTGCATCCACAAGTCCCACATGCCTAGCGGAATCGCTCCGTGTTAGCTCCTTCTTCAATGCCTCCAGCTTCTTCTGCAAAAGCCTGATGAGGGGAATGACCTGACTCAGGCTGGCAGTGTCTGAACTGACTTCACGTGTGGCAAGTTCAAAGGGCATCAGAACCTTGCACAACGTTGAAATCATTCTCCACTGCACTTGAGACAGGTGCATTCCACCTACTATATCGTGCTCAATTGTATAGGCTTGAATGGCCTTTTGCTGCTCCTCCAACCTCTGAAGCATATAGAGGGTTGAATTCCACCTCGTTACCACTTCTTGCTTCAGATGATGGCAGGGCAGGTTCAGTAGTTTTTGGTGGTGCTCCAGTTTTCTGTACGTGGTGCCTGTACGCCGAAAGTGTCCCGCAATTCTTCTGGCCACCGACAGCATCTCTTGCACGCCCCTGTCGTTTTTTAAAAAATTCTGCACCACCAAATTCAAGGTATGTGCAAAACATGGGACGTGCTGGAATTGGCCCAGATTTAATGCACACACAATATTGCTGGCGTTGTCCGATGCCACAAATCCACAGGAGAGTCCAATTGGGGTAAGCCATTCCGCGATGATCTTCCTCAGTTGCCGTAAGAGGTTTTCAGCTGTGTACGTATTCTGGAAAGCGGTGATACAAAGCGTAGCCTGCCTAGGAAAGAGTTGGCGTTTGCGAGATGCTGCTACTGGTGCCGCCGCTGCTGTTCTTGCGGCGGGAGTCCATACATCTACCCAGTGGGCTGTCACAGTCATATAGTCCTGACCCTGCCCTGCTCCACTTGTCCACATGTCCGTGGTTAAGTGGACATTGGGTACAGCTGCATTTTTTAGGACACTGGTGACTCTTTTTCTGAGGTCTGTGTACATTTTCGGTATCACCTGCCTAGAGAAATGGAACCTAGATGGTATTTGGTACCGGGGACACAGTACCTCCAACAAGTCTCTAGTTGGCTCTGCAGTAATGATGGATACCGGAACCACGTTTCTCACCACCCAGGATGCCAAGGCCTCAGTTATCCGCTTTGCAGTAGGATGACTGCTGTGATATTTCATCTTCCTCGCAAAGGACTGTTGAACAGTCAATTGCTTACTGGAAGTAGTACAAGTGGGCTTACGACTTCCCCTCTGGGATGACCATCGACTCCCAGCGGCAACAACAGCAGCGCCAGCAGCAGTAGGCGTTACACGCAAGGATGCATCGGAGGAATCCCAGGCAGGAGAGGACTCGTCAGACTTGCCAGTGACATGGCCTGCAGGACTATTGGCATTCCTGGGGAAGGAGGAAATTGACACTGAGGGAGTTGGTGGGGTGGTTTGCGTGAGCTTGGTTACAAGAGGAAGGGATTTACTGGTCAGTGGACTGCTTCCGCTGTCACCCAAAGTTTTTGAACTTGTCACTGACTTATTATGAATGCGCTGCAGGTGACGTATAAGGGAGGATGTTCCGAGGTGGTTAACGTCCTTACCCCTACTTATTACAGCTTGACAAAGGGAACACACGGCTTGACACCTGTTGTCCGCATTTCTGGTGAAATACCTCCACACCGAAGAGCTGATTTTTTTGGTATTTTCACCTGGCATGTCAACGGCCATATTCCTCCCACGGACAACAGGTGTCTCCCCGGGTGCCTGACTTAAACAAACCACCTCACCATCAGAATCCTCCTGGTCAATTTCCTCCCCAGCGCCAGCAACACCCATATCCTCCTCATCCTGGTGTACTTCAACACTGACATCTTCAATCTGACTATCAGGAACTGGACTGCGGGTGCTCCTTCCAGCACTTGCAGGGGGCGTGCAAATGGTGGAAGGCGCATGCTCTTCACCTCCAGTGTTGGGAAGGTCAGGCATCGCAACCGACACAATTGGACTCTCCTTGTGGATTTGGGATTTCGAAGAACGCACAGTTCTTTGCGGTGCTTTTGCCAGCTTGAGTCTTTTCAGTTTTCTAGCGAGAGGCTGAGTGCTTCCATCCTCATGTGAAGCTGAACCACTAGCCATGAACATAGGCCAGGGCCTCAGCCGTTCCTTGCCACTCCGTGTGGTAAATGGCATATTGGCAAGTTTACGCTTCTCCTCCGACAATTTTATTTTAGGTTTTGGAGTCCTTTTTTTTCTGATATTTGGTGTTTTGGATTTGACATGCTCTGTACTATGACATTGGGCATCGGCCTTGGCAGACGACGTTGCTGGCATTTCATCGTCTCGGCCATGACTAGTGGCAGCAGCTTCAGCACGAGGTGGAAGTGGATCTTGATCTTTCCCTAATTTTGGAACCTCAACTTTTTTGTTCTCCATATTTTATAGGCAGAACTAAAAGGCACCTCAGGTAAACAATGGAGATGGATGGATTGGATACTAGTATTGGATACCTGCCGACTGCCGACACAGAGGTAGCCACAGCCGTGAACTACCGCACTGTACACTGGTTGATAAAGAGATAGTAGTATACTCGTAACAACTAGTATGACACTATGACGACGGTATAAAGAATGAAAAAAAAACCACGGTTAGGTGGTATATATTATAATAATAATACAATTATGGATGGACGGACTGCCTGCCGACTGCCGACACAGAGGTAGCCACAGCCGTGAACTACCGCACTGTACACTGGTTGATAAAGAGATAGTAGTATACTCGTAACAACTAGTATGACACTATGACGACGGTATAAAGAATGAAAAAAAAACCACGGTTAGGTGGTATATATTATAATAATAATACAATTATGGATGGACGGACTGCCTGCCGACTGCCGACACAGAGGTAGCCACAGCCGTGAACTACCGCACTGTACACTGGTTGATAAAGAGATAGTAGTATACTCGTAACAACTAGTATGACACTATGACGACGGTATAAAGAATGAAAAAAAAACCACGGTTAGGTGGTATATATTATAATAATAATACAATTATGGATGGACGGACTGCCTGCCGACTGCCGACACAGAGGTAGCCACAGCCGTGAACTACCGCACTGTACACTGGTTGATAAAGAGATAGTAGTATACTCGTAACAACTAGTATGACACTATGACGACGGTATAAAGAATGAAAAAAAAACCACGGTTAGGTGGTATATATTATAATAATAATACAATTATGGATGGACGGACTGCCTGCCGACTGCCGACACAGAGGTAGCCACAGCCGTGAACTACCGCACTGTACACTGGTTGATAAAGAGATAGTAGTATACTCGTAACAACTAGTATGACACTATGACGACGGTATAAAGAATGAAAAAAAAACCACGGTTAGGTGGTATATATTATAATAATAATACAATTATGGATGGACGGACTGCCTGCCGACTGCCGACACAGAGGTAGCCACAGCCGTGAACTACCGCACTGTACACTGGTTGATAAAGAGATAGTAGTATACTCGTAACAACTAGTATGACACTATGACGACGGTATAAAGAATGAAAAAAAAAACCACGGTTAGGTGGTATATATTATAATAATAATACAATTATGGATGGACGGACTGCCTGCCGACTGCCGACACAGAGGTAGCCACAGCCGTGAACTACCGCACTGTACACTGGTTGATAAAGAGATAGTAGTATACTCGTAACAACTAGTATGACACTATGACGACGGTATAAAGAATGAAAAAAAAACCACGGTTAGGTGGTATATATTATAATAATAATACAATTATGGATGGACGGACTGCCTGCCGACTGCCGACACAGAGGTAGCCACAGCCGTGAACTACCGCACTGTACACTGGTTGATAAAGAGATAGTAGTATACTCGTAACAACTAGTATGACACTATGACGACGGTATAAAGAATGAAAAAAAAACCACGGTTAGGTGGTATATATTATAATAATAATACAATTATGGATGGACGGACTGCCTGCCGACTGCCGACACAGAGGTAGCCACAGCCGTGAACTACCGCACTGTACACTGGTTGATAAAGAGATAGTAGTATACTCGTAACAACTAGTATGACACTATGACGACGGTATAAAGAATGAAAAAAAAACCACGGTTAGGTGGTATATATTATAATAATAATACAATTATGGATGGACGGACTGCCTGCCGACTGCCGACACAGAGGTAGCCACAGCCGTGAACTACCGCACTGTACACTGGTTGATAAAGAGATAGTAGTATACTCGTAACAACTAGTATGACACTATGACGACGGTATAAAGAAAGAAAAAAAAATACCACGGTTAGGTGGTATATATTGTAATACAATTATGGATGGACGGACTGCCTGCCGAGTTCCGACTGCCGACACAGAGGTAGCCACAGCCGTGAACTACCGCACTGTACTGTGTCTGCTGCTAATATAGACTGGTTGATAAAGAGATAGTATACAATACATACAACAATATACTACTATACTGGTGGTCAGGCACTGGTCACCACTAGTCACACTGGCAGTGGCACTCCTGCAGCAAAAGTGTGCACTGTTTAATTTTAAATTAATATAATATTATGTACTCCTGGGGGCTCCTGCTATAACAACCTGCAGTGCTCCCCAGTCTCCCCCACAATTATTATAAGCTTTGCCTTTTATACATTGATGTGCAGCACACTGGGCTGAGCTGAGTGCACACAGACTGAGTCACACTGTGTGACTGGCTGCTGCTGTGTATCGTTTTTTTTCAGGCAGAGAACGGATATAGCAGAGAACGGATATATTAAAATAAATAAAAGTTAACTAACAACAACTGCACTGGTCACTGTGGTAAACTCTGTCTGACTCTGCACAATCTCTCTCTCTCTTCTAATCTAATTTCTAATGGAGAGGACGCCAGCCACGTCCTCTCCCTATCAATCTCAATGCACGTGTGAAAATGGCGGCGACGCGCGGCTCCTTATATAGAATCCGAGTCTCGCGAGAATCCGACAGCGTCATGATGACGTTCGGGCGCGCTCGGGTTAACCGAGCAAGGCGGGAGGATCCGAGTCTGCTCGGACCCGTGAAAAAAACATGAAGTTCGTGCGGGTTCGGTTTCAGAGAAACCGAACCCGCTCATCTCTAGTTAATACGCACTGATAAAAGTTTCTCTATGTGAGTGGAACCAATAACAATACTCCTTGGTCATTTATCAGTACATATTACACTATTGTGTGTATTTCTTTTTATTGTTCTAGAATCCTGTACCATCTATGTAAGTGGATTATACTCTGGTCTTTTGCAAATCTTTGACCACCCCTCTGAATGTGTTTTTGGTTACGGTAGCGCCACGAGTTCTCATTTTTGTTTTCATATGGTGTATTGTTAAAGTCTTGGTGAAGGCTTTTTTGTGGGAACACGGGCTGTCATTATAACCTGTAAGCGCGGTTCTGGGATACAATTTATATTCTACACTCTCCAATGCCAGAGTGAAAATGGCGGGGACGCGCGGCTCCTTATATGGAATCCAAATCCCACGAGAATCAGCGGAAGTATGACGTTTTGCCTCGTTCTGTTTTCCGAGTCAGGCGGGAAAATCCGAGCCTTACTTGGATCCAGGCTCGTGACGTAAAGTCCATGGGGGTTCTGTTCTCTGAGAACTGAACTCGCTCATCTCTAACATATGTGAATATTAAAATTCAGCATAGATAGCGATTTCCACACTCCTGTACGTGCGCGCTCGCCACTGTGCGCATTTGCAAGGACTTAAACTGCAATTGCGTGCCATCTAAATTTAAGAGCTGGGGATGGCAGCAACGGGGCAGAGTTGCAGTGTTTTGGAAGCGCCAAGACGGCATTGGGGGTGCGCAGTCCGGACAACGGAGGCATGCCGTGGTGGCTGTGTGACATCACACGCAGCTGCTGCAATCCAAAACATGGTGTCCATGTGACTGTCATCGCGACTAGGCTGTAAAGACGGAGGGCTATGTGTGAGTGCTTTGTTGTTTATTGAAGCGCTCACATTTCAGCATAGGGGGGGATCCGGCATGCGGGGTGGCCTTGCCCTGTGCTGGGCGGCCCCCTACATGCTAGTGAAAGAAGTTGTAGTTTTGAGATTTTACGCAAAACTACAACTCATGCTGCATTAGGCCCTTAATAGCAGTGCATGCAGCGCCAGTGACCAAACATAGCAAAAAATTATTGTTGACTATTTAAAGTGAAATAAAAAATAAAAAATCGCACAATCCAAAGCAACCTGGTTTTATTTCTGGGAGGTCAAATCAAGAGACATCTAGTAGGATATTGCTGAGATGGTAAACAAAGCAATTTAGGTCCTAATTCTGGATGGAAGTACTGTATCAGCAGAAATAGACGATTCTCATGGATTTCAGCATGTTTGTGCACAGAGAAAAGATGTTGGTGACTGTGGATACACCAGATTAGACGTACAATAATTGATGGAGATAGCTACTGCAAACAGACTGATCTGTTTGTCTGTGTAATGGGCATTCCTGTAAATTCTGGCCAATAACTGGACTGTGACCATGCAATCGCATAGTACTCTTCTGTCTCATGGGAGCAGTGTCGGACTGGCGCATGAAGGGCCTACCTGGGGAATGCAGTGGTAGGGGCCCATGCATAGAGGTGTGGCCAGCCACCGCATTGATTTACCTAACCATTAGAGACTGCATGGGCTGGTGCCCTTGGCATATATATATATATATATATATATACAGTCAATATTGCCAGTGCATGCATAATAATGTACCACATTAATAACAGCAATGCATGATAGAAAATACACCATAGTCCTGTGCATTATAATGGAACATATGCATAATGTATAATTCAAGGGCACAGTCTGGAACCTCTTCCCTAGAGGAGGAAGTGGTTCCCCACAGGCAGTAGGGCCCACCGGTGGTTTCCCCTGTACCCCTGTGGGCCAGTCTGACCCTGCATGGGAGTGTCATGTGAGTGTCATAGGTGAGTAAGCTGACTTCTTTTCTTGATCTCAGTATACAGATGGAGATGGGACATCTGTTTCAGCAGCTTATTTTGCCCCCAGCATTGGGCTGGTATAAATTCCAATATTTATTAATGATGGTTACAGATATAAGGATATAAGAGCAGCTTGTGGGATAGGCTTTTACAGGCAGCCATCAAAGACAGAATCTTGCATTTGCATATGAAATTTCAGTAAGCAGACTGCCATGGGCATATGAAAAAGCAGCCACATATGATTACGACTCAGAATCAGACAATCAGGGACTACAGATCAGGGTAGATCAGTTATTTAGACTTTAGCAAGGCATTTATTACGGTATATGAGGGGTCTGCAATAAGTTTATGGATGTGCACTGCATAGGTAGACACAATCTGACTGTATGGTTGTGAATTGTAATCTCTGACTAAAGTTTTTGTGAAATGTCAAGGCACAGAACCGTATATAAGCCACACTGCACAGTGAAGAAGTCCGCATATTCACTTCCTTCACAAACTCGTTATGGAGCTCAACAGAGGCCACTGGAGAGCCATGATCTTCTACAACTACAAGAGTAGTCTGTGACAGCAGGAGAGTTCTGACCGACTGCAGGCTGCTGTTGGGGAGGAAGCACTGTCCTGATTTTGAGTGGTATGCTGAATTTTGGCGTAGGAGACGGTCCTGGGAAGATGAGGAGTGCTACAACCGACCTGTGTCCGGTATCACCAAGGACAACGTTAATGTTATAGTTGAGCTGGACACAAGGGTGACCATTACCCATACAGAGAAGGAAATAAGCATTTCATTGGGATCCATCTGCTTCATTACTCCATGAAAAGCTTGGTATGAGCAAGGATTCTGCCCACTGGGTGCCCCATCATCTGTTTTAAGAGCATAAGGAAGCTCGGATGACTTTGTGCTGCAACATGCTGGCCAGGATTGATGATGGTTGGTCAAATTCTGTCTGGGAGATCAACAGTGGTGCTAAATCCTGGATCTACAGTTTTGAACCCGAGACCAAACAACAGTTGGCCCAGTGGATCCCAGTTAGAGGTGTACAGCCAGAGAAGTTCAGGCATGAGCGAAGTGTGGCCAATCAGATGGTGGCTGTTTTTGTGCACAAGACTGGTCATGTAGCTACCATATCATTTGTGCATCCTGGTACGCCTACTAGTGCCTGCCGCAACTGCTGGGAGCCATTTCCAGGCACCATCCTGGAATTCACACTAGTGCCCTTCTCAATCACGTCAATGCATCTGCCTACAAGCACCTGAAAGTAGTACATTTTCTGGCCATGAACGCATCCAGGAGCTGCAGTGGAAACCTTCATCCAAGATGTAGAAGACATACATGCTTGGGATTGGTCCAGCTGCTACACCAAGTGGTGTGTGGCATGTTACTTTGAATAGACTCATCTGGCAAATACACTTAGCAAATGTAATGTTCACTTTGTTTGTAAAAAGAACAACTGTTTAGTATTGATATCATTTTAATATACGATATTGACCTAAACAGTGCTAAAAATTCATTTATATAGAATTTAAAGACTGCAGTGGTCCAAGAACAATCAAACATTCTACCTGAATGTAGCAATAAAGTCAATATCCAGACATAGGTCAGGGCAGGCAGTCTTGGACCTGGCAAAGGTCAAGACAGATGGCATGTAGTTGTAGTCATGGTGGAGGATGATATCAATGCTGGTCATGTTCAAGAAGAGGTCAAGGCTGACAGCAAACAACAAAGTCAGGACTCTAGACAAGCAAAGTGTCACACACCAGAGGCGGCGTTCGCCGCGCTTACCCCTGCATGTCTGCTGGTCGGTGTTGCGGCCTCCGCCTTCGGTGGGCCACGGGCTCCGGCGTCTGGTTGGCGTGGCTACCGGCGGTTCTCTGGGGCATGGGTGCCGCCATGACACCCGGCATCACGTGGACGGGGGGCAGGTGACGTCATCAGACTGCTCTGCCAATCCAGCGCTGGCGGGAGATTCAAAGTCAGACGCCAGACAGAGCTTCAATGCCTGAGTATCGTCTTTCCCTGACGTAGATGCCAGTGCTCCTGTTCCCGGCAAGGTTTCCTGCAGTCGTACCCCAGTGCCCTCGGCATTTCCAGCTGCCAGTTCACTGCTCCAGCTTCGGTGTATTCAGCGGCCGGTAACCTTCCTGTGTTCCAGTCATCCGTGCTCCTAGGAATCAGCGTCTCAAGTCTCCGTTAACAAGTTCTACAGATCCACCACGTCAGAAACCCCTGCACTTCAATTCCTCACTTCATCAGCGTCTCAGTCTCCGTTCACAAGTTCTACAGATCCACAGCGTCAGAAACCCCTGCACTTCAATTCCTCACTTCATCAGCGTCTCAGTCTCCGTTCACAAGTTCTACAGATCCACAGCGTCTAAAACCCCTGCACTCCATTCCTTCACATCCTCAGTGTCTCAGTCTCCATTCACAAGTTCTATAAATTCAAAGCGTCTGAAACCCCTGCACTTCAGTTTCTCACATCATCAGCGTCTCTGTCACCATTCACAATTTCTTCAACCATCTACATTAATAATCATCATTCATAAGGTCCACAGGTTATCAGTGACTTTCAACATCACCCACAGTTTCTTCAATTACCAGCATTCCCATTACTGCTCACTTAACCCTCCAGTGGGTCTGGACTTTCCCTTCATTTATTCCGTTGGCATTTGACTTTAAGTTGTTTTCTTTTGCAATAAAGCTCTTTCTTATTTCATCAAACTCCACTGTCAGCATCCTGTATGAGGAGATCCTATATCAGGCCCTCCCTTCTCCAACTCAGTTGTGGTTCCTCTTCCCAACCATCGGAAGAATCCCCGAGTTCACAACACCCTCAGTCTAGGCCAGTGACACAAAGGTCATGAAGGAGGAGGACCAACACAGGAAATATAAGCAAAATATAGCTGGTTCCCATTTCTATATTACATTATTTTTCATCATGTACACTATATTAGATTTTTAAGACTCAAAACATTCCAATCTCGGATGTATTGGACAAAATCTGTCATCAGTATGGTGGATGTGCCTATTGGATATTTAAATTACCTAAAAAGTACTTAAAGGACTAACACTTTATATGTTAATGCACTCGTTGGAAGTCATGGCAGCTCTGGACATGCTGAAAACGTTTATAAAACACCTTTGAAGTGTATTGCAAAATTCCTTTGCTTTGCAATGGTGCCCCTTGATTGTCTTACTAGTGCACTCCAAGGGGCATGCCTAATCTCAAATGTTACGTTCACAAACTAGAAATGTACCTAGGGGCTTGAAGACAAGGTAAAATTGCTAGGGGTGCACTTAACATCTTAACTTCTACCTCTTTAGTAAAGCCCTTTTAATCAAATAAACGTATTAAACTTTTCGACTAAAATAATGGGCAGCTCAACTTCCATGCCTTAAATGTAAGATTAAGTGACAACCAAAATGTTTTTATGACCTGTCCCAAATGTATTTATGTAAAGTGTTTTATCACATTGTGTATCTAGAAATCTGCTCCTCTAAAGATGTGGGGGGGGATGTAATGGAGTCCAAGTTCACTCTGAGGCCTTTAAATAGAGACCTAGCATTTGTTAACAGCACACTCTGTATAGGTAACCCACAGGTAAGAGCTTTACAATTATAAAGCAAGTCAGTTGTGAGGTGAACGTTTGTGACTTGGGGCTCCTTGATTGCTCTAGCTGGGCCACTTTGGGGCATCACCATCTAACATTTATTTTTAACACTTATATCACTCTATTTGTTTTTTATTTATGTAACATTTTCACACATCTATCTTTCACTTTTAACACTGATCACCTACCTTCACTTTTTAACACTGATACTTAACTACTGTTCTCTAACACTGAGCAGCTAACTTCACATACTTAACACTCTGATTTTCACTGCTATCCTTTATTTGTGCGGTGCCCTGGGGTAGTTTGGGGTGCCCTGTTTCCCAAAGGTGAGCCTGTATAATGTTAGGGACCGGCCCGATGAGGTTACCATGATGATTAGTGTGCATGCTTATAGTATTGGGCAATTTTATGCTATAACCCTCAGATATGATGTATAATAAATGTATTATAATTCTAATGGTTGTATGGTGCATCTGCTCTCTTGTTTCTATGTTACAAGCGTGAGTGTGCCTACAGCTAGCCTGTGTAGAATAGTGGTTAATATGAATGCTTTACAGATCCATCACCTAATGTTCAAATCATGATAAGGAGCAATGCTACATTGTTATCATTATTATTGTATCATTAAATATTATTTAAATTTAAGTTGTGCAACATTTGAATAGACACAATTTAGTATTTTTTTTTTATGTACACTACTACTGTGTACTAAAGTCTCCACAACCCTCCACACTTCATTTCTATGCTACTGCAGTGTGCTCCCTGGTGTGTATACGGCTGGTAGCCGTCGGCTGGTAGTGCTTCCATAGAAGTGCTGACATAAAAGTGTTATTATAATATTAGCGTTATACCTGCGTTAAGTTATATCCTCAGCTGTTATCGATTGTGAACTGACTTCTCATCACTCCTTCTCCTTCTCATTAACAGGTACATTGAACTATCATTACTACCATCGAATGCAAATGAAATAGGATTGTGTGGCATAGCAGTGTTGTATTATATAGGTACATTGAACTATCATTACTACCATCGAATGCAAATGAAATAGGATTGTGTGGCATAGCAGTGTTGTATTATATAGGTACATTGAACTATCATTACTACCATCGAATGCAAATGAAATAGGATTGTGTGGATAGCAGTGTTGTATTATATAGGTACATTGAACTATCATTACTACCATCGAATGAAAATGAAATAGGATTGTGTGGATAGCAGTGTTGTATTATATAGGTACATTGAACTATCATTACTACCATCGAATGCAAATGAAATAGGATTGTGTGGCATAGCAGTGTTGTATTATATAGGTACATTGAACTATCATTACTACCATCGAATGCAAATGAAATAGGATTGTGTGGCATAGCAGTGTTATATTATATAGGTACATTGAACTATCATTACTACCATCGAATACAAATGAAATAGGATTGTGTGGCATAGCAGTGTTGTATTATATAGGTACATAGAAAAAGGTTTTGTTTTTTTGTTATTTGTAAAGATTTAGCTGGCTGCCCTCTTGGAATGTAATGCCTGTTTGTCTTAGCTAATTTATGGCCTTAGCTTTAAAGGGGGATTGTATTGGGTGGAGTTAGCAATCATTGCATTCACATGGCAATTTTTCCTATTTAAAGTTTAGTATTCGGCTGGTAGTGCTTCCATAGAAGTGCTGACATAAAAGTGTTATTATAATATTAGCATTATACCTGCGTTAAACCGAAGGAAAACAGAGGGGAAACAACAACACACCAAAACTATGACATATGGACTGCCTTAATGCCTCAAAAGTATGTAATTCATATTATGCATATTATCTGTCTTTAAAACCAAGAAAAGACAGCCCCAATCTGCTCACTACAGTTCTCTCTTATGCAAACTCATGTATGTTTTTGATGTAATGATTTGCTTGTAATTGGCAATGCATGTGTGGGGAAGTTGTTCAGTGAAACAGTTTATTACTGCATGCTGTCTGGTGTTTACCTCCTTTGACCAATTGGCCATTGTGGACAGGTGTACTATATCTTTAAATTTAGTGAGGTTTAGTAGTGGTGTAAAGGACAGAGTGTGATTCATGAATAGTGAAAAACAAACAAAAAAAACAAACAAACACTGAACAACATCACCAAACAGGTAATTTCAACTTTAAATTTGACATTTATTTTGTACTGTCTGGACATGGCTACTAATAACAGATGCACAGACAAAATTCTTAAAGCTATGTGTGCAAATGCTAGGAGCTTAGGAGACAAAATTCCAGAGCTAATTGCGATAATGACAAAGGATAACCTGGATATTGTCGCAATTACTGAGTCATGGTGCAATGAGAATCATGACTGGGACATAGCTACACCAGGATATAATTTATTTAGGAAGGATAGAATGGGAAGAATAGGAGGAGGGGTAGCAATGTATGTGAAATAAAGCATAAATGCTACTTTAATACAAAATGTTGAGGACAAAACTGAGGCCCTTTGGGTCACCACAGAAACCGGGGAGAAGGACATTATTTGCATTGGGTTGATCTATAGACCACCAGGCTAGGGGCAGGATTTGGACAGGAACCTATTGTTGGACATCTCTAAAATGGCTTTAAAGGGAGAAGTCATAATCATGGGAGACTTTAATTTACCTGATGTAAATTGGGAGGGGTCCTTTGCAAGTTCAGCTACAAGTGGCAAATTTCTAAATTCCTTACAGGGAGCATCTCTCAAGCATTTGGTGAGGGAGCCCACTCGCAAAGACTTAATATTAGATTTAATTCTTACAAATGGTGACAGGATATCAGACATATATGTGGGTGAGCACCTGGGATCCAGTGATCATCAAGCAGTATGGTTTAGTATAAAGACAGGATCCAACTCCTGTCACACAAAAACAAAGGTGTTGGATTTTAGAAATGCTGACTTTGCAAAAATGGGGAGATGTTTAAGTGAATCATTGGCGGACTGGAGGAACTTGGAAGGGGTGCAGGAGAGGTGGGAAAAACTGAAAAGTGCATTACTAAGGGCAACAGACCTTTGTATCAAAAGGGTTAGGAAAAGCACCAGGAAAAGGAAGCCAGTGTGGTTCACAAAAGAAGTATCAACTAGTGTGAAAGCAAAAAAGATGGCTTTTAGGAAATACAAACAGACTCAAACTAATAATGACAAAGAGGTGTATCTTGACAGACAAAAGGATTCTAAGAAAGTGATCAGACATGCAAAGGCAGAAGCCGAGGAGAAAATGGCCCACTCAGTAGATAAAGGGGGCAAAACTTTTTTTAAGTATATAAATGAAAGGAGAAAATCAAATGGAGGAATAGTAAGACTTAAGACAGAGAATGAGAATTTGGTGGAGGGAGAAAAGGCAATAGCAGATCACCTAAATCATTATTTTTGCTCAGTATTTACTACAGAAGGAGAAGGGAAGGGGCCAGAGTTAAGTTGCAAGGACATTCATAAAAATAAGGTAGATGAAAGTACATTTACAGAGGAGAAGGTCCTAACTGAATTTTCAAAACAAAAGTGGATAAATCTGTGGGGCTAGATGGAATACACCCAAGGATACTAAAAGAGCTTAAAGATGTGCTGGTGGCACCATTAACCGAATTATTTAACCAGTCACTAAATACAGGTGCCATTCCAGAGGACTGGAAAAGAGCAAATGTAGTTCCACTGTACAAAAGTGGAAGCAAGGAAGAAGCAAGTAACTACAGACCAGTAAGCCTTACATCAGTAGTAGGGAAAGTAATGGAAAAACTACTAAAAGAAAGAGTTGTGGAATATCTTAAATCAAACAACTTACAGGATCCAAAACAGCATGGATTTACTGGTGGGAGATCATGCCAAACAAATCTTATTGAATTTTTTGACTCTGTGATGAAAATAATAGATCAAGGGGGAGCTGTAGATGTAGCATATCTAGACTTTAGTAAGGCATTTGACACTGTCCCACATCGCAGACTGATAAATAAACTTGAAAGTGTGGGGGTGGATTATAAAACAGTTAAATGGATAAGAAACTGGTTGCAGGATAGGAAACAGACAGTTGTAGTAAATGGAGTGCAATCTATGGAGGGAAATGTAACCAGTGGAGTACCCCAGGGATCTGTACTCAGACCAGTTCTCTTTAATATCTTTGTTGGTGACATTGCAAATGGTATTGAAGGGAAAGTATGCCTTTTTGCAGATGATACAAAGATATGCAACAGGGTAGACACACCAGGAGGGGTAAAACAAATGATTGATGACCTAACTAGACTTGAAAAATGGTCAAGAACATGGCAACTACAGTTTAATGCTAAAAAATGCAAAATCATGCACTTGGGTCTCAAAAACCCAAAGGCTAAATATAGTATCAAGGGTACTATAATGGAAACTACTGAGGAGGAAAGGGATTTAGGAGTCACTATTTCAAGTGACTTAAAGGCAGGAAAGCAATGCAACAAAGCAATGAGAAAGGCAAGTCAGATGCTTGGTTGCATAGGAAGAGGAATCAGTAGCAGGAAAAGAGAAGTAATAATGCCACTGTATAGGTCATTGGTGCGGCCTCATCTGGAATACTGTGTCCAGTTCTGGAGACCATATCTCCAGAAGGATATAAATACATTAGAGAGTGTACAAAGTAGGGCAACTAAAATGGTGCATGGCCTACATCACAAAACTTACCCGGAAAGGCTAAAACATCTTAACATGTATAGTATGGACGAGAGAAGGGAAAGGGGAGACATGATAGAAACTTTTAAATATACCAAAGGTTTTAACAAAGTTCAGGAGGGAAACATTCTTCAAAGGAAGAGAAGTATTAGAACTCGAGGACATACACTGAAACTGGAGGGAGGCAGGTTAAGGGGAAATTTAAGGAAAAATTACTTCACAGAAAGGGTAGTGGATAAGTGGAATAGCCTCCCATCAGAGGTGGTAGAGGCTAAGACTGTAGAGCAATTTAAACATGCTTGGGATAGGCATATGAATATCCTTACAAAGAATTAAGGTTCAAAAAGGGTTGAGATTACCTAAAGGATAAAAACAAGGGGCAGACTAGATGGGCCAAGTGGTTCTTATCTGCTGTCAAATTCTATGTTTCTATGTTTCTAAGATGCACATAAAGCTTTAATTATAACGAGATCCATTCAGGTTCACTATTGTTAAAATACTCTGCTCAACTCAATCCTTTGCTCCGCACATTTCCCCACCTTGCATCTAATCTATGTTATACCATCGAGCTGCATTGGACTCTAAACTTCTATTGACCTTGTTACATAAATTACTGTAGCAATGACGCAAACTGGCACACATAACTTTGGTAGTTTAAAGACACATGTGCAACTCTTCATAAAGTGAGATCAATTTATGTTCAGTAATGTTTGGGTACTCTTCTGAACTGACTGTATAGCTACTGTAGTGATGTGCACCGGAAATTTTTCGGGTTTTGTGTTTTGGTTTTGGGTTCGGTTCCGCGGCCGTGTTTTGGGTTCGAACGCGTTTTGGCAAAACCTCACCGAATTTTTTTTGTCGGATTCGGGTGTTTTTTTCAAAAAACCCTAAAAAACAGCCTAAATCATAGAATGTGGGGGTCATTTTGATCCCATAGTATTATTAACCTCAATAACCATAATTTCCACTCATGTTCAGTCTATTCTGAACACCTCACACCTCACAATATTATTTTTAGTCCTAAAATTTGCACCGAGGTAGCTGTGTGACTAAGCTAAGCGACCCAAGTGGCCGACACAAACACCTGGCCCATCTAGGAGTGGCACTGCAGTGTCAGACAGGATGGCACTTGAAAAAAATATTTCCCAAACAGCACATGACGCAAAGAAAAAAAGAGGCGCACCAAGGTCGCTGTGTGACTAAGATAAGCGACACAAGTGGCCGACACAAATACCTGGCCCATCTAGGAGTGGCACTGCAGTGTCACGCAGGATGGCCCTTCAAAATAATACTCCCCAAACAGCACATGACGCAAAGAAAAATAAAAGAAAAAAGAGGTGCAAGATGGAATTGTCCTTGGGCCCTCCCACCCACCCTTATGTTGTATAAACAGGACATGCACACTTTAACGAACCCATCATTTCAGCGACAGGGTCTGCCACACGACTGTGACTGAAATGACTGGTTGGTTTGGGCCCCCACCAAAAAAGAAGCAATCAATCTCTCCTTGCACAAACTGGCTCTACAGAGGCAAGATGTCTACCTCCTCCTCATCGTCCGATTCCTCACCCCTTTCACTGTGTACATCCCCCTCCTCACAGATTATTAATTCGTCCCCACTGGAATCCACCATCTCAGGTCCCTGTGTACTTTCTGGAGGCAATTGCTGCTGGTGAATGTCTCCATGGAGGAATTGATTATAATTCATTTTAATGAACATCATCTTCTCCACATTTTCTGGAAGTAACCTCGTACGCCGATTGCTGACAAGGTGAGCGGCGGCACTAAACACTCTTTCGGAGTACACACTGGAGGGAGGGCAACTTAGGTAGAATAAAGCCAGTTTGTGCAAGGGCCTCCAAATTGCCTCTTTTTCCTGCCAGTATACGTACGGACTGTCTGACATGCCTACTTGGATGCGGTCACTCATATAATCCTCCACCATTCTTTCAATGGTGAGAGAATCATATGCAGTGACAGTAGACGACATGTCAGTAATCGTTGGCAGGGCCTTCAGTCCGGACCAGATGTCAGCATCAGCAGTCGCTCCAGAATGCCCTGCATCACCGCCAGCGGGTGGGCTCGGAATTCGTAGCCTTTTCCTCGCACCCCCAGTTGCGGGAGAATGTGAAGGAGGAGATGTTGATGGGTCGCGTTCCGCTTGACTTGACAATTTTCTCACCAGCAGGTATTTGAACCTCTGCAGACTTGTGTCTGCCGGAAAGAGAGATCCAACGTAGGTTTTAAATCTAGGATCGGGCACGGTGGCCAAAATGTAGTGCTCTGATTTCAACAGATTGACCACCCGTGAATCCTGGTTAAGCGAATTAAGGGCTCCATCCACAAGTCCCACATGCCTAGCGGAATCGCTCTGTTTTAGCTCCTCCTTCAATGCCTCCAGCTTCTTCTGCAAAAGCCTGATGAGGGGAATGACCTGACTCAGGCTGGCAGTGTCTGAACTGACTTCACGTGTGGCAAGTTCAAAAGGTTGCAGAACCTTGCACAACGTTGAAATCATTCTCCACTGCGCTTGAGACAGGTGCATTCCACCTCCTTTGCCTATATCGTGGGCAGATGTATAGGCTTGAATGGCCTTTTGCTGCTCCTCCATCCTCTGAAGCATATAGAGGGTTGAATTCCACCTCATTACCACCTCTTGCTTCAGATGATGGCAGGGCAGGTTCAGGTGTTTTTGGTGGTGCTCCAGTCTTCTGTACGTGGTGCCTGTACACCGAAAGTGGCCCGCAATTCTTCTGGCCACCGACAGCATCTCTTGCACGCCCCTGTCATTTTTTAAATAATTCTGCACCACCAAATTCAAGGTATGTGCAAAACATGGGACGTGCTGGAATTTGCCCAGATGTAATGCACGCACAATATTGCTGGCGTTGTCCGATGCCACAAATCCCCAGGAGAGTCCAATTGGGGTAAGCCATTCTGCGATGATCTTCCTCAGTTGCCGTAAGAGGATTTCAGCTGTGTGCGTATTCTGGAAAGCGGTGATACAAAGCGTAGCCTGCCTAGGAACGAGTTGGCGTTTGCGAGATGCTGCTACTGGTGCCGCCGCTGCTGTTCTTGCAGCGGGAGGCAATACATCTACCCAGTAGGCTGTCACAGTCATATAGTCCTGAGTCTGCCCTGCTCCACTTGTCCACATGTCCGTGGTTAAGTGGACATTGGGTACAACTGTATTTTTTAGGACACTGGTGAGTCTTTTTCTGACGTCCGTGTACATTCTCGGTATCGCCTGCCTAGAGAAGTGGAACCTAGATGGTATTTGGTAACGGGGGCACACTACCTCAAGCAATTCTCTAGTTCCCCGTGAACTAACGGCAGATACTGGACGCACGTCTAACACCAACATAGTTGTCAAGGCCTGAGTTATCTGCTTTGCAACAGGATGATTGCTGTGATATTTCATCTTCCTCGCAAAGGACTGTTGGACAGTCAATTGCTTACTGGAAGTAGTACAAGTAGTCTTCCGACTTCCCCTCTGGGATGACGATCGACTACCAGCAGCAACAACAGCAGCGCCAGCAGCAGTAGGCGTTACACTCAAGGATGCATCGGAGGAATCCCAGGCAGGAGAGGACTCATCAGACTTGCCAGTGACATGGCCTGCAGGACTATTGGCTTTCCTGGGTAAGGAGGAAATTGACACTGAGGGAGTTGGTGGTGTGGTTTGCGGGAGCTTGGTTACAAGAGGAAGGGATTTACTGGTCAGTGGACTGCTTCCGCTGTCGCCCAAAGTTTTTGAACTTGTCACTGACTTATTATGAATGCGCTGCAGGTGACGTATAAGGGAGGATGTTCCGAGGTGGTTAACGTCCTTACCCCTACTTATTACAGCTTGACAAAGGCAACACACGGCTTGACACCAGTTGTCCGCATTTCTGTTGAAATAATTCCACACTGAAGAGCTGATTTTTTTTGTATTTTGACCAGGCATGTCAATGGCCATATTCCTTCCACGGACAACAGGTGTCTCCCCGGGTGCCTGACTTAAACAAACCACATCACCATCAGAATCCTCCTTGTCAATTTCCTCCCCAGCGCCAGCAACACCCATATCCTCATCCTGGTGTACTTCAACACTGACATCTTCAATTTGACTATCAGGAACTGGACTGCGGGTGCTCCTTCCAGCACTTGCAGGGGGCGTGCAAATGGTGGAAGGCGCAAGCTCTTCCCGTCCAGTGTTGGGAAGGTCAGGCATCGCAACCGACACAATTGGACTCTCCTTGGGGATTTGTGATTTCGAAGAACGCACAGTTCTTTGCTGTGCTTTTGCCAGCTTAAGTCTTTTCTTTTTTCTAGAGAGAGGATGAATGCTTCCATCCTCATGTGAAGCTGAACCACTAGCCATGAACATAGGCCAGGGCCTCAGCCGTTCCTTGCCACTCCATGTCATAAATGGCATATTGGCAAGTTTACGCTTCTCCTCAGACGCTTTTAATTTTGATTTTTGGGTCATTTTACTGAACTTTTGTGTTTTGGATTTTACATGCTCTGTACTATGACATTGGGCATCGGCCTTGGCAGACGACGTTGATGGCATTTCATCGTCTCGGCCATGACTAGTGGCAGCAGCTTCAGCACAAGGTGGAAGTGGATCTTGATCTTTCCCTATTTTTTTAACCTCCACATTTTTGTTCTCCATATTTTAATGCGCACAACTAAAAGCCACCACAGGTATACAATGTAGATGGATGGATAGTATAGTATTATATTACTTATGGAGAACGAGTGCACTGACGACACAGAGGTAGGTACAGCCGTGGCCTACCATACTGCTATATATATATATATATATATAATATACTGTATAATAATAATAACGGACCTGGTGGACACTGTCAGCAGACTGCTAAACTAGTATGAAGGAAAAAAAAGCCACCACAGGTATACAATGTAGATGGATGGATAGTATAGTATTATATTACTTATGGACGACGAGTGCACTGACGACACAGAGGTAGGTACAGCCGTGGCCTACCGTACTGCTATATATATATATATATATATATATATATAATATACTGTATAATAATAACGGACCTGGTGGACACTGTCAGCAGACTGCTAAACTATTATGAAGAAAAAAAAAGCCACCACAGGTATACAATGTAGATGGATGGATAGTATAGTATTATATTACTTATGGAGGACGAGTTCACTGACGACACAGAGGTAGGTACAGCCGTGGCCTACCGTACTGCTATATATATATATAATATTCTGTATAATAATAACAGACCTGGTGGACACTGTCAGCAGACTGCTAAACTAGTATGAAGAAAAAAAAAGCCACCACAGGTATACAATGTAGATGGATGGATAGTATAGTATTATATTACTTATGGAGGACGAGTGCACTGACGACACAGAGGTAGGTACAGCCGTGGCCTACCGTACTGCTATATATATATATATATATATATATATATATTATACTGTATAATAATAACGGACCTGGTGGACACTGTCAGCAGACTGCTAAACTAGTATGAAGAAAAAAAAAAGCCACCACAGGTATACAATGTAGATGGATGGATAGTATAGTATTATATTACTTATGGACGACGAGGGCACTGATGACACAGAGGTAGGTACAGCCGTGGCCTACCGTACTGCTATATATATATATAATATACTGTATAATAATAACGGACCTGGTGGACACTGTCAGCAGACTGCTAAACTAGTATGAAGGAAAAAAAAGCCACCACAGGAGTGTTTTTCAGGCAGACAAACGTATACTGGACTGGTGGTCACTGTCAGCAAAACTGTGCACTGTACTCCTGCTATAACTGCTCCCCAGTCCCCACAATTAGGCAGTGTGAGCAGTGCACTCAGCACAGATATATCATGCAGCAGTGCAGCACACTGAGCACAGATATGGTGGAGCGTTTTTTCCAGGAAGAGAAACAACGGATTAAACTCACTGGTGGTATTATAATCAAAACCCTGCACTGTACTCCCTAACAGCTGCTCCCCGTCCCCAATCCTCCCCACAATTATAACTAAGTCACTCTTTTCTACTATAACGGAGAGGACGCCAGCCACGTCCTCTCCCTATCAATCTCAATGCACATGTGAAAATGGCGGCGGCGACGCGCGGCTGCTTATATAGAATCCGAATCTCGCGATAGAATGACGTTCGGGCACGCTCGGTTTACCCGAGCCACACGGGAGAATCCGAGCACGGCTCGGACCCGTGTAAAAAGGCTGAAGTTCGGGTGGGTCGGTTTCCGAGAAACCGAACCCGCTCATCACTAATAGCTAGGTACCTCACCTCACTTTTCATTACTATGTTATGCCACCGAGCTGCATTGGACTCTAAACTGTTATTTGACCTTGTATGTGACCTTGAAGGGTTGATTTGTTCTTACTCTGCTAACTGTAAATTGGTAACATACTGCAGTATTTTCAACAAAAGTTTTTCAGTTTATTATCGTACTGTTTTATCATATTTTGTTGAATTTGTTATGCACATATTTTTTTTCTAAACTGTCCTTGATTTAACTGTTCTTCATTGTTTTTTCCAGTACATTAGAGAATGTATCGAGTTTGAGGTTGTTTTGTTTCATCTTTTTTCTAATTCATTCTATAGCCTTGACAGTATGTTTTGTTTCCTATTGTGTACATTCAATGTGCGTGTCCCTGCTTTTCTATCTTACCGATGTGACTTCTTTTTAAGGTCTTCATAAATGTGATTTTTTTTTTTTAGATATGATTTTGTACAGCTTCACTCTCAATAATGTTTTGGAGGAACATAGTAATACGAACAGTGTGGTTTATCAGAATAAGTTCTTTATTGTGTCTGGTATAGAAATATAAGTTAGAAAACTGTGAGGTTGATGCAAAGTTATATGCAAGCTTGCCATAATTGCTTATGCCGTATATGCACAGAACAATATATTTGCCCATTTGCTAAGCAGCTTTCCAGGCAGAACACCCCTTTCCATACACTTAATTTGACAACAATTTTCATCAGTGTTCTCTTTCAAATGGAGATGTGTACAGACCCCTGTGTTATGGTTTTGGTTCTAAATCATTGTCGTGTTTTTGGTTTTGCAAAACCACCATGTGTGCTGAACCCCCATGTTTTGGTTTTGGTTTTGGATCTAGATTTATATTTGTGTTTTTATTTTGGTTTTGAAAAACCACCCTCATGTGTTAAAAATAACAAAAATCATGTAATTTGGACCTGTTTTTACAGTATTATTAACCCTCAATAGCATTAATTTCAATTTATTTTCGGTCAATTTTGTTCACCTCACAGCTCACAATATTGTTTTACCCAATACTGGCCAAAGGCTGCAGTGAGCTGGGTGGTTACTAAGCGACAGAGCAGCGGCACAAACACACAGCAGCTTTAAAGAATTTAGCACATCTATGAAATATTGCAGCACAGCAGTGGCTGACAGGATGGCAGTTTAGTAGAGGCAAACACAGAAGAAAAATCATGATTTGAACTGCAAAACACATCCAAATCTGCAAATAGAAATCAATTCACCATCAAACCAACTCGCAAGTACTTTCAATAGAAAAGAATAAAACATGTAAATATATATAATCATGTTTTTAAACAAGGAGCATATCCAGGCCAATCCATACAGTGCCAGTCACCTATATACTAGTGATGAGCGGGTTCGGTTTCTCGGAAACCGAACCCCCCCGAACTTCACGCTTTTTACACGGGTCCGAGGCAGACTCGGATCTTCCCGCCTTGCTCGGCTAACCCGAGCGCGCCCGAACGTCATCATCCCGCTGTCGGATTCTCGCGATGCTCGTATTCTATCGCGAGACTCGGATTCTATATAAGGAGCCGCGCGTCGCCGCCATTTTCACACGTGCATTGAGATTGATAGGGAGAGGACGTGGCTGGCGTCCTCTCCGTTTAGAATAGAAATAGATAGTGAGAGTGAGACACTTGATTTACTGGAGCTTAGGAGTACTCAGAGAGTGCAGAGTTTACTAGTGACTGACCAGTGACCACCAGTGCAGTTTTATTATTATTTAATATAATCCGTTCTCTGCCTGAAAAAAAACGATACACAGTGACACAGTATACCATATCTGTGCTCAGCCTCAGTGTGCTGCATCATCTATGTATATCTGACTGTGCTGAGTGCTCACTGCTCACACAGCTTAATTGTGGGGGAGACTGGGGAGCAGTTATAGCAGGAGTACATATATTTAACAGTGCACACTTTTGCTGCCAGAGTGCCACTGCCAGTGTGACTGACCAGTGACCAGTGACCACCAGTATATTGTGATTGTCTGCCTGAAAAAGATAAACACTCATCGTGTGGTGTTTTTATTCTATAAACGCATTCTGCTGACAGTGTCCAGCAGGTCCGTCATTATATAATATATACCTGTCCTGCAGTAGTGATATATATATATATATATTTTTATATCATTATCATCCAGTCTATACTAGCAGCAGACGCAGTACGGTAGTCCACGGCTGTAGCTACCTCTGTGTCGGCAGTCGCTCGTCCATAATTGTATACCTACCTGTGGTGTTTTTTTTTTTCTATCTTCTTCATACTAGTAGTTAACTTTAGGAGTCTACAGTGCTGACAGTGTCCAGCAGGTCCGTCATTATATAATATATACCTGTCCGGCTGCAGTAGTGATATATATATATTTTTTATATCATTATCATCCAGTCTATATTAGCAGCAGACGCAGTACGGTAGTCCACGGCTGTAGCTACCTCTGTGTCGGCAGTCGCTCGTCCATCCATAATTGTATACCACCTACCTGTGGTGTTTTTTTTTTTCTATCTTCTTGATACTAGTAGCTTACTTTAGGAGTCTGCAGTGCTGACAGTGTCCAGCAGGTCCGTCATTATATAATATATACCTGTCCGGCTGCAGTAGTGATATATATATATTTTTTTATATCATTATCATCCAGTCTATATTAGCAGCAGACGCAGTACGGTAGTCCACGGCTGTAGCTACCTCTGTGTCGGCAGTCGCTCGTCCATCCATAATTGTATACCACCTGCCTGTTGTGTTTTTTTTTCTATCTTCTTGATACTAGTAGCTTACTTTAGGAGTCTGCAGTGCTGACAGTGTCCAGCAGGTCCGTCATTATATAATATATACCTGTCCGGCTGCAGTAGTGATATATATATATTTTTTATATCATTATCATCCAGTCTATGTTAGCAGCAGATGCAGTACGGTAGTCCATGGCTGTAGCTACCTCTGTGTCGGCAGTCGCTCGTCCATCCATAATTGTATACCACCTACCTGTGGTGTTTTTTTTTTTCTATCTTCTTGATACTAGTAGCTTACTTTAGGAGTCTGCAGTGCTGACAGTGTCCAGCAGGTCCGTCATTATATAATATATACCTGTCCGGCTGCAGTAGTGATATATATATATTTTTTATATCATTATCATCCAGTCTATATTAGCAGCAGACGCAGTACGGTAGTCCACGGCTGTAGCTACCTCTGTGTCGGCAGTCGCTCGTCCATCCATAATTGTATACCACCTACCTGTGGTGTTTTTTTTTTTTTCTATCTTCTTGATACTAGTAGCTTACTTTAGGAGTCTGCAGTGCTGACAGTGTCCAGCAGGTCCGTCATTATATAATATATACCTGTCCGGCTGCAGTAGTGATATATATATATATTTTATATCATTATCATCCAGTCTATATTAGCAGCAGACGCAGTACGGTAGTCCACGGCTGTAGCTACCTCTGTGTCGGCAGTCGCTCGTCCATCCATAAGTATACTAGTATCCATCCATCTCCATTGTTTACCTGAGGTGCCTTTTAGTTGTGCCTATTAAAATATGGAGAACAAAAATGTTGAGGTTCCAAAAATAGGGAAAGATCAAGATCGACTTCCACCTCGTGCTGAAGCTGCTGCCACTAGTCATGGCCGAGACGATGAAATGCCATCAAAGTCTACTGCCAAGGCCGATGCCCAATGTCATAGTACAGAGCATGTAAAATCCAAAACACCAAATATCAGTAAAAAAAGGACTCAAAAATCTAAAATAAAATTGTCGGAGGAGAAGCGTAAACTTGCCAATATGCCATTTACCACACGGAGTGGCAAGGAACGGCTGAGGCCCTGGCCTATGTTCATGGCTAGTGGTTCAGCTTCACATGAGGATGGAAGCACTCAGCCTCTCGCTAGAAAAATGAAAAGACTCAAGCTGGCAAAAGCACAGCAAAGAACTGTGCGTTTTTCGAAATCACAAATCCACAAGGAGAGTCCAATTGTGTCGTTTGCGATGCCTGACCTTCCCAACACTGGACGTGAAGAGCATGCGCCTTCCACCATTTGCACGCCCCCTGCAAGTGCTGGAAGGAGCACCCGCAGTCCAGTTCCTGATAGTCAGATTGAAGATGTCAGTGTTGAAGTACACCAGGATGAGGAGGATATGGGTGTTGCTGGCGCTGGGGAGGAAATTGACCAGGAGGATTCTGATGGTGAGGTGGTTTGTTTAAGTCAGGCACCCGGGGAGACACCTGTTGTCCGTGGGAGGAATAGGGCCATTGACATGCCTGGTGAAAATACCCAAAAAATCAGCTCTTCGGTGTGGAAGTATTTCAACAGAAATGCGGACAACATTTGTCAAGCCGTGTGTTGCCTTTGTCAAGCTGTAATAAGTAGGGGTAAGGACGTTAACCACCTCGGAACATCCTCCCTTATATGTCACCTGCAGCGCATTCATCATAAGTCAGTGACAAGTTCAAAAACTTTGGGCGACAGCGGAAGCAGTCCACTGACCAGTAAATCCCTTCCTCTTGTAACCAAGCTCACGCAAACCACCCCACCAACTCCCTCAGTGTCAATTTCCTCCTTCCCCAGGAATGCCAATAGTCCTGCAGGCCATGTCACTGGCAATTATGACGAGTCCTCTCCTGCCTGGGATTCCTCCGATGCATCCTTGCGTGTAACGCCTACTGCTGCTGGTGCTGCTGTTGTTGCTGCTGGGAGTCGATGGTCATCCCAGAGGGGAAGTCGTACTCGTAAGACCACTTTTACTACTTCCACCAAGCAATTGACTGTCCAACAGTCCTTTGCGAGGAAGATGAAATATCACAGCAGTCATCCTGCTGCAAAGCGGATAACTGAGGCCTTGGCATCCTGGGCGGTGAGAAACGTGGTTCCGGTATCCATCATTACTGCAGAGCCAACTAGAGACTTGTTGGATGTACTGTGTCCCCGGTACCAAATACCATCTAGGTTCCATTTCTCTAGGCAGGCGATACCGAAAATGTACACAGACCTCAGAAAAAGACTCACCAGTGTCCTAAAAAATGCAGTTATACCCAATGTCCACTTAACCACGGACATGTGGACAAGTGGAGCAGGGCAGGCTCAGGACTATATGACTGTGACAGCCCACTGGGTAGATGTATGGACTCCCGCCACAAGAACAGCAGCGGCGGCACCAGTAGCAGCATCTCGCAAACGCCAACTCTTTCCTAGGCAGGCTACGCTTTGTATCACCGCTTTCCAGAATACGCACACAGCTAAAAACCTCTTACGGCAACTGAGGAAGATCATCGCAGAATGGCTTACCCCAATTGGACTCTCCTGTGGATTTGTGGCATCGGACAACGCCAGCAATATTGTGTGTGCATTAAATATGGGCAAATTCCAGCACGTCCCATGTTTTGCACATACCTTGAATTTGGTGGTGCAGAATTATTTAAAAAACGAGAGGGGCGTGCAAGAGATGCTGTCGGTGGCCAGAAGAATTGCGGGACACTTTCGGCGTACAGGCACCACGTACAGAAGACTGGAGCACCACCAAAAACGCCTGAACCTGCCCTGCCATCATCTGAAGCAAGAAGTGGTAACGAGGTGGAATTCAACCCTCTATATGCTTCAGAGGTTGGAGGAGCAGCAAAAGGCCATTCAAGCCTATACAATTGAGCACGATATAGTAGGTGGAATGCACCTGTCTCAAGCGCAGTGGAGAATGATTTCAACGTTGTGCAAGGTTCTGATGCCCTTTGAACTTGCCACACGTGAAGTCAGTTCAGACACTGCCAGCCTGAGTCAGGTCATTCCCCTCATCAGGCTTTTGCAGAAGAAGCTGGAGACATTGAAGGAGGAGCTAACACGGAGCGATTCCGCTAGGCATGTGGGACTTGTGGATGGAGCCCTTAATTCGCTTAACAAGGATTCACGGGTGGTCAATCTGTTGAAATCAGAGCACTACATTTTGTCCACCGTGCTCGATCCTAGATTTAAAACCTACCTTGGATCTCTCTTTCCGGCAGACACAAGTCTGATGGGGTTCAAAGAACTGCTGGTGGCAAAATTGTCAAGTCAAGAGGAACGCGACCTGTCAACATCTCCTCCTTCACATTCTCCCGCAACTGGGGGTGCGAGGAGAAGGCTACGAATTCCGAGCCCACCCGCTGGCGGTGATGCAGGGCAGTCTGGAGCGACTGCTGATGCTGACATCTTGTCCGGACTGAAGGACCTGACAACGATTACGGACATGTCGTCTACTGTCACTGCATATGATTCTCTCCCCATTGAAAGAATGGTGGAGGATTATATGAGTGACCGCATCCAAGTAGGCACGTCAGACAGTCCGTACTTATACTGGCAGGAAAAAGAGGCAATTTGGAGGCCCTTGCACAAACTGGCTTTATTCTACCTAAGTTGCCCTCCCACAAGTGTGTACTTCGAAAGAGTGTTTAGTGCCGCCGCTCACCTTGTCAGCAATCGGCGTACGAGGTTACATCCAGAAAATGTGGAGAAGATGATGTTCATTAAAATGAATTATAATCAATTCCTCCGTGGAGACATTGACCAGCAGCAATTGCCTCCACAAAGTACACAGGGAGCTGAGATGGTGGATTCCAGTGGGGACGAATTGATAATCTGTGAGGAGGGGGATGTACACGGTGATATATCGGAGGATGATGATGAGGTGGACATCTTGCCTCTGTAGAGCCAGTTTGTGCAAGGAGAGATTAATTGCTTCTTTTTTGGTGGGGGTCCAAACCAACCCGTCATTTCAGTCACAGTCGTGTGGCAGACCCTGTCACTGAAATGATGGGTTGGTTAAAGTGTGCATGTCCTGTTTATACAACATAAGGGTGGGTGGGAGGGCCCAAGGACAATTCCATCTTGCACCTCTTTTTTCTTTCATTTTTCTTTGTGTCATGTGCTGTTTGGGGAGTAGTTTTTGGAAGGGCCATCCTGCGTGACACTGCAGTGCCACTCCTAGATGGGCCAGGTGTTTGTGTCGGCCACTTGGGTCGCTTATCTTAGTCACACAGCTACCTCATTGCGCCTCTTTTTTTCTTTGCGTCATGTGCTGTTTGGGGGGTGTTTTTTGGAAGGGCCATCCTGCGTGACACTGCAGTGCCACTCCTAGATGGGCCAGGTGTTTGTGTCGGCCACTTGGGTCGCTTATCTTACTCACACAGCTACCTCATTGCGCCTCTTTTTTTCTTTGCGTCATGTGCTGTTTGGGGAGGGTTTTTTGGAAGGGACATCCTGCGTGACACTGCAGTGCCACTCCTAGATGGGCCAGGTGTTTGTGTCGGCCACTTGGGTCGCTTATCTTACTCACACAGCTACCTCATTGCGCCTCTTTTTTTCTTTGCGTCATGTGCTGTTTGGGGAGGGTTTTTTGGAAGGGCCATCCTGCGTGACACTGCAGTGCCACTCCTAGATGGGCCAGGTGTTTGTGTCGGCCACTTGGGTCGCTTATCTTAGTCACACAGCTACCTCATTGCACCTCTTTTTTTCTTTGCGTCATGTGCTGTTTGGGGGGTGTTTTTTGGAAGGGCCATCCTGCGTGACACTGCAGTGCCACTCCTAGATGGGCCAGGTGTTTGTGTCGGCCACTTGGGTCGCTTTTCTTAGTCACACAGCTACCTCATTGCGCCTCTTTTTTTCTTTGCGTCATGTGCTGTTTGGGGGGTGTTTTTTGGAAGGGCCATCCTGCGTGACACTGCAGTGCCACTCCTAGATGGGCCAGGTGTTTGTGTCGGCCACTTGGGTCACTTATCTTAGTCACACAGCTACCTCATTGCGCCTCTTTTTTTCTTTGCATCATGTGCTGTTTGGGGGGTGTTTTTTGGAAGGGCCATCCTGCGTGACACTGCAGTGCCACTCCTAGATGGGCAAGGTGTTTGTGTCGGCCACTTGGGTCGCTTATCTTAGTCACACAGCTACCTCATTGCGCCTCTTTTTTTCTTTGCGTCATGTGCTGTTTGGGGGGTGTTTTTTGGAAGGGCCATCCTGCGTGACACTGCAGTGCCACTCCTAGATGGGCCAGGTGTTTGTGTCGGCCACTAGGGTCGCTTATCTTAGTCACACAGCTACCTCATTGTGCCTCTTTTTTTTCTTCTTTGCGTCATGTGCTGTTTGGGGAGTAGTTTTTTGAAGGGCCATCCTGCGTGACACTGCAGTGCCACTCCTAGATGGGCCAGGTGTTTGTGTCGGCCACTTGGGTCACTGAGCTTAGTCATCCAGCGACCTCGGTGCAAATTTTAGGACTAAAAATAATATTGTGAAGTGTGAGGTGTTCAGAATAGACTGAAAATGAGTGGAAATTATGGTTATTGAGGTTAATAATACTTTGGGATCAAAATGACCCCCAAATTCTATGATTTAAGCTGTTTTTTAGGGTTTTTTGAAAAAAACACCCGAATCCAAAACACACCCGAATCCGACAAAAAAAAATCGGTGAGGTTTTGCCAAAACGCGTTCGAACCCAAAACACGGCCGCGGAACCAAACCCAAAACCAAAACACAAAACCCGAAAAATTTCCGGTGCTCATCACTACTATATACACCATGTCAGTCTGCTACATAATCGGTGCCAGTTACCTATATACACAGTGTGAACCTACTCCATCTCCAGGGCCAACCTTTACATAAGTCAGTGCCAGTCACCTCTATATATACTGCTCACATATATAGTGCCAATCACTTCTCTCTCACCCACCTGATGGCCCCTGCTGCCAGCCCTCACCCTCCCCATTGTCCACCTGGTGCCCCCTGCTGCAAGCCTCCATACTCCCTGTTAGGCACGGCGGTGTTCGGCCGTGCCCTGAAAGAGCAGCGGTCACGGCCGCCGCGCCTCTCTCTCTCCCTGCTTCCGCATGGCGCCTAGCAACGCCGGGACGCCGTGCGCACGATAGCCGCCGGGTCCCTGGCAACGCTAGGACGCCGTGCGTGCAGGGCCGCCGGGTCCATGGCAACGGGGACGCCACAGGTGGACCGCGTTCCCCGTTGCCATAAGATTACTCACCTGTTCTCCCCTGGTCGTGCAGCGAGGCAGCTGCACGACATTTATCAATTAGGCTCTGTACTGCCATTGGTGGGTTCCCTGTTATATGCCTCCTCAGTGTCTCACACAAACGCCGGTGATAGCTTCCTGTATGCTGTTCCTGCCTTGTAGAAGTTTGTTTCTGGTCAGCTGTATCTGGTCGATCCTGCTCCCTGCCCTCTTGTATTCTGAAGTTCTGAAGCCGGTCCTGGGAATCCTTCTGGTCCTTGTGAACCTGTTACTGTCATCTGGGGTTCTCGCCCGGTTTCGTGAGTAGCGGCTTCTGCCGTGTGTTGCGGCCTAGGCCGCTTAGTATTTGCGTTTCTTTGAGTTGGTGCTTTTGCGGAGGTTTCCGCTTTCACTGTCCTCCCCGGAACTCGGCGGTGCCGTGTGGGGGAGTGGACAGTGGTATCCTTTGTAGTTCTTTTCCTTTGGCGGCGTGCCGCACATACGTTTAGTTTTCAGGTAGTTAGTAGCCCCTAGCTTGGTTGTTTCAGTTAGAGGTCCCCTTGTTATTACCCTGTCTCAGTTCACGCTTTGTCTCTCTTTAAGACCTGGGGGCATCGGAGTTGGGCAGACCTAATCCGCCCTTCAAACGCGGCTGCTGTGGGCCCAATAAACCATAGTCGTTCAGGCGTGAATTGACAACACGGGTAAGACAACGGAGGTAGGGTGCTAGGGGCTATTTCCATTCCATTTCCCTATCCCAGCATCACGTCCTGGTGCTCTGGACTCACTGCATAAGATCTCCCCTGTCCTGAGCATCAGGATCGTAACACTCCCTTGTGCCGCCTTGCCTAGGCAGAGCTGAAGCTATGATTTTTGGCACCCGTGGCAAGGCAGTAATTTGGCGCCCCCCATGCACACACACATACTTTGGAACCATGGCAAAAACACAGTAATTAACAGTTGGCAAAGTGACAACCAGCACCATCAGGGTCCATCCAGCACACATTCCCTAGGAAAATGGATAGGAACACAAGAAAACCAACATGCACCTTAGATACAGTATTGTGTGGGACTCTGACTGGCCAACTGCTGTAGGAAAACAAAGCTCAGTATGCTAGTCAGGACCTAGGAAAAATTAAAGAGGGGAGGGGGGACACATAATGTGTCTTTACCCTGGCTGCAGAGAGGAGTCCCTAGGACTGGCTGGTGTTATATACCTGATATAAGCCATGCAATCACTATATCACACACACTGAGGAGGGAAGGACTCCAACTGGACTGCTGTAGGACTACAAAGCCCAGCATGCAAGTGGGGACCTAGAACCACACTTTGGGAGGCAGCAGCTGCCCTGGTGTATAGAGACCAAACTGCAATGCCCAGACTAATTATCGGCTGCTGTTGCTTCCTTTAGCCCTGTCCTCCTCTGGTGGAGCTGCCGTGCAGGAAAGGGGAGGCCCCAAGGAACAGGGTCGGGGGCAGACATAGATTACACAGGCACAGGAGTGTGTGAACAGCCACCCTCGCCCCATTCATAAGTGTTCTAGTTGCCGGGGGAGGGGGGTTTGGTTTGGTTTCCCAGGAATCCACATTGGTGGTACTGGGGAACGGGGACCTGCAGCGAGGGTTCTGGACAGTAGGTAGTCCCTTAGGGCCCTGTCCTCCTCTGGTGGAGCTGCGTACGGGAAGGGGGAGGTGCAGGGAAACAGACCTGGGGCAGACATTGCTAACACAGGTAGAGGAGTGTGTGAGCGGCCATGGACCAATGCTTGGGAAATGAAAGGGGGCACTGGATAGTCCTTGGTCACCACCCCTGCCCCATTCATTAGCATTCTAGTTGCCGGGGAGTGGAGATTTTTATTGGTGGTGCTGGGGTAGTGGGTACCTGCAGCGAGGGTTCTTGGACCTAGCAGAAGGTAGCCCCTTAGGGCTGAGAGGAAGGAGGGGAGACAGAGTAGCCATCTAGTAGCCATCTCTGTGCCCTCTTAAATTATGCACCTTAGCCCCCCTTCCCCGCCCTAGTTGTGCCCATGGCCAAGGGCAGCTCCCACAGCTGGTTGGAATCTAGGAGCAGCTACTCCAGCTACACCAATGCACCCTGTGCCTCACCAACCCCCTGGATGGCATTCAAGACACTGTAAATAATGAATCAACACAGGGAGAGGGAGGATGGGTCCATTGATTGGCACACTTACTTCTTCATTGTCGTTGCACCTCACTGTGTGCGAACGCGCAGTGTAGCTTCTGCGCATGCACTCACTTCACCGGGCATCATACTGCGAACGCTGCAGCAGCGTTACAGTCAATTAGGCCCTAAAATAGGTCCGAATAACATTTTTTTTCTGTTTTTATCAATTTTATGAAATCCAGATCCAAATCCAAAAACACTTGAGGTGGTTGTGTCATGACCAAAACACGATAATGTTCTACATCCAAAAACAAGACATGGAGGTCTGTGCTCATCTCTACTCAGTACATTAAGGAAAAAACCCTCAGCGGTGAAACGGTCAATCATCCACATTAGACCTGTACAACAAGACATTCCATAATTTCTGTTTTTCAAGCTCCTTATATAATTAAACCTTCTGCTATAATGAACCCACTTAAATATAATGAGGACAGTGTAGCTATATGTTAAATAAAGTACATACAGTAATACAAGATGCAATTCAACAAAGCAACATGCCTCCCCTATACTGTACATTATTATATTGCATAATAATTCATATCCAAGCAAATCATAAATGGATACAAATAATTTAACTTGTGTTCCATAATAGTTTACAAATATTTATTTTTGTTTGCACCCCAAGTGTACACAAGGGCTAATTTAATAGTTCTATCTGCACAAGAAAATAACATGCATTAAAATTATTTGGAGCCTGATAAGAAAAGCAACATAAGGCTGTAGTCTGTGTAAGCGTCTGCCTAATGGCTGGGAAAAAAAATCACTTAAGTGCCTTCAAGTGATGTAGCTGTTTGCAAGCTTGTTGCTGAACATATTTCAAAGCAGGATCATGCATAATACATTTCTTTTCACAGACCATCAAAATATGCAGCCGGTGGAGAGATATTATTATAAATCCTACAGCATTTGCTTGTCCAACCATTTCACAAGTCTTAGCTACAGCAACTCTGTCCTTATAGAACCTCTTATTATAAACCACACATTTATATAGGCTGGCAAAAAACATTAAAATACTTAGTTTCACTAGATGAGCGCCGGAAATTTTTCGGGTTTTGTGTTTTGGTTTTGGGTTCGGTTCCGCGGCCGTGTTTTGGGTTCGACCGCGTTTTGGCAAAACCTCACCGAATTTTTTTTGTCGGATTCGGGTGTGTTTTGGATTCGGGTGTTTTTTTCCCAAAAACCTAAAAAACAGCTTAAATCATAGAATTTGGCGGTCATTTTGATCCCAAAGTATTATTAACCTCAAAAACCATAATTTCCACTCATTTTCAGTCTATTCTGAATACCTCACACCTCACAATATTATTTTTAGTCCTAAAATTTGCACCGAGGTCGCTGTGTGAGTAAGATAAGCGACCCCAGTGGCCGACACAAACACTGGGCCCATCTAGGAGTGGCACTGCAGTGTCACGCAGGATGGCCCTTCCAAAAAACCCTCCCCAAACAGCACATGACGCAAAGAAAAAAAGAGGCGCAATGAGGTAGCTGTGTGAGTAAGATTAGCGACCCTAGTGGCCGACACAAACACCGGGCCCATCTAGGAGTGGCACTGCAGTGTCACGCAGGATGTCCCTTCCAAAAAACCCTCCCCAAACAGCACATGACGCAAAGAAAAAAAGAGGCGCAATGAGGTAGCTGTGTGAGTAAGATAAGCGACCCTAGTGGCCGACACAAACACCGGGCCCATCTAGGAGTGTCACTGCAGTGTCACGCAGGATGTCCCTTCCAAAAAACCCTCCCCAAACAGCACATGACGCAAAGAAAAAAAGAGGCGCAATGAGGTAGCTGTGTGAGTAAGATAAGCGACCCTAGTGGCCGACACAAACACCGGGCCCATCTAGGAGTGGCACTGCAGTGTCACGCAGGATGTCCCTTCCAAAAAACCCTCCCCAAACAGCACATGACGCGAAGAAAAAGAAAAGAAAAAAGAGGTGCAAGATGGAATTGTCCTTGGGCCCTCCCACCCACCCTTATGTTGTATAAACAAAACAGGACATGCACACTTTAACCAACCCATCATTTCAGTGACAGGGTCTGCCACACGACTGTGACTGATATGACGGGTTGGTTTGGACCCCCCCCAAAAAAGAAGCAATTAATCTCTCCTTGCACAAACTGGCTCTACAGAGGCAAGATGTCCACCTCATCATCACCCTCCGATATATCACCGTGTACATCCCCCTCCTCACAGATTATCAATTCGTCCCCACTGGAATCCACCATCTCAGCTCCCTGTGTACTTTGTGGAGGCAATTGCTGCTGGTCAATGTCTCCGTGGAGGAATTGATTATAATTCATTTTAATGAACATCATCTTCTCCACATTTTCTGGATGTAACCTCGTACGCCGATTGCTGACAAGGTGAGCGGCGGCACTAAACACTCTTTCGGAGTACACACTTGTGGGAGGGCAACTTAGGTAGAATAAAGCCAGTTTGTGCAAGGGCCTCCAAATTGCCTCTTTTTCCTGCCAGTATAAGTACGGACTGTGTGACGTGCCTACTTGGATGCGGTCACTCATATAATCCTCCACCATTCTATCAATGTTGAGAGAATCATATGCAGTGACAGTAGACGACATGTCCGTAATCGTTGTCAGGTCCTTCAGTCCGGACCAGATGTCAGCATCAGCAGTCGCTCCAGACTGCCCTGCATCACCGCCAGCGGGTGGGCTCGGAATTCTGAGCCTTTTCCTCGCACCCCCAGTTGCGGGAGAATGTGAAGGAGGAGATGTTGACAGGTCGCGTTCCGCTTGACTTGACAATTTTGTCACCAGCAGGTCTTTCAACCCCAGCAGACTTGTGTCTGCCGGAAAGAGAGATCCAAGGTAGGCTTTAAATCTAGGATCGAGCACGGTGGCCAAAATGTAATGCTCTGATTTCAACAGATTGACCACCCGTGAATCCTTGTTAAGCGAATTAAGGGCTCCATCCACAAGTCCCACATGCCTAGCGGAATCGCTCCGTGTTAGCTCCTCCTTCAATGTCTCCAGCTTCTTCTGCAAAAGCCTGATGAGGGGAATGACCTGACTCAGGCTGGCAGTGTCTGAACTGACTTCACGTGTGGCAAGTTCAAAGGGCATCAGAACCTTGCACAACGTTGAAATCATTCTCCACTGCGCTTGAGACAGGTGCATTCCACCTACTATATCGTGCTCAATTGTATAGGCTTGAATGGCCTTTTGCTGCTCCTCCAACCTCTGAAGCATATAGAGGGTTGAATTCCACCTCGTTACCACTTCTTGCTTCAGATGATGGCAGGGCAGGTTCAGTAGTTTTTGGTGGTGCTCCAGTCTTCTGTACGTGGTGCCTGTACGCCGAAAGTGTCCCGCAATTCTTCTGGCCACCGACAGCATCTCTTGCACGCCCCTGTCGTTTTTTAAAAAATTCTGCACCACCAAATTCAAGGTATGTGCAAAACATGGGACGTGCTGGAATTTGCCCATATTTAATGCACACACAATATTGCTGGCGTTGTCCGATGCCACAAATCCACAGGAGAGTCCAATTGGGGTAAGCCATTCCGCGATGATCTTCCTCAGTTGCCGTAAGAGGTTTTCAGCTGTGTGCGTATTCTGGAAAGCGGTGATACAAAGCGTAGCCTGCCTAGGAAAGAGTTGGCGTTTGCGAGATGCTGCTACTGGTGCCGCCGCTGCTGTTCTTGCGGCGGGAGTCCATACATCTACCCAGTGGGCTGTCACAGTCATATAGTCCTGACCCTGCCCTGCTCCACTTGTCCACATGTCCGTGGTTAAGTGGACATTGGGTACAACTGCATTTTTTAGGACACTGGTGAGTCTTTTTCTGACGTCCGTGTACATTCTCGGTATCGCCTGCCTAGAGAAGTGGAACCTAGATGGTATTTGGTAACGGGGGCACACTGCCTCAATAAATTGTCTAGTTCCCTGTGAACTAACGGCGGATACCGGACGCACGTCTAACACCAACATAGTTGTCAAGGCCTCAGTTATCCGCTTTGCAGCAGGATGACTGCTGTGATATTTCATCTTCCTCGCAAAGGACTGTTGAACAGTCAATTGCTTACTGGAAGTAGTACAAGTGGGCTTACGACTTCCCCTCTGGGATGACCATCGACTCCCAGCAGCAACAACAGCAGCGCCAGCAGCAGTAGGCGTTACACGCAAGGATGCATCGGAGGAATCCCAGGCAGGAGAGGACTCGTCAGAATTGCCAGTGACATTGCCTGCAGGACTATTGGCATTCCTGGGGAAGGAGGAAATTGACACTGAGGGAGTTGGTGGGGTGGTTTGCGTGAGCTTGGTTACAAGAGGAAGGGATTTACTGGTCAGTGGACTGCTTCCGCTGTCACCCAAAGTTTTTGAACTTGTCACTGACTTATTATGAATGCGCTGCAGGTGACGTATAAGGGAGGTTGTTCCGAGGTGGTTAACGTCCTTACCCCTACTTATTACAGCTTGACAAAGGGAACACACGGCTTGACACCTGTTGTCCGCATTTCTGGTGAAATACTTCCACACCGAAGAGCTGATTTTTGGGGTATTTTCACCAGGCATGTCAACGGCCATATTCCTACCACGGACAACAGGTGTCTCCCCGGGTGCCTGACTTAAACAAACCACCTCACCATCAGAATCCTCCTGGTCAATTTCCTCCCCAGCGCCAGCAACACCCATATCCTCCTCATCCTGGTGTACTTCAACACTGACATCTTCAATCTGACTATCAGGAACTGGACTGCGGGTGCTCCTTCCATCACTTGCAGGGGGCGTGCAAATGGTGGAAGGCGCATGCTCTTCACGTCCAGTGTTGGGAAGGTCAGGCATCGCAACCGACACAATTGGAGTCGGACTCTCCTTGTGGATTTGGGATTTCGAAGAACGCACAGTTCTTTGCGGTGCTACTGCTTTTGCCAGCTTTAGTCTTTTCATTTTTCTAGCGAGAGGCTGAGTGCTTCCATCCTCATGTGAAGCTGAACCACTAGCCATGAACATAGGCCAGGGCCTCAGCCGTTCCTTGCCACTCCGTGTGGTAAATGGCATATTGGCAAGTTTACGCTTCTCCTCCGACAATTTTATTTTAGGTTTTGGAGTCCTTTTTTTACTGATATTTGGTGTTTTGGATTTGACATGCTCTGTACTATGACATTGGGCATCGGCCTTGGCAGACGACGTTGCTGGCATTTCATCGTCTCGGCCATGACTAGTGGCAGCAGCTTCAGCACGAGGTGGAAGTGGATCTTGATCTTTCCCTAATTTTGGAACCTCAACATTTTTGTTCTCCATATTTTAATAGGCACAACTAAAAGGCACCTCAGGTAAACAATGGAGATGGATGGATTGGATACTAGTATACAATTATGGACGGGCTGCCGAGTGCCGACACAGAGGTAGCCACAGCCGTGAACTACCGCACTGTACTGTGTCTGCTGCTAATATATAGACTGGTTGATAAAGAGATAGTATACTCGTAACTAGTATGTATGTATAAAGAAAGAAAAAAAAACCACGGTTAGGTGGTATATACAATTATGGACGGGCTGCCGAGTGCCGACACAGAGGTATCCACAGCCGTGAACTACCGCACTGTACTGTGTCTGCTGCTAATATATAGACTGGTTGATAAAGAGATAGTATACTCGTAACTAGTATGTATGTATAAAGAAAGAAAAAAAAACCACGGTTAGGTGGTATATACAATTATGGACGGGCTGCCGAGTGCCGACACAGAGGTAGCCACAGCCGTGAACTACCGCACTGTACTGTGTCTGCTGCTAATATAGACTGGTTGATAAAGAGATAGTATACTCGTAACTAGTATGTATGTATAAAGAAAGAAAAAAAAACCACGGTTAGGTGGTATATACAATTATGGACGGGCTGCCGAGTGCCGACACAGAGGTAGCCACAGCCGAGAACTACCGCACTGTACTGTGTCTGCTGCTAATATATAGACTGGTTGATAAAGAGATAGTATACTCGTAACTAGTATGTATGTATAAAGAAAGAAAAAAAAACCACGGTTAGGTGGTATATACAATTATGGACGGGCTGCCGAGTGCCGACACAGAGGTAGCCACAGCCGTGAACTACCGCACTGTACTGTGTCTGCTGCTAATATATAGACTGGTTGATAAAGAGATAGTATACTCGTAACTAGTATGTATGTGTAAAGAAAGAAAAAAAAACCACGGTTAGGTGGTATATACAATTATGGACGGGCTGCCGAGTGCCGACACAGAGGTAGCCACAGCCGTGAACTACCGCACTGTACTGTGTCTGCTGCTAATATAGACTGGTTGATAAAGAGATAGTATACTCGTAACTAGTATGACTATAAAGAAAGAAAAAAAAACCACGGTTAGGTGGTATATACAATTATGGACGGGCTGCCGAGTGCCGACACAGAGGTAGCCACAGCCGTGAACTACCGCACTGTACTGTGTCTGCTGCTAATATATAGACTGGTTGATAAAGAGATAGTATACTCGTAACTAGTATGTATGTATAAAGAAAGAAAAAAAAACCACGGTTAGGTGGTATATACAATTATGGATGGGCTGCCGAGTGCCGACACAGAGGTAGCCACAGCCGTGAACTACCGCACTGTACTGTGTCTGCTGCTAATATAGACTGGTTGATAAAGAGATAGTATACTCGTAACTAGTATGTATGTATAAAGAAAGAAAAAAAAACCACGGTTAGGTGGTATATACAATTATGGACGGGCTGCCGAGTGCCGACACAGAGGTAGCCACAGCCGTGAACTACCGCACTGTACTGTGTCTGCTGCTAATATAGACTGGTTGATAAAGAGATAGTATACTCGTAACTAGTATGTATGTATAAAGAAAGAAAAAAAAACCACGGTTAGGTGGTATATACAATTATGGACGGGCTGCCGAGTGCCGACACAGAGGTAGCCACAGCCGTGAACTACCGCACTGTACTGTGTCTGCTGCTAATATAGACTGGTTGATAAAGAGATAGTATACTCGTAACTAGTATGACTATAAAGAAAGAAAAAAAAACCACGGTTAGGTGGTATATACAATTATGGACGGGCTGCCGAGTGCCGACACAGAGGTAGCCACAGCCGTGAACTACCGCACTGTACTGTGTCTGCTGCTAATATAGACTGGTTGATAAAGAGATAGTATACTACTAATATTATATATACTGGTGGTCAGGTCACTGGTCACTAGTCACACTGGCAGTGGCACTCCTGCAGCAAAAGTGTGCACTGTTTAATTTTAATATAATATTATGTACTCCTGGCTCCTGCTATAACCTATAACTGGCACTGCAGTGCTCCCCAGTCTCCCCCACAATTATAAGCTGTGTGAGCTGAGCACAGTCAGATATATATATACATTGATGCAGCACACTGGGCTGAGCAGTGCACACAGATATGGTATGTGACTGAGTCACTGTGTGTATCGTTTTTTTCAGGCAGAGAACGGATATATTAAATAAAACAAACAACTGCACTGTCTGGTGGTCACTGTGGTCGTCAGTCACTAAACTCTGCACTCTCTTCTACAGTATCACAGCCTCAGGTCAATCTCTCTCTCTCTCTCTCAACCCTAATCTAAATGGAGAGGACGCCAGCCACGTCCTCTCCCTATCAATCTCAATGCACGTGTGAAAATGGCGGCGACGCGCGGCTCCTTATATAGAATCCGAGTCTCGCGAGAATCCGACAGCGTCATGATGACGTTCGGGCGCGCTCGGGTTAACCGAGCAAGGCGGGAGGATCCGAGTCTGCTCGGACCCGTGAAAAAAACATGAAGTTCGTGCGGGTTCGGATTCAGAGAAACCGAACCCGCTCATCTCTACACTCTATACATTGCATATACTGCAGATGATGTCATTTATTATAGGTGCTATTTAGAAATATATGGTGTGCATTCATAAATGTATGTTACTTTTATTACAATGTTAAAAATTATTGCTTACATTATTTGAATCAAGCAAAAATGCACTAAGTCAAAGGACAAAGAATGTTTACTACGTGAATTGCTCTTTTCAGCAATTTTTGGAATCATGTAGTTATGGTATGGCCACAAGATTGACTATAAATGTTATAAGAGCCAGTGACTTGCTAATGTCATTTTGTTTTGGAATACTGTAAAAAAAACATCAAAGAAAACATCATCCAACAGCAAAGTTGATACCACTATGTTGACCTACATATGATATTAAATGAAATGGAACAACTTTGGTTTGCTATCCAAGTATTACTGTGATATATCTGTTATAGATGTGTGTATGATGTCAGATGTTATGGTGTTTTCAAGCAAGAAAAGGAACCACACACAAGAAAGCTTTGATGGCCACATGAGGCCAACTTACCTACAGTTGAACAGTCCTATAGAGAAAACTACTTATAGGTAAATAGTAGAACTTCCAAGAACAAACATTTTCATAAAAAGAGCCTAAACTTGCTGAATTATTTACATTTAATATGCTAGTTTCCCCCCATTTATGTATGTGTTTTGGTGTTTTAGTTCTCCAAAACACAGATCCTGTACTTTAAATTCAAATACCGTCCCATCTATCGCTCTTATCATGGTCCTTCTAATCGGCTATATTTGTGATGTCCAGAACATCTATGCTTGAGTTAAATGTCAATAATTATCATGTTATAAAATCTATTTTGTTTCTTTAGTCTTTCTTGCACTTTGCTAGCATTTTTGTCTTATTTATTTGTTGTTTTGTGCAATCTTTGTTCCTGTAGCAAGTTTTCAGCAAGATTTTGTTTCTTTTTGTAAAATAATTTGATATAACATACTAATACATTTTTCGCTAATAAAAACAGCATATACTGTGTCATCAATGTACTCTACAGTATGTGTTTGGAGTAATACAGAACATTTCAGTACTATATATAGGAATTCAGCAAAATGCAGTGTGTATTGTCCATTCCATAAATGCAAAAGTAGGACACAAAGATTGTATCACTGCATTCGGGTGACCCCTGAATACAGCGTTTTTTGTATTCTATAGACCAATTGTAGGCAACCTATGGAACTACACTACTAGCTTGCCCTGCCACAGTTTTACCATGCCCTAACAACAAAACTATGGCAGTGCATGTTGGGATGTGTAGTTCCACAGCAGCTGACATGCCATAGGATTCCTACCCCTGCTCTAGAGGTTACAATCTGTGATTTATTATATTATTATTTCATTATAAGGTTCCACTAGCAGTAAATAGGGCATTACAAGTATAAATATGCATATACATAACGTATGTGGAAATATACTGTAATAAAAACAAAGTGCAATTAGACTTACAGTTCAAGAACAATGATGGACATATTGGGACACAAGCCATATAAACATCTCAGAGTATAAAGTCATCATACCCACAAAAGATTAATGTTGTTTGATATTTTTAACTTAAAGGCAGTAGTCCATAGTGCAGTCAATTGATTTTGACTTCATAACATACAACTGTTAATACTGCATAGTTATGTGTCAGGATGAGTTCTTCCTAATTAGCTGCCTACACTACTGTACCATTACGATCCTTCATGTACAAGGTACTTTAGACTACTGCAAACAAAACAAATAAATAGAAAATAAACTTTCTAGCTCTTTCTTTGCAAACTGTGACAATCTTTCATTGAATTCTGTACTTAAAACTGTATTGTTCTGGACTGTTGTGCGCATGTATCTTACATTTACCAAAGTTATTGCTGCAAAGAACTTCCAGATATACATATATTTTACCTGATCAAAACTGTAATCAAAACAAACCAGAGTAGTTTAGCTTATCTCTAAATATTGGCTTAGTTGATGATGATGTTAAACAATAATATTTGTTAAAACATAGTAAACATAGTAATTTGTTATATCTTAGTTTTACACCTGCACAACTAAATGTGTAATCCACCCCCAAGCGCAGGCAGCCTGCCAATAAAACTGCATCTACATCCACACTGCAACCGCTGTTGCATGAATATTACAAGACGGTTCAGACGCATGCACAGAAACAGAAAAGTTACTGATTTGCAACCAAAACAGAATAGCATCCACCTCTAAATCAGGCCCACAATTTCTAGAAGCACAGACATGGTAAAAAATAAGATTTTAATCCTACCGGTAAATCTTTTTCTCCTAGTCCATAGAGGATGCTGGGGACTCCGTAAGGACCATGGGGAATAGATGGGCTCCGCAGGAGACATGGGCACTATAAAGAAACTTTAGAATGGGTGTGCACTGGCTCATCCCTCTATGCCCCTCCTCCAGACCTCAGTTAGAGAAACTGTGCCCAGAGGAGACGGACAGTATGAGGAAAGGATTTTGTTAATTCAAGGGCAAGATTCACACCAGCCCACACCATCCACACCGTATAACCTGGAATATACGAACCAGTCAACAGTATGAAACAGAACAGCATCAGTCAAAGACTGAACAAAACTGTAACATAACCCTTAAGCAAGCAATAACTATATACAAGTCTTGCAGAATGTCGTCCGCACTGGGTCGGGCGCCCAGCATCCTCTACGGACTATGAGAAAAAGATTTACCGGTAGGTTTAAAATCTTATTTTCTCTTATGTCCTAGAGGATGCTGGGGACTCCGTAAGGACCATGGGGATTATACCAAAGCTCCAGACCGGGCAGGAAAGTGCGGACGACTCTGCAGCACTGACTGAGCAAACACAAGGTCCTCATCAGCCAGGGTATCAAACTTATAGAACTTTGCAAAAGTGTTTGAACCTGACCAGGTAGCTGCTCGGCAAAGCTGTAAAGCCGAGACGCCTCGGGCAGCTGCCCAATAAGAGGCCACCTTCCTAGTGGAATGGGCCTTTACCGAATTTGTTAACGGCCATCCTGCCGTAGAATGAGCCTGCTAAATCGTGTTACAGATCCAGCTAGCAATAGTCTGCTTCGAAGCAGGAGCGCCAACTTTGTTGGCTGCATACAGGACAAACAGTGCCTGTGTTTTCCTAACTCGAGCCGTCCTTGCTACATAGATTTTTAAGGCCCTGACTACATCAAGGGACTTGGAATCCTCCAAGTCACTCGTAGCCACAGGCACCACAATAGGTTGGTTCATATGAAATGAAGAAACCACCTTAGGCAAAAATTGAGGACGAGTCCTCAACTCCGCTCTATCCACATGGAAGGTCAAATAAGGGCTCTTGTGAGACAAGGCCGCCAATTCGGACACCCGCCTTGCAGATACCAAGGCCAACAACATAACCACTTTCCAAGTGAGATACTTTAATTCCACTGTTTGAAGAGGCTCAAACCAGTGAGACTTAAGGAACTGTAACACCACGTTAAGGTCCCATGGTGCCACTGGGGGCACAAAAGGAGGCTGGATATGCAGCAGTCCCTTCACAAAAGTTTGGACTTCTGGTAGAGAGGCCAATTCCTTCTGAAAGAAAATGGACAAGGCCGAAATCTGTACCTTAATGGAACTCAATTTTAGGCCCAAATTTACTCCAGTCTGTAGGAAGTGGAGAAAACGGCCCAGATGGAATTCCTCCGAAGGAGCATTCTTGGTCTCACACCAAGACACATACTTCCTCCAGATACGGTGATAATGTTTCGCTGTCACCTCCTTCCTAGCCCTTATCAGAGTAGGAATGACCTCATCCGGAATACCCTTTTCAGCTAGGATCCGGCGTTCAACCGCTATGCCATGAAACGCAGCCGCGGTAAGTCTTTGAACAGACAGGGCCCCTGTTGCAACAGGTCCTCTCTGAGAGGAAGAGGCCACGGATCTTCTGTGAGCATTTCCTGCAGATCCGGATACCAGGCCCTTCGAGGCCAATCTGGAACAATGAGAATTGCCTGTACTCCTTTTCGTCTTATGATTCTCAATATTTTTGAGATGAGAGGAAGAGGAGGGAACACATAGACCGACTGAAACACCCATGGAATCACCAGGGCATCCACTGCTACCGCCTGAGGGTCCCTTGACCTGGCACAATACCTCGGGAGCTTTTTGTTGAGGCGTGACACCATCATGTCTATTTGAGGCAGTCCCCACTGACTTGCAATTTCTGCAAAGACTTCTTGATGAAGTCCCCACTCTCCCGGATGGAGATCATGTCTGCTGAGGTAGTCTGCTTCCCAGTTGTCCACTCCCGGAATGAAGACTGCTGTCAGAGCGCTTACATGATTTTCCACCCAGCGAAGAATTTTGGTGGCTTCCGCCATAGCCACTCTGCTCCTTGTTCCGCCTTGGCGGTTTACATGAGCCACTGCCGTGACGTTGTCTGACTGAATCAGAACCGGTAGGCCGCGAAGAAAATTCTCCGCTTGATGTAGGCCATTGTATATGGCCCTCAATTCCAGTACGTTGATGTGTAGACAAGCCTCCTGGCTTGACCACAGACCCTGGCAGTTTCTTCCCTGTGTGACTGCTCCCCATCCTCGGAGGCTCGCGTCCGTGGTCACCAGAACCCAGTCCTGAATGCCAAACCTATGACCTTCTAGAAGGTGAGCACTCCGTAGCCACCACAAGAGAGATTCCCTGGACCTGGGGGACAGGCTGATCATCTGATGTAGATGTGACCCGGACCACTTGTCCAGAAGGTCTCATTAAAAGGTCCTCACATGGAACCTGCCGAATGGAATGGCCTCGTAAGACGCCACCATCTTTCCCAGAACTCGAGTGCATTGATGGACCCACACGCTTTTTGGCTTTAAAGGGTCCCTGACCACGTTCTGGAATTCCTGGGCCTTTTCCATCGGGAGAAAAACCCTTTTTTGTTCCGTATCCAGAATCATGCCTAAGAAAGGCAAACGGGTCGTTGGAACCAACTGTGACTTTGGTAGATTGAGAATCCAGCCGTGCTGCTGCAACACCCTCAGGGAGAGTGATACGCTGTTCAGCGACTGTTCTATTGATCTTGCTTTTATTAGGAGATCGTCCAAGTATGGGATAATTGTGACTCCCTGCTTGCGCAGGAACACCATCATTTACGCCATTACCTTGGTGAAAATCCTTGGGGCCGTGGAAAGCCCAAATGGCAACGTCTGAAATTGGTAATGACAATCCTGTACAGCAAATCTCAGGAACGCCTGATGAGGAGGATACATGGGGACATGAAGGTATGCATCCTTTATGTCCAGGGACACCATATAATCCCCCCCTCCAGGCTGGCGATGACCGCTCTGAGCGATTCCATCTTGAATTTGAACCTTTTCAAGTATAGGTTTAAGGATTTTAAATTCAGAATGGGTCTGACCGAACCGTCCGGTTTCGGGACCACAAACAGGGTTGAGTAGTTCCCCGTCCCCTGTTGAAGCAGGGGAACTTTGACCACCACTTGTTGAAGACACAATTTTTGAATTGCATTTAAAACTACTTCCCTCTCTGGGGAAGAAGCTGGTAGGGCTGATTTGAAAAACCGTCGAGGAGGCATCTCTTCGAATTCCAGCTTGTAACCCTGGGAAACAATTTCTATTGCCCAGGGATCCACCTGTGATTGAACCCAGACGTGGCTGAAAAGTCGAAGACGTGCCCCCACTGGGGCGGACTCCCTCAGCGGAGCCCCAGCGTCATGCGGTGGATTTTGTAGAAGCCGGGGAGGACTTCTGCTCCTGGAAACTGGCTGTAGTTGGCAGCTTTTTCCCTCTGCCCTTACCTCTGGCAAGAAAGGAAGATTCCCGTACTCTCTTGGATTTATGTGACCGAAAGGACTGCATCTGATAATGAGGCGTTTTCTTAGGCTGTGAGGAAACATAAGGCAAAAAAGTTGATTTACCTGCAGTAGCTGTGGAAACCAGGTCCGTGAGACCTTCCCCAAATAAGTCCTCACCCTTGTAAGGCAAAACCTCCATATGCCTCTTCCAGTCGGCATCACCCATCCATTGTCGGGTCCATAGGGCTCGCCTAGCAGAAATTGCAATAGTGTTGGCTCTGGAACCCAGTAGGCCAACGTCTCTTTGAGCATCTCTCATATATAGGACAGCATCCTTAATTATTATTATTATTATTATTATTATTACCAGTTATTTATATAGCGCACACATATTCCGCAGCGCTTTACAGAGAATATTTGGCCATTCATATCAGTCCCTGCCCCAATGGAGCTTACAATCTATATTCCCTACCACATGTACACACACACATTCACGCTAGGGTTAATTTTTTGTTGAGAGCCAATTAGCCTACCAGTATATTTTTGGATTGTGGGAGGAAACCGGAGTACCCGGAGGAAACCCATGCAAGTACGGGGAGAATATACAAACTCCACACAGTTAGGGCCATGGTGGGAATCGAACCCATGACCTCAGTGCTGTGAGGCAGTAATGCTAACCATTACACCATCCGTAATATGACCCAGGGTCAATAAAATGGTTTCCTTATCCAGCGTACCATATCAGCAGATAAGGTATCTGTCCAAGCTGCAACAGCGCTACAAACCAAAGCCGACGCTATCGCGGGTCTGAGTAATGCACCAGTATGTGTGTAAATTGACTTCAAGGTAGTTTCCTGCCTGCAATCAGCAGGATCCTTGAGTGTTGCGGTATCTTGAGATCGCAGCGCCACCTTTTTGAATAAGCGTGTCAACTCTTTGTCCACACTTGGGGAGGATTCCCACCGTCTCCTGTCCTTAGCCGGGAAAGGATACGCCATGAGAATCCTTTTGGGAATCTGCAGTTTTTTGTCTGGAGTTTCCCAAGCCCTTTCAAACAACTCTTTTAGCTCATGTGAAGGGGGAAAAGTAACCTCAGGCTTCTTTTCTTTAAACATGTGTACCCTCGTGTCAGGTACAGAGTGGTCGTCTGTTATATGCAACACGTCTTTTATAGCAATAATCATATACTTTTTGCCAACCTTGGCTGCAACTTCGCATCATCGTAGTCGACACTGGAGTAAGAATCCGTGTCGGTATCAGTGTCTACTACTTGGGACCGCCAGACGGTCCCTGCGACATAGTGAAAGTCAGGGCTTGACTCGCTGTACATTCCCTGGACTCCGCTTTGTCCAGCCTTTTGTGTAATAAATTCACATTTGCATTTAAAACATTCCACATATCCAACCAGTCAGGTGTCGGCGTTGCCGACGGAGACACCACACTCATTTGCTCCACCTCCTCCCTAGAAGAGCCTTCCACTTCAGACATGCCGACACACGCATACCGACACCCCACACACTCAGGGAAAACTCTAATCTGGAGACAGTTCCCCAACAAGGCCCTTTGGAGAGACAGAGAGAGAGTATGCCAGCACACACCCAGCACCAATGACCCTGGACAGAAAAAATCCCAGATATATAGAGCGCTTTTTATGATATATCAACTGTGCCAAATTATGTGCCCCCCCCCCCCCCTTCTTTAAAACCCTCTGTCACCGTGTTCAGCAGGGGAGATTCCGGGGAGCCAGCTTCTCAGCGGTGTGCTGTGGAGAAAATGGCGCTGGTTAGTGCTGAGGGATCAAGCTCCGCCCCCTCAGCGGCGGGCTTCGGTCCCGCTCGATTTCTTTAAAACTGGTGGGGGTTTTCTATATACAGCCCTCAGAGCCTATATATAATGTCTGGCCAGTCCTAGAGGTTTAAAATTGCTGCCCAGGGTCCCCCCCCCCCCTGCGCCCTGCACCCATCAATGCCTGCCTTGTGTGTTGTGTGTGGGAGCAATGGCGTGCAGCGTTACCGCTGCGCATTACCTCAGCGAAGATCTGAAGTCTTCTGCCACCTCTGAAGTCTTCTATCTTCTTATACTCACCCGGCTTCTATCTTCCGACTCTGTGAGGAGGACGGCGGCGCGGCTCCGGGATGAACGGCGAGGGAGACCTGCGTTCCGACTCCCTCTGGAGCTAATGGTGTCCAGTAGCCTAAGAAGCAGAGCCTAGCATTTAAGTAGGTCTGATTCTCTCTCCTCAGTCCCACGATGCAGGGAGCCTGTTGCCAGCAGTGCTCCCTGAAAATAAAAAACCTAACAAAATTCTTACTTTCAGAGAAACTCAGGAGAGCTCCCTGTAGTGCACCCAGTCTCCTCTGGGCACAGTATCAAACTGAGGTCTGGAGGAGGGGCATAGAGGGAGGAGCCAGTGCACACCCATTCTAAAGTTTCTTTATAGTGCCCATGTCTCCTGCGGAGCCTGTCTATTCCCCATGGTCTTTACGGAGTCCCCAGCATCCTCTAGGATGTAGAAGAAAATAAAATAATTTTCTATAATGGAAACAGTTGTTTGCTCCATTCATAAAAAAAACAGCATATATCCTTAAAAGTGTCCTTTTCTCTTCTTTATCTCAATTTAATAATTTAAATTCCTCAAGGTCAAACTTAATTTTGTCACTACTTTACAAAACAGGTACTTTGCAGAAAACGTATAAAGAATAGTGTACCTCTATTGTGCATGACAGGAGCAGCTGTGAATGTAACCAGGTGTTATCACTGGAATACATACTACTTACCGCCAGCCGGATGCCGGTTGTGAAGATACTGACAACGGCATCCTGGGCACCAGTATGCCGGCAGTGGGGCGAGTGCTAGAAAACGCCTTGCGGGCTCGCTGCGCTCACCACGCTGTGGGCATGGTGTCTCACTGTGCTCGCCACAGGTTTTATACTCTCTCTATAGGTGTCATGGACACCCACAGAGGGAGAAAAGCCTGTGGCACCGGTATTCCAGCGGGAGCATTTCACTGCCTGTCAGGATTCCGGTGTCCATATTCTGACTGCCGGGATCCCATCAGGTGGTCCAGTGATTGCCTCCCATTATAAGCAATTGGACATACTGTAGATGCAGTATTATGAGAAAAGAACATTCAGCACTCCACTGAAAGGCCAACAGTGTGACAGACAGGGGGGTATATTTACTAATATTTGTGTTTTTGCCATTAAGGGTGTTTGATCTCGAATGGTATCCGGTGCATTTTACTGCAACTTTTTGAATCTTGATACGGTCATTTACTAAGCTGCCGAGTTTTCCACATTCATATTTTCCGATGTCGATGTGATTCGTAATGTCAGGCAGTGTTTTACGGGAGTGATTAGTAAAACACTGCCTGACAAAACACAATGAATACCGGACGGATCTGTGAGATCCGTGCAGGGCTTCATTGTGTACCTTAAAAAAATTGTTTAAAATCTTAAAAATGTGGAAAAAAAATTGTGTGGGGTCCCCCCACCTAAGCATAACCAGCCTCGGGCTCTTTGAGCTTGTCCTGGTTGTAAAAATACAGGAAAAAAACTGACAGGGGATCCCCCATATTTAAACAACCAGCACCAGGCTCTGCGCCTGGTCCTGGTGCCAAAAATACGGGGGACAAAAAACGTAGGGGTCCCCTGTATTTTTCACACCAGCACCGGGCTCCACTAGTCAGAGAGATAATGCCACAGCCGGGGGACACTTTTATAATGGTCCCTGTGGCCCTGGCATTAAATTACCAACTAGTCACCCCTGGCCGGGGTACCCTGGAGGAGTGGGGTCCCCTTAAAGCAAGGGGTCCCCCCCTCAGCCACCCAAGAGCGGCGGATGGGGGCTGATAGCCATAGTGTAAAAAAAAGAATATTGTTTTTTGTAGCAGTACTACAAGTCCCAGCAAGCCTCCCCGCAAGCTGGTACTTGGAGAACCACAAGTACCAGCATGCGGGGGGGAAACGGGCCCGGTGGTACCTGTAGTTCTACTACAAAAAAATACCCAAATAAAAACAGAACACACACAACTTGAAAGTACAATTTTATTACATATATGCACACCTACATTCATACATACTTACCTATGTTGACACGAAGAGTTGGTCCCCTTCTCCACGTAGAATACACGGGGTACCTGTAAATAAAATTATACTCACAACAATCCAGTGTAGATCGGTCCTCTTCTGTTTGTACTCCACGTACTTGGCAAAATAAAAAAACGAAAAACACGATCCACGTACTGAAAGGGGTCCCATGTTTACACATGGGACCCCTTTCCCCGACTGGAGGGACCCCACATGACTCCTGTCAAAGAGGGTCCCTTCTACCAATCAGGGAGCGCCACGTCATGGCACTCTCCTGATTGGCTGTGCGCTCCTGAGCTATCAGTCAGGCTGCGCACTGAAGATACAATGTAGCGCATAGGCGCTCCATTGTATCCAATGGTGGGAACTTTGCGGTCTGTGGTAGACCGCGAGGTTAAGTGGGGGTCACTCTTGTGGTTGGCCCCACTTAACCTCGACTAGTGGAGCCCGGTGCTGGTGTGAAAAATACGGGGGACCCCTACATTTTTTGTCCCCCGTATTTTTGGCACCAGGACCAGGCGCAGAGCCCGGTGCTGGTTGTTAAAATATGGGGGATCTCCAGTCAATTTTTTCCCTGTATTTTTACAACCAGGACTGGCTCAAAAATTATGCTTAGGAGGGGGGACACCATGCAATTTTCTTTTCAGTTTTTACACTAAACAGACCCTTTCCCATAGATAACCATGCACAGATCTAAATTAAAATGTGGTGATTTTATTTACTAATATTCAAGTGATAATACACTTCTGGTTACAGCTGTCTAACTGGTTGTCATGGCAACCCAATTTCTAGCCAATCTCTAAGCTGGTGTTGGTGGCGAGTAGTTGCGCTTCACCTAACTCTACTCTATGCTTGATGAAAATGTCTATACCTCTTAAAAGTACAATAGAACACCTTACTCTGCAAACCTACTGACTATGTCTTAAATTTAGGAGCATTTTGGCAATTTAAGATTTATGGCACCTCCAAAGGGTATATATCTAGCAAAATAAATGAGGGCTGACAACAAATGTGTGTTTGTGTGAAATCACAATGGGGGGGTTCTACTTTACCTACAATGAGATTTGTGCTTCGTATATAACCTTATTTAGGTCTGTTATACATATCTTACTTTCAAAAGTACACAATAAGGAAGAATACCTTAAGAATATAAATATTTCTACAGTTCTAGTATCAAGAGGTATGTAGTGGATATCTTGACTATAATTCCCTCTACTAGCACAATAGTAACCGGGAGCCCGACCGCCGGCATACCAACAGCGTGGCAAGCGCAAATGAGCCCCTTGCGGGCACGGTGGCACGCTATTTTATTCTCCCTCCAGGGGGGTCGTGGACCCCCACGAGGGAGAAAAAGTGTCGATATGCCGGCTGTCAGGATACCGGCACCGGTATACTGTGCGCCGGGATCCCGATAGTCGGCATACTGAAGACCACTCATGGTGGAGCACACTCCGCACACCTAGTTCTGGCCCCTGCTTTTCAGGGGTTTGGTTCGCCTGCCTCAGGAAAAACCATGATCACTGCTGCAGAAACACATCGGTATGTGGGCTTTCTCTGAACCTATGTGTTTCCATGCAGTATAGGTTAATTTATCGCATGGCAAAAATGTTCAATAATAATTATATAACCAAATAAAGGCCATGCGGCAAAATCATGTTAAAGGACTGTTTTTGCCATGCGGTAAACTACTGCATGTAATAGGATACCCCTGTATTTTGTTAATCTAGTTTAGATATTGCAACTATACGTGTTTAATCTAAATCACAGTACATACATAATTTCATACACAGCAAAAATGTGAAAAAATGTATTGTACTGTACAGTATGTCCACATATTTTTCTTTTGCATTCTTTTCTTTTTTTTGTCATTTGATTCAAAGACTCTGATAAAAATCATTATCGTAAAGATTGCAGTTAAGTTGATTCAGTTTCCCTAGCGCTAGTAAATCTGGCAGAGAAGAGATCATGGGTGCTTATAAAACATAAAATGATTTGTTTCATGGTTGAAATCCTCCATGCTTTCCATATTTTATTGAGAACACATTAAAAGTTTTATGTATTTCAACACAGAGAGAATAAAGGAAGCATGCAAAGAAAACATGTTTACAGTATTTGTAAGCAGAATAAGATTGTAATATAATTGTGTCATCACTGGCATTAAGCCATGCAAGGTCAAATAAGCACAGTGTATTTCTCATTCATATCTACTCTTGTACCTCTTTAATTTTTGCATAATGTGCTTCTGTATTATAAGATACATTTATCTTGTCCCAGCTTGGTTCACTTATATGCATGGAAGCAAAATATTGCTCAATTTTCTGGCTTATTCTGTCATTCAAATACTTGTTTTATGGATGCAGAATAATCAATGCAATGAGCTATGTACAAGCTCTAAAGCTTAAAATGGACTTGGTTTCAATACAACAGATTTTTATCGCTAACTGTAATATTGCTTGGAACAATATAGCGCATTACAGGAGCATTACTTAAAGGCTTTGAGACTTTAACATAAACCTGTAACGTAAACATGAAGTTACAGATTACATTTAGAAATAAGTAGGCCTATAGCAGTTTAATTAGAAGCAGATTCACCAAGAGAGTTTCCCAAATTTGTTCTAAATTGGTTGTACATAATGGCAGTAAAAGTCTAAAATTTATAAGAAAAATATTTAACTTCTTAGATAGGCAACTTCTGACAAACTTGAGTCGCTTTAAACATGTTCTTACTTGTTCTAGTTTAAATGGCTACGAGGAATAGTATGCTTAATCTGGATTATAACTAGTTGTGGGCTGATGGTGCTGTGCACACAGTGCAGATGCCTTGTGGGTGCAATCCATCGAGTGCTAGTTGTGATGTATACTACTAATATTCATCCCAGTGGTGGAGCATCTCTGCAGAGTGTTTGCTTTTTAAAGTGGCTTGGCTGAGAGGCACTCAGGTTTTCCCCCCAGTGAAAGACAGCCAATAGGTGGCCACGGATATAATCCACAAGAGAACGCCTTGCCTGCTTAGGTAGTATTGCCTGGCTGCATGCACAAACATTCCACCACTCCTGCACTGTATTGAGCACAGGGGTAAGAGGTGGCAGCACGGCTAGGCATGTATCCCAATGCCCGGGACATCACACTAGGAACTCCTGATTGTGTCACACTGCACATTATGCCAGCATGTTCTGTGACCTTATTGGCATACTTTGTTTATAAGGTGCTCTACTGTGTGACATTATGTGAATAAGGGGTACTACTGTGTGGTGTACTGTGAATTGGTACAATTCTGTGGCAACGCCCCTTCCCCACAAAGTCACACCCTTTTATTTTTGAATATGGGGGCACCAATTCTCTTTCTGGCACAGGGCACCAAAATGTTTGGTTACGGCTCTGTGTTTAATACTGTACTTTTGCATGCAACCTTCAAACTTGAACATACATTTGAAGTGTTTGCTGTTCAAACTATTTTTTTTGAACATTCAGAATGTTGACACGAGAATATAAACAAGGTCATTGCATTGACAGTTAACATTTTGACGTATTCATGTGGATAGTGAACATGTTAACATGGTCAGAATGTCAACCTTGTGCTTCTACAGTAAGGGTATCCCTAACACTAATCCCTAATGTATCCATAGCCCTACACTTAACCATAACCCTTAAACCTTAGCCAAACCCTAGCCCTACATTACTAATGTCAAAATTTTGACAATGTTGACATTGAATATATCAACATCCTGTCCATGTAAATATTTTCCAGGTGTCAACGTTTATGATGTTGACAATTTAACCATGTCAGCATTTTGATGTTGACATTATGAATGTTGACATAGTGTATGTAGACATAATGACTGCATAATATAAAATGTAGCCCTTTGGACTCAACCCTGGAACATTTCATTCTTCTAAATATTTTGTTAACCATAAGTTGAAACCACGGGCTCATATAGTGTTCCTTCTGCAGAATCTAAGGTGATAATGTCGATATTATCTTAAACCATAAAGCTATACCTCTAGATACACTTTTACCTGAATACACGCGCTACACACTTTGTACGCTATTTGCGTACAGAGTCCTGTATGTGGTACGTACTTGGCGTACACACGACGCGCTGAGTGTACAGAGTACAAACAGCGCGCGCACACACAATTGATAACCTTTAAACCTTATTAGTAATACAATGTAATAATATGGTTACACTTTAAACCTTTATGCAGCAAAGCACTGCAATGATGTTATACCTTAAACCTTAAGTAGCGCTGACGGTATAAAGTACCCGCAGTGCGTACACCTTATCAATACTTGTAAACCTTATACAGTTAAATACGCTTTAAACCCTAGCAGGGAAATGAGGACACAACACCGATATGTAGTTGAACCACAGGGTTCTAAGGCCACAGTGGATTATTTCAAAAGTTAAAACAGTACAAATTATACACTACAGGCTAACAAGATAAATCTACAACAGAATAATGGCTACAGTCAATGTACATACGTGAGAATGTTCGCAAGCGCTTCCCGATCTCGGTCCTCCGCTAATCAGGTTGAAAGCGTTAAGAGTCTGTGATAGTGACCTGGCCTGCAGCTCGCTCTTTATTCAGTAGATCAAAACATAATACAATAGACACTGTGTGCTCTTCTTCCATTGGTTCGGGGGTGGGACATATCCTGTGCACCGGGGACCATTGGTCAGTTCAAGAAGTGGGCGATGGCTAGGACTTGAGATGTGGTTTCTGTTGTTTACATCTGAGTTCCCGCCCCATGATCAGTTAAACCCATCACATTAATCATAAATATGGTATTATTAATAACTTAATGAGGTAATATTTAATAATGTTCTTATTCCCACCAGATTAATGTTTATGTGTCTCTGAACAATATGATCCCACACATGATATGATTATCTATTTCAATCTTCAAGATATACATATATCCACATATTCATATATATATATATATAAATATATATATATATATATATATACACACACACACACACACACACATGTACACACATACTCCTGCTATTACAATTTGTTAGGAATTATATATTTATTCATTCATATATATATATATATATAATATATATTATATATATGTATGAACACCTACATTTCTATGGGTTTTAGACTATGAATGTTAAATTTCTATCTGTCTGGTCTTGTGTTGTGGTTAGCTATTGTTTCTGATTTTCTAAACGGCTTTGGTTCCTGGGTATTGTCCCTTCATTTGTTTTTTTTCCTTCTGGTGAGACAATGACAATCCAGTACTCATTGTTTAAGATAGAAACTTGGCTATTTTAGTAAACAAAGGTGTTTGCCTTCCTCATAGAATTTCAAAGCTTAGTGTAAATAAGGCCATTGTATTTTAGTCTCTGGGAGTTTTAATTTATGTGTGACTGACCTTCCTGCTATTTAGAAGGGCCAAGCAGACAGTGTGGGATTTTTACAATATATATATTAAATCTATGATATCTTTGTGGCTTTTCCATGAGAGTACAAATTCCACTGTAATTACTCGTACCATGCTCTAATGCGCAGAACCGTGGGTGCGGCCATACGCAATTTGCGAATATGTGCACGCATGGCGGAACAAGTGCATGCGCAGCGTGCATGTGTGTGTGTGGTTTGTACGTGATGTGTGTACTGGAATATTTTTCGACTTTGACAGTCTACCCTTTGGCAGTCAACAATAACTGCCACTATCTAATCACTAAACAGAAAAATATCAATACAATATCTACAAAAGTTTGGGTAATCGGGAGAGAGGGGTAGGTAGGAAATGTATGACCTAGTGGGATAGTAAAAAGCATGTATGTATGAATCCGTGTCTGAGGGGCATATATCATTGTGCCGTATATGTTCTAAATAAGCTTCGAGGTATTGCAAAGTATACATTAAATCCTTCTTATCCCATATTAAGGGTCTGTAAGTGGGCCAACAAACACTACCGAGCTCTTTTCGGCTTCTTGTTCCAACAAATGGGGTGCACATTTAGTTGATGATACATGAAGGGGGGACAGATGTGAATGCTAATATATGGATATCACCTGTTGACTATGTGTGTCACTACCTGAAGGTTGTAGAGATGAAGATAAGAAACATATCAAAAATACATTCACATAACATTTGCGTAATCATTCTTGGGTGTTGATCGAAGTCTTTTCCGGATGGGTGTATTTTTGCTGAGGGAAAACAAAGGAAAAACGGGTGAAAGAAACAGACCGTGGAATCACGTCTTATCACAATATTGTCTCTATTGATGGGTCATAGATTAAATCAGTTGCTGTAATAATGCCCCCGCTCCTTAAACTCATCACTTTGATACCGTGCTTGCGCCACATTAAAACTCGAACACACCTAAATATCAAGCCAATAATTATGACAACTCCCAGGATACAAAGGAGAAACTTTCCCACACTCATGATAACATTTTGGGCCCACTCTCCTAAACCTGAGAACCAATTTCGTGGGTTCAACCATGAGACCCAGCCGGTCAGTTCATTACTCACAGCAGTCAGGGTAAGGTTGTGTCTCCGTCGGAACTCCCACTTCAAGTGCAAGATATCGTCCATCTTTTGATCAATGATCTCAGTTGGGTCGTCAGTGCTGTTTGTAATATACGTGCAGCACTTCACACCATATTGAGTTGCCAATGTGATACAGTACCCTCCCGTCACGGCTGTGATATAATTGAGGACCATCCTGTGCTGGATCAGTTCTGTTTTGTAAGCTTGCAACTCCCTTCCCGTATACCTGAAGGTGTCGTCATACATCTCAGTGATTTTATCTATCAGATTCACTAGCGCATGGATGTACCTATAATTTATAATTCCTCTGGCAGTACGGGTGATATCTAATGCGAGAAGGAATTGAATCCCGGTGGATTCGTGGATCAAATCAGAGGCTACGTGCTCTGTCCTATCTATAATGTGTCTCTTAGCGATGTGTTCATAATGAGTATATGTATAAGGAGCTTGAACACTGCTGTGAACGTCTTTCATCTTATCATGGGTTATAGTCATAACCTCTGGCAACACTCTACCGATGTAACACAATCCCTCTGAGTTTGGGGCAAGCCACTTATACGCCTTCCTCCCACATATGAAATAAGCATCATCGGGGAGAACATATGGGACAGAATATGACATTACCATATTGCAAACTTTCCAAGTGAAAAATCCTATCCCTATCTCTCTCATCTGTTCAGTACACGTATCAGGCTGTATGATATGCGCACAGTACCCTGGTGATACTTCTCCAACCCGCATGGTCTTACTTCCTTGAGTATACCTGTACCGAAAATACCTTCCATTGTTGGCTATTTGGCGTATAAGTTCAGAATCTACAGGTATCCTATCAGCTCTGTGCGAGAATGCCATGGTTTGGTTATTCCATGTCACCTCCCAATTTCCCGGCTTTCGGGAATTGGAAATGTTAAAACACACTAAGGATCTATCCACATGGTATTTGTGGAGCTTCAAACTAGGGGGCCTAGAAATATTAAATTTCTTGTCCACTGGTCTCCCACCCCGTAATTCGAGTACCTCATCTATCATTAATGGGTATGGTACTAATCCTGACTTGCTCTGACCTTGAGGTATTTGTGAGCACACCCAGCATTCTGTCTGGTTTAAGATCTTACCCACTAGTGAGTGGTAATCACTCAATTGATGATGGTCCATGTTGATATTAAGGCTGGACTGACATCTCTGGATGCACCCATCCTCAACTATGTTTTCACAATTCCTCCAAATGCAATTTTCCTCAGCCAATAACCCTTCACAGTGCCTCCTAGTTTCCTGACTACCAGATCGTTTTCTGATACTCGCCTTTGCTCGATGGATGTGTTGCTCTTGGAATTCTACAAATCCGTCCTTGCCATCAGAACCCATTCCAGATCCTTTCTCGACCTCTCTGGTACTCTCACCGAAACAGACTTCTCTGGTCAACAACAGGGTTAACAGGAAAACCCGGAACGCAGTCTCTTGGGGTAAGTCCATCTTGTTAAGGGAAGAGAAAAGGGAACTAGAAGGGGGAGGAAAGGAGGGTAGTGGGAGATGGAGAAAATAATAAAGAGGAAAAAGAAAAACTGGTGCGACAACCGCCTCTGGTCTTGTTGTTCTCCCTGCTCAGGTGCCGTGACAATAGTCCTGCCTCTCAACCTTCCCAGAACAGACACTCCAGTGATACGATGTTCTCTCCGAGTCAGCGACCTTTCTATAGGGAACATGAATCTTGCATTACAATGTGTTTAACTGTTGTGTATTATCAGTTGTGTGAAGTAAACCATCCGTGGAAAGTGAAAAAGAGAGAGAAAATAATAAAAAGAAAATTTGTCAGATTTGCGTTCACCATCAGGCTGTCACACCATCATGTCTATCGGTATCTATGCACCCCCTTCACCAGTATTTCCACTCTTCACACTTTGTGCATGGCCAGGCACAGTGATGCTGGTGAGATATACTGGGTTTGGGTAGACCTCTGAAAAGACCGAGTAGACATGTGACGTTTGAGCTGTAAATCTGTCGGTGAACGTCAGAGATGAAGAGGAAACTTTGAAGACAAATCACAGAGTTTAGTAACAAAGAAGATTTTACAAAGTTTGACATCTGGATTGGGCACTACGGGGAATGATTCCCTAATCAGGCTGTTCCCTTAAAAAAAATTCTATGTGTATTATATCTCTACTGGGACTATCCCAGCCATCAATCCAGTGTCTTGTCCATTCTAAGTTCATAGGGCACCCGGTATCTTTGAGATAATTTCCTCTACCAGTGATGGACATGCTTCTAAAACAGTGAAATCAGGGCCGAAACTAGGACTAACGGCACCCGGGGCAAGACAGACATTTTGCGCCCCCCCCCCAAATAAATAAATAAATAAATAAATATATAATAAAATAGAAAAAAAAAATAAGAAACAAACAAATTCAACACAGATATCCCTCAGACCAGCAGACACCAGTAATACACACATGATATATATATATATATATACATACACACACACACACATACGTGTGTATATATGTACACAGCCACATACACATATATATATATATATATATATATATATATCTGTATATCTGTAGCTGTCACAGTGGTGAAAATGAGCAGTAGTTTGAATGAGCTGCAGGGGTTAACACCAGTCACAGTGAATGTGTGTGTGTGTGTGTGTGTGTGTGTGTGTGTGTGTGTGTGTGTGTGTGTTTTACCTCCGGTCATCTCTCGCTGTCCTGCTTCCATCCATCACTGTGCTGTGGCTGAATGCAATGCTGTGTGGGGCCAGAAAAAGGTCAGTAGCTGACCACATTCGTAGCTCGTGCGGGCGGGCAGTATACTTTTTTGGGCTTGCCGCCGCTGCTGAGGAAGGGAAACTAGACGTTACCCTGACTCCCTAGCTCCAGCAGCCTTGGCCAGCTTTCTGCAATGCCTCATGGGATTTGTAGTCTCTATGCTACTGCATAAAGTCTAAGCAGTAGCACACATGACTACAAATCCCATTTTTCTTCAATAGATTCTTTGCTGTGTCAGACCCAGCTGATCCCAGCGCCCTATCAAATCCAGCGCCCGGGTCACATGCCCCCCTAGCCCCCCCTTAGTTTCGGCTCTGGTGAAATGCAATATTAGTCTTCGTGGGTATTTTAACATATTTTGTGCTACCTGGGTGGGGGCACTCTATATGTATACCATCTCTAACAAAACTCCAGTTAAATTACTTAGAGGTCACTTCTGCTAGAGGGAGAGAAGCAGAAGTTTAGAAGCCTCCTCCTAATTTCCGTAAATTCTGTCAAAAGGGTAAAGTTGCATTTATTCTGTTCTTCCCATTAACCGAATCTGTGTTTTTCTATACTGCTCGTGATTCCTTACTATATGTCCCTTGATCCCGTCTATGTGTTTACTAACGTGGCTTATTTATTCTGTTTAGGGGTCTATATTGGCTATGTGCTCTACTACTCCTACAATTTCTAGCAAAATGTCCTTTATTTTGACAAATGTAACATATTATCTGTCTTTTGTTACTACTAGGGTTTTGGGGTTTGGGCTGATGAGACTTTGGTGTAAGAGCCTGCATACTTTCAATCCTCAGCCTCTCCTCTTGCAGTTTTCTACGCCTAGCAATATTCCTATGGTGTTCAATTGCGCACTCTCTAAGGCAAGCTACTGTGACCCCTCTCCAACCAGGCAAAGAGGTTTGTACTCTGTCCCTCACTGTCTGATCGAGTCCGTCCATTAGCACAGACACAGCCACTTCTCTGTAATTTTCATCGTTCCCTGCATCTAATACCCCCATGTATCTGTCCATTTCCTCCAGTGCTCGGTGGAAATATTCAGATGCCATTTCATTTTCCCTCTGTTTTATGGAGAAAATTCTTCTCCACTCAGTGGGGAAACAAAACTCTATTTGCCTATTAATTCGTTCTATATTTTGCTGATTGTTTCTGTCAGTCATAGGACTATCCAACTCTAATCTACAATCAGTGATGAATTTTTGGATGTCAATATTAGGGGGTAGGCATGCTTTCAAAAATGGCCACCAATGTTGGTTTGTTGGTTTATACACATTACCCAGATCTCTGATAAATTTCTGACATCTGGCTAAATGCTTCCGAGGGTCGGGGAATTCTGAAATGATTGATCGCAGCTCATCTCTGGGCCACGGGCAATACGTTGCATTATTCCTGGTGAGGACTACTTCCTGACTATCGGTTCCCCCATTTGGAGTTACTATTTCCAAGACAGGGTGTAATCCTACCATTCCGTTCCTAATCTGTTTACTTTGTGGTGTTGTTATTTCTGTGCAATGAACTGTCTCATACTTACCGGTAGCTGTGACCTCACCAGTTCTTTCATTGGGGAATACTGTTACTACACTACCTGGTTGGACAGGTCCCACCTGAGTTTCCTGCAAGGTGACTGCTTGGAGGAGAGCTGCGATTTGGCTGAATCCTTCATCTCCCTGTGACCTAAAACCTTGGAGAGACTTCAAAACAGGATACATTTTGCAAAAGTTAGGGTTAATACATTGCTCTTTCTGATTACTATCATTTACGGATGTATCATTGACTGTAGCCTTCTGTTCCCCTTCGATCTGTGTCGACAATGGTGTGTTTGTGTTCTCATTCCCGCTAGGTTTGGAAGCGATTGCATATGTTAATTTCTCTTGCATATCGCCCTCTTGCTGCCATAAATTTAAACAGTTTGTGTTTCTGACCCTTTGCTTTTGGGATTTTATCAGACATATCCTAACCCTTAAATTCAGCAATACCTCTGGATCAAAACTGCCTATCCCAGGAAATGATGCTTTATCCCCCACAGTCATTCGTGTCCATTCATCACAAAAGATCTCAGTGTGGGGACCATACTTCCCCCACATTACTAACCGAGCTGACCCCCTGGGTCTCAATTCTGCTGTCTGAACCCTGACTGAGGAACGTCCCTGTGTTGTGCACTTGGCTCCCATTGTGGACCTTTTTAACACGGGAAAACTTCCTAAAATGCACCAAACACAGTAGTCTACCGGTGGAAGTCCTCAAAGTTCTTCCACTAACTTCTTCTGCTCCGAGTATCACGGATCCGCCTTTTTTTTTAGCAGACACGTGTAGCCGTTGCAGGCCCTACTTCGGCCTATATCCCCTGGGCCTTTAGGTACCCAGTGAATATCTGCCTCTGAAGGGACCAGCGAAAAGTCCCCAAAACTTTACTTTACACAAATCACACTTGCATGTGCTTTACACAACGCGTATGATGATGAGATTTACACACAAATATGCAAAACTTCGTATCCAATCGTACCGCTCATAGACACTTGCTATCTATAAGTGGTAGGATCACTGGAGTCTTCACACTGTGCTCCAAAACAGCCGGAGTGTAATACCACGAAAACTTTATCACACTCCGTTGCACGTATTCACCTAGACTGTGCTCACCACGTATTCACCTAGACCGTGTTCACCAAGTTTCACCAAGTTCACCGAGTTCACCAAGTTCACCAAGCGGGGTTCAATACATTCACACCTTATTCAGCCCACACTAACACTCTATAGTTTTCTGATCAGAAAAATCTCTTTTCCTGTTAACTGATAGCTTTCCCCAGAGGTAATACAGTAAAAAAGGTTTTATTTAAACTAAATCTTGGACACTGAACAATTTGTGCTATTACCGCGTGGCTACCGTTTCGCGCCTAAACTAAACAATGCTATTGTGTAATTTGTACTTAGCGGCCGTATCCTTTCGCACGTTGCGTAAGCACGCAATCGTGCGTACGTCTTTACGTTGCGTACGCAGTCCCGTACTTTGTCCGAGACACGTATACAAAGACCGTATGTCCGCAACAGTACAAATCCCACACTTCTATAAATGTAAGCGATATTACCTATAATCGCTCACTTAACATAACACACAGTTTCTTCTGTATAAACCTTTACAACTAGGCCAGGCTGCGTGTGCGTCTTACACTTATTTTTAAATATTAACTCTATATTTAAACTAAATAGCAACAATTTTTTCAGTACAGGTCAAAATGAATCTAATAATCAATACTTATGGCAATAATGTGAGCAGATATGCAAAGTACAAAATACAGGTGTATGCGTGTGATGTGTGCGCATTTGGCGCCAAACAGAAATTCACAGACTTTAAAAATAGCTTTGCGTTCTTACCTTACGGATCCCACCAGCATCCCTACAAACCATGCAGAGCAGACGCTTATCTTATCAGCACTTGAGAAAGAGTTTACCAGAGTATCCACCAACCAGGAGAAGGCTTACATGGATACCTGTCCGCCCTTTGATGATAGATAAAGTCTGCTGTACCCTGCTAGGCTGTGGGTATGAGAAAAAACAGGACGATGCCCCCAATTGATAATGTCGATATTATCTTAAACCATAAAGCTATACCTCTAGATACACTTTTACCTGAATACACGCGCTACGCACTTTGTACGCTATTTGCGTACAGAGTCCCGTATGTGGTACGTACTTGGCGTACACACGCCGTGCTGAGTGTACAGAGTACGCACAGCGCGCGCACACACAATTGATAACCTTTAAACCTTATTAGTAATACAATGTAATAATATGGTTACACTTTAAACCTTTATGCAGCAAAGCACTGCAATGATGTTATACCTTAAACCTTAAGTAGCGCTGACGGTATAAAGTACCCGCAGTGCGTACACCTTATCAATACTTGTAAACCTTATACAGTTAAATACGCTTTAAACCCTAGCAGGGAAATGAGGACACAACACCAATATGTAGTTGAACCACAGGGTTCTAAGGCCACAGTGGATTATTTCAAAAGGTAAAACAGTACAAATTACACACTACAGGCTAACAAGATAAATCTACAACAGAATAATGGCTACAGTCAATGTACATACGTGAGAATGTTCGCAAGCGCTTCCCGGTCCCGGTCCTCCGCTAATCAGGTTGAAAGCGTTAAGAGTCTGTGATAGTGACCTGGCCTGCAGCTTGCTCTTTATTCAGTAGATCAAAACATAATACAATAGACACTGTGTGCTCTTCTTCCATTGGTTCGGGGGTGGGACATATCCTGTGCACCAGGGACCATTGGTCAGTTCAAGAAGTGGGCGATGGCTAGGATTTGATATGTGGTTTCTGTTGTTTACATCTGAGTTCCCGCCCCATGATGAGTTAAACCCATCACATTATTCATAAATCTGGTATTATTAATAACTTAATGAGGTAATATTTAATAATGTTCTTATTCCCACCAGATTAATGTTTACGTGTCTCTGAACAATATGATCCCACACATGATATGATTATCTATTTCAATTTTCAAGATATACATACATCCACATATTCATATATATATATATATATATATATATACACACACACACACGTACACACATACTCCTGCTATTACAATTTGTTAGGAATTATATATTTATTCATTCATATATATATATATATATATATATATATATAAAATATATATTATATATATATATATATATATATATATGAACACCTACATTTCCATGGGTTTTAGACTATGAATGTTAAATTTCTATCTGTCTGGTCTTGTGTTGTGGTTAGCTATAGTTTCTGATTTTCTAAACAGCTTTGGTTTCTGGGTATTGTCCCTTCGTTTGTTTTTTTTTCCTTCTGGTGAGACAATGACAATCCAGTACTCATTGTTTAAGATAGAAACTTGGCTATTTTAGTAAACAAAGGTGTTTGCCTTCCTATTAGAATTTCAAAGCTTAGTGTAAATAAGGCCATTGTATTTTAGTCTCTGGGAGTTTTAATTTATGTGTGACTGACCTTCCTGCTATTTAGAAGGGCCAAGCAGACAGTGTGGGATTTTTACAATATATATATTAAATCTATGATATCTTTGTGGCTTTTCCATGAGAGTACAAATTCCACTGTAATTACTCGTACCATGCTCTAATGCGCAGGACCGTGGGTGCGGCCATACGCAATTTGCGAATATGTGCACGCATGGCGGAACAAGTGCATGCGCAGCGGGCATGTGTGTGGTTTGTACGTGATGTGTGTACTGGAACATTTTTCGACTTTGACAAAGGTAAGGGCAGTCACAAATGTGGATCCTTAAGTGGCCCCAAAATATTGATCATAAAATAAACAAGTCAGAGGCCTTTTAACTGGCTAAATTTGAGAAATGGTTTGAATAATTTGAGCATTTATTTTCAACAGCACAAATAATTATTTCAGTTCATCGTTTGGACATTTGTATTATTATATATCAGAATTCTACAAATCATGTGGTTGCTTCAATGGAGAAAAGGTGACAAAATGTAATCAATTTTAGATTGACCTAGGGGTTAATTCTAATAACTTCAATTTGTAATACTGAAACTAATTACTGGAGAAAGCAATCTCAACCCAGGATTCTTTAAACCAGAATAATATTTGAATGTTGGCAGTAGATACAGACCTAGCTGATTCATTAGTCATCATGACTATGAAAGTGATGACCCAACTGCATTATGGGAAATATGTAAGCAGCAATCATTTACAAGGCAAAACCGACCTTGTAAATGATTGCCGCTTTAATAATAAAGGCAGACTCGCAGAAATATCACTGTGCAGGCTATTACATATTGCCCTAGGTGTTTGATGGTCTTGCTGCTCTTGATTTTAGGATTCACAATACAGGACTGGATTTACTCTTCTTTGTGGTGAAAATCCTCTGCTTGATGATATTTCTTCCAGATATAGTAACTACTGGAAGTTTTGACCATTGTTTGTGCAACCAAATTTTGGATTCCAACATTCATACAGTATTTGTTCATACAATTTCAGCCATTTATTGGCCTTCAGTAGTAAGACGTTTTTATCACCGGCCCCATATATTTGTCTATTTTACTTTTTTAATTTTTATTTATGACTATGATCTTCTAAATAGATGTTTATTGTTCCATTCATTTAATATTCATTTAAATCTATCTTATGAATACGTATTCCAAAAATCAGCTACAGCTTCAGTAAATAAAAGTGTTCTAATTGTTGACTTTGTATTTTACACATATAAGTGAATTGGGTTCACTGATCCCTGTGGCCTTCATATAAAATTATTATGGTTCAGTATGTAAATATACGGGTGAGATACAGAAGATAGACATTAAAAAGATAAGCAGTCAAAAGGTCGACAGGGTCAAAATGTCGACAGTCAAAATGTTGACAGGATCAAAGGGTCGACAAAAACATTGAGTTTTTTTGTGTGTTTTTAGACATGTTTTACCCAAATTTGTTGAAATGTGTCTTTTCGCGGGCTCACTTCGCTCACCACGTTTCGCTCACCATGCTTTGGGATCAGTGGCCACTTCAATCGCCACAAGGTTACTAAAGGTAATAGTTTGTAGCATGGATAGTAGATGCATCAAAGGTTGTAAAAACATTAAAAAACATTTTTTTAAATTGTCAACTATATTTCAACCATTTGACCCTGTTGACATATTGACTGTAGCACTTTTGACCATGTCAACCTTTTGACTGTAGACCTTTTGACCCTGTCTACCTTTTGACATGGTCAACCTTTTGACTGTTGACCTTTGACCCTGTCAACCTTTTGCCTATTGACCCTATGGTGTCAGCCTATTGACTGTTGACCTTTTAACTGTCTATCTATCAACCACCTCCCAAATATACTGTAGCATATATTGAATACTATTTATTTGCAAATGATCAATATCTCCACTCACCAATGGTATAGTTACTATACTGTAGGTGCAGGGAGTGCAGTTGCTATGGGGCATAGGGGTACATTTACTAAGCAGTGATCAGAGCGGAGAAGTGGGCCAGTGGAGAAGTTGCCCATGGCAACCAATCAGCACTGAAGTAACATCTATAATTTGCATACTATAAAATGATACAGAGCTGCTGATTGGTTAATGGGGCAACTTCTCCAGTGGCTCACTTCTCCACTCTTATCACTGCTTAGTAAATGTCCCCCATAGAGCTGAGAGGGACCCACCTTCCCTTTCATAGTTACATGTACTATATACATTTTTCACCATTGGGTGGTACATAGAGGCCCTTATAAACCTTTGCCTTGGAGCTTATACCTGCGCATTGTAATGTGGTATAATATGAACTGGAGGGCATTATAATGTTACCTTAATACACTGGGTACACTGTATGTCACAATGTGATTGGGGGTACTGTGTTACATAATGTGTACTGGCAACCCTACAATGCGCCAACTAGGGCACTGCTATGATTCATAATATAAACTAGGAAACAACGATGGGGCATAACATTAACCAAGGCACTGCTAGGGTTCAGAAAATGAGCTAGAGTACTACTGTAGGGCATAAAATTAACAAGTGCTGTGGAGAGGTGTCTCTCTAGAAGCACTGGGACAGGGGCACCTTTAAAATGTTGTTATGGGGCCCACAAAGTTCTAGCTACATCCCTGTCACTCACATTGATGTCTGTGGACTCTGAAACAAGACAATAAAAAACAAAACACAAAAAAGAATATTTTTTAAACAAATATTAAAAAGTAACACAGTAAAGGACTTTTAGGATTAAATCATTTCTTACACAAGAATATATGATGGATAATCAGAAGCACTCCACTAAAAGAAGTAAATAAATTATTGTATCTTGAATACCGCTGATTAGCCACTGTTTTCCTGCTTAAAATCTACTATATACTTAGGGTATATATATATATATTTATATATATATAGCTCTAGAGTCATTACCCTTTCCCCCTGATCTACTCCTTCTTCTACAAAAACATGTTGAAACAGAGTTTAGAGATATTTCTTCCAAATGAGGTTACAGTTCAATAAGATAAAAACAACATCAGATAAAAACATTAAGCAAACACAAAGAATGATGATGGAGATAGAAAAGAATGCATTAAATACCATGGTGTAAGATATGTTTTTAGATGTTATGAAAACAATATCAATTAAAACACACAGTAAAACAAATGAACACAAAAACGTGGTACCAATATAAAACCACTTTACTGTAAAGTACATACTATATTTCTAAGGAAGAGAAAAAATGCATTCTAGATGAAACAACTGGATCTTGTTTGTCATTGTATACCGAATGATCAGTACATCTGCCTTTTTTTTTAAGAATGAAAACATAAACAAGCTAAAAAAAGCCGAAAAGATATCAATCAGAACCTAATGCATCGCTAGCAGAGTGATTATGTTTGTAAATAATTTCCTGAGACTATACTGGGAGTTCTTCAAAGGCATTTATGTAACTGCAAATCAACATGTAGAATCTAGGTTACTTAACAAAGCTTACTACTACAAAAACAAATATATGGTTTCACTAACCTTGTTTGATTATGCAGAGGGAGGCAGAGAGCATTGTCTTGATGTCGGAAGGCACTCTGAGTAGCTTTCATCTGTACTCTTTAGAATCTGCTCAGATGAGAAAATCAATATTACAAGACAGTGTTTGTTCCAATATGTAAATACAAAACAGCACTGCCAACTATTTCTACCTTTCATTTTATGTCATTTGCGGTTGTGCCTACAGTAGAATAAATGCTAAATCCATTACATTGATTCACTAAGGAACTAATAAGGCTTTTTGTTACATTAGGAATATACAAGAAAGATCAAATAAGCCTATAATTATAAATGAGAAAGGTGCTGCCAGTGGTTATCAGCAGAACATTACTTCATCGCAGTTTGTCAGTATTATTTTGCACCTGCAAACTACTGTATGTAGGTGAAATTAGAAAACAAGCCAAGTTCTGTTAATGTATGATTTGGGAATTAAATAGAATGTCTGGGCTCAAAGGCTATATCTCCACACTTTCCTCAGAATGTATGTGGTATCTCTTAACAATATTATCCCTTGCTGCAATATGAGGAGTCTCAAGAGGAGTAACATTTAGGACATAAATGGTGCATATAATATCAGATATCCGTATGTAGCGTTCAGAAGACTATAGTGAAGCCTATGTATTATACACTGCTCAAAAAAATAAAGGGAACACTTGAACAACACAATGTAACTCCAAGTCAATCACACTTCTGTGAAATCAAACTGTCCACTTAGGAAGCAACACTGATTGATAATCAATTGCACATGCTGTTGTGCAAATGGAATAGACAACAGGTGGAAATTATAGGCAATTAGCAAGACACCCCCAATAAAGGAGTTGTTCTGCAGGTGGTGACTACAGACCACTTCTCAGCTCCTATGCTTTCTGGCTGATGTTTTGGTCACTTTTGAAAGCTGGCGGTGCTTTCACTCTAGTGGTAGCATGAGACAGAGTCTACAACCCACACAAGTGGCTCAGGTTGTGCAGCTCATCCAGAATGGTACATCAATGCGAGTTGTGGCAAGAAGGTTTGCTGTGTCTGTCAGCGTAGTGTCCAGAGTATGGAGGCGCTACCAGGAGACAGGCTAGTACATCAGGAGATGTGGAGGAGGCCGTAGGAGGGCAACAACCCAGCAGCAGGACCGCTACCTCCGCCTTTGTGCAAGGAGGAACAGGAGGAGCACTGCCAGAGCCCTGCAAAATGACCTCCAGCAAGCCACAAATGTGCATGTGTCTAATCAAACGATCATAAACAGACTCCATGAGGGTGGTATGAGGGCCCGACGTCCACAGGTGGGGGTTGTGCTTACAGCCCAGCACCGTGCAGGACGTTTGGCATTTGTCAGAGAACACCAAGATTGGCAAATTCGCCACTGGCGCCCTGTGCTCTTCACAGATGAAAGCAGGTTCTCACTGAGCACATGTGACAGACGTGATAGAGTCTGGAGATGCAGTGTCAGGCCTGCACAAACTGCTGTGTGCTCTGCATTGTTTGCTACTGGGCATCTTCCAGTTGTTCTGCTCCCAAGTTGTGGGCATAACCCAGCCAAATTTCTAATGCCCGCTGAGACAGATAGTCTTTGTACGGAAGGACTTGTTGTATTTCTCAATCTGCTTCCTCAGCCAGAACTCCCAATGGTATGAGCAAATATTAGCTTTCTATAGTTTGCAGGCATGTCTAATGTCCAGGGAGCTATAAGCTGTACACATATTAAGCTGAGACCATCTACGCAGTGGGCATATGTATGTATTAACAGGCATCATGCCCACTTCATCAATGTTCAAGTGGTCTGTGAAGCAAAAATGCACATAATGAGTGTTGTAGCAGGCTATCCTAGCTAATGTCATGTGCCTTCATACTCAGTGATCTATATATTAGAAATTTGAGTATTGTATAATGCAATAGGGATGGCTGATGGGTATGTATTTCATATGTATGCCCACGTACAGTATGTGTCAGATTCTGAATTTGTAACGTACCCTGAGCTCGGGCCGCAAGGCAAGACTGGCTGGTGCTAGAATAAATTTATTTAGGAGAGTGAATGATGTTTCTCCATAATCAGTTATACAAACAATGTGAGGGAGAGAAATAATATAGTTTTACTCAGTATATTACCTGGCTGTGGTAGCAATATATAGAAAATGATTACAATGAGTGCTTAATTGAGTACTGGTTAGATCAGTCTCTGAACCCACTATTACATGTATTTCTCCAGAAGCAGCTGAATCACTTGGATAGTCAGTAACAGCTCAGTACACAGGTGGTATGTAGTAAGGGGACTGCATGCAGGAGGATTGGAAGCAGACTGGAACAAGCACAGGTATAGCTGCATGGTGCAGACAGCACACTGGTGTTTGATGAAAGCACTGATTACACCAGGAGTAAATGGTAACTTCTAGCTGCAGGATATACAATGCTGAGAAAGGCTGAATCCACAAGAATGGGAACACTCAGATACAGTAGATAATGCATCAAACAGTTACACAGGCAGGTGCTCCAGATCTGAGAACCACGTCTGCCACAGGAGACCAGGAGTCTGTCCTATGAGACTTATTGTACTGGAAAGGTGTAGGTGGCAAGGGGCAGTTTAAATACTACAGGGTGCTCAATGAGTGGATTAGATCTGTGAGTCATGTGTAGCATAGGAACACTGTGAATGGCTGAAAATGCTCTACTGACTTTAGGCAAGATAGTGATGTCCTTGCTGCACCAAACTGCAGCTACAGGAGATTCCTGACACGAATGGTCAGCTGACATTTGCAAGCCAGTGAATCAGCAATACTGGTATGGTTAGAGGTTTTAAGTACCAGATTTGTGACAGTATGTGTAGTACTTGCTTTTGCTATTGATAATTAAAAATATATTTCCTTCAATCATATGATTCAGGCTATAGGTTCACTTCTGTCAAATGACAGCTCTGCTGCAACCACAGAATCCTGCCCACAAAACCAACAGAGGACGCATTTGGAACATTATCATCTGGGTTCAGGTACTGTACCTTGAGAATTCTGATGGTGTGCTACTCTTCAGCCAAGCTAAGGTTTCTGATATTGTGGTCTTCTCCAAAATCTGCCATTACACTAACCTGCCCCCTTAGATGTGATAGTAAAGCTTGTGCAAATAATATACTTTATTTATTCTGCACAAATGTTTTTCCATCAACTTAGTTAATACTTACAGTACATGGTGAATGTCTTCATGTAGTAACATAATAAAGGGACAGAACATGTGCAAATGTACAAGTCTAAGTTTACGAAAACACAAAGTTAATTACTTTTATGATCTATTTTTAGAAAGGGAGCATGGGAAAGTTTTTCTGGACTGTCTCTCTCTGGGCCAACCACCCCTGCTGTATGCACCATGCAGAGTGGGAGAAGGATAGAGGGAACTGTCAGCAGTGGTGCTGGTGGTACTGTAGATGTTTGGGATGTTGTGTGTAGTTGTACTGTACATGTGCAGCAATTTGTGAGGATAATGACAAGGGATTATTATTTAACTCCTTCACAGAGTTGTTGACCAATAATACACCAGAACAGCTATGTAACTACAAAGAAGGTTGTGCCTGAAAGCTGTGGCTAGCCTGTTGAGGGTAGCATTACTTTTTGACTGCTGATGCCTCATTTGATGAATTATATCATTGTTCTGATGTGTCTGAGTGTCCACAAACTGTGTTTGAGTTTGCTGAAAATATGAAATGGATTCCACCATCTCTAAAGCAGGATCCGATGAGGGGCAATGTATAGAAGTACAGTAACTGTAATAATTGGAATAGTTTTCTTTTTTCTTGAGGTGATGATCTGGTGGTGTAAATCTTGGCTCACCCATTGTTCATTTTCAGTCTCTACAGGAGATACATGCAGATCTTCTGGATCCACAGACTTAATATAACGTACGACCACACTGTACAACATAAATGTTATTAGTTTGCAATTGACACCAAATCTGCTACTTAGTAAATTTCCCATTAGTAACAGTTGATGTAATTTTTGTATATGTATATGCAAAATTGCATCAACTGTTACTAAGGGAAAAAAAGTATAAATTATACAGCATTATACAGCAACAGTCTGAGAATTGAATGGTAATTGTCTTTTCACTTGCTAATTAATACCCCTTTTCCACCTACGTACCGTGTCCGATCCGGGATGTTTAACACGGCTACAACCCGTGTCGGCTCCCCCGTTTCCACTACACTTCGACACGGGTTATTCCCGTGTCTGATCTGTTTCCACTTAACCCGGGTAAGCTCTGTAAAAGCCTATTGCTGTCATTACAAATGGACTTTTTACTGTCTCATCAAGATGATGTCATCAAAAGGACCAAAAGGGAGGGGTGGGGCCTGCTCACAGCATTGCAGCAATGGACACCGGTGCAGTAGCTGTGTCTAGCATGGAGTCGCAGACTGTTTGCAGTTTACTGCTGCTTTCTGCTACAGACAGCTTGATGCAGCTTTTCACCTTGTGCTACCTACTGCAGAGCTGGAGAAGGAGAGCTCAATTCTTTGCAGAGAGGGCTACCTATCGACGCAAATATTTGAAAAGGAGGAGAGCGCGTATATCATCCACTGTTGTTATTTCTTTAATAACAATGAACTGTACACCAAGCCGAAGAATGTGGATGAGAGATCGCAGACATGGGGAAGCATTCATGCAGACTATTCTAGCATATCAGGAGGAGCAGTGGATGTCAAACTTCAGGATGTCTCGCGCTACATTCGAGTATGTTTTGGAACTACTGTCCCCCGCAATAACCATGCAGACCACCAGGTTCCGTAAGCCCATTGAGCCAGCCAGGAGATTAGCGATTGCTCTCTGGTGGTATGCTACCCCTGGAGAGTATCGCACAGTTTCCAGTTTATTTGGAGTAGGGATTGGCACGGTCTGCAAGATTGTCTACCAGGTCACGCGGGCATTGCTGGATACCATGTACCATCGCTTTATTTCCTTGCCACAAGGACAGCGGCTAGATGAGACTATAAAAGGGTTTAAGAAGCGTGGCTACCCACAGTGTGCTGGTGCCATAGATGGGACCCACATCCCCATCATCGCCCCCCATGACAACCCAGCAGACTATTACAATCGTAAGGGTTGGCATTCCATTGTTCTGCAAGCTGTAGTGGACCACAAATACTGGTAAGCACTGTTTCACTAATGTGTTTGAAATAGGCTTGGCCTGTTTTATGATAATGCATAAACCTTTATTTTTAGTTTCACAGATGTCTTCATAGGGTGGCCCGGACGGTCACATGATGCAAGGGTTCTCGCCAACTCCGATCTTTACAGTATTGCTGAGGACAAGCTTGGTGGATGGCTTTTCCCTCGACAGGTAAGATTATTTACTACTTAAACTAATGTTCGCCCATAAACCAATAGTCAAGTTTTACCCCTGTAATAATATTAATGTTTTATTAACAGAAATCGGTGATCGTACATGGTGTGGACATCCCGGTCCATCTCATTGGTGATGCAGCATACCCATTACAGCGCTGGCTAATGAAGGGCTACACCCAGCATGTTCACTTATCCCCCGAACAGACATCATATACCCATGCCCTAAGTTCGGCCCGTATGGCAGTGGAGAATGCGTTTGGGCGTTTAAAAGGACGCTGGCGCTGCCTCATGAAGAGGAATGATGTGGACTTGAAAATAATGCCAGATATAGTAGCGGCCTGCTGCATTCTCCATAACATATGTGAGATACAAAAGGAAAACTTTCTCCCCGAGTGGAATGTACATGATCATGGGGCGGGGGTCACTGTACATGATGCACCAGGCTTGGTGGGGGGGCATGACGCTGCCAGCGAGTGCATAAGGGCCACCATTGCAGCTAATCTTCAAACAATGTTGCAGTAGAGAAAACAGACAAGTTTTTGTGTGCAAACAATTTTTGTTTATTTCGTTTTTTCAGTTATAAAAATTTGGTTCAAAAGTTGTTATTATATTTTTCCTTTTAAACAGTTGGCACACATTTTCTGAGGTAACAATATAAAATATTTAAGTGCAAACATGTCACTGTAAAATTCCACATAACGCAAGGGGTCTTCAACATGTGTCCCTCCAGCTGTTGTGGAACAACATGTACCAGCATGTGTTGCTATGTGTTTCCACAACAGCTAGAGGGCCACATGGTGAAGACCCCTGCCCTGAGGTAAAAGAGTAAAGTGCAAACAGGGCACTCTGTATAAAAAAAAACCTAATGTTTGGTTTGGCAGATATCGGGTCACCCCCAATATTTGGATCGCACTGCCGCACATTTTCTGAGGTAACATTATAAAATATTTAAGTGCAAACATGTAAAATTCCACATAACGCAAGGGGTCTTCAACATGTGTCCCTCCAGCTGTTGTGGAACAACATGTACCAGCATGTGTTGCTATGTGTTTCCACAACAGCTAGAGGGCCACATGGTGAAGACACCTGCCCTGAGGTAAAAGAGTAAAGTGCAAACAGGGCACTCTGTATAAAAAAAACCCTAATGTTTGGTTTGGCAGATATCGGGTCACCCCCAATATTTGGATCGCACTGCCGCACATTTTCTGAGGTAACAATATAAAAAGGTAGCCCAAATATCTGGATCCCACTGCCCATTTTCTGAGGTAACACTATAAAACTTTAAAGTGCCAACAGGGCACTCTGTAAAATCAAAATAATGTTTGCATTTGTAGGTATCAGGGTTGAGGATACAGTGCAAACATAACCTTAAAACACAAACATTGTTTTATAACCCGCTGCTCTAGGGCAGTTGTCTATATACCCGAAATTCTGAGGACTGCGGGATTTGTGTTGGGGGATTTGAGGGAGGCTCATAGTTGTATGGACCATATGGGTGCTGTGGGTAGGCTGTGTCTTGCTGTTGTGTTTGTGTGGTATTCCCTATGGTACGTGCAAACGTGCGTTCAAAAAATGTCATCTGCCTATCATGCATGGTCATTAACTGACTCATAAAAGTTTGATGCATTTCTTTTTCTGACGCAAGGAATCTCTCAAGCCGTGCATCTTCATGGGCATTGAGCTCACTATCTGCCTCACGCAGGTGATCCAAGATAATGGACTTCATTGCTTTGACCGTTTGTTCTGTTTTGTTCAGTTTCTTTTTCCGCTGTGGAACGTTGTAGACTGTGAAGGAGATGAAACAGAATGTAAGCAACAATTTAAAAATAGCAGTGGTAGCATATACGTGTTTGTGGCCTTCTCCCACCTGCACACTAGCTATACTCTGCAACATTACCATGATTCTATTAAAAAATAGCAGTGGTAGCATATACGTGTTTGTGGCCTTCTCCCACCTGCACACTAGCTATACTCTGCAACATTACCATGCCTTTACATATAGGGACTGCTGCAACTGTATTTGTAATGGTAATACTTACTATTTGAGCGCAAAGTCGTGGTCTTGGGGGGTTGCGACGTCTCCGCCTGAGACTGTGGTACGTCCTCAATAGTGGCACTGATGGAATCATCATTGACGGTCGAGTCTTCAAAACTGCTGTCCGATATAAGCAGCGGGGATGATGGGCTGCATTGTGAGCTGGGAAGGCTGTGCTGTGTTTCGTCACAGTCCTCGTCGACTGACATCTGGCGACTGGCAGAGCTGGATGACGATAGTGCTATGGGATTTGTTATCGCTGTTTTGCCGAAGACACTATAGCATAGGTCATAATATGGCCATTCCATACGCCCAGCACCACTTTTCTTGCGGTTATGGTCGTGTACTTTGGTGAATTGTCTGCGTAGTGCCTTCAATTTGTTAACGACTTGTTGCTGGGTTTTTTGGATGCCCCTTTCTGCCAGCATAAGGGATATGTTCTTGTAGACGATAGCATCCTTAACTGTTCCAGTCACCTGCCTTCTTATTTCTTCCTCTCCCCGAATATTAAGCAGCTCCTTGATCTCTGTGTCTGACCAGATATGGCTAGCCATGTTGCTGTGCTGGAGCTTCTGCTGCTGTATATTGTCTGTTTGTTTGGAAGCTGCTGCAATAAAAAGATCTGTATGTACCCAGCGCGACTTCAGAGTGTTTTGTTTGCTGCCTCAATGCCTGCATGTGCCCAGCGTGTCTCCCAGGGATGACATCATCTTCCAGTGCCCCAGAAGCACCAATCAGCGTCTCAGAGCGTTACTCGGGTCTGAAAACACGTGTAATGACCGTTTCCACTGCACCGCTATCCGTGTCATTACCGTGTTCTACCCAGGTAAATAGCCGGGTTGGATTCCCGGGTCACTCAACCCGTGTTGACCCGTTTCCACCTACTAAAAATCCGTGTTGATGCGCGCCCCCGTGCAAAAACACGGGTAAAAACAGCTAGTGGAAAAGGGGTATAAATGGCACACAAGGCTAGATCAAGCTTAAGTTTAAAGTGAAGCACAAGAAGCAACCTCATTAACCGCCTTACCTAGTCACAAGACCATCTTTAAACATTTATATGTCCTTCTGACAGCTGTCCTGGAAGAAGGACACTAGACATGCCAATATATTTCAAGTCCATGAGCTAAAATTGCATTCACTATTTTGTCATTCCGTTTTTTTTCCATATGAATTCAGATAGCGAACTCATCTGAATGGAAAGTTTTTACACTTTGGTAAGAGACCCAAATAAAGGAGCCTGCTTTGATTAAAATGCACAACCAGCCTATTGTAGAAGTTTAAAAAAGAAAAATAAACCACTCAGCTAAAAGATATGAAAAAAAGTATAAATTATACAGCATTTGCAAAGTATGGAAAATGCATATAGTGAGCCTGATTCAGAGATCTACACAAATGCTCCCACTGAAGGCATCTCAGATCTTCCACATGTGCAGGAAGTCACAACCACTGGACACACATCAGTTGATCAATGACCTTCTGGGCAGTGGCGTAAGTTCGTCCCAGTCGCCCGGAGGCAAGTTCATCCCAGTCGCCCCCCTCCCTATATTTAGATAAGTGTGTGTGTGATCTGTAAAAAATGTTTTATATACTTTATATATACATGTTATTGTCTTTTATTTTAAATCACACATTTCTTAGCAGTCATATCCAGGATTAGAACCCATGACCTGTTACACTGACAGCAGACACTTTACTGATGGAGCTATTTGCTCCTGTACAGGAAGCATGAGAATTGTAACTATATGAAGTTATGTGTAATTGTCATAGAAGTAACTTCATATAGTGAAAAGATAGCAGCAGCTATCAATTAATTTAATTCAATGGTGTCACAGAATGGGAGGAGAAGTGCCCCCCTTCAGAGCAGGAGCCCGGTGGCAGATGACTCCGTTGCCTCCCAGAGTTCCGCCTCTGCTTCTGGGTATCACTATGGCAATGCAGACTAGGCAACGAGACTGAGATGCCAGTGCCATTTTAAATGTATATGGCAGTTGTTCCCAAACTCTTCCTCAAGGACCGCTATTGGTTCACGTTTTCCAGGTCACCCAGCAGGTTCACTGTGCATGACTAACTGTTACATTTTAAAAATCCACATGTGACCTGGAAAACATGAACCGTTAGGGGTCCGAGTTTGAGAACCACTGATATATGGGAACGCAATCGAAGGCAGTGACATGCCCCCAAATTGGTTACAACACTCCTGTATTTTAGAGGCCGCCACCCCAAATAACAACTACAAATGATCCCTGTCAAACCCTTTGCGAAGAAATACTCTCTGTGACCTTTGTCACAAGACCATTGTGACACATGAGTGTCATGACTTATACGAATGCACAGTGACCAAAAATCCCTGCACTGCATACAACATCAACATTGCGTCCATTACTGAGTCAAGCCCAGTGTTTGCAGCTAGGCAATCAGGGTTCATAGCCTTAATTCATATGGCACAGTTTCCCAACAAGCTTTCTACCATAGCAAAAAATACTTTTATAACAGCACTCAATAGATACTTATTTTGAACTGCCATTGCCTTATGATAATTATCTATACCATCTAACTCATTTTGACCTAAAGGGCTACCATACTTAGTTCCTACTGGACATTCCTCAGGTCAAACAATTAAGCATTCCTGCCATTGGACATCCACTTACCTGTGTATGCAAACTTCTGCCCAAGATTTGTACTGGATTAGCTATGCATGGTAATTCTTAAGGTATTTTGGCCACTTAAGTTACTGCAAGATCATCACATGTCATATATGGGTTACACTGTGCACAACATCTTTGGTCTTTCTCATTTTTAAATGCCCAAGGCACTATGATAAAACAGCAGTATTTTATGTGCTGCATGCAAATTTTTAGGCATTCCATATCTTCTGAAACATTCATTTTTTGCACTGATATATGCATTGAGGCTGTTTTAATTATATTATGTTGTAAGATATTGACTGTTATTGTATGTTTATGAAATGTGTTTTAAATTATAACAAGGATCCAAATTCTTTTATCATTGTTTTAGTTACTTAAATATTGCTTTCCATTGAGCGCTGGTAGAATACTGTATGCATGTCATTATTTTGTTTCTTACCGTATCAAGGGATCATGAACCCCAATTGCCTAGCTGCAAACACTGGGCTTGACTAATGGATGCAATGTTGATGTTGTATGCAGTGCAGGGATTTTTGGTCACTGTGCATGCGTATAAGTCGCACTGCTCATGTGTCACAATGGTCTTGCGACAAAGGTCACAGAGAGTATTTCTTCGCAAAGGGTTTGACAGGGATCATTTGTGTTTGTTATTTGGGGTGGCAGCCTCTAAAATGCAGTATTGTAACCAATTTGGGGGCATGTCACTGCCTTCGATTGCGTTCCCATATATCAGTGGTTCTCAAACTCGGACCCCTAACGGTTCATGTTTTCCAGGTCACATGTGGATTTTTAAAATGTAACAGTTAGTCATGCACAGTGAACCTGCTGGGTGACCTGGAAAACGTGAACCAATAGGGGTCCTTGAGGAAGAGTTTGGGAACAACTGCCATATACAGTTAAAATGGCACTGGCATCTCAGTCTCGTTGCCTAGTCTGCATTGCCATAGTGATAGCCAAAAGGCCATTGATCAACTGATGTGTGTCCAGTGGTTGTGACTTCCTGCACATGTGGAAGATCTAAGATGCCTTCAGTGGGAGCATTTGTGTAGATCTCTGAATCAGGCTCACTATATGCATTTTCCATACTTTGCAAATGCTGTATAATTTATACTTTTTTTCATATCTTTTAGCTGAGTGCTTTCTTTTTCTTTTTTAAACTTCTACAATAGGCTGGTTGTGCATTTTAATCCAAGCAGGCTCCTTTATTTGGGTCTCTTATCAAAGTGAGTTCGCTGTCTGAATTCATATGGAAAAAAAAAACAGGGAATGACAAAATAGTGAATGCAATTTTAACTCATGGACTAGGAATATATTGGCATTTCTAGTGTCCTTCTTCCAGGTCAGCTGTCAGTAGGACATATAAATGTTTAAAGATGGTCTTGTGACTAGGTAAGGTGGTTAATGAGGTTGCTTCTTGTGCTTCACTTTAAACTTAAGCTTGAACTAGCCTTGTGTGCCATTTAATTAGCAAATGAAAAGACAATTACCATTAAAATCTCAGACTGTGACCCAGGAAGACGCATATTATGAGGTATACTTAGACAGCTGTATAGGCCATCAGATTGAAGGGCAGCACAATTTTTATAATTCATTTAATAATGTAAATATTCATGTTTCAAATATTAAATTAGTGCTATTACCTAAATTCAAATATTCTCTATTTTTTTAAATGATAACATTTGCACAAATGTTTGTGGTAGTGCATGCAAGGGCTGAGAAGAAACCCATTTCAGCAGATTTTTCAAAGCTCTAGGAATTCCACTGTAAATGTCAAAGCTTACTTGAGCAGACACCTCTGAGTCTTTTTTGGGGGTAAGTGCTGGTTTTCACTGCCACAAATGATTTTGTTTTAAAAACTAACTTATCATGCTTTGTACTACACTTCAATAGTGGAACTTACCAGACAAAGCATTTTGACAATTTAACAAATAAATCTAAACTAGCTGATGTGCCGGGTTCAACCGGACAAAGGTTTGCTGAGTGGAACATTTTACCCATTTTCACCCCCTTAGGAAGACTTTCCAAAAATCCCTGCTTAGTGGGTGGCTGCAACTAGCTGTCACTGTTTCCAGACCACCCGTCAGGTCACGTGTTCTAGGTCACCCAGCAGGAGCACAGGGAGATTTTACCAACATAGGAGAGTCTAGTACCATACCTTTTTGGTAGCTTTTTTTTAGATTTTACCAACTGCCACATTTTCCAGAGCACAATGGTGATACATTGTAAATGGCAGGCAGACGGTTTGCCACATAACTCCGAAAAAAAGAAACCAATTACAATGCCAATATTTTTATGCAAATCTAAAGACCAAGACCTTTAATTGGTATAGTATGTGCCTTTCTCAGACAACAGCATAATAGAAATATGTCACTCATAAAAGTCGTCCATCTGCTATTAATATATAGAGATGCTGGGAACAGCGCTTAGAAGATCACCAAATCATGTACTACTTTACATTTGAAAAAATGCATGCGGTGTTAGGCTGATTTTTTACAGATCTACACAATTGAAAAATTATTCTGTACTTTGGATTCATTACGAGTCATTCACTATTATTTCTATGATCAATGTCACATGTATTTGAAATATTATTCATTATTAGGTTCCAGAGAATTAATTATTGTGATACGTGTGGTCTAGATGCACATTTTAATTATGACTGGCGATAGTAGTTCAGCCTATTTTGACCTTTTAATTTATTGCTTGTCTCTATAACAAAACCTCATACAGGGCTCATTATAATATTTTCACTTGACAAATTGAAGTCCTTAATGGGCTGTTATTTATAATTAGAACTTTGGTCAAGGGTAAACAGAGAACTAAGATAACATACAATTAATATTAGTGTTACTATGAACATGCCTTCATGGAGTATATAGCTTATAAGTTTATACACTGGCACACAATGATATTCATTACAAAAAAATACAGTAGCCACACATTAAACACAATGTCATTTATATACCATTGGATATGTTGTGAGTAGACAGCTACCTAAATTGCTGTTTGTGTTAATGTGCAATGCTTTAATAGGCACTGAGAGCCAGAGTATCGCTTCACTGAAATAATAAACAGCTGTTCCAGACAATAGGCTCATTTTTGTCTCCAGTTCACATTTAAAAATGTTTGCAATTAGTCATATATTGGGAGATATTCAATTGTTTGAAAAGTCAGTTGGGTGTCCGTTTTTTCCTATTTAATAGACAGGAAAAAACAGACACCCAACCGACTTTTCAAACATTTGAATTCCCCCCACTGTGTATTAAAATGGTTCAGTTAGTAGTCATTATATGCGGTCAGAATACTGACACTGGGATCCCGACTGCCAGAATGCCGGCAGGGTGGCAAGCGCAGCGAATCCCCTTGCAGGCTTGCTGCGCTCGCCACAAGTTCTATTTTCACTCCATGGGTGTTGTGTACACCCAGGAGTGGGAATAGCTGTGGTGGTGCTCCCGGCATTATGGCGGCCGGGATCCTGATGTCGGAATTCTGACCACTGGGATCCTGACCGCCGGCATACTGACTAAATCCCACTATATGCTGTGACTCAGATCAAAGGTAATGTCATGAAGCGGTCGCTTACTGCTGCGGGTCCCTGGGTCCGTCCGCTCCTGGTGCGGCTTCTGGGGATCCTGTGCGCCCGCGGGGGATGACGCGGCTACAGGGAGCTGGGAGTGTGGGGATCAGGTGGACTGCAATGCTCCGGTGTGTCTGCGGCATGGAGGTAGCCATGTTGGAGACCAAGTATGCACCATTGAGCGTCTATGGGTGAGTGTCAGCCAATCCTGTGTTTTTGGGGCCTATAAATAGGAATTTTGCATTCTGTGCCAGTGCTTTGTTGTGGATACTCTGTACCCTAGGTCTGTGCTCCTGCAGATTATATCTGTGTTTCTCCAGTGATTGGTCCTTTCTCCGCTCTCAGTGATTGCCCGCCATCTCCTGCTGCAAGGATCTCGCCGGGTATCCAGAGCGCGGCACAGTCACCAGCTCTCCCACCGGTGCCTTCGAATACCATAGGATACCCGCGGTGGTTCTCTCACTTCAGCCCGTGCTCTTCATCCATGTCTTCGCATCATCCAGTAACCAGTTCTCACAGTCCTTCATCCACGCCTTCGCATCTTCCAGCAACCAGTCCTCACAGTCCTTCTTACACGTCTTCACATCATCCAGTACCCATCTCCTCAGTCCTTCATCCCCGTCTTCGCATCATCCAGCAACCAGTTCTCACAGTCCTTCATTTACATCTTCGCATCAGCCAGCAACCAATCTTCACAGTTCTTCATTCACGTCCTCGCACCATCCAGCAACCAGTCTTCGCAAGTTCCACATCCACGTCTTTATATTATCCGGCACACAATCTTCTCAGTTCTTCAGCTTCGCTTTCGTATCACTCAGCAACTCAGCACCACAATTCTTCAGCCACATCTTGTACCAACTAAGGATATTCATCACTCTTCTTCAGTCTCGGCCTCGCATCATTCAGTGACTTCCTTTCCGGCAGTTTATCAACCCAGAACTCTTTAGTCTCCGTCTTCCTACAAGTGTCATTCTTATCCGTTATCTTTAATAAATATATGAGAAGGAATTATCTTCGTCCCCCTTGCTTCCAGCACTCTGGGGCATCTTCTGCTCCTTCGGTCGGTCAAAGTCCAACGGAACCACAGAAACTCCCAGCTGTGATAAGTAACTGATAAGTAATATCAGAAACAGTTCTGGTCAACATTATTGCCAGACTTGAATTTTAAGTATATTATTATTGTTATCATTATAAATGCTAACAGTTATTTATATAGTGCACACATATTCCGCAGCGCTTTAAAGAGAATATTTGGCCAATCACATCAGTCCCTGCCCCAGTGGAGTTTACAATCTATATTCCCTACCACCTGTACTGAACATGCACACACATGCGGACATACAAAATTATGTATCGTCACAAATTGCAGATGTGCGCACACCCTGGGATCATGTGGGTCAGTAGATAAATTCGTTAGGGTCTTATTTCCCCAATTGATCCTTATTGTATAGTCAGTTTCTTGAGAAGACTTCCTCAAATGTTACTACTCCTCTTCTTTCCCTCAAAGAGACAAGAATGGAGGGATATAGTGAAGTACAGTTTTATTGATAATGACTAAAATAATACAAACAGTTCCACCACCATGTGTGGGGCAAATGTACGTACCAGAATGAGTGGGGTGACCAATGACCAATGAAGGCTACCCTGAAGTGCTTATGGGATTTATAAACAGGTACCTATCAGAAAAACAGCACCGTTTATCCCCTGACTCCCGGACACTTCCACAGATTTCTTGGTCTGCTGCAGCCTGTCCCCAAAAACACCAACGCGTTTCTGCTCTTAGAGAGCCTTTTTCAAGGTGTGACACCTTGGTCAGCATAAGGCTGTCACAGAAATATTGTTAGAGTTAAGTACTCTTTATTTTCAAGTTAAGCTCCAATTGCAGAGACACATAGAAATATGGTAACAAGTACTGAAAAAAAAGCTATATTGCTCACCTGAATGAATGGATGATAGAGCTCATGGTAAGGCAGCCATTAGTTTGGTAAGATAGGTGGTAAACAACAGGTGAGGATAGGCACTAGCAAGCTTCAAATACAAGAGTCAATTACACAGATTAACAGCAAAATAGCAGAACTCAGAGCAGGCAACATGCTTAGTCAGATACTAATCCATAGATACAGTACATAGAGCTTTGCTGAATACACAGGAGTCCTCAATTTAAATAGTAGAAGTAGTAGAAACAATAGTACTAGTAACAGTAGTAGAAGTAGTAGTAGTAACAGGAGTAGGAGTAGCAGTAGCAGCAGTAGTAGTAGTAGTAATAATAGTAGCAGCAGTAGTAACAGTAGTAGTATTAGTAATAGTAGAAGTAGTAGTAGTATCAGTTTTAGTAGTAGTACTAGTAGTAGTAGAAGTAGTAGTAGTAGTAGTAGTAGTAGTAGTAGTAGTAGAAGTAGTAGTAGTAGTAGTAGTAGTAGTAGTAACCCTATAGTAGTAATAATAATAATAATAATAATAATAATATTAGTAGTAGTTGTAGCTAGTTGTAGTAGTAGTAACAGTAGTAGTAGTAGTAGTAGTAGTAGTAGTAGTAGTAGTAGTAGTAGTAGAATTAGTAACAGTAGTAGTAGTAGAAGAAGTAGTAAAAGTACTACTACTACTACTACTACTACTACTGCTACCATTAGAATCATAGGAAACACATTTGGTGCTTTAGAAACACATAAAAACATATATGTGTACAGCTGCTTCATAGAATATCTGTATTTATGGTTGGATATCAGAATTTAAAACTTTACTTAATTAGTTGAAGGTTATAATGATGATAAACATGTTTAAACAGAATATTTGCAAAAAATAATATATACATTACATGCTGTAAAGAGTGTATCTAATTCTTTTACAGAGGGCCCATCTAGGTGGTACTGATATTCAGAGTTGATTCTGAATGCTATTTTCCCGGCTGGTGCCAGGTTGTCAGATCTGCATGATCCCACTTGGAACAGCCCCTTCTATTGCTGTTTATTTCAGCTATCCTCTGACAAGGCAAGCAATAAGTTTATTCCTTAACAGACAGTATATCTAGGAAAACTATATTTTCAGTTAAACCACTAGTGCTACAGTGTCAGCCAAAACTGAAGATAATGATGGAGATAATCTCCTAAAAAACATTGGAGTAGAGCTGTGTTAAGGTAGACAGTGCCATCAGATTAATAAACCAACTTTATTAATTTGATGGCACTGTCTATTTTACTTAAAGTTTTTATGTAAATGTATACGTCTTTTATATATACTTTTTTGAATGTTTATTGATAAATAAATTGTTTAATATTTATTTTACAACAAACCGTCCAGACTGTTTATAAATCTTCACAGCCAGCGCTGGTTCTTATATTGTGTTTAGAGCATGTTATACACATTGCTCCAGGTAGAGCACGACACAGACACACAGATGCTGACAGACAGATGCTGACACACTGATGCTAACAGACACTGATCTACTGATGCTGACTCACAAACTGATGTTGATGCACTGATGCTGACACACAGACACTCTTATTGGGAGAGCTGTCCTTTGCAATTTTAATTGGATTTCTAAGTACAGTACATACCGGTATTGGAATGTACCCGATAAGTGGTGGGATGTATCGCATTATGGATATGATACTAAATACATCTCGCCCAAGAGGAATTAGTCAGATTGAGGCACTTGTTTCTAAATGTGTTACAGCGCAAAATGAAATTTCATTTTGTGGAACACAATACTTAAATTTCAGTTCAAACGGTTGAGAAAGATTATGGAAGCAGTAACTAGTAGCCTTGGAACTGGTGGTAGTGACTAGAACCTCAGAACAGGAAGAAACATTTGGAAGCAATGACTTGAACCTCAGTACAGAATGCAGTGATTGGAACCTCAGGAAGTAAGGCTGCATCAGATGTAAACGTTAACACCCTTTCAGGAACTTATATTGGAGAAGATCCAAACTAGTTTTCTTTACTGGATGAGAAAGAACTATATATTGCCCAGTAGAATTCTTATGTTTCCTATTTAGGCAATGTCACAAAATAATGCTCTTTACTGACATACTGTAGAAGAAACAGATATTCTGACAGCTTCAGCAGCACCATTCCTGCTCTGAGAGGAAGTTTCTACCTTTAAATGTTTGTGCTGCTATGTTTTGAAATAAATGCAGAAGAGATTGCAGGATACCCATAAGGCAGAGGTTCCCAAACTCGGTCCTCAAGGCACCCCAACGGTCCTGGTTTTAAATGTATCCATGCCTGGCCACAGGTGACTTAATTAGCAACCTAGTCAATTTGATTTAACCATCTGTGCTGAGCCATGGACTGTTGGGGTGCCTTGAGGACCCCGTTTGGGAACCTCTGCCATAAGGTATTGTACAGCTAGTAAGCTTAGCCCATTAATTCTTTGGGCAAACATCTGCAGGTCTAGAATCTCTAAGAGGGTAGGTTGGTTATAGCATGTAGAAGCATTTGAATGGGTGAAGTTGAATGAGTTGTGGAGAGATTTCTGACAAGGTCTGTAAGCAGGATTAAGACTTGAGACATTTGGGAGAGTAGCTGAACCATTTATGCTGCCAAGACTGCAATGGAGAGGCATCTGGGAAAAGAGCCCAGCAGGGTCAGAAGCTAGAATGGTACAGATAGACTTTATTAAGGTCACAGATACTGAAGTTAATGTATAATTGGGCTTACCATACTATCCCTTTAAACCATGACGGGTCTGGGACTCAAGGTCGACAGCAATTAGGTTGACACCACTTAGGTCAACACCAATTGGTCAACACATCTGAATAGGTTGACATGGTCAAAAGGTAGACATGAACAAGGTCAACATGGAAAAAGGTTTTTTTATTTTTTTTGGTGTCGTTTTCTCCATAATGTGACCAGGAACCCCAATTAGTGCACTGTGTCCCCTCGCATGGCGAGCGAGCTTTGGACAAGGTGCCTCGCTCCACTACCGCTGCGCTCGGCACGGGTTGCCATTCCCAATTGTAGTCCATGTGGATTGTAAAGTATGAAAAAGTTCAAAAAACTGAATTTTTTTTGAAAAACTCATGTCGACCTTTTTCAATTTTGACCTTGTTCATATCGACCTTTTGTCCATGACGACCTATGTCAGGTGTCTACCTAAGGTGTGTCAACCAATTGGTGTCGACCTAAGTGGTGTCGACCTTTTGTCCAGATACCACCATGACACTAGTGAATTACACAGGTTATCTAACTGCTTACAACAAGATTAAATAAATGCTTGAAGTCAGCCTGCCACAGAAGCTGTGTAATTCGTGAGTGTCCCAATTTAAAAGGATAGTATGATGCATATTACTGTACATTCAGATGATGGAACTCAGACTGAACTGTTTTTGCAGGTAAATAAGCTGTGCAGTAATAGGACTGATATATGGTAGCTGGATATACTGGGAATGCTCATTAAAAAACTGTGCAGGTAAAAGGCTGAAGTAGCCGGATATACTGCCAATGCTTATAAAAAAAATGTGCAGGTAACAGACCTGAAAGAGACTGATATACTGAGCAATGGCCCTCATTCCGAGTTGTTCGCTCGCAAGCTGCTTTTAGCAGCATTGCATACGCTAAGCCGCCGCCTACTGGGAGTGAATCTTAGCTTAGCAAGATTGCAAACGAAAGGTTCTCAAAATTGCGAATAGAAATTTCTTTGCAGTTTCTGAGTAGCTCGAGACTTACTCTTCCAGTGCGATCAGTTCAGTGCTTGTCGTTCCTGGTTTGACGTCACAAACACACCCAGCGTTCGCCCAGACACTCCTCCGTTTCTCCAGCCACTCCCGCGTTTTTCCCAGAAACGGTAGCGTTTTTTCACACACTCCCATAAAACGGCCAGTTTCCGCCCAGAAACACCCACTTCCTGTCAATCACACTCCGATCTCCAGAACGAAGAAAAAACCTCGTAATGCCGTGAGTAAAATACCTAACTGCATAGCAAATTTACTTGGTGCAGTTGCAGTGCGAACATTGCGCATGCGCAGTTAGCGTAAAATCGCTGCGATGCGAAGAAAATTACCGAGCGAACAACTCGGAATGACCACCAATGCTTGTAAAAAACTATACTGGTAACATGATTGGCATAGTTTGGTATACTGGCAATGTTCACAATTTGGCTGTGCAGTTTTGAAGTGTCTGGAAACCCCAGTAATAGCAGAGTCCAAAACGTAAACCAAAATCAAGGAATAAAGAAATTCAATGGTCTTGGGTCAAGCCAAAGGTCCAGTTACTATAAAATCAAGACAGCAAACACACAATAATGACATTTGCACAGCTCTAATGCAAAAAATCATTTTAAAGAGTGAAAATCAGGGGGATCAGTTAGAGAGTGGTGAACAGCACTTACAGTAAAAGTTGACAACTGGAGAAATACACACTCATTGAAACAGAAAAATGAAAACATAAATTGTCCTTAAACAAATGCAGAGCCATGACACTATCGGGAATAATTTCATTTTAGCTTAAATCAATACTAATAAAAAGTAATTGTAAATAAATATTTCTACCAAGAAAATACTCTTATTTAGACTGAACACTGTATTTGGCATAGTATATGTTTAAAACTAGAATGTAAGTGCATTTTATTAAAGTCACAAAATTGTAGCAGTTTTGATCACTTTTATTATATAGTGTCCTGTTTTTCTAATGAGCACATTGAGCACAATTGTTCAGCAAATCAATCAATCAATCAATCAATCAATCAATCAATCGTGTGTGGAGATATGAACATTAGAAATGCCAGTCATTAATTAACAATTCAACATCTAGTCACATTACCTAATCTTATATAGATACAAGAAAGCAGGTGCACCATTCAACCATTAGAATTATAATAAATGTCATAATTCTACATCATGTCTGAGGTTTTTGGCTTAAAATTGGGCAGTATTATGAGCCTGCCCACCAATCGTCAAGGTAACCTCATTGGGAAGGTCCCTAACATTATAGTGGTTTGCCTCTGGGGTGCAGGGAACCCCCAAACCACCCCAGCCAAAACACTCCAGGGCACCACTCAAATAAATGATAGCAGTGAAAAATCAGAGTGTACACTGGATGTATAAAATGGTATACACTAAGGACTATTTACATCATAACATTCTATGTATTTAGTCCAGCGACATAGGGAACATATATGTGCGTTAGCACTGGAAACTTAGCAGGCAGCATAAATTCCTAACCCCCCTCCTCTCCAGTTGTTTCTACCTCCATGACCAATTCCCCCTGTACCCTTCCTACCTTCCAGCTTCTCTTGAACCCATGCATTAGTATACTTATCTCAGGTTCCTGTCGGCTTCTCCTGTCATTCTCTCCTCTCAGCGGTCTCTTTGGCTGGCTCCTCATGGCTCTTCTCCAGAAGCGGGCTCACAGTGCTACTAGGTCACATCCATGATGCTTAAGGCTGAAGGAAACGGTGCATGGTCTAGGTCCAGTGCCCTTAAAGCAATGGCTTTCAAATATTTTCTGCCATAGCACAATAGAAGAATGATATCTACACATCTAATTTAACATTTTAAAGAGGTAAAAATAAATGTAAATTAACCATATTGTACTGTTGTAATAACCTCCAAATGCTTTTAGACCATGGGGGATATTTACTAATCTGCGGATTTATAGAAGTTGAGATGTTGCCCATAGCAACCAATCAGATTCTACTTACCATTATTTTGCACCTTCTAGAAGATTATACAGATGGGTCCACATTTATCTTGACAGTTAATCGGATTTACTGAGACTGGCCACTCAGATTAAATCCCCTCCTTTAATGACTTAATCCCCTGCTGTATTGTTGTCTGTATTGTATTGCAGCTGAGAACAATAGATGAAGGGTTTATGCTAATAAATCATGTTGTGACTAGGCACAGAAAACTAGTCAAGATAATGGTGGACCCATCTGCAGCTAGAATCTGATTGGTTGCTATGGGCAACATCTGCACTTCTACACTTGAGTAAATATACCCCCTCTTTTTTTTTAAATCAGGTATACTTTATTGTTTTGTATTTTTCGAAAAACATACAAAGAACAATCAATACAAGAACAAATGGTTACATTTCCTAAAACTGAAAACATAGAGCACAGTGGGTGTAGCTGTCGAAACTAGTAAGTGCAGCATAGAACCACAGTCAAACATAGAATATGATACACCCCTGAAGGATAAGATATCGGACAATAATACATGCAGGAAAAATAAAGATAGGGCTCAAAAAGGCAGAGCTGTAGTGCATTATAGGTAATTCTATTCAACAATGTAGACTATGGCGTTATAAGCATATGCATGGGGGTGGCTAGACGCACATCAGGGGCAGGAGAGCCAGACAGATAAAGAACAAGTTAATCAACGGGTTCAAGGTAGAATCAGGAATTCTGCCAGATATGCCAGATTTTGTCATATTTTCCAGCGCAATTGCGTTTGGAGTACATGAAATGCTCATGAGAGAGTGTGGTGTTAACCAGTGCAACCCAGGCAGCATGAGAGGATGAGTCAGGGCCCATCCAGGTATGGGCTATACAAACACGAGCCAGAGTAAGGAGATTGTTGACATAGAAATGGGGGTGAGCAGAAAGGGATTCCTTCCTCCAATCCCAAGCCTAACACACAAATGTGGGGTGACATTAGGGGGATTTGAATAGCCATACTACGAATAATTGAAGTTACATTTTCCCAGAAGGAGGACATCTGAGGACACTGCCACAGCAGATGCCAGAAACCAGCCCCCGCTGTTAAGCATTTAGGGCAGGCATTTGATAGTCAACCACCAATCCGGAGCAATCTACTTTGGAGTCCAGTAGACCCTATGTAGAATATTCAGTTGAATTTTCTGGAACCTGGCATATGCAGTGGCACCCCTAGGAGAGCTGACAATATGGTCTCAATCCTCATCATCCAATGTCCCAAATCAGTCACCCATTTGGCTCGAAGCGCACACAGTCCGCTCATCCCAGAGGAGAAGAGGAGTAAAGAGACTAAATTGTCTTGTGGCATGGCATATTGTGGATCAACGTATGAATAGGGGTTATGGAGCGTTGTGGAGCATTGCCCTTCCACTGTGCAGTCACGGAATGGCGAAGCTGAAGATAGCGGTAAAAATAATGTCTGGGAATTGCATAAGTAGAAGACAAATAGTCAAAAGAGTGAAAGATCCCGTACTGATACAGTTCCCAGCGCAGAGACCCCAAAGGACACCCAACCTACTGTATATGACCCTCCATGCTAGAAAGTTCAGGAAAATTCTTATTATTCCAAATAGGAGAACAGAGGCCAGCAGTAGGATCCCTCAGCAAATCCTCAACTGCTAGCCATATTCTATGAGCCTGCTAGAGAATGGAAGGGAGGAAGGCCAGTGGGGAACGGGCCAGCAGGAACTGCAATCGTGAAAAAGGGAGACCCACCTTGTCCAGAAGAGTCATCGGAAGGTTGCCATACTCCCCGGGTGTGACCCACTCACCCAGTTGAGCCAGCTGAGTGGCAAAATAATACAGGCGCATATCAGGCAAAGCTAAACCACCCTCATGTCTGGAATTATATAGCGTCTTAAGAGTGATATGGGCATGCTTGCAACTCCAAATGAAAGAAGCAATCTGGCGAGCAATCAGCTGAAATTGTGAGGCTGGTATATAAACAGGGGAATTCTGGAGAATATACAAAAATTTTGGCTTGATAACCATTTTTATCAGGTTAACCCTGCCCGTAACAGATAAAGTGATGTGGGCCTTTTTACATAAATTATCAATCTGTGGGGACAAATTAGGGGTAACAAAGTCGGCAGGGGAGTGCGTAACTTGGATGCCAAGGTACTTAAACTGTGTGCACCATTGCAAGGGAAAATCATAGGTAGAGGGCTGCAAAGTAGCAGAGAGTAATGGAAACATCACTGATTTATCTCAATTAATGTGGACCCCAGAATAATGACAAAAATCTTCCATCAGACTAAAGAGCGCAGGTAGAGAATTTAGCATCCCTGATAGATATAGAATCATGTCATCCGCATATAGGTGAATCTTCTCCTCTCTATCCCCAACCTGAAATCCACGCACAGCAGCAGAAGCCCATATGTGACACACCAGTGGTTCCACTGTAAGAGCAAAAAGCAGGGATGACAAATGGCATCCCTGCTTGGTTCCTCTCCCCAGAGTTAAAGAGTCAGTGGTGAAGCCGTTAACAGTGACACTAGCGGCAGGACCAGAATACAACAATTTAACCCATTCAAGAAAGTTAGGGCACAATCCAAATTTCAACAAAACCTCCCAAAGACAAACCTATTCTATGGAATTAAAAGCACTGGCCGCGTCCAATGATACAATAATCGCTTCATCCATCCCCCAACTGGCCCAATGAATATAAGTAAATAAGCATCTAAGGTTGAGGGCAGTCGACCTGCCAGGCATAAAGCCAGTCTGGTCCGAGTGCACCCGAGTGCACCGAGTGCACCGAGTGCACCACTGCATTAAGGCAAAGGGCCAACAGCTTTGACAGTATTTTTATATCAGTGGACAGTAGGGAGATAGGAAAGTAAGAGTCAGGGGAGAGAGGGTTCTTACCCGGCTTGGGTATCAACACCACCAATGCCTCCGCCATGAAGGGAGGAAGGGAGCCACCCTCCAACAATGAATTAAATAGCAAACTTTTTGGGGCAAAGAAATCTATATGCGTCTTGTATAATTCAATAGGGAGACCATCTACACCCAGGGCTTTATTATTGGGAAAGGACTGAATGGCATGCTCAACATCCTCCAATGTAAAGGGCTCCTCTAAGGATTTTTGGGAATCAGCACAGAAACAAGGGAGCTCAATACCCTCTAAATAAGCTGATAACTCTGCATCAGAATAATTCACTTGGGCCTTATACACCTCCTGAAAATGTTCATAAAAGCGGGCTGCCACAAGAGGGGTGCCCACACATACCGAACCATCAGTCTGTCGTAAGCTATGCAAAATGGTGGTGGGGAGATTCCTCTGTGGCTAAATAGGCAATAAATTTACCAGAGCAGTCACCCTGGGTGTAGAAGTCATGGGCTCGAAACAACAGCCGCCATTTGGATTTGTCAAGGATCAGATCAGTCCATTGTTTGTGAACAATGAGCCACTCTACTCTGTCAGCAGTTAAGCCAGTGTTTAAATACATTTGTTCAGGCTCCGCACTCCGTCTCTCCAACTCCTCCTCAGATCTACGGTTAAAAACCTTCAACTGGGCCACCCGTGAAATCAATAAGCCATGCAAAACAGCCTTAAATGTGTACCAAATTAACAGCCCCCCCCCCCTTCTATAGGATTATTAACAAAGAATTCCTACCAAAGCGACAAGAGTTCAGATGCTGCTTTCATCTGTGTCAACCAGAAGGGATTAATCCTCCAAAAACCTGCCCCTCTTGGAGACTCTAAGCTCAAACATAAATAAACAGAAGAATGATCTGAAATTCGGTGAGGCAAATAATCAATAGCTGACACAGAGGGAAGCAATGAATGGGAGAGTAGAGCCATATCTATACACGAAAATACCCATGTGCACTGGAAAAACAGGAAAAACATCTTGCAGAAGGGAAGCGCAGGCGCCAAACATCAACCAAACCCAATGCAGCAATTAATCTCGCAAAGGCTGTATCGTCCCCTGGCACACGCAAGGGAGCAGGCCACCACCTGTCTAAGGATTCATTCATAACAGCATTGAAATCTCCAACACAGATGACCGGCATTGAAGGAAAATCCTGCATAAACGTGCAAGCTTTAGTTATAGTAGTCGGCTGGTATGGAGGGGAGATACATATGGCAAGCAAGACAAAGGGGATATTATGCGTACCTGTCAGGAAAACATAACAGCCTAACAGATCAAAGGTGCTCATTCCGAGTTGATCGCTCGCTGCCGTTTTTAGCAGAATAGCGATCAGGCTAAAAACCGGCAGTTCTGCGCATGCATATGGGCTGCAGGGCACACACACTAAGTATTTTCACACAAAACTATGCAATTTTACACAGGGCCGAGCGACGCTTTTCAGTCGCTCTGCTGATCGGTGAGTGATTGACAGGAAGTGGGTGTTTCTGGGTGGTAACTTGCCGTTTTTCGGGAGTGTGCTAAAAAACGCAGGCGTTTCAGGTAAAAACGTAGGCATGCCTGGGGAAACGGGGGAGTAGCTGGCCGAACGCAGGGCGTGTTTGTGACGTCAAACCAGGAACTAAATGGACTGAGGTGATCGCAATCTAGGAGTAGGTCTGGAGCTACTCAGAAACTGCAGGAAAAGATTTTCGAGCAATTCTGCTAATCTTTCGTCCGCAATTCTGCTAAGCTAAAATACACTCCCAGAGGGTGGCGGCCTAGCGTTTGCACTCTGCTAAAAACAGCTAGCGAGCGATCAACTCGGAATGAGGGCCAATGTGAACTCTCTGGCACACAAAGCGCATGTGTTTATGTATTAATACTGAAACCCATTTAGAGTTAGTGTGAATGGTTGAGTGAAAGGCCCAACCCACCCAGGGTTTTTTTAAGGGAGAGAACACATCCACCAACAAGGTGCATCTCAAGAAGACACACCAAGCCCAGGGAACGGGCCCTGAGTTGCCTCAGTACTAGGAAGCACTTAATGTTATCATTAAGTCCTCTGACATTCCACGATATGACATTTACAATGTTGACAAGAAAATTATGTAGATGTCCAATGTCAACTCCGCCCCTGCGTACCGCCAGCCAACCCTCATGCACAGACAACTCAAAACCAAAATGGAACAGTAAATGTATACACAGCATAAATAAACTAATTGAAATAAGAAAAATAACAAACCCCAAACCGACCCACCCTTCATATCCACCCAAACATAGTTACACTACCTCCCAAACATTAGAAACCTGACCCTAGGAGATAGTCAAAAAAAGAAAAGGAAAAAAACAAAAACACAGGGCAGCTAAAACTATAGCCTATAGGACATGATATCGCCAGCAAACAGGCTGGAAGAAGCCAGAGGCAAAGTCCTGAACCAGAGGGGAAGAACCAAACTAGGCACTGTACAGTTTCCTCTACAGAACAAACAATCTCGTAGGAGAACCAGAAAAACAGCCCTCTACATACTCCAACAAACAACAACAAAAATGTGTGAGTCCAGCATCAGGACAGGGCAGCCCGCAGGACCAGTTGCAAGTCGATCCAGGCCGACGCCTCTTTGGGAGAATAAAAAAAGTGTACAATTACCAGTAACCACTCAAAAATGAGTAGGAAAAAGCATTGAGTATGGTAATTGCAGGGTTTGTAGACGTCGTTTTACTGCGTGAATTGCAAGCGAGATTTCTGCACTTTGACCAAAAAGTCCTGAAAATCAGCCACCCACTGACCACCATGTTCCAAAGGACACTGAAGTCTGGCAAGACAGAGAACAGCATCCCGATCCTTGTAGTGTAGAAATTTAGCTATAAATGTCAGGGGTTGTGCTCCAGGGGGCAGCGGGCGAGTAGGCACCCTGTGCGCCCGTTCAATGACAAATTGAGGGGTAAAGGAATCCTTCCCAAACAAACATAATATCCAGGATTCAAGAAACTGTTCCGGTTCTGAACCCTCATCCTTCTCCTGCTGACCCACAAAACGAATATTATTTCACCCCTCAATATCAATTACACTTAAAAAAGGATTAATTAATCCAGGACAGTAGGTAATGATTAAAATATAGTGAATTTAATTTACACAGTTACAATACAGGGGTGCTGCTGTTAAAATAAAAGTACACTGGTCCTGTATGCTGTAAAAATACAGGGGTGCTGCTGTTAAAAATAAGTACACTGGTCCTATATGCTGTAAAAATACAGGGGTGCTGCTGTTAAAATCAAAGTAAACTGGTACAGTATGCTTTAAAAATACAGGGGTGCTGCTGTTAAAATAAAAGTACACTGGTCGCGTATGCTGTAAAAATACAGGGGTGCTGCTGTTAAAAAAGTACACTGGTCCTGTATGCTGTACAAATACAGGGGTGCTGCTGTTAAAATAAAAGTACACTGGTCCTGTATGCTGTAAAAATTAAGGGGTGCTGCTGTTAAAATAAAAGTACACTGGTCCTGTATACTGTAAAATACAGGGGTGCAGTGAGAATAAATGTACACTAGCCCTGTCTTGAATGCTGTAAAATTACAGGGGTGTTGTGAAAATACAGTGGTGCTGGCACTGTCTGCAGTTGCGATGTCTAGGTGTGACCTTCACAACACTGTATGGGAAGAGGAGGCTCCTACCACTATTTGCATGCCCTCTGCAAGTGCTGGGAGGAGCACCACCAGTCCAGTTGCTGATATTGAGTTTGAGGATGTCACTGTAGAAGTACACCAGGATGAGGATATTGGTGTAGCTGGCACTGAGGAGGATGTTGACGATGAGGATTCTTATGGCGATGTGGTTTGTTTGAATAAGGCACCAGTGGAGACAGTTGTTAGCCATTGAATGAAAAAGCCCATTTTCATGCCTGGGCAAAATACCAAAAAAGCCACCTCTTTGGTGTGGAATTATTTCTCCACAAATCTGGACAACAGGTGTCAAGCCATCTGTTGCCTTTGTCATTCCATAATAAGTAGGGGTAAGGATGTTAACCACCTTGGAACATCCTCCCTTATATGTCACCTGCAGTATATTCATCATAAGTCATTGCCAAGTTCAGAAACTTTGGGTAATAACATAAGCAGTCCACTGACAACTAAATGATGTGGTTTGTTTGAATATTATTTCTCTGTGAGGATGAGGATGTAAATACCGAAGGGGGGCAGGAATCTGGGGATGAGGATGACATCTTAACTCTCTAGAGCCGGTTTGTGCAAGGAGAGATTAATTGCTTCTTTTTTGGTCGGGGCCCAAACAAACCAACTACAAATATTGGTTGGGAGGGCCCAAGGACAATTCCATTTTGCACATCTTTTCTTTGCCACATCATTCTAGAGGTGCTGCCCTATATGGGGTGCTGCACCTCTGCCCTATCAGTCCAGGGGTGCTGCCCTACTGCAATTTAAGTCCAGGGGTGCTATTGCCTGTCTGCTGTGCTGTGTAATTCTCCAGGGGTGCTGCCTATGCTGTATAAATCCAGGGGTGCTGCCGTATAATTCTAGGGGTGCTGCTGTACTTGATCCTAGGTTTAAATGAAAGCCTAGAGCAGATATGAAACAAGCTTCAACATCACAAACAGATTTGTGAAAACATAGCCGCAAAGGTGGAAATGGAAATTGCTATTTTGACAAAGTGTTTTTTAATAAATTGGGGAGAGACCCCATCTGTGGCCAAAGTCAGTGTGACTCAGAAGAGACTGAATCATAATCCAGTGCAACTGCCGAAGAGGTAAAAGTGAGATTTAGACATTAGAGAGAGGTTCTTCTCAATTATTTTATGTTAGGGACTCACTCAAATGAATGGCTCCAATTAGTCAACCTTAATTTTGATTTATTATTGATGTTCCACATTTTGGGATTATTTATTTAGAAGATGTGCATATTTTGTACAGGATTCATTCCAAAGGGCTGTGTAGGGTTATCGTAAGACCTTGCGGTGTTAGAAGAACAGTTTCAGTGATGTTGCATTGCATCAGCTTTCCATTGCACTGTAGCACTAGATGGGCCAGGAGCTCCTGTGAGGAACAAACAGTTACTGAATAAGGCCCACTATGAAGTCTCATGGTGGTTTACAGCCAGAAAGATGTCTGGCTTGCCAGGCTGAGGCATGCTGTGGGCACAGAGGTTAGCATTGCTTCCTCCCACAGTCTTACTTGAAGTATGAAATTATTTTTGACTGTAGAGTGGTAAGCTCCACTAGGGCAGGGGCTCAATAACAAAAATTCACTGCACAGTCCTGATTAGTACTGTAGCGAACCCACCTGAACTCAACTTGCCCCATCAAGGGCTGCGGTGGGGGCTCAGGAGGGGCTGCTAAAACATCTAAGGGGCTGCTTTAATTAAAAATTAAATCTGAAAAAAATAAACAAGACATACAGGTATGTTCGCATGCGTGTAACTGGGACACATAGGTATGCTAACATGCATGTAACTGGGAGCTGTGAAAAACGAAAATAAGGCATCTACCACAAAATATGTAAATAAAAATGCAATAAAAAATATGGAAAAAAAGAAACCCATGAGATTTTCACAAAATAAGTCTCCAGACTCCGTGGAGAGGAAAATATCCAATCTTGATCCAGTGGTATACACCAGTTTATTTGCATCCTAGGACTAAATCTGAGATTATCTTAATCCCTGAAAATGGAGAAAGGGGTACAAATTCTGAGGCTTTGGCCCCTAGTTTTTCAGTTCGTCCAGTAATGTGGTAATTATATATTTGCCTGGTTGAAGTCCTTTCTGTTCCACGCCAATATAGGAGTGGAGGTGAAAACCTGTGTGTTGTTCCTGATTGCATGTGCCCCTCTAATATTTAATCACCTTCTTGACACTGTCCTCTTCCTCTTGCCTCTTCTCATAATGTGAAAAGTCATCAAATATGGAGGTGGTATGTTTGTAGCTAGCTATGATTCAGAGAACATGGCCATTTTTTTCCAGGGGGATCACCTGTCGCTGAAATGATGGGTTTATTAAACTGTGTATGTCCTGTTTAAACAACATAAGGGTGGGTGGGAGGGCCCAAGACAATTCCATCTCACACCTCTTTTTTTTCCTTTGCATTATGTGCTCTTTGGGGCCTATTTTTAAAACGGCAATCCTGTCTGCCACTGCAGTGCCACTCCTAGATGGGCCATGTGTTTGTGCCGCCCACTTGTGTCGCTTAGCTTAGTCATACAGCCACCTTGGTGCAACTTTTTGGCGTAAAAACAATGGTGTGAGTTGTTCAGAATAGACTGGAAATGAGTGGAAATGAATGTCATTGAGGTTAATAATACAGTAGGATCAAAATTACCTACAAATTCTGTGATTTTAGCTGTTTTTATGTTTTTTCAAAAATCATCCAGATCCAAAACCAAAACCAAATCCCGAAAGGGTGGTTTTGGCAAAACCAATCCAGATCCAAAACACGAGTGAAGGTCCAGATCCAAAACCAAAACACAAAACCCGGAAAGTGTCAGCCGCACATCTCTAGTATATACTGCTAAAAATTTGCTGAGTTTTGATGAGATTTGTGCGGATAAGGTAGGCAGTGCTTCACATGCCATAGACTTTTTACTTCAGGGTTTTGACTATAAAAATGATTATAATAATACAAAAAAGATATTTCTAATATATTCTTTATATTTTCATATACTTTATAAAGTCAAAACTCTGGAATATACATTAGTATGACAGGAAAGGCTCTGCTTCACCTGCCTCACCCCACCGCACACCACTGAGACAATGTTATTGCTTAGGGGATTACTAAATAATTTATTACATAGAAAGATCTTTTTCCGATTTAAAGATCCATTTAAGTACCCAATTGGGATAGATTTGGTTACTTGGTTCTCAAGTCTAGGCATATTGAAGCAGGTTGCTATCATTGCCAGACCAGATTTTATAGTCTTAATTAATATCTGAACAGTTGATCAGAATTTATATTGCTTTTTGAGTCAAAAATTAGCAAATTGCCTATCCAAATGTCTATGTGTGCAGCTTGCGGTAAGCCATACCCCCAAAGTTTCTATTTGTACCAACTTCTAATCACCTTTCAACCTTATCTTACTACTACTGGTGTACAATATCTATAAGTGCACATGGGCCACACAACACACATTCTTCACCCATTAAACTATACTCACCTCTTCTTCGGCCCAATGCTGCTGCACAGCAGCAAATATCACTCCAGTGATTCGTGCATGCTGAGAAAAGATGTCTCCGGGAACACGTTACCGGAGACCTGCGCATGCCCAGTAGACTCTGGCACAATTTCAGCATCTACTGCACCACAGGAGGGGAGGAGGCCCAATTGGAGACACAGGCCCCCTCCTCTCTTCAAGCACCTCTGCTTACTACTACATGTTGTTCCTTAAATACTTGAGGAATATTTTTAGATTTTTTTTTTCCTTATTTATATGTTTCTAGTTTCACAGAAGACATTGTATTAATACACAGTATTTCATATATTTGAATAAGTACATGTTAAAATAATTACTTACATTGTATAATAAAATGTGAACAGTATAAATAAAAGTTTAAATAATTATGATCTGTGAGTTTAAAAGCAATATCACTTGTACTGCCTTTGCAATTAGACATTTGTGACCTACAGTACTTTAGGTTTGTGTGGATGGCAATTTCCTTTGAATTGTTCTACAAAGAACGTTTGGTGATTGAAGTAAAGCATTATAAAATATACATGCTGGTCACTAGTATGCCACTGTGCCTGGATCTAAAGTGGAGACACTTTGATTAGGAGCTTTCCAGGGATTTATAGAGTATTAGCAACGAATAAATCTTACGGAATACATAATAAAAACCTTAAAACCTCATATTAAATTTATTTAATTGTCACATTTTCAATATCTATGTATTTTAAATGTTGCAGGTTAATCTTTTTAAAATGTATTTTTATTTGCTAAATATCCTACAGTATAGTGTGTTATTAAACCAAAGTCTATATTTAAAAAAAAACAGTACCGCCACAAATTATATTATTTTATTAGCATTTAAATATAAAAATAAGCTTCTATTTAAAATAATTTTTCATCTAATTAATTGTGAGATGAAAATATCTGCTGACATATCATTTTACTTTGAAAGGTAGTAATATGAGTTCTCACATCCTTTCAATATTCATTACAACAGAATATTGACAGCAGGCAGGACTTCTGTTAGCTTTTGATTTAGAACAAAGATGGTTTATTTGAATATTTAAATATGTGTACAGAATTTTGTACCATTTTCTCTCTCGTAACAACATCAACAAAAGATAAAAAACAGTACATAGCAGTTGCTCTCATACTTAATCCTCAGGACCCGAAACAGATCACCTAGCAGTTGCACAAGTGTATTCATTACTGGAGATGTGCAGTTAGGTTCTCCAGAAGTCTGACTCCACCCGAATTTTGGGGATACGAACTGAACCAAAACCCGGTCCAAATCTCTGGAGAAGATCCGTTCCAAACTAAGTCCCAGTTCAGATCCTGCGGCTTGGAATTCAGATATTAAATCTGAATTTCGTGTTTAAGTTTGCAAAAATTATATGATCTTAACTGTTTTTATAATTTTTTATCGATTTTTATCAATAATTATCTATTATTTTTAGAGATTTGTAACTGAACCAAAAACCAAAATCAAACCAGAACATTTGAGGGTGATTTTGCCAAAACCAAAACAAGATGATGAATTAGAACCAAAACCAAAACACAAGAGTTCGGGTACAGCTCTATTAAAAAAATACAAATTTGTGCTGCGCTCAATCCTGGTGATTGTAATGTGCTTACCCCTCAATTTGTTATCACTAATTGTCTGTATGGTTTTAGGTACAGTATAACCTACACAGAAAGGTGATATATGAGACAATAGCTTTTATAGTTGACCAGTGTAATTAATAAATTATAGTATATACCAGATCGTGGATGAAATAATTATGTGGCAACTGTATTTTTTAAAGTGCTAAGCTCCGTTTATTTAGGCAATTTAGTCCAGTATTGTCCATATCATTTCTCAATGTCACCCTTTCTTAATGCGGCGTCCCGCATGCAAGTTTCACCAGATTCTACTTGGTACAGTCTTTTGAGTACTCAATTGCTTCTGCAGTAATACTGTAAAAGGTACTTGAGTCTTCACGGTGTGTAGCACTCAATGTTCATTCATATGGTACACAGACACAGTGGTTTCCTCCGGACTGGCTTCCTCCTCTCACCCTGGCTGTCCGTGGTGCGTCCTGCTTCGGACGTTCCCCGTGCGCCAGTCGGTTCGATTGAGCAGCCTGTCTGAGGCAAGGGAGTTCGGGGGGCGCTCTACGGACTAATAAAATCAGTGGTGTTATTATCCACATTTCATTTATCATTGCCGCACGGAGCAGAGGGGATGAGACGATCCATGAAAGAACTGGTCACGTGACCCGGACATTCAGAGAGCGCGCTCGTAACTAAGCAACCGCAGGACGAGGAACGGAGGAAGAAGTCGGTGTCGGAACTCGGGTCATCATCGGGAAAAGACAACAGGTGAATGTCCGTATGAGGCGGGGTTAGCCTGGTGAGCAGCTCCGTAGAGCGCCCCCCCGCGGACTCCCTTGCCTCAGACAGGCTGCTCAATCGAACCGACTGGCGCACGGGGAACGTCCGAAGCAGGACGTACCACGGACAGCCAGGGTGAGAGGAGGAAGCCAGTCCGGAGGAAACCACTGTGTCTGTGTACCATATGAATGAACATTGAGTGCTCCACACCGTGAAGACTCAAGTACCTTTACAGTATTACTGCAGAAGCAATTGAGTACTCAAAAGACTGTACCAAGTAGAATCTGGTGAAACTTGCATGCGGGACGCCGCATTAAGAAAGGGTGACATTGAGAAATGATATGGACAATACTGGACTAAATTGCCTAAATAAACGGAGCTTAGCACTTTAAAAAATACAGTTGCCACATAATTATTTCATCCACGATCTGGTATATACTAGAGATGAGCGGGTTCGGTTTCTCTGAATCCGAACCCGCACGAACTTCATGTTTTTTTCACGGGTCCGAGCAGACTCGGATCCTCCCGCCTTGCTCGGTTAACCCGAGCGCGCCCGAACGTCATCATGACGCTGTCGGATTCTCGCGAGACTCGGATTCTATATAAGGAGCCGCGCGTCGCCGCCATTTTCACACGTGCATTGAGATTGATAGGGAGAGGACGTGGCTGGCGTCCTCTCCATTTAGATTAGGGTTGAGAGAGAGAGAGAGAGATTGACCTGAGGCTGTGATACTGTAGAAGAGAGTGCAGAGTTTAGTGACTGACGACCACAGTGACCACCAGACAGTGCAGTTGTTTGTTTTATTTAATATATCCGTTCTCTGCCTGAAAAAAACGATACACACAGTGACTCAGTCACATACCATATCTGTGTGCACTGCTCAGCCCAGTGTGCTGCATCAATGTATATATATATCTGACTGTGCTCAGCTCACACAGCTTATAATTGTGGGGGAGACTGGGGAGCACTGCAGTGCCAGTTATAGGTTATAGCAGGAGCCAGGAGTACATAATATTATATTAAAATTAAACAGTGCACACTTTTGCTGCAGGAGTGCCACTGCCAGTGTGACTAGTGACCAGTGACCTGACCACCAGTATATATAATATTAGTAGTATACTATCTCTTTATCAACCAGTCTATATTAGCAGCAGACACAGTACAGTGCGGTAGTTCACGGCTGTGGCTACCTCTGTGTCGGCACTCGGCAGCCCGTCCATAATTGTATATACCACCTAACCGTGGTTTTTTTTCTTTCTTTATAGTCATACTAGTTACGAGTATACTATCTCTTTATCAACCAGTCTATATTAGCAGCAGACACAGTACAGTGCGGTAGTTCACGGCTGTGGCTACCTCTGTGTCGGCACTCGGCAGCCCGTCCATAATTGTATATACCACCTAACCGTGGTTTTTTTTCTTTCTTTATACATACATACTAGTTACGAGTATACTATCTCTTTATCAACCAGTCTATATTAGCAGCAGACACAGTACAGTGCGGTAGTTCACGGCTGTGGCTACCTCTGTGTCGGCACTCGGCAGCCCGTCCATAATTGTATATACCACCTAACCGTGTTTTTTTTTTCTTTCTTTATACATACATACTAGTTACGAGTATACTATCTCTTTATCAACCAGTCTATATTAGCAGCAGACACAGTACAGTGCGGTAGTTCACGGCTGTGGCTACCTCTGTGTCGGCACTCGGCAGCCCGTCCATAATTGTATATACCACCTAACCGTGGTTTTTTTTCTTTCTTTATACATACATACTAGTTACGAGTATACTATCTCTTTATCAACCAGTCTATATTAGCAGCAGACACAGTACAGTGCGGTAGTTCACGGCTGTGGCTACCTCTGTGTCGGCACTCGGCAGCCCGTCCATAATTGTATATACCACCTAACCGTGGTTTTTTTTTCTTTCTTTATACATACATACTAGTTACGAGTATACTATCTCTTTATCAACCAGTCTATATTAGCAGCAGACACAGTACAGTGCGGTAGTTCACGGCTGTGGCTACCTCTGTGTCGGCACTCGGCAGCCCGTCCATAATTGTATATACCACCTTACCGTGGTTTTTCTTTCTTTCTTTATACATACATACTAGTTACGAGTATACTATCTCTTTATCAACCAGTCTATATATTAGCAGCAGACACAGTACAGTGCGGTAGTTCACGGCTGTGGCTACCTCTGTGTCGGCACTCGGCAGCCCGTCCATAATTGTATATACCACCTAACCGTGGTTTTTTTTTCTTTCTTTATACATACATACTAGTTACGAGTATACTATCTCTTTATCAACCAGTCTATATATTAGCAGCAGACACAGTACAGTGCGGTAGTTCACGGCTGTGGCTACCTCTGTGTCGGCACTCGGCAGCCCGTCCATAATTGTATATACCACCTAACCGTGGTTTTTTTTTCTTTCTTTATACATACATACTAGTTACGAGTATACTATCTCTTTATCAACCAGTCTATATTAGCAGCAGACACAGTACAGTGCGGTAGTTCACGGCTGTGGCTACCTCTGTGTCGGCACTCGGCAGCCCGTCCATAATTGTATATACCACCTAACCGTGGTTTTTTTTTCTTTCTTTATACATACATACTAGTTACGAGTATACTATCTCTTTATCAACCAGTCTATATATTAGCAGCAGACACAGTACAGTGCGGTAGTTCACGGCTGTGGCTACCTCTGTGTTGGCACTCGGCAGCCCGTCCATAATTGTATATACCACCTAACCGTGGTTTTTTTTTCTTTCTTTATAGTCATACTAGTTACGAGTATACTATCTCTTTATCAACCAGTCTATATTAGCAGCAGACACAGTACAGTACGGTAGTTCACGGCTGTGGCTACCTCTGTGTCTGCACTCGGCAGGCAGTCCATAATTGTATACTAGTATCCATCTCCATTGTTTACCTGAGGTGCCTTTTAGTTGTGCCTATTAAAATATGGAGAACAAAAATGTTGAGGTTCCAAAATTAGGGAAAGATCAAGATCCACTTCCACCTCGTGCTGAAGCTGCTGCCACTAGTCATGGCCGAGACGATGAAATGCCAGCAACGTCGTCTGCCAAGGCCGATGCCCAATGTCATAGTACAGAGCATGTCAAATCCAAAACACCAAATATCAGAAAAAAAAGGACTCCAAAACCTAAAATAAAATTGTCGGAGGAGAAGCGTAAACTTGCCAATATGCCATTTACGACACGGAGTGGCAAGGAACGGCTGAGGCCCTGGCCTATGTTCATGGCTAGTGGTTCAGCTTCACATGAGGATGGAAGCACTCAGCCTCTCGCTAGAAAAATGAAAAGACTCAAGCTGGCAAAAGCAGCACAGCAAAGAACTGTGCATTCTTCGAAATCCCAAATCCACAAGGAGAGTCCAATTGTGTCGGTTGCGATGCCTGACCTTCCCAACACTGGACGTGAAGAGCATGCGCCTTCCACCATTTGCACGCCCCCTGCAAGTGCTGGAAGGAGCACCCGCAGTCCAGTTCCTGATAGTCAGATTGAAGATGTCAGTGTTGAAGTACACCAGGATGAGGAGGATATGGGTGTTGCTGGCGCTGGGGAGGAAATTGACCAGGAGGATTCTGATGGTGAGGTGGTTTGTTTAAGTCAGGCACCCGGGGAGACACCTGTTGTCCGTGGGAGGAATATGGCCGTTGACATGCCAGGTGAAAATACCAAAAAAATCAGCTCTTCGGTGTGGAGGTATTTCACCTGAAATGCGGACAACAGGTGTCAAGCCGTGTGTTCCCTTTGTCAAGCTGTAATAAGTAGGGGTAAGGACGTTAACCACCTCGGAACATCCTCCCTTATACGTCACCTGCAGCGCATTCATAATAAGTCAGTGACAAGTTCAAAAACTTTGGGTGACAGCGGAAGCAGTCCACTGACCAGTAAATCCCTTCCTCTTGTAACCAAGCTCACGCAAACCACCCCACCAACTCCCTCAGTGTCAATTTCCTCCTTCCCCAGGAATGCCAATAGTCCTGCAGGCCATGTCACTGGCAATTCTGACGAGTCCTCTCCTGCCTGGGATTCCTCCGATGCATCCTTGCGTGTAACGCCTACTGCTGCTGGCGCTGCTGTTGTTGCCGCTGGGAGTCGATGGTCATCCCAGAGGGGAAGTCGTAAGCCCACTTGTACTACTTCCAGTAAGCAATTGACTGTTCAACAGTCCTTTGCGAGGAAGATGAAATATCACAGCAGTCATCCTACTGCAAAGCGGATAACTGAGGCCTTGACAACTATGTTGGTGTTAGACGTGCGTCCGGTATCCGCCGTTAGTTCACAGGGAACTAGACAATTTATTGAGGCAGTGTGCCCCCGTTACCAAATACCATCTAGGTTCCACTTCTGTAGGCAGGCGATACCGAGAATGTACACGGACGTCAGAAAAAGACTCACCAGTGTCCTAAAAAATGCAGTTGTACCCAATGTCCACTTAACCACGGACATGTGGACAAGTGGAGCAGGGCAGGGTCAGGACTATATGACTGTGACAGCCCACTGGGTAGATGTATGGACTCCCGCCGCAAGAACAGCAGCGGCGGCACCAGTAGCAGCATCTCGCAAACGCCAACTCTTTCCTAGGCAGGCTACGCTTTGTATCACCGCTTTCCAGAATACGCACACAGCTGAAAACCTCTTACGGCAACTGAGGAAGATCATCGCGGAATGGCTTACCCCAATTGGACTCTCCTGTAGATTTGTGGCATCGGACAACGCCAGCAATATTGTGTGTGCATTAAATATGGGCAAATTCCAGCACGTCCCATGTTTTGCACATACCTTGAATTTGGTGGTGCAGAATTTTTTAAAAAACGACAGGGGCGTGCAAGAGATGCTGTCGGTGGCCAGAAGAATTGCGGGACACTTTCGGCGTACAGGCACCACGTACAGAAGACTGGAGCACCACCAAAAACTACTGAACCTGCCCTGCCATCATCTGAAGCAAGAAGTGGTAACGAGGTGGAATTCAACCCTCTATATGCTTCAGAGGTTGGAGGAGCAGCAAAAGGCCATTCAAGCCTATACAATTGAGCACGATATAGTAGGTGGAATGCACCTGTCTCAAGCGCAGTGGAGAATGATTTCAACGTTGTGCAAGGTTCTGATGCCCTTTGAACTTGCCACACGTGAAGTCAGTTCAGACACTGCCAGCCTGAGTCAGGTCATTCCCCTCATCAGGCTTTTGCAGAAGAAGCTGGAGACATTGAAGGAGGAGCTAACACGGAGCGATTCCGCTAGGCATGTGGGACTTGTGGATGGAGCCCTTAATTCGCTTAACAAGGATTCACGGGTGGTCAATCTGTTGAAATCAGAGCACTACATTTTGGCCACCGTGCTCGATCCTAGATTTAAAGCCTACCTTGGATCTCTCTTTCCGGCAGACACAAGTCTGCTGGGGTTGAAAGACCTGCTGGTGACAAAATTGTCAAGTCAAGCGGAACGCGACCTGTCAACATCTCCTCCTTCACATTCTCCCGCAACTGGGGGTGCGAGGAAAAGGCTCAGAATTCCGAGCCCACCCGCTGGCGGTGATGCAGGGCAGTCTGGAGCGACTGCTGATGCTGACATCTGGTCCGGACTGAAGGACCTGACAACGATTACGGACATGTCGTCTACTGTCACTGCATATGATTCTCTCAACATTGATAGAATGGTGGAGGATTATATGAGTGACCGCATCCAAGTAGGCACGTCACACAGTCCGTACTTATACTGGCAGGAAAAAGAGGCAATTTGGAGGCCCTTGCACAAACTGGCTTTATTCTTCCTAAGTTGCCCTCCCACAAGTGTGTACTCCGAAAGAGTGTTTAGTGCCGCCGCTCACCTTGTCAGCAATCGGCGTACGAGGTTACATCCAGAAAATGTGGAGAAGATGATGTTCATTAAAATGAATTATAATCAATTCCTCCGCGGAGACATTGACCAGCAGCAATTGCCTCCACAAAGTACACAGGGAGCTGAGATGGTGGATTCCAGTGGGGACGAATTGATAATCTGTGAGGAGGGGGATGTACACGGTGATATATCGGAGGGTGATGATGAGGTGGACATCTTGCCTCTGTAGAGCCAGTTTGTGCAAGGAGAGATTAATTGCTTCTTTTTTGGGGGGGTCCAAACCAACCCGTCATATCAGTCACAGTCGTGTGGCAGACCCTGTCACTGAAATGATGGGTTGGTTAAAGTGTGCATGTCCTGTTTTGTTTATACAACATAAGGGTGGGTGGGAGGGCCCAAGGACAATTCCATCTTGCACCTCTTTTTTCTTTTCTTTTTCTTTGCATCATGTGCTGATTGGGGAGGGTTTTTTGGAAGGGACATCCTGCGTGACACTGCAGTGCCACTCCTAAATGGGCCCGGTGTTTGTGTCGGCCACTAGGGTCGCTAATCTTACTCACACAGTCAGCTACCTCATTGCGCCTCTTTTTTTCTTTGCGTCATGTGCTGTTTGGGGAGGGTTTTTTGGAAGGGACATCCTGCGTGACACTGCAGTGCCACTCCTAGATGGGCCCGGTGTTTGTGTCGGCCACTAGGGTCGCTAATCTTACTCACACAGCTACCTCATTGCGCCTCTTTTTTTCTTTGCGTCATGTGCTGTTTGGGGAGGGTTTTTTGGAAGGGCCATCCTGCGCGACACTGCAGTGCCACTCCTAGATGGGCCCGGTGTTTGTGTCGGCCACTAGGGTCGCTAATCTTACTCACACAGCTACCTCATTGCGCCTCTTTTTTTCTTTGCGTCATGTGCTGTTTGGGGAGGGTTTTTTGGAAGGGACATCCTGCGTGACACTGCAGTGCCACTCCTAGATGGGCCCGGTGTTTGTGTCGGCCACTAGGGTCGCTTATCTTACTCACACAGCGACCTCGGTGCAAATTTTAGGACTAAAAATAATATTGTGAGGTGTGAGGTATTCAGAATAGACTGAAAATGAGTGTAAATTATGGTTTTTGAGGTTAATAATACTTTGGGATCAAAATGACCCCCAAATTCTATGATTTAAGCTGTTTTTTAGTGTTTTTTGAAAAAAACACCCGAATCCAAAACACACCCGAATCCGACAAAAAAAATTCGGTGAGGTTTTGCCAAAACGCGTTCGAACCCAAAACACGGCCGCGGAACCGAACCCAAAACCAAAACACAAAACCCGAAAAATTTCAGGCGCTCATCTCTAGTATATACTATACTTTATTAATTACACTGGTCAACTATAAAAGCTATTGTCTCATATATCACTTTTCTGTGTAGGTTATACTGTACCTAAAACCATACAGACAATTAGTGATAACAAATTGAGGGGTAAGCACATTACAATCACCAGGATTGAGCGCAGCACAAATTTGTATTTTTTGTTTCTATTTGGAGGTTGGTCACCTTTAAGTGCGGCAGCTTATCCGAACAAAAAGGGACTCAGTGCGCAGTTAAGCAAACAAATTTTGATTTACAGCTCTATTCAATACTCACTGACACATTTTAACAGATCCATAGGTGGAGAAAATGTATTATTATTATTATTATTATTATTATTATTATGATTCTGTGAGGAGACCTGGAAAACCTGAATTGTTTGGGAACCTATGGTATAGAACAGTTTTGGTGTATTTTTGCATAATACTTATTCTTGATTCCTACTGTTATGAAATCTTTAGAAGTCATTTGTGAAAAAAAAAAACATTACCTTTGTGCAAATGTGACTATTTATCTGTCAAGCACATTTTAGGGTGAACACCTGCTTCTTGGAAAAGGGCAATAAGGATCTACTTTGTCAGTTTACAATTCCACCACTATATTGTGCCCTTGTTGCTGTATGCATTGATTTGTATTTTGTACATCTGTAGGGAGGGTACAGAGCATTAAATTAGCACCCCTCCCATAATATAATCAACCCATAAATAATTAAAAGTGAGTGTTACCCTGCATAGCCATCACCTATGTCCTGCTTCTGCTAACACTCTCTTCCCTCAGGCAGGGGTGTAACTAGAACTTTTTGGGTCCATAGCAAAATTTTGAAATGGCCCCGCTTCTACAAAGAGGGGGGAACAGGGTGACACATACATGGGTAGAGTGGGGGTACACGGTGACACCCGTGGGTAAAGTGAGGATACAAGGTGTCACAAACATGCACAGGTGTATAATGTGTCATACATGGGGGGTGGTTAGGGGGTATCACACACACACATGGGTAGGGGTTGTACACTGTGTTATACATGGGGAAGAGGGTACAGGTTGTCACACAGGGGTTGGGGGTGTACACTGTGTCATACACATGGGGGTAGGAAGGTACAGGGGTTACACACCAGAGGGTGGAGGGGTAGGGGGTTACACACTGGAGGTCAGTAGGTGGGTACAGGGAGACACACAATGTAGGTGTGGTGGGGTAGGTGTGTACAGGGGGTAATACAACAGAGGGGGAGGGGGAGGGGGGTACAGAGAGTCACACACTGGGGGTAATGGGGTTGGTCGGTATATCGGGGTCACACACTGGAGGATGGTAGGGAGTACAGAGGGTCACACACCAGAGGAGGTAGGGGGTACATACACTGGGGGTGAGAGGGGTTGGGTAGTTCAAGGCTCCCCAGGCACTCACCTCTTCAATCCACCTCGGAGTGAACTGCAGGGTGTCAGAGAAGGAGGTCCGCACAGCCAAGTATAACCCCTGCCTGCCTATACTGCTGGCATCAGAGCTGTCTTCTCTGTCGAGCACACGGAGAGTCATCTGAGAAACTGTGGCTGAGTTCTGCTTTTCCTCATGGAGCAACCGCAGGGGTGGAAGGCAGGATGCTGGGGGTAGGGCAGTACAGATCTCCTTCATCACCCGCTCTCTCCTCCTTGCTCTGTGGCAACTAAGAAAGGGTGGGGTTTGGTTTGCTTGGCTCCTGTGGCCCTTGGGGGGGTAAGGTGGGGCCCTTCCCACAGCCGTGCCATTTCGACTGGAGGACTGTGACTGGGTGCAGTGGGAGCAGCGTGCCCTGAAGTCAGTCTGGGCTCCATAGCAGTTGCATCCCCTGCACCAATAGTAGTTATGTCACTGCCCTCAGGCACCAAAAGTAAGTGTACTGTACTTGTGTGTTTGTGTGTGTGTGTGTGTGTGTGTGTGTGTATGTGTGTGTTTGTATGTATGCATGTACAGTATATGTATGCATTCTTTATGTGTGTGTATGTATGTGTTATATATATATATATATATATATACACAGTATGTGTTCTATGTCTGTGTGTGTTTGTGTGCACGTGATCTATGTGTGCACAGTATGTGTATGTGTGTATGTGCTCTATGTAACATGTGTGCATATGTGTACACTATGTAGACAAAAGTTATTGGACTTCCCACAGACGCGCAAATGCAATGGTGTGCTCCTGCAGCACACACATGTTCATGAAGGTATAAAACAGGTAGGGGGGCACTGATCAGATCATTTGCTAATGAAATGGCTTGCCAGAAGGAGCTAGCCAAGTTTGAAAACTGTGGAGAGCCCCCTTGTAGCACACTGAAAAAGGGAGAGAAGAGAGCCCAGCAATGGTGACTGGCACTGATAGTAATACAGGAGCACAGCGGAAACTGTGGACAGCACCCAGCAATGGTGACTGGTACTGAGAGTAACATAGAACATAGAAACATAGAAACATAGAATTTGACGGCAGATAAGAACCACTTGGCCCATCTAGTCTGCCCCTTTTTTATTTTATCCTTTAGGCAATCTCAACCCTTTTTTAACCTTAATTCTTTGTAAGGATATTCATATGCCTGTCCCAAGCATGTTTAAATTGCCCTACAGTCTTAGCCTCTACCACCTCTGATGGGAGGCTATTCCACTTATCCACTACCCTTTCTGTGAAGTAATTTTTCCTTAAATTTCCCCTGAACCTCCCCCCCTCCAGTCTCAATGTATGCCCTCGAGTTCTAATACTTCTTTTCCTTTGAAGAATGTTTCCCTCCTGAACTTTGTTAAGACCCTTGATATATTTGAAAGTTCTATCATGTCCCCCCTTTCCCTTCTCTCCTCCAAACTATACATGTTAAGATCTTTTAGCCTTTCCGGGTAAGTTTTGTGATGTAGGCCATGCACCATTTTAGTTGCCCTTCTTTGTACACTCTCTAATGTATTTATATCCTTCTGGAGATAGGGTCTCCAGAACTGGACACAGTATTCCAGATGGGGCCATACCAATGACCTATACAGTGGCATTATCACTTTTTTTTTCCTGCTACTGATTCCTCTCCCTATGCAACTAAGCATCTGACTTGCCTTTCTCATTGCTTTGTTGCATTGCTTTCCTGCCTTCAAGTCACTTGAAATAGTGACTCCTAAATCTCTTTCCTCCTCAGTAGTTTCCATTATAGTACCCTTGATACTATACTTAGCCTTTGGGTTTTTGAGACCCAAGTGCATGATTTTGCATTTTTTAGCATTAAACTGTAGTTGCCACGTTCTTGACCATTTCTCAAGCCTACCTAGGTCATTAATAATTTGTTTGACCCCTCCCGGTGTGTCTACCCTGTTGCATATCTTTGTATCATCTGCAAAAAGGCATATCTTCCCTTCAATACCATCTGCAATGTCACCAACAAAGATATTAAAGAGAACTGGACCAAGTACAGATCCCTGGGGTACTCCACTGGTAACATTTCCCTCCATAGATTGCACTCCATTAACTACAACTGTCTGTTTCCTATCCTGCAACCAGGTTCTTATCCATTTAACTAATTTATAATCCACCCCCAGGCTTTTTAAGTTTATTTAGCAGTCTGCGATGTGGGACAGTGTCAAATGCCTTACTAAAGTCTAGATATGCTACATCTACAGCTCTCCCTTGATCTATTATTTTCATCACAGAGGCAAAAAAGTCAATAAGATTTGTTTGGCATGATCTCCCACCAGTAAATCCATGCTGTTTTGGATCCTGTAAGTTGTTTGATTTAAGATATTCCACTACTCTTTCTTTTAATAGTTTTTACATTACTTTCCCTACTACTGATGTAAGGCTTACTGGTCTGTAGTTACTTGCTTCTTCCTTGCTTCCACTTTTGTGCAGTGGAACTACATTTGCTCTTTTCCAGTCCTCTGGAATAGCACCTGTATTTAGTGACTGGTTAAATAATTCTGTTAAAGGTGTAACCAGCACATCTTTTAGCTCTTTGAGTATCCTTGGGTGTATCCCATCTGGTCCCATTGATTTATCCACTTTTAGTTTTGAAAGTTCTGTTAGGACCTTCTCCTCTGTAAATGTATTTTCATCTACCTTATTTTTATGAATGTCCTTGCAACTTAACTGTGGCCCCATCCCTTCTTCTGTAGTAAATACTGAGCAAAAATAATAATTTAGGTGATCTGCTATTGCCTTGTCTCCCTCCACCAAATGCCCACTCTCTGTCTTAAGTCTTATTATTCCTCCATTTGATTTTCTCCGTTCACTTATATACTTAAAAAAAGTTTTGCCCCCTTTATCTACTGACTGGGCCATTTTCTCCTCAGCTTCTGCCTTTGCACGTCTGATCACTTTCTTAGCATCCTTCCGTCTGTCCAGAATAACACAGGAACACACAGGAAACTGGAGAGCACCCAGAAATGTGACTGGTGCTGAGAGTATCATGGGAGCACAGTGGAAACTGTGTTGAGTGCATAGCAGTGGCTACTGGTGCTAAGAGTAATACAGCAGCAGATAGAGCACACTGTAACTGTGGAGCTAAACTTTAGATCAACAACACTCAAGGGGAGCTAAGATAGCAGGATACAGTAGAACTTGTTCTGGCAAGGAGCAATTGTCAGATAGATACTTAAATATGGTCCCCTGGCTGCTGGTAGGCCACTGAAGTCATGTGCAGGAATCATGTCCAGGATTGTTTTGAAAACATTCATCTGACATGATGGCAGGGTTGAGGCACCCATGTTCCGGTGGAGGCGGACTACAGATGTGAAATCAAACAATTACTGGTAGCAGCACAGCATGGGGCACATGCAGACAACTTGAGAGACAGATGAAAGCCATGAAGCGATAGCGCAGAGTACAGTAACGAGTGCCATTATTTCAGAATGTGACAAGAACACCCAATACATTTCCAATATAATTGGCTAGATGCGTCATCGCTTGGAGAGTGATAACATTGAGAGAGAAAAGTACCAGCCAATCAGCTCATAACTGTCATGTTACAGGATGTGTTTGAAAATGACAGTTAGGGGTTGGTTGGTACTTTTTCTCTCTTAATTTTATTACTCTCCAAGCAATGACGCATCTAGTCCATTATCTCAATTAATACTGCCCTGCTGTGCATACACACCCTGCAATGCAGTCTCTCTGTGACTTTATAGCGAGTAAGTTTCAAGCGCATCTTTTTACTAATACAAGTCACTACCTAACTTGCGTTATTTGCTACAAATACATTATCTGTACTAAAGTTGGTCAACTTCTTCCATGTGATATCAGGGGAGATATATGAAGCAGAGAAAAGAGTGGAGAAATGTGCCAGTGGAGAAGTTGCCCATGACAAGTTACCAACCATTTTGTAGATTATATTTATCAAGTGCATTCTATAAAATTATACATAGCATCTGGTTGGTTGTCACGGGCATCTTCTCCACTGGCTCACTCCTCCATTCTTCACTGCTTCATACATCAATCCCTTAATCTTCTTCAGGAGATAGTAGTTGCATTTCCCCATAGATTGTAAACTGGCGAGCAGGGCCCTCCTACCTCTATGACTGTTTGTTTTTACCCAGTTTTGTCTTCTAATTGTGTCTAGTTGTAAAGCGCAATGGAATTTGCTGTGCTATATAAGAAACTGTTAATAAATAAATAAATAAATAAATTGTATTTCTGGTAGTCATTTTTTAATCTAACATTCATATTTTCAATGGACGTGCTTCCATTTGCATGCTGATGTCACATGGGAAATTAACCAGCTAATAGTAACAATCAAACACTAAATAATTAAATTGTTTTTACTTCTCATTGTAAGCAGATGATATTTTTAACTGCACTTTAATAATGCCATGCCCTTTATAAGCCAATTTAATGTTTTCTGTCATCCTGTTTTTGAAGTACATGTCAGTTTAATTAAACTATTAATGACTGGCACATTTTGAAGCATCTTATATTTTTGTGTCTGTTCTACAAGAACATACTGGAGAATAGGTTCAGTTTGCAGCAGATTCTTTTTCTGCAAAATACAACACAAAATAAACCCCACTGAACATCAAAGGTTATGATGAGGCATCTCTATGTTCCTTGATGAGTTGTGCCAATCAGCAAATCTATTTTCATACAAAAGATTTCATTGACTGCTTTGGAAATAAATGACAAAAATCAATTTTAATATTTTCTTCCATGCAGAAAGCTTATTTATTTTATGCAAATTGGGCGAGTCACAATGGCATATATTCAAAGCTGCAGTTCATGCAAAGTTTAACTTCTCTGTGTTGCTCCTTTTAACAGAATATTCTCAGAAATAACAATGTTTAAATCCAATTGATTATTATTGATAATTATGGATCTGCAGTTGTTTGAATATCATTAGGCCATCTTATGAAACAATAAGTAGTCCTCTCTACAACAGGTGACCGATATGAAGTTATGATGTGAAGATTTATGATAAAATTCCAGTTTGTATACACTTTGTAGGGATATTTTTATTCTTACCATGCAACTGACAGCAGTAGGGAATAATTTTCATTAGTCTTAGGAGGTTTGAAATGTTCTTTTATCTGTACCAGTTATGTATAGAGTTAGATTCATTAAATATATAGGGCCTTATACAGTCAGTCTTAAACTCAATTTGAGTCTTTTTCAGTCTCAAATTGTGAGTTTTGCACTGTGCGTTCGATAGTTTCTGGTATCTACTTCTGAGACAAGGACTTGATTGCAGGAAGTGGCCATTAAGTGACCTGAATCAAAACCTCAGCATACCTCCAAACTGGATCTTTTTCAAGATAAAGGATGATTGTGGGCTGTGCCCCTGACAAACATCATACCACATCATTTCTTGGTCATGTGGTATAAATATCCCTGCAGCCCACACTTATCCTTCATCTTGAAAAAGATCCAATTTGGATTGAAACATCATTGGTGCTGAGACCAGTGGGCTTCAGTAGGGCAATCCTAGAGACTTTGGTTCCAGCATTGTGGAGGTATGCTGAGGTTTTGATTCAGGTTCAAGTGCAGACCCTTTTCCTGCTTTTGACTTTATTACATACCTTCCATATTACATAACATATAACTGGGACAAATAATTATATTTATGGTTTACTGAGACTTATCCTGCTTTTGACTTTATTACATACCTTCCATATTACATAATATCTAACTGGGACAATGAATTATATTTATGGTTTACTGACACTTTTCTTGCTTTTGACTTTATTACATACCTTCCATATTACATAACATCTGAGACAATGAATTATGTTTATGGACTGTGTTTTGGAATAAATCTACTTTTATCACGCCTATCTTATGTGGAATCAGCATTTAAAAGAAACCGTTATATGTGCATCCCAAGCGTTATACAAGTGAGTTAGGTACGCAGTATTTTCCTAATCGATTCTTGTGACTTGGGTCTGATTGACACTGAACTTCTGGTTTAAAAGGAACCTTTATGTATATTTCAACCGCATACTCCAAGTGAGTTTTCGGTATGCACGTCCTTTCATTAGAGTAGTGGTGAGATTCTATCCTGTTATTTATCATGAAAAGCTGGATCACCTCCTGAACACAAGGGGGGATTGATTTTACTTAATACATTACTACACATTGTATCTCTTGTTTTTTTTTGTTTATCTTGTATTTACGTGTTTGGATCACTTCATATCTGTGAGGAATTACTATGCTTGGAAATGTTGTGCAGCTACAACATTCAAGAATTGTATTGGTGTGGTATATCTTTTTCATTACTGCATTGATTGAAGTGTCTTGAAATATTATGTCACCTTTGATCTACCACTAATTTTTAAATTTGAGCTATATTCTTAAAGTAACTGCCATGTGTTTCTTCCACTGCTCGGTTGTTTCATTTAGCTAGCCAACCTTTGGTCAATATTGGTGAACAATATTGTGAGTTATCACAATTGACTGGAAATGACTGGAAAACAATGTTATTGAGGTTAATAATACCATAGGAACAAAAACAGGCCCAAATTACATGCTTTAAGCATTTTTTTTTAAATCCAGATTCAAAATCAAAACACATGAGAGTGGTTTTGGAAAAACTAGAAAACAAAACCAAAACACTGAGGGTGATTTTGGAACAACCAAAACACAGGGGGCTGCACATATTTCTAATTTGTAGGCTTGCCTGGCCCTCATTTGCATGAATGGCCTCTCTGAACTTTGTCTACATGCTAATGACTCTTCCAATCCTAGATCTACCTCTTTGATCATAATTGTTTCTGCATGTACTCACATTTGCCTGCACGTGTTGTCTGAGCATATGCAATGCAGATTTATGCTCAAAAGTGTACCCAAACAGGCATATTTTCAGCTCTTCATTAGCCCTAAATTTTTCATCCAGGCATGCCACAAAAATAAATACTGTGTTGAGCAGGCAAAGCCAACACAACTGATTGAGTTTGAATAATGATGTAAAGTGGTGGCTGACTATGGACAATGCACACACAATATGGAAAGATAAGCCCTGCACACCATCTAATAAAGAATATTTAAAGCAAACAACTACTGTATAGAGTCAATTTGATATTTACTAAGCACTACTGTACTGTTCAGTAGGTGGAGTTTGTCTTTACATGATCAATGTATTTACATTACAGTTCTTTATGGAAGTACTGTATGTTTATTCCATTTTGCTTATTCATTGGCATGTGCTATATGTTGCCTGAAATATTTTCATTAATTGTCAGCAAACATGCATTCTACAGGGATGTAGTTAAATTAACGGCAGTCGGGATCCCGGCTGTCAGGATATAGGCGGCAGAATTCCGACCACTGACAATGCCGCCAGCCAGGCTATTCCCACTTGTGGATGTCCACGACACCCATAGAGTGGGAATAGAACCTGCAGCGAGAGCAGCAAGCAACTGAGCCTGCAAGGGGCTTTGTTGCGCTAGCACCACTGCCGGCATTCTAGCAGCCGGGATCCAAGCGTCGGTGACCCCCTGAGAACCCGGCCTGCCAGCATCCCATACCCAATGCATTCTACAAGCAAAAGAATTTCATGAAGCTAGACTGTATGTAATGCCAGGGACCCATGTAAATTTTCAATACTGTATCATTGTCTTTTTCTTTTATATTGCTGAAATACCTGAACTTTGTTATTGTGCATTTCGTCAAAAGTAATTTTATCTACATTTAAAAATGTTAATTGTATCCATTCTTTATGTCAACGTTGAAAAGGTATTTTGTCAGTCACTGTGATAATGTTATATTACTCTAGCGCACATGCTATTCCACTGTAACTATCACCTTCTGCTTTTTTGACACCTCCTGCTCAATGTTTTATCTCAGATAATTTTTGGCAGCCACGTTTGAATGAAAATAAAATTGCTGATGTTAATTATATGTGTGGTATTTACATTGCATTTCTTGTTTATGCTACTCTGATGAAGAATTTCTTGATGTACATTGCTGAAAAAGGAGCAGTCTTTTCCCTTTCACCAACCATTTTATATTCTGCACATATGCTTATGATAACTGACATTCTAATATATAGAAGACAAACATCACATTTATTTATTCATTACTGTGAATTTTTGTGATAGAAACAGTTAGTGGCATTTTTGGTTGGGATTATGAGTACACTTGCATATACTTTAGACATTATACAGTCGCCTTTATTCACACCTGTAATCTTAAATCATAATCTTGCAGTCACAAACAGATGTGTCTTCATACATCTAGCCTCAATATGCCACGCAGTGTGAGATGCTTGGCGCAAGTGAGCTACCAGGTCCCATGCAACTCTGCTAACGTTTGCATTGGTATGCCCGCACCTGGAATATTGTGTTCAGTTCTGGGCCCCATATTACAAAAAAGATATCGGGGAACTAGAAAGAGTTCAAGGACGAGCTACTAAATTGATTAAAGGGTTAGAGTCGCTGTAATACGAGAAGAGGTTTACTAGATTAAATATGTATACACTAGAAAAGAGGAGACTAAGAGGAGACATTATTAATAACTTCAAATATGTAAAGGGTCATTACAAGGAGTTAGCAGCGGATTTGTTTATTAGAAGAATTCTATATAGGACGTACGGGCACTCACTGAGGCTAGAAGAGAGAAAATTCCGTACACAACGTAGGAAAGGGTTCTTCACCGTAAGGGCAATAAAGATTTGGAACTCACTGCCGGAGAAGATAATAATGGCAGACACTGTAAATGCATTTAAAAATGGATTGGACAAATTTCTAACAGGAAAACGTATCCAGGGCTTTACTATTTAGCATATTGACATTAAAATTATCTGGGAGTTGTAGGAATCAGTGCTGTCAATCGGTACTAAACCATTAACTCAGCAGGCACATTATAATATGAACAGATTAACGCAGAATACAGGTTGAACCCGATGGGCGTTTTGCCTCTTTTCAACCTCACTGACTATAGAATCTATTTTTGCTGAGCATACATCAGGAGACTGTGCTGATTAATTTGACATGCAGCACTTGTATATCTGAGAGTGACTGAGTCTGTATACAGGGTTGGATTTGCCGACAGGGGGAAACAGGGAAGCCCCCAGTGGGCCTCACCTCCTCCTCTATGGATCAGGTTTCAGACCGTGCACTTGAATTACGTATTATATATATATGTTATATTATACTGCACAGGACTATGGTATATTTTCTACAGTGCATTGCTGTTTTTAATCTGGTACATTATCATGCATGTGCTAGCAGTATTTACTATATATATTTATCAAGACATGCACTCTCTAATGGTTAGCCAAGCCTATGTGGTGGCTGCCCATATCCCTCCTGGAAACTGGCCACACCCCTAAACATGGGCCCCCGGTGGGCCCTTCATGCCCCAGTTCGACACTGTCTGTATATGAAGCGCAATGGAACTTGTCATGGAAAAAAGCCACGGCCGCTGAAACATAGCACCTCATACACAGATATGCAAGTGTCACTTATTAAATTAATCAGCGCAGTCTCCTGTTGCGACCTAGTGCATTGAAAATAATATGCATTTTCTGCAAACTACCCACTAGAAAGATGCCCAACAATAGCAGAGTCTCATGGGACCTGGGGTGCCAAGCGGGGCTGTTTGGTGCGACAGCAACAATAATATATGAGAGCACATCTGCAGAGGCGTAACTAGGTTTCTTGGAGCCCAGGGCAAGATTAAAAATGGCGCCCCCCTCCCCACACACACCTGGAAAAAAATTGACTCCCAGTGCGAACAGTAAAAAATGCGTCCTATCCCCAAAATATAAAAATACAATTTTGTGCGCAACGAAGGAGAGCACGTTTTGGTGAGGCAGTGTGGCTTCACTAAAATGGGCGTGATCTCACAGGGAAAGACTATCTTACACCCCACAAGCCACACAGTGGTGAAACAGTCCGTCCCTGAACCAGTGGAGCCAGACCGTGCATGGTCTGGCCCACATCGCGCTCCCTTGGTATTGTATAGCGGCGCCCACTGTGGCTTTTCAATTTTGAAGATTGCTAACTTTTTCTTCTGGTAGCTAAAAAACCTTTATCTATTTAAGCCCACACTGAATTTATCTCTAACATTTATTATAATTTGCCTGATACCTAATTACATTTTCTGTTTACAATAGGGTGTTATTTAATTTTTTTCCATGTGCTCTATCAACTTATGACTCATATTCAAAAAATCTATTTGAATTGTGTGGATATTAGAACACATGTGTTTGTTGACCTTTATTTGAAAGTCACTGATACTGTATGTTGGAATAGAGTCAATTTGATATTTCTTACTAATCACTTGACAAATACCACCTATTGCCAAAGGTGAACTGTTTGTATGCATTTTTGAGAAAAGAGGTCATATTGTTTGTGCTTTCAGATACCAGGAGTGTTCTAATTTACCAATACATTCTCCAACTGTACCCCATCTCTCTCGAATGTATGTACATATGTGTTTACTGACCATTAGAGTCACAGATATGGGGTAATAGAGTCAATACAAAATTTTATTAATCACTTGGCAAATACCACCTACTGTTAAAGGTGAATTGTTGTTATGCAATCTTGAAAAAAAGAGACTATACTGTGAGTACTTTTAGATACTCCTTTTCCTCTCCAGGGGTGTATCTAGCTATTGGCCAGGATGGCACTCGCCAGGGGCGCTGGCCAAGGGGGGGGGGGGGGGCACCTAATGGTGCCACCCGTGGCCAGGGACGGATTAATATTCAGCACTGCTAACCACCCGTCACCTGCATTGCCCGCCTGTGTATGCGTCATTGCAGCATTGCCCATGGTAAGGTATGAAAGTAGCGCTGTGCCTGGCTCCTTCTCTGCCGGACACACATCTACTAATATACTTTGATTACAATGGGCAGCGATGCAGCTGTCACTCCTCTGTGTGCTCCGCCCCCTCCCCTTCAACTGTCGTGTCTTCAGGGACTTCCGCCACGTGCAGGAGGGACTTCACATAGGAGTACAGGAGCCGTTTGCAGCTAGGATCAGAGTCTCCATTTGAGCCACATTGATATGGAGGCACGGAGAATGTGAGCTGGATCCTCTCTCTCAGGGGGCTGCAGTCCTCCTGACCAGTTTTACTTTCTCCTCTTTCTCACTGTCTCCCTCCTGCTCTCTTCCTCTGTTCTTCCAATTGCCAGATAGTTTAGAAAGTAATAGAGGCAATAAGAAGTTCCCCATTTGTGCCACTTTCTCTCTCCACATCTGTGCCTCTTCTACACACCATTATCTGTTCTCTTGTCCCCTTCCATTATCAGTGCATCTTCCCCTACTCCTTTTTCTGTGCCTATTCCACCTCCACTCCTCCATTATCTATACTTGTACCCCCCTCCATTTACATGTGCATCTACCACCACCCCCTCATTATATGTAACTCTGCCCCTTCTTCATTTATCTGCGCCTCTGCCTCCTCAGTTACTGTGCCTCTGCCCCCCTCATCTTATGTTCCCCCCTCTCCATCTGTGCCTCTACACCTCACCATATCTGTGTCTCTACCCCTCATCTTACCAGTGCCTCAAACCTTCCTCCCTCCCCTCCCCCAACTGGGGACATGCTACTGCTGATCGGGGACAGGCTGCTGCTGCTGCTGATCCTGAACGTGGTGTCCTGGAGAATGTTTCAGTTCTTAGTTCAATGCCACTGAAAAGGTTTGGTTCCTCTATATATAATATATACACTAGTATAATGGCTGGACCCATTCATGTTTCTGCCCCCTTCATCACAAATCTCCAATACTTACCTCATTCCCGGCATTCCAGATGTGATTAAGGGGACTACTGTGTCATGTAATATGAGTAAGGGGCACTTCAATAATGCTATGTAATGTGAATAGCAGGGACTACTGTGTGGAATAACGCAGAATAGCGTACTCTACTTTGTGGTGTAATATGAATAAGGTTGCACTACTGTGTTGCGTAATTTGAATTTGTACTAATTTGTTGACATGCCCTATCCCCATGGGGTCACACTACATTATTTTTGGCACCGCACCATACTTATTTAGAATATGGGGCCAGGCGCCAGTCCTTTACTTTGCCAGGGGCGCTCAGACCCCTAGATACACCCCTGTTCCTCTCTTATGCTGTTATCAGGAGATTTCTAATTTACTACCACTTTCTTCTTCCGTACCCCGTCTCTCTCATCCACTGTCCTCTATAATCATATATGACAGTGGACAGCAGAAGTAGGGGTAGTCCTTTTCTATCCCTACTCATTCGAGAATGCTCTCATCCATTGGCAGATATCAAGTTCCCTGCAATACATCAGTAACAGAGACTTTGGGCAGACCAGTGAGACAGCAGAAGTTCTCACATTTGGTATATTTGCCGAAACCACACACTCTCTAATTTGTTGGGTCATATCACTACTGTCACACTACACTGGTTATGCCCAAAGCCATCTGATCTTGGAAGCAAAGCAGTGACAGGCCTGATCAGTACAAGGTTAGGTGACTACCTTGGAATATCAGGTGCAGTAGTCCCAATGCAGAATTATCAACAAACAGCAGAAGTGGTGGAGTGAACATTGGCCTTACCTCTATTTCTACATCCTATTCTCAGGAACAGGGATCTCTTAACATATCTTCTATATTAACGCAAGAGGAATCTGATTCCTAGCCTTACGAGGGAAGGTATAAATCAATACCAGTAGAAAAACTTTTAGCGAAATATCATACAACACCAAGAGAGCCATCATCAAGGAAAACATCTGTTATTACAAGAAAACCTTTGTCCCTAATATCATGTGATATAAGTACTCCTGATGCACACAGATATTACACATATCTTTTTTTTATTATTTTTCACCTAGGCACATATGAACTGCACTAAGGAACATGTCTAGTGTTTACACAGGGTATTTACACCCCTATATGAACACCATTCAATTCCTCTAAGACTGACTATGTTTATACAAAAGTCTGTGCAGATCGTTATTATGATCAACTCTAATAAAAGTAAAGTTTTAATATATTTCATATATGCAAAGAGTGCTCCAACACAGAGTCTCTCCTTTTTCTCTCCAAAACTCCCCAGTTTTTGACCCTGCAATGACAGACCTCGGCCACCACAATAAGAAAAAAAATTCCACCATCTTAAGCCCCACACAATAATGCCCCTTGCGCCAAATTATGCCATACACCGCAATGCCCTTGATACATTATGCTCTACAATAAAGCTTCTAATCACTTTTAAATTATCTGCTTGTTGCCAGGGGTAACCATGCGCTGGATGTCATGCTTTTTGCCAGGGGTTTCATGCACTGGGTGTAATGCTCATTGCCAGGGGTTTCAGGTGCTGGGTGTCATGCTCATTGCCAGGGGTTTCACATACTGGGTGTCATGCTCATTGCCAGGGGTTTCACATGCTGGGTGTCATGCTCATTGCCAGGGGTTTCACACACTGGGTGTCATGCTCATTGCCAGAGGTTTCACGTGCTGATTGTCATGCTCATTGCCAAAGGTTTCATACGCTGGGTGTCATGCTCATTGCCTGGGGTTACACGTGCTTGGTGTCATGCTCATTGCCAGGGGTTTCACATGCTTGGTGTCATGCTCATTGCCAGGGGATTCACATGCTGGATATCATGCTCATTGCCAGGGGTTTTATGTGCTGGGTGTCATGCTCATTGCCAGGGGTTTCACGCACTGGGTGTCATGCTCATTGCCAGGGGTTTAATGCACTGGGTGTCATGCTCATTGCCAGGGGTATCAAGCGCTGCATGTCATGCTCGTTGCTAGGGGTTTATGCTCTGGGATCTATGCTGTTGCCAAGGGGGTGCTTAAAGAACATCCCTACTCCCCACCCCACAGAATGAGAGAGTGCGTGTGTGAGTGTGTGTGGTTTCATCCCCCCTTACCTTCAGTCGGGAGAATGAGACGGTCTGTGAGAACTGCGGGGAGCTCAGGGAGCATGATGCTGGAGCCGTGGTCATGCTCCCTTACAGCAGAAGCACCGCATTGGCCTTGCTCCAGTACCGGTATCTTCTGCTACAAGAGGGGGTGACGATGCAAGTTTATCCCTGGGGCTGCTGTCCTTGTGCGATGGGCTGTGCAAGGTGTCCGAGGGCAGGGATACTGGCAGCTCAGCCCCGCACTGGCTGATTCCCTCAGGCGGACAGTGAGAGAGCACTGTGGGAGGGAGGCTGGGAGCTGCTGCAGGGACGCCGCTGAGCACCAAGGACCTATCTCGGCTGTGAATTGGTAATGGGTAGGAGGGCAGTGGCAGTAGTGCAACAACGGAGGTGGGCGGGTGGGTGAGCAGGTACGTTACCCTGGCCGGCGGTGCTCCCCCTCTGCTGGGCCTGCCACAGTGCCTAGGGCACGCACCCTGCTGGCACCCCCCTAGTTATGCCTCTGCATATTAGTAATTCACTTCAGATTAACAGGTCCATTGGGAAGAATGTCCAATAACTGTTTTACACCATTTGGACATAAACAGGGTTATTTATCAAAACTTGGAGAGATTTAAGGTTGAGAGAGTTAAAGTAGCAAACAATCAGCTCCTACTGTGACTGTCACTTTTCAAACACATGCTAGACATTAATAGAAGTACTGTATAGTCAGTACACGTTATCCATGGCAAGTCAAATTCTTAAAGGGATACTGTATTAGAAAATGTGATTGATAGACATGAATGTAAAAAGCTTTTTATATATTTTTTATTATCATTATTTTCACGTTTATTTTTATTATTTTGTTGTTTGTGTATCTATTTATATTATATGCAAATACATATACTGCCTATTTGTGAAAAACAATTGCAATGCATTGTGTATGTTAATCACAACCCTAATTGCACTAAGAACTAGAGGGGGGTACACACGAAGCAATGTTCACTTAATGTCTAATCAATCTGACTAGTAATCTGAATAGATTGCTTAGAAATTAAGAACACATTGCTCCGTGTGTAGGGGTGTCGGCGACTGCGATGTGTGACCCCGCACATCGCTATCACAGGTGCTAGATTGGCCTGCATACAGGCACAATCTAGCGCATCACTCACTAATTTCACCGCTGGGTGATATGAGCGTTTCCCCATCACCCCCCTCGCTCAGCACACATCACACTGTGCTGAACGAGGGGGGGGGGGATGTGTGCTGACCGGTCTGTGCTAGATCGCTCAGCACACATCTCTGATCATATCTCTCCGTGTGTACTGTGTACTAGGCTTAACACTTGAGAGACAGGTATTTAATCAGCTCACAGGTGCTGACAGGGATCCTTGCTTCTTGAGAAAGCCACCCTTCAGTGTTAAGAAATCGGTTGAAGAGACTGGATTCCTTGTTTGTTTACCACCATTTGGTTACCATCATTTTATCACACGTAATGTGCCAGCTGTTTATTATCTCCAGCCATTTATAACCAGCACCAAGTCTGAGATCATATATTGTCCACGCTCGCTAGCATCTGACGTGGAAAACCGCAAGGAGTGCATCAGTGGCTGCGAGCAGATCACTGTACCAACGTTTACCATCTTGCTGTCAGTGAGGAGAGTCTGAGTCAGCCGGGTCGCCCATATCTACAGTGGATGGGCCCGATCTCTCCCCTACTCATGTGCCGCTGTCTCCATTATAAACTGTGAGTAAAGGGGCCTGTGGGACAGAGCAAGCGGGGGGATCCAACAGTGCTTTGCAGCCTACCTGGTCTTTTCGCTTAACCCCTGCACATGTACTGATCCTTTGGGAAAATTTACTATGCAAGTATAATATCATCATTGTGTGGACATTATATATCTAATATTTCCTACAAAGATATATGAGGATAATGGTGGCAAAATTGTGTGTTTTGTTTTGTATTGATACATATTTTGGGCCAGATGCACCATCGCTTGGAAAGTGATAAAATGGAGAGTGAAAAAGTATCAGCCAATCAGCTCCTAACTGACATTTTTCAAATACAGTCTGTGACATGGCAGTTAGGAGCTGATTGGCTGGTACTTTTTCACTCTCCATTTTATCACTTTCCAAGCGATGGTGCATCTAGCCCTTTATCTGTTACATTTTTATTAAGTAACATTTAAATGGTTACAAGGGGTGTAGTATGGTATGCCGGCGACCGGGCTGCCTGCGATCAGCATACCAGCACCGGGAGCCCAACCGCCGGCATACAGACAGCGTGGTGAGCGCAAATGAGCCCCTTGCGCCACGCTATTTTATTCTCCCTCCAGGGGAATCGTGGACCCCCATGAGGGAGAATATGTGTCGGAATGCCGGGTGTCGGGATTCCGGCGCCGGTATACTGGGCGCCGGGATCCCGACATTCGGCAACCAGAAGACCACCCGTTACAAGAGAAGCATTAAAAAATTTTATACAGTCTATAATATGTCTAAGTATCTCCGGAGATGAAATAGTTTCTATTGTGTTATTTTAATAAATTGTTTTGTATTACACATTCATGTTATCAGTCTCTAAAGTTACCTTTGCGCCATTGAAGTTTTTTATTTTGTATTTAATTAATTTGAGGATGACATACCTCATACCTTGACGGCAGCAGGCAACTTGTTTAATCAGCCGCACACTGGGGGTCATTCCGAGTTGATCGTAGCTGTGCTAAATTTAGCACAGCTACGATCAGGCACTCAGACATGCGGGGGGACGCCTGCACAGGGCTAGTCCGCCCTGCATATCAGTGTCGCCCCCTTTCCTGCAGAAGTGCAAAAGCATCACACAGCAGCGATGCTTTTGCATTTGAGGAGTAACTCCCGGCTGGATGGGAGAACCTCTTCGCTGCCCCTGGTCGCAGCGGCTGCGTGTGACATCACGCAGCCACTGCTGCCCACCCCCCGCATGGTCCGGCCACGCCTTGGTTGGCCGTACCGCGCCGCCGTATGGCCCCCTCCCACCCAGCGACCACCTCTGCCTGTCAATCGCTAGGGAACATGCGCAGTTCCGACCCGAACACTGCGCTGCGATAAACTGTAGCAAGCGATCGGGTCGGAATAACCCCCTCTGGCACTTCTGCTATTTTGTCACTTTTCAAACACAGCCTGTAACATGAAAGCTAGAAGCAATTGGTTAGTGATTTATCTCTCCACTTTATCTCTCACCAAGCTTTGATAAATATCACATGAGTATCCTAACTGTTCATTTCAGAAATTACTAGAAAATAAATTAATATTTTGTTTTACTCGTGACCAAATATAAAATTTTATATTTCCCATTGCAAGCAATCAAAATGAATTGTTTTACTAGTTTGTTTTAGAAATTAAAACCAAACATCTCATAAGGCTATTTTGACACATTTGTTTGAGGCAGCACAAATATCCCATTAGAGGTATCCCAATTTCCTTTGCTATACAAAAGGTGAAAATTACTCCTAATGATCTAAAGTGTTTCCAGTGATATATGGTGTTCACTCTGGATGTTGTTAAAATTCTCAGAATTTGAGGGACAAGAACTATTAGAACATTAGGATAACTATAGAGTTTGAGCTATGAGTATGGTTGTCTAGGCATAAGATTAAAATATGATGTAGTTTAGTTTCAAATAAGGAATTTGGACCCAATGCTACTAGAATGTAATAGATTGTATTTAGGGGGTAATTCCAAGTTGATCGCAGCAGGACATTTTTTAGCAGTTGGGCAAAACCATGTGCACTGCAGGGGAGGCAGATATAACATTTGCAGAGAGAGTTAGATTTGGGTGGGTTATTTTGTTTCTGTGCAGGGTAAATACTGGCTGCTTTACTTTTACACTGCAATTTAGATTGCAGATTTAACTCACCACACCCAAATCTATCTCTCTCTGCACATGTTATATCTGCCTCCCCTGCACTGCACATGGGCCCTCATTACGAGTTGTTCGCTCGCAAGCTGCTTTTAGCAGCATTGCACACGCTAAGCCGCCGCCTACTGGGAGTGAATCTTAGCTTAGCAAAATTGCGAACGAAAGATTCTCAAAATTGCTAATAGAAATTTCTAAGCAGTTTCTGAGTAGCTCAACACTTACTCTGCCACTGCGATCAGTTCAGTCAGTTTCGTTCCTGGTTTGACGTCACAAACACACCCAGCGTTCGCCCAGACATTCCCCCGTTTCTCCAGCCACTCCCGCGTTTTTCCCAGAAATGGCAGCGTTTTTCACACACTCCCATAAAACGGCCAGTTTCCGCCCAGAAACACCCACTTCCTGTCAATCGCACAACGATCACCAGAACGAAGAAAAAACCTTGTAATGCCGTGAGTAAAATACCAAACTTCTTAGCAAATTTACTTGGCGCAGTCGCAGTGCGAACATTGCGCATGCGCAGTTTGCGGAAAATCGCTGCGATGCGATGAAAAAGAACGAGCGAACAACTCGGAATGAGGGCCATGGTTTTGCCCAACTGCTAAAAAATTTCCTGCTGCGATCAACTTGGAATTACCCCCTTAGTTTACAGGGGCGATTTACTAAGCCTTGGAGAATGATGTAAGTGGAGAGAGATAAACTAATAGCCAATCAGCTCCTAACTGCCATGTTACAGGCTGTGTTTGAAAAAAATGGCAGTTAGAAGCTCATTAGTTGGTAGTTTATCACTATTTAAGGCTTAGTGCATCTGCCCAATAAACTTTAAGATTTTTAGTTAAGTATTTGGGGGGTAATTCTGAGTTGATCGCAGCAAGAACTTTGTTAGCAGTTGGGCAAAACCATGTGCACTGCAGGGGAGGCAGATATAACATGTGCAGAGAGAGTTAGATTTGGGTGGGTTATTTTGTTTCTGTGCAAGGTAAATGCTGGCTGCTTTATTTTTACACTGCAATTTAGATTGCAGATTGAACACACCACACCCAAATCTAACTCTCTCTGCACATGTTATATCTGCCTCCCTTGCAGTGCACATGGTTTTACCCAACTGCTAACAAAGTACCAGGTGGCGATCAACTCAGAATTACCCCCTTAGTGCAGAGCAGTTTGTGCATTAGACATGCACCATTACCAATGACGATAAAAGGCTTTAATACTGAAGGGGAGGGTCTCCAAACCGCCCCCCCCCCCCTCCTACACACACACTGTGGGACACTGCAACACACGGGTGGGCCAGCGGGACAGTCCCAGAAAAACAGGACTATCCCTCGAAAATCGGGACAGTTGGGAAGTATGATCTAGGTCTTAAATAAATGTACATAAAGTAAAATGTCTTTACAAACTATAACTCCAATGTTGGGTAAAATAACATAAACCACACACAGAATAAATCTAGTCAAACAGCACATAAAATAAAAACAGCTGAACTGATAAGTGTCATTCTATGACATGTAACATGCATAACATTGTCTCTACTGTATATAAAGTTACATATAATATATTGCAGCATTAACTATGAAGCAGTTGTGTATTGTGACAAATAATGTTGCATGATAAGTTTGTACTCCTAGGACACCATTCAGAGATAGACGCAGATCTTGCTTCCCACAGCAAGATCTGCATCCATCTACTCACATGCTGGAGGACGCCCAGCATAGGGTAAGGCTTCCCAGCATATGTGTGGCGCTGCCTCACGATGCGTCCACAATTTAATTGTTGATGCATCAATTTGCGGTTGATCCTTGCCTGCGTAGGCAGGCGGTCCGCCGCCATGTTTTTCCGGAGCGACTGCATGTGTCGTCATGCAGCTGCCCCGAAAATGCTCCCAATATGTATTCGTTTTGCCCACCCCCCCTGAAGACCGCTGCTGTCGGTCACAGTGTAGGGTCACGCATGCACACTGCAGTGCACTGCAGGCATGCAGCTGCGTTCGAGTCTAAATAGACCCCATAATGTAATCAAATTATTTATTTTCAGGTTAAATGCGTTCTGCGTTTAACATGTAATCATAGAATGATTAAGAAGCAGGAAGATTACCTACAGTAGGGTACAACATTAAACTGGTATAGTGCTGTAGAACAATGTAGAATCTAAATATTTCCAAACATGTTAAGATAGTGAAATGCACAAGGATTTCCTTTGATTGGAAAAGAATGTAATAAAGACTGCATACTTTAATCTTTCAACAATTCTAACATGATTAATCGGAAACCTTGGCAATAGGATATTCTATTGAACTCTAAACTTTTCTTTCTATTTTACTCTGTAAAATCTTAAATCACTTTCCACAGTACTGAACGTATCTTACTAGAGCTGGATCTTGCTACTATAATGACAATGTTGGCCTTCCATTGTCTATCTGATTGGAATCAATGCCAGGGCATTTGATCTTGTTCACTTTCTCCCCGTAATGAAACCCCTCTGTGATGTGACAGCTATAGAATAACAAGTGGTCACAGTGCTGGTGTTAACAAGAGAAAGTCTTGTTCAGGTAATTAGGCTGTTTTCTGGTCTCAGATCAAAGATTGTCAATAGCTTGTCTAAATAACGTGGCTTCCTTTCACAAATCACTTCATAAAATGCTGGTTGTAACACCTGCAACTTTTACTTTCTAATAATATTTAATGTTCTTAAAGGAAAACCATCTTTTCCCTATAACGTTATGTAAATGCGATAGTAATAATAACAGTAAATATGTTTAATAATATGCAATTATGATTTATACTGTCAGGCCTAACCTGGCAGCAATGCAGTTTGCATATATTTGATGTTTTAATACTTCTCTTGGAATTCTTCCCAATTCTCCTTTTAACTGGCTAATTTTTTATTTTTATTAAACCGCGCAGTAATTGTCAGATTTTTTTCATGATTGAATTAGCACATCTATTTAAAATAGAGATGAAACAGACACACGTGTTTTGGCTTTGGTTTTGGATTTGTATTAGCTTCATGTTTTGGTTTTTAATCTGTATTTTTTTCAAAAAAACAATAAAAACTGCACACATCACATAATTTGGGTCTTTTTATGTTCCTAGAGCACTATTAACCTCAATAACATTAATTTCCAGTAATTTCCACTTAGTGTCAGACTGGGGCATGAAGGGCCCACCAGGGAAAGGCAGTGATAGAGGCCCATGCTAAAGGGTTGTGGCAAGCCACCACACAGGATTGGCCAGCCCTTATCAAGAACATACCCTGCAGACAACATGGATACTACATTGCATGGTCTGTTCATACATGTTCCTGCTCTACCAAGTAACTGACCAGGTAATAGAGTAATAATTTATTATTTTAGTGCACATCTGAAACCTGACATTAGGAGAGGATGTGGGGCCCACCAGGGATTTGCCCCGTGTCTCTATGGACCAGTCAAACCCTGTTTCCACTCAATTTTGACCAACTCACAGCTCACCAGTGGCGGATTTAGGGGGGGGGCACCAAGGCACGTGCCCCCCCTGTCATTTTTTTTTTTACTGTGCAGTCAAATAATGTCCGCACACCCGCCCGAATCAATGATCAGGCTGCTGGATGTCAGTCACAGTCAGCCGCTGTAATTCTTCCCCTGTCAGCTGCTCCACCTTCCTGCATGTTTGGAGGTGGAGCTTCCAGATTCAAACCCACCGCAGCGCCGCTGCCGCTAAGGGACAGCTCACCGCCAGCCCACCCACACACAGCGCAGCGCACTGCCGCCGGGGGTCTGGGACAGCACGCCGCCGCCGCTGAGGGACAGCGGAACGCAAGCCCGCCCACCCACACACAGCGCACTGCCGCCGGGGGTTCGGGACAGCAAACAGTCGCCACCGCCGCTGAGGGACAGCGGAACGCCAGCCCACCCACACACAGCGCACTGTCGCCGGGGGTTCGGGACAGCGCACCGCCAGCCCCTGGAATTACAGTACACCGCCATCCGCCGCTGAGGGTCCCAGCCAGGGCAGACACCAAAAGTAGATGTAAAAAAACAAGATCTTTCCCCAGCGCACAGTACAGGGTATACCATAAGAAAAAATAAACCAAATTGGTTTCAATTCCTTAAATTTCTTTTTTATTCGATAATTCAAGAGAGGTTTAATATTCAGTTAAAAATACATATCAATGAAAAAGGTGACTGCCTATTACCGGTAAACATACATATAACAATCACAAACACAGGAAAAACATATAGATGGGGATTTTTTTAAATAAATATTCACTATACCCCACGATGGTATAGTGGTCTCCAGTGCAAAAAATGAAATGCAACCAATTCTCATAGGTTGGATGCGCTGCTCTGCGGCTTACTCCTTCTATGTTAATAGGTAATGACCACAGAATTCCTCTTAAAGTCACAGTCCTTCTTTAAGGGGGGGGGGGGGGCACACTCCCAGTTATACAACTGCACTTGTAGAGGTAGATGATTTTTCCAAACAGATTGTGCACATCCCTACAGGTATTCTGTGGTCATTACCTATTAACATAGAAGGAGTAAGCCGCAGAGCAGCGCATCCAACCTATGAGAATTGGTTGCATTTCATTTTTTGCACTGGAGACCAGTGGGGTATAGTGAATATTTATTTTTAAAAATCCCCATCTATATGTTTTTTCTGTGTTTGTGATTGTTATATGTATGTTTACTGGTAATAGGCAGTCACCTTTTTCATTGATATGTATTTTTAACTGAATATTAAACCTCTCTTGAATTATCGAATAAAAAAGAAATTTAAGGAATTGAAACAAATTTGGTTTATTTTTCCTTATGGTATACCCTGTACTGTGCGCTGGGGAAAGATCTTGTTTTTTTGTGTTCATAAGTTAGTGGAGCTAGGTAGTAGCCCCACTCCTTGCAGCAGCACTTTACAGTTTAACCTATTTTCTCTCTTTAGCGCAGTGCCAAAACTGTTTTTTTTGTGTGCAAAAGTAGATGTACGCTGCGCAGGTGCTGCGGACTGGATGCCCAGGCCAAGAAGAATCCTGGCCCTGCATTCTGCACTGGTTGTGAGTGTGTGTCTGGCAGGTACGTGCAGTCAGGGGAGGCAGTGCCACCCCTGCCATTTATGAGCCATTAATGATTAAAATAATATAAAGAAAATACTTATGACACATTTTCTGTGTCATACGTAATCTCTTTATATTATACTATGCATTTTAAAACTTTTAATCACTATTAGCAGTGGGGGGGGTGGGGCGGCAGCGGCAGGACCCGGCGGGACCCGGCGCTACAGTAGAGCCACAACTACAGGAGCGCGGCGTGTGGGCAGCAGCGGTGGGACCCGTTGTTAGAGCTGCCTACAGCAGTGGCAGCTCCAGAGATAACGGGAGCACCAGAGCTAGGGTCAGCTGACCACCCAGGCGAGGGGGCGGAGGTGGGGGGGGGCAGTTGTGGGGTGGGAAGGGTCTGGCCAGCTCACCCCCAGATCACTTGGACTGCAGTTCTCCCCCAGATGATCTGGGGGTGAGCTGCAGTCCAAGTGATCTGGGGGTGAGCTGCAGTCCAAGTGATCTGGGGGTGAGCTGCAGTCCAAGTGATCTGGGCAACATCACTTGGACTGCAGATCACCCTCAGATCACTTGGACTGCAGGGACAGGGAAAAATAAAAAAAATAAATGTAAACAAAAAGATATATTTGTATCACAGCTGCCCGCCGCTCACTGCCGCAAGCTGCACCGCCACTGAAAGCTGACCAGCGCAGACAACAACTGGCGGTGGTCAGAGGGGCATCAACGCCGCAGCAACAAAGGACAGCTTAGTACTGCCGCATTCCCCGCAGATCATGGGCTCATCTGCCACCGACAACCACAGTCCCTTCCGCACCTCCGCTGCACATATCAGGTAATGTTCCCCTGCTTCCCTATGTCCCTGCTGTCACTCTCTCAGTCCCTGCTGTCACTCTCTCAGTCCCTGCTGTCACTCTCTCCCTGTCCCTGAATTGTGGGTTATACCGTATGCTATAATGTGAATTTCGGGTCATACCGTGTGCTGTAATGTGAATTTCGGGTCATACCGTGTGCTGTAATGTGAATTTTGGCTTATACCGTGTGCTGTAATGTAATGTGAATTTCGGCTCATACTGTGTGGTAAAATATGAATTTCAGCTCAAATGGTGTGCTGTAATGTGAATTTCGGCTCATACCATGTGCTGTAATGTGAATTTTGGTTCATACCGTGTGGTAAAATATGAATTTCGGCTCATACCGTGTGCTGTATTGTGAATTTCGGCTCATACCGTGTGGTATCAGGTGAAAGGGGCGCCAGTACTAGATAGTATAAGGGGTCCTACTACACTGAAGGACACACCCCTGTTTGAGTGGCCACACACCCTTTTCCGGAGGTGCGCGCATAATTGCAACCTTCACTTCTCCATACCCCCACTTAAAAATTTCCACTTCGACCACTGTGTGTGTATATATATATATATATATATATATATAAAAAACCTCAGTGCCTCCCCAGCCAGGGACCTCACAGCACGTCACTGGTGTCTGGTGAGTGTCGCTGTGTTTTACTGGGTGACTGCATAAGCTCTTTCTCGGGTTCACTGAATGAAACCCGTATTTATCTTTGTGGGCAGAAGTATAACTGAACCTCAAAATAACGTAGCTAGCAATAGGCCCTGATTTTGTCGCAATTGATACAGTTTAGTGTTTATTGCAAATTATGTAATCTGGGTAGAGGACCTTGCTGTGTATAATCCATAATTAGTCAGGAGCACACATTAGAGAATGATGAGCATTTGTTGGGTGGTATTCTACAGTTGCATGGCTACTTTTGGGACTCTTGTTTACTGCCTGCCCAGACCTTGGTTTTGGATATGTGACAATGTTTTGAGACCCTGATTTATTGCATTATTGCCTGCGTGTTCCTGACCTCTGCTTTGGACTTGACACTCCTTATGTTTTTTGATTTACGCTACCTCTGTGTAAAGGGCCCCACACACTACTGTGACATGTCCCTCGCGATCACTCCGGCAGACTCCTGGTAGGGGAAGGAAGGGGGGGTGCAGGATCGGCCAAAATACATCGCATGCTGTCCTTTTGCATACGATGTATCTTTGGCGATCCTGGCCGATCCCAGCCACGCCTGTGGGGTCGGACCAGATTGAATGTGCAGCACATTCAATCTGGAGGATCCGATCTGATGCTCACGGGAACGCGCATCAGATCGGATTGGAAACGCCTCCAAAATGCCCGATTTCATCCGATATATTGGGCCGAATGCCCGAAATCGGTTGAAATCGGGTTCCCATTGTCCTAGTGTATGGGGCCCTTTAGACTTTGCTGTACACATGGATAGTGACTGTGTCTTTGCTGTTACCCGTCACACAATTGGACTCACCCACTGAAACTTGGTCACACCTACTCCACTTCTAACTCCACCCCTCCTTGATAGCCCAACCCCTTATGGTGCCCCCCCTGTAATTTTTTTCTGGATCCGCCACTGCAGCTCACAATACTGTTTTCATCCAGTTCAGACCAAAAAGTTGCACCGAGCTTGATGGCTGAGTAAGCTAAGTGACAGTGAGGTCAGACCTAGCAGAAAGATGACAATAAAAGAAGAATCAAAAAAAGATTGATTGCTTGTGGTAGGCATTGGCAACTGTATTGTACTTATTCTCAGTGAGGTGAGGCCTAGCGCAAAAAGACAACAAAAGAAGAATAAAAAAATGATTGATTGTGGTAGGCAACTATACAGTATGTTCCAAATTCTATGTGAGGTGAGGCCTAGTGGCATAAATACTACAAAAGAAGAATCAAAAAATGATTGATTAGTTGATTGATTGATTGATTGATTGCACTAAACTTTCGCTTTAGATGTGTTTTTTCTTTACCTCTATGAAATATTATTTTATTGATTTCACTTGCCCTGACATAAACCCTGTATGGCCTTGGGCATTGGCTTTAGTAGATGACGTGGAAGGACTAGTATTGTCATGGCTGGTGGCACTGGCAGCAGCTGCAATGCTAGTATTTGGTTGTTGCTCCTGCTTTTATCTCAACTGATCATTATACATAGCAACAAACATAGTGAAGTAGTACAAACAATAGAAATATATAGATAGATGTATATATTTCTACTAATTTTTGTTTTGCTAATGACAGATCACACTGCAGGGTATCACAGCACTTATATATATGCAAACAAACACAGTAGGGTACAATACTTAGATGAAGTAGTGCAAGCAATAGACCAATATTTTTTTTTACTACTTTTTAGTTTTTAATGTCCGCTTCCACTGTAGGGTATCACAACAGTTATATGTATGTGAACAAATGCAGTGGGGTAGAATATATATATAAGAAGTTTGAAAAATAGAACAATATATATTTTTTAACAACTTTTTTTCTCGAATGACAGTTCATCACAGTGCTTTAAGGTATGCAAATACGTGCAGTGGGGTACAGCACACACAACAATTTGTACAAAAACATCACAGACACAGCACTGCAGTAGCCACTGACTGGAGCGGATGGACATTGGACACAGCACAGTGGAGACAGCACAGCCCAGCAGCCACTGACTGGAGTGTATGGACAGTGGACACAGCACTACATAGCAACAGCAACTGACTAGAGTTGATGGACACAGTACAATTGAAAAACAGCCCAGCAGCCACTGACTGGAGTGGATGGACAGTGAACACAGCACTCATAGCAACAGCCACTGACTAGAGTGGATGGACACAGTATAATGGAGACAGCAAAAAATTACAAGAAAAGTACAGATTTTGTATATGGCGCTTCAACAACAAAGGATTTCGCTTCAAAATCAATACAGAAAGCACAATTCAACAAGGATGAATCAGTTACGTTCCTGTAGTATATAGATCAGTTGGCAAGCAAGGGCATCTTTCAACGGCTCCTCTTAAGTGGTGTCCCCATGGTTTCAATGGCGGTATTCATAAAAGATAAAAGAATGCCTATGGGGGTAATTCCAAGTTGATCGCAGCAGGATATTTTTTTAGCAGTTGGGCAAAACCATGTGCACTGCAGGGGGGGCAGACATAACATTTGCAGAGAGAGTTAGATTTGGGTGGGTTATTTTGTTTCTGTGCAGGGTAAAAACTGGCTGCTTTATTTTTACACTGCAATTTAGATTGCAGATTGAACACACCACACCCAAATCTCTCTCTCTCTGCACATGTTATATCTGCCTCCCCTGCAGTGCACATGGTTTTGCCCAACTGCTAAAAAATTTCCTGCTGCGATCAACTTGGAATTACCCCCTATATCTCATGCAATACGTCTTTAATAATGACCACAGATAAAAACACTCATAAAATTATAATTATGTCTTGCATAAAACATCTACTCCATATACATATAAACAACAGTAGACACACTAGGTGCAGAGGAAGTCCAAAAGTGGTTAAGATGAAAAAATTACTGGAAAGTTTGAGAACCAGCATTAGTTCTCAAATAGATGTAAACAAACAACCAGGTGGCCACCCGGGAAGCATTAATCTGGACTCCAGCAATCAGATCCTCTGGATACCACAGCGGGGCTCACCTGCACCAGACACAGCACAACTTAGCAGCAGCCACTGACTGGAGTGTGTGGACACAGTACATTGGAGACAGCACAGCTCCGCAGCATGGACAATGAGAAATGGTGCTGCTGTGGGCTATTATATAGAATCCAAAACCTTTGAGAATCCAACACCAGGAAAATGAAATTTTGCCTAGTTTTGGAATCCAAGCAAGGCAGGAAAACCGGAGCTGCCGCTCAGATTCACTAGAATTAGGGATCTCTAATTTAAAACTTACTATTGTACTACTATATTATTGAAAAAAGTACACCTTTAAAATATCGATCTTCAGAACATCGGTAACCAATATATCAGTCTACCAATGATCGAACCATTGTGATCATCGTGACTTTACATTTTTTTACACAAGAGCAGCCTTGGGGTGTACGCGGAGAATGAGAGGTGAGGCCTGCGTCTTTTGCAACCATCTGGTTTGCACCTGCGTATTGTTCTTTATTGTAAAAGCACATTTTTAGAAATACTTTGAAAGCTGTAGTAACACACTTTAAACATTAAATTGAACATTAAAAAACAGCATTCCCCTCTCCCCAAAACCTGTCCCCAGCCCTATATTACCAGTGCTTCCATAAAACAGCAACATACCTCCCAATATTCACCTTTTCATTTCCGCATGCACCAGTAAAAGCAGAGTCGTATTTAGGGTCTTTGGCGCCAAGGGAAAGATGAAGAATGGCACCATCCACACACACACAAATAAAGTAAAGTACAGTATTTGCACACACCGATGGTGAGTGTAAAAAAAGTTGTCGTGGCCACATGTTGGAAGCGGCATGGCCATTGAATATGTAACATAGTAACATAGTATCTAAGGTTGAAAAAAGACAATTGTCCATCGAGTTCAACCTATTTGTGGTCTCCTATGCAGGATTATTTGGTCTAAAATTTTGACTGATGCTAATGTCAGCCGTTGCGTTTTATCCCTCTTTTTATAGTAACTATAGTGCGTGACTATGCACCATAACCCTGGATATCCTTATCCATTAGGAATTTATCTAACCCATTCTTAAAGGTGTTGACTGAGTCCACCATTACAACTCCCTCAGGCAGAGAATTCCAAACACGTATTGTCCTTACCGTGAAAAAACCTTTACGCCGTATTGTGCGGAATCTCCTCTCCTCTAACCTGAGCAAGTGTCCATGAGTCCTCTGTGTTGATCTAACCAAAAACAGGTCCCGTTTAAGCTCTGTGTATTGTCCCCTTATATATTTGTAGATGTTGATCATGCCCCCTCTTAGTCTCATTTTTTGCAGTGTAAACATGCCTAGTCTTGCAAGCCTTTCCTCGTATTCAAGCGTCTCCATGCTCCTAAATTAGTTTGGTTGCCCGCCTCTGAACCTTTTCTAGCTCCAGGATATCCTTTTTTGTAGTACAGTGCCCAGAATTGTACACAGTATTCAAGGTGTGGCCTCACTAGTGATTTATATAATGGGAGTATAACACTCTCGGCCCTTAAATCAATTCCCCATTTTATGCATGCTAATATCTTATTAGCCTTCTTTGCTGCAATCCTACTTTGGGTACTGCTGCTTAGTTTGCTCTCTATGAGAACACCTAAATCCTTTTCCAGTACAGAATCCCCTAATTTTACCCCATTTAGTATGTTGGTGTTATTTTTGTTCTTGTTACCACAGTGCATTACCTTACACTTGTCTGTATTGAAGCGCATTCTCCATTTGGCTGCCCATGCTTCTAATTTAACTAAGTCGTTCTGAAGCGACTCAGCATCCTCCTCCATATTTATAGCCTTACACAATTTGGTATCATCTGCAAATATTGACACAGTGCTCTCTAGACCTTCTGTTAGGTTGTTAATGACCTATATGGGGCATGCCAACAAGACACGCAATCCATTTCTCGTTACTCTGGGAACATTCCTTTCCATTGCATATGCATCTTAACTATATGATGGTTTCCCACAATGTGGAACCTCTGAAGAAATGCATTCTCCCTGGGAAGATGGCATCTTCAGTTGGTAGTCACTATTCATGTAGGTCATATCGTCCTGAAGATGCCTATTTGTGTAGGAATATTAGCAAGGTCATCATCACACAATAGCGGTTCAACCAGACTCATGTCCCCTGTGTCACTTCCTCCCCCCTGCATCTCTCAGCCACACTATCATGTCCCCCCTGCATCTCTCAGAACGCAATCACCTCCCCACCTCGTCGTCTTTCAGCCACACCATTATCTACCCCTGCATCATCTCTCTGCACACCATAACCTTCCCATTGCGTCATCTCCCCCTTCAGTGTATGGGGTTTATGTACTAAGCCTTGGGTGGAGATAAAGTGCATGGAGATAAAGTACCACCCAGGATCAGAGACCTGCTCCTTTGCAGCATTTTACAGTGATTTACAGGTTCATGGGGAGAGAGCAGATCCAATGCCTAATGTAATAGTCTACTTAAATTTGTATCTACAGTCAGTAGCAGATCTTGCCACGGGCAAGCAGGACTTTTGCCTGCGGCGCTGCCTTCCGGAGGGAGCCGCACTATGGCAATATCCGCTACTGCTGTGCCCCCCGCTGCCCACTGTGTCCCCTGCTGGTCCCGCTGGTTCCCCGCTGTGAAGGGAACTAGACGCTACGCGTCTAGTTTCCCTTCGTGGAGAGGACCTTTGCTGTGCGGTGCACGATGACGTCATTGCGTACCGCACAGCATTGTAGGACTGACAGACGCTAGGGGTCATAATTGACCTCTAGTGTCTGTCTATGCCAGAGCCGAGGAGAGGAGCTGCGCCGGCGGAGGTCTGCAGCGGTCGGGAGCGGGGATAGTAAGTATTACATTTTTTTTTTTTCAGCTGCGCTACTCTACTGTACAGGGGGCGTAACTGACCACGCCCCCTGTATGAAGCCACGCCCCTATTTCCCACCCAGGGCGCCAAAAGGGCCAGAACCGGCCCTGTCTAGAGTACTATAGTATAACTCAACCACACTTTGGTTCACAGATACTGCAAAATCAGTTGAAGCTACTGTATTTGCCACATACAATGCTATTGCTGCTATAATAGAAGTTGAGTGATGTTTTTATTTTCAATTGATTTCCAAATCAATGATGGTACTGTGTTGCATAATTGCATGCGCCCCAAATCTTTTTATATCACCCTGTTTTGTCTGATTGCCTAGACACTTTTTATTTTTCCAGACTTCGTGTAATGCAGTTTTAATCAATGTTTGCAAACAGAGACATCACACAGCCATTTGGCACTCAGGACAAATGTCTGGCTACCACAGAGTATTATTAGTGTGGACAGATAGTGACTACTCTTGGTTGTCTTTTGGGGCCATACGTTGGCCGTTTGGTCTAAAATAGCCTAACTTACCTTCCAAAAATCAATGTTATGGATGCCTTAAATTAAATACTGCCCAGATGTAACATAGTTAACTTGTTTCAAAAATATAAAGACTTTTCTGGGAACAGGCAACTTTTAGCACCGTCTTTAAGACAATGAAATAAATTTGTTAACAAAAAACACAGCAACATCTTTCTTAGTCACTTGACAAGTCTCATTTTTGTAGGCTCAGCAAATGAGTTATTGACCTGTTCATTAAAGTCATTTCACAGTACTTTTTCATTATTAAGTAATTGTAGAACGTAAAAGTGCTAATCTTTTATTGTGGACAAAGAAGGAATATAGTTATTCACATATGCAGCCTCAGTCTTCGGTGCCTTGTTTGCCGGGCCCATGTTATAATGGATACAAAACTGTATGGGGCATAGCAGACATGATGTAAGCACTACAGGAAATCTGAGTCAATGAATCATAAAGGCAGACTCCAGCAGAGGCCTCTGAGTTTGAACAGACTGCTAAGAGACAGAAAAGCAACTTATATGGCTTGCTTTCATATGGCAAGTATGCATAAATTAGGAAGACGAGAAATTGCTTAAAGAGATGAGGGGATGCTGCAGGCTACCTAGAGCAGGCAGACGGCCAGGATGCTTGCTGCTTGTCACAAAGAGAAGATACTATCTTGCCATACAGCACTACTAATTATCCATTTAATCTTGGGCATTAATGGCCAGAATTATATAGCCAGTTTTGATTACATCTTGTTCAGATTTTGTGATTTGTGACTTTTAAGCATCCTTCCTACATCAAACACAGACTAATAATGTTCAGCTGAAATAAAGTGAATGAATGTGTATTTAATAAATGTGCTTAGAGATATACAGTATTTGTATGTTGTAAAGATATTGAATTTTACCTAACATTGCACTACAGCCTGAGATTAATGGGGGCATTTACTAAACAGTGATAAGAGCTGAGAAGTGAGCCAGTGGAGAAGTTGCCCACGGCAACCAATAAGCACTGAAGTAACATCTATTATTTGCATACTATAAAATTATACAATGCTGCTGATTGGTTGATGGAGCAACTTCTCCACTGGCTCACTTCTCCACTCTTATCACTGCTTAGTAAATGTCCCCCTAAGGACCATATGGGGGACTGGAAGTATATTAGCAGCCATTCAGATGTGGTCGGAGGTGCTGTCACTGTTGTTACCTTGGAAGCAGTAGTGATAGCCCTGTATGGTGATGGAACAGGAGACCTCTCTTACAAGCATATGCATCCTGCTGCAGTAATGACCTGAGCTGCTTCCTATGATGCCGAGCTGTGTCCTATGGTGCCGCGCAAGTCGCCCATTGCAGAGTCCAGGAAATCTGTATCCGACAATGGAGATCCCTGAACTCTTCCTATCCGCTAAACGGCAACACGTGTCCATTTTCACATGCAGAGGTTGTCGCCTCCATGCTCTGCAAATGGCAGCAGACTGTCAATCACTGACATTCTGCTGCCGCTCTATGTCCTATGTCACAGGACCCATGCGCACACGCGCAGAATGGATCCTGCCCATGCGCAAAGTACCAACATTCAGTACTTTACAATGATGGGTGCAGGTGCACCTGAATGACCTTCTTTGGATATACATTGGTCAAAAGAAACGTATGGAAAAAATGTAAATAACGTACAGCAAACTCATACAGTATATGCAAAGTTGTCCTCATCTTAAGATGTGACCACATCAGTGTGTGTAGCAAGTGTGCCTGGCTTCCTACTAGTCATCACTTGAGTGCACTTGCACCTGCCCTGTAGTAGATGCAAAAGGCATATTTTCTCTTATGCCCAGGTCTGCAGAGCCCACATGTGCATGACCATGTCTACACAGAGCTCAATCCACATGAGAATGCTGCAGTTCCACTTCTTTGAAAAAAAGTGTGGATATGATCAAAACATGTATAAATCTGTATGCATCCATATTTAAGTCATGTGCACTACAAATTTAAGCTCGGCAAGTGGTCTTACCTTTAACTCTCCATCAGTAGTTAACACTAAATTTTAAAAGATCTGCAAAAGTGCTTTTTATAGTAGGCAAAAAAATGACACAAAGAAATCAGTGTTTTATTATTACAAAGAGAACTTTTAAGACGTTTGTGTTGGTGAACATTAATGGCAAACCTTTAATGGAATGGCAGAATGTTGATTCACAAATACCATACAGTAGCTTGAACAGGAGGCGCAAACTTGAATGTAAACTATGAAAAGTGAACATAGAGTAAACGCTAATTTCCAGCTGCAAAATCAGTGCATTTTTTTGGCTATCTCTAAAGTCAGGTTCCAAAAAGTTTTTCTCCTTTACTACGTGGCCTTTTACCCAGTGGTGAATTTCCCACTAGGCATGTGAGGTACATGCCTAGGGATGGCACTTGCTGAGGGGCGGCACACCAGGCTGATGAGGTCAGGTGATTCCTTTTTTTACGACTTTCTTACTTTTTTCATATTTTATTTTGCAACTGATGGGAGAGGGACAATGGGCAGTAAATTGTGGTCCAGAAGGTGGAAGTGGGATGAGGTTGGGGCTGCTTTGGTGGTCTCGAGACAGCCAGACTGGTCACAAAATGAAGGGGGCATTGACATGATGGGGGGGGGGGGATAATGTGCCTACGGTGGCCTGACTCCTAAATCCACCCCAGCTTATACCTATCATATGAGAAATTCACCCTTGATGCCGTTTTTTTTTTTTGGGGGGGGGGGATATAGGAAAACCTGAATTGTCTGGATATACTATTTGTTTAATTGATACCATTAAACTTTTTTTTTTGCTTGATTTATCCACAGAGTTGTATGCGTCTTTGCAGTGTGCACCTGAGATTAAGAAAAAACATAAGATATCCAATTAAAACACTTCCATAAATATCTAAGGGCAAACCCTAACATTCATATACATGGGAACTGTAGTTGCAGATTTTTTGGTGCAGTTGTTAAATTAACTAAAATAGGCAAGAGAGGTAAAAATTGTAGGTTTCCTCTAGCTTAACGCAATAGTGATATTTCCACATTTATGGAGAGCGCACATATACATACAGTATTGGAAACCAAATTCACTAACCAATATCTATAGATATTTAAAATCAATGATTATAATAATGATATCAAATGTAAAATGTAACTATATTTTTTTTACCAATGTCAGTGCATAGTAAACTAATAGTTCAGTCCAGGGTATAAAGAAAGCCAATAACAGTGAATAATTAATTTACCTATCAAAATATTGCAATACAAAGGTTATCATTTGTGTACAAAGAATCACAATCTCAGCACAGTCACAGAACTGTAATCTGCTACTTGATAACAGTAATCATTTGTCAGTAGTCCTTAAATACATCTTGATTTGCATTTAATGTTAGCTTTACAGAATTGAGATATACATGGACAAACAACAAGTGAGGGGGCAGAATTGTCAATCTAAGGTGAGCCATTCCCACAAAAAGGTCAAATACATCAATAATTATCCTGTCTGAAAAATTGAAATTTTCCTTTGCTTGCTTCTGTGATTCCCAATTTTCAGAATTTTATGGTCCTGTTTAGATGGTCCTGTTTAGATGTAGTGCTATTTGTACTTATCTACTGTGTAGCGTTCTCTGTACTGTACTGTTTTACCCTGTACTGTCTTATTGTTTTGCCCTCTGTACGGCGCTGTGAACCACTTGTGTTACCCTATAAATAAAGTTCAACAATCATAAAAAATTTCAAACCTGAGACTAGGCCAAATGAAGCAACTATTGCTAGTTGCTACATGGTGTCCATTGCTCAGCCTGCACTGTATTAAAAAATGTTAGAAAATTAGTGTTAAAATAATAGTGTAGTCATTTTGTGAATTAATATTTTGAGAACTTGACACAATAAAGCAGAAGAACAAAGATGTAGTATGAAGACTTGGCTCTGTGAACTTTTCCATTCACATGCCTCAAGTATTCGTTAGGGAGATGTCTTAAAACCGTCAATCTTTCCATCAGTTATAATAGCTACTTAAATCACAACGATGTACAAGATCTTAATTTTTGTAGTGTTTTGACAGATAACCATAACATGAAACTGAGGAGAATTCTCGCAGGAAGGTAAGACATGGTCTACAGCGCTAAGTCAGAGAGATAGCTTTCATGAGATCTCATCAAACAGAAGCGAGCTCAAGTCTTGCCGTGCTATCAGATGACCATTAATTATTAATATTGTTAATGTTTGTTTGTTAGTGACAGATGACTAGCTTGAAGTGTCTTGTGAATAATTTAAAGACTGGAAGGATTTCTGCCACAGATTTGTATAGAAAACCACATGGATTAACCTCTGCACTGTTTTGAGAGCTATGCAAAGTACAGTAACGACCCCCAGGGATTGATGGAAATTTTGCACTTACGGCATAGAACACTGAGGCAGACACATTTTATGCTGCATTCAAGAAGAAGAAGACCTGGGGGGACTGGTATTTTCATCCATGCTGTGTGGCAAATTCAAAGCAGCCTCCGAGTGCCTAGTTCTCTCTGAGGCCCTGCGGTATTTCATCACATTTAAACACCTGTGTCCATCAAAGCAAACATAGAAAGTCTGAGAGATGTTCCCTGGACTTTGTAATTTCAGTGACTGACAGTTTAATATCTATTTATTTTCACATCTGACACTAGTAAAAGACAAGTTGGCTTCATGAATGTCAATACATTAGGATAAATAACTGTATTTTTAGCACAAAAAAGGACTTGGGTTTCAGTATCTGAACATTCTTAATGTATTTGGAGATAGTACAGAGAAAGAAAAATTACAGTTCAAAAGATAATTAGCTCTGATTATTGATAGGTTAGTATGAGAATTCCCCGGGAAGTATATTCACTGCCTCTTTTCTTTATCATTGCTGTCAAAATATGTAATTACTTTATGTAAATATATGAGTTGGTACTGATATCATACTACTTTTTTGAGTAAAGTGTTATAATGTAATTGAATGTTTACACTATTTCTCCTAAAAGCGAAGAAAGCCCAAACTACTGTATGCCTTTTTTGTTAAAATTAGCCACACAAACCTTCAATTAAATTCCACACAATTTTCAATGTATTTTGCATTTCAACAAACACAATTTTAAATTTAAATGGATTTTTGATGTTAAACATACAATAGACAGATTACTCTTACAAAAGCAAGACTATAGCAGTAATTTAGTACATTTCTAATGTATGCAACACAACACGACAATTTCAATAAATGTTCACAGATTTGCAGATGTTGGGGGTCATCCCGAGTTGATCGCTAGCTGCCGTTGTTTGCTGTGTAGCGATCAGTGAAAAAAACGGCTAATCTGTGCATGTGTATGCACCGCAATGCACACGGGCGTCGTACGGGTACAAAGTCTTTTGTGGTATTGCACTGGTTCTAGCGACGATTCCAAACGCACAGCCGATCGCAAGGAGATTGACAGGAAGAGGGCATTTCTGGGTGGCAACTGACCGTTTTCAGGGTGTGTTTGGCAAAACGCAGGTGTGCCTGGAAAAACGCAGGCGTGCCTGGAAAAACGCAGGCGTGGCTGGCCGAATGCTGGGCGGGTGTGTGATGTCAAAAGCCGTCCCTCCATCATTAGAATCAATGCACATGAAGAGTAAATACAGGGCTGTTCTTGTTTTGCACAAAAAGATTTTGCAGGCGCTCTGCTGCACAAGTGTTCGCACTTCTGCAAAGCAAAAATACGCTCCCCAGTGGGCGGCGACAATGTGTTTGCATGGCTGCTTAAAACTGCTAGCGAGTGATCAACTCGGAATGAGGGCCACAGGGGGGAATGTAATGGGGGTTGAAAGTCAGGAATTGAGAGATTTTGTGAGAGTTCTGTTTTTTTAAAGTGGCAATCATTTACATGGCAAAACCAGGTTATTTTGCCATGTACTGTAAATGATTGCCACTTTTAAAAAAACACAAGAGAACTCTCACAATAGTAGCCATACCACTATTGCCAAATTCATCATTCCAGCATTATATGGGATATTACAGGATTTTAAGCATAATTCTAGGCTCATTGCTATTTTTGACTTGACTAGCTGGAAATTTCAGCATGCAGTTTTGCTTGGAAAGAGTTTCTCTAACCAGTTTATCAAAGCATAAAAACAATTAAAAAGTCAACAGAAGTTAATTAATTTTAGATGGATTAAAAAATGAACATTCAAGCAAAGAGATTTCAAGCTGGTTCAGCCATAGACAAGCCTATCTAACCATGTTGATCTACGTATAAATGCCATAACTTGCACTGAAATAGCAAATCTTGACTGTGTACTGTGAATGGTTCATACAAGCAGGGTTAAACTGTCCCACAGGGGTACATAGGAATCCCCTGTGGGACCCACTGGCTGAGAGCCCATCCCCTACTCTATGGATCAAATTCCACACTGTGCACATATGTCACCTTATGCTGCACAGGACTATGGTGTATTTTCTTCAGCGCATTAATCTGGTACATTATCATGCATGGAATATATTTATAAAGGTCCATGAACTTTACAATTGTCAGCCAAGACTGTGTTGGCTGACTACAACCAGTGGTGCTGAGGGGGGGGGGGGGGGAGACACTGTATACCCGGGCCTGGGCTTTTCGGAGGGGTGTCCTACTGCCCACCTTCTCCAGGACAGTGGCAGTGGGGAGAGAGGACACTGCCACAGTAGCAGCCTCTATCCCCAACCCAGCACACATGCTGCTGTGTGCTGCGCTGGGGAGAGAGGCAGCAGCATAGGCAGTGGTCCTCTCTCTTCACACATGATGTGCAGGGGGCTGAGCAATTGCACCCACCATTCCCCCAGCAGCCATCCTCGCCGCCACCTGCTCCTCACCCAGTTTGCCCCACTGTGCAGTGGTTGCAGCAGCAGAAGGCTTAGCACTCAGGGATCCTTCTGAGGAAGCCAAGGTAGGAGAGGTGTCAGTCATGCTTATGAAATTGGATGCAGAACTGCTTCCGATCATGATTGAGGATGTTGACGATTAAGGCGTCGGTGGTGGAGATTGCAGGCGCTTGGATCTAACAGAGAAAAGAAGCTAGGTGGCGATGGATTGGTATGAGAAATAATATTACACTGTGGTCTGACTGGCAGTGTCACAGTACTTATGAAAATTATAAAAAGGAACATTACACTGGGGTACAGCTTTTATTATTTTAATTCTACAATAGAGCAGACCCCTTAGAGAAAAGGATACAGCAGCCCCTTGATGGAAAACATAGCCCCCTTTATGTACAACAAAACATTTTGAAATTACACCATTCCCGTTAGGTGCGATTTTCAACAAATTCAGCAAAATGCATCAAAGCTTTACCTTCCCCCTACCATTCTTACGTTCCTTTCCACTCACCTCCCCCTCATTTGCATTCCAACTTGCATTACCTAAAGCACTTGCTTCAATATCATTTGTTAATTTATAAAAATTACTAAAAAGAATATTTTCATGCCATGATGTGATTAGACACTACATACAGTCAAACCGCACTGGTGATTGCCAATCTCATCTGATCTTGGAAGCTAAGCAGTGTCGGGCCTGACAAGTACCAGGAAGGGAGACCACCTGGGAAGATCAGGTACTGTAAACTAAGGGCTGTTTCACACGCATCGATTTTGGCTGGATGACAAAAAGACTGACAAACTTTATCCGGCTTTTTGCCACTCATCAGTGCCTTACACACACAACGGTTTTGTGCTGTGTTTAAGGCTGTGCGCATGCGCCACAGCAGCATGGCACAAAAAAACCTGTTGTGTGTGAAAGCGCCCATACACACACTTAGCTCACTGCCTGTAAGGATAGCATGGCCCCGGCATGGCAGCCAGACTTTTCAGTGGATATTTCCGGCTGCATCCCAGCAGCCGTGCCATGACCGTGCTGTCTGAAAGCCCCCATATGCAGCAATACTCAATCAAAAAACATGCATGGGAGAAACCGGATGGCTTTATGCCGTCCGGTCAAAACTGCTGTGTGTGAAATAGCCCTAAAGAATGACCGTGCATGAATTATTAATCACATCAGTTCTTATATTGATTAGCATTATCTAATACACTTTTTAATTGGTAAAGCACTAGCTAAGCACTTTGGTATACTATTTATAAGCACTAATATCTCTGGTGTAATTAACCTGTAAAATGACTATATATTTTGAAGCACATTCACTAATATTTATCTATTCATATATTTATATTTTCACTCTTATTCTCATTATATCTGCTCTAGATTAAAACACTCATAACATTAAATATTTATAACAATATTATATTATGAAAAAGCTTTTATACTATAAACTCATACAGTATATTATTTTTCTTTAATATGTATGTCCACTCTGAGCAGCTATATCAGATGATGGATAAAGAAATTTGGTTTGCAAAAGTATCCCTGGCTACTAAAATAGGCCGCTGCTTGCTGCTTTCATCCACTAGAACAAGGAGGAATGACATCACAGGAAGCGCAATGCGTTCCGCATGCGTTCCACCTATATGGACTTCCGGACATGCGCACCAAGAACTGCTTTTGCCTCCCAGATGCAAGAAGCCCTGTGCATGAGCCCTGAGTACCCGGAAGTAGGCTGGAAGTACTGCGCATGTGCGGTACGGCTGTGTGGAGACCAGAAGTCAGGCGGAAATATCCCATTTATACATATAATTTTGTTTATTTGTGTTTTTTGTTCAAATTGATACTTGTAATGTACCCATGTTTTTCCCATGTTTATTCATACTATCGATCTAGATTTAATGATTATATATTGAATGTAACAAACAGGAAGTGATGTCACAATTAATTACTAGACTGGTGGGGGTGTAAATATAAGCCCAGTCCCATTATACTGTTACCCCTTCATGAATTCTAAGGATGAAATGCATTGGGTTCCCTCACTGAACTCCTGCACAAAGATAAAATCAACCTCCTATTATTTTACTCTGCTCATATTTTGTATATTTTAATCCCTATATTCTCCTTTAATTGTTTTAATTTTTTATACTGGCTACCTGTTTTCCCTTTTTTAGAACTATAATATCTTTTAGAAAGGCATTGTCTCACCCTAATACACCAGTGGTCGCCATTACCTCTATCCCCCTCCCAGGTTTAGCAGAGCAGCAGCATCAGAACTAAAGGGTCCAGTCCAAGTTTTGCCTCAATCATTTGTCAGCCAGAAGCTAGGCCAATTGATTAACAGCACATGTAATCTGCCTTTAAGTAATGTGTTCAGTGCACAAAGACCGGGCTTCTGATGGTGACTAGCATCCAGAAGGCGGTGTGGTGATGTTAGGGCAATTGAACTGTACTGACGTGATTCTGTGCCGCTGTGAGCAGGTATTGATGTGATCCTGTACTATGAACTACTACTACTATGTATGTACTACTATGTACTACTACTATGAATGTATGCTGATGTAAACCTGCTCTGCTAGGCTAAGAAACTCCAGTGCTGTCCTGCCTAAAGAAATAAAAAAACTAGTGAAATTTTATCCGGTGTATGTGATTCCTGTTACATTACATTATCCTTTATTTTAAATCATACATTTCTTAGCAGTCATACCCAGGACCTTCAGTCACATCCTCCTTTATTTAAAGTACACATTTTAAAATACTGTCAAACCCATGACTTTCTATACTGCAGTCAGATCACTTACTTGCATAGCTATTTGCTTTTATATGGGAAGAATGAGAATATTTAGAATTATGTGCCTTAAATAAAGTAGTGTTAGATTGAAGGTTGTTAGGGAATTGAGATGGGAGTGGCCAGTTGATGCCGGGGATTAAAGAGGAGGAAGTTGCAAGTGACATTGATTAAGATAATTGAAAATTAACAGGTGCTGAAGGACAGCGCCCCCTGTCTTGTGGCACCTGTTGCACCACCCTAGCTATGACCCTGGAAAATATCTCCTGCTTTCTGTATTGGTATGTTAAAGAAATACTTGATTCTTTGATTCTGCAGCTATTTCTACATATTTCAATAGTGAGCTATTTACACAGGTCTACCGGTGTGTACACAAAGTGAGATGCTTGCTATGTCCGATTTCCTTTGAACTCCCCCAGAGCGCAGATAGGACAGATTTTGTCTATGAGATTTTGTCTAAGTACGATTTTGACTAAGGGGGTCATTCCGAGTTGTCAGCTCGCTAGCTGCTTTTAGCAGCGTTGCACACGCTAAGCCGCCGCCCTCTGGGGGTGTATCTTAGCATAGCAGAATTGCTAACAAAAGATTAGCAGAATTGCGAATAGAAATTTCTTAGCAGTTTCTGAGTAGCTCCAGTCTTACTCCTACATTGCGGTCAGTTCAGTCAGTTTCGTTCCTGGTTTGACGTCACAAACACACCCAGCGTTCGCCCAGACACTCCCCCGTTTCTTCAGACACTCCCACGTTTTCCCAGAAATGCCAGCGTTTTTTCGCACACTCCCAGAAAACGGCCAGTTTCCACCCAGAAACACCCACTTCCTGTCAATCACACTACGATCACCAGAACAATGAAAAAGCTTTGTTATGCCGTGAGTAAAATGCCTAACTTTTGTGTAAAATAACTAAGCGCATGCACTCTGCGAACCTTGCGCATGCGCAGTAAGCAACTAATCGCAGTATAGTGAAAATCGGCAACGAGCGAACAACTCGGAATGACCCCCTAAGTGCCCATTTTTACTATATTTTGTACTAGATAGTACACTAGATAGTTAAGATTGACTTGCCTACACAGTCTGTCTAGCCTTGCGATGCTGACCCCACAGGAGCATGCATAGGGACCAAATCTGTACCGTAAGCTGCCTAACACCTTGAGATATGCACTAACCTTTCATAAGATTTTAACTATATAGTCAAAATCTTACAGATTTATCTCACCGTGTGTACACACCTTAAGTGCATTTTGGTTCTCAAACAATTGGAGTTGCTTGTATAACTGTCACTAAGAGAAACACACTTTAAGGGGGTAATTCAGACTACATCGATGCAGCAGCAGCGATCGCAGACTGACTTACTATGCGCAGTGCGCTTGCGCGGCCATTGAGAGGCGAAAGCATCTCACTGGTGCAATCACCTTTGCCTGATTGGCAGGCAGAGGCGGTCGCAGGGTGTGTGTGTGCAAATGGTGTTAGAGGCGCATTCAGACCATTGGCAGGGGCGGGCCGCGCTAAATTTAGCACATCTATGATCAAGTCTTAATTACCCCCCGTGTGCACTGCAGGGGGGGGCAGATATAACATGTGCAGAGAGAGTAAGATTGTGTGGGGTGTGTTCAATCTGAAATCTAAATTGCAGTGTAAAAATGAAGCAGCCAGAATTTACCCTGCACAGAAACAATATAACCCACCCAAATGTAACTCTCTCTGCTACATGTTATATCTGCCCCACCTGAGGTGCACATGGGGCCAGTGGCGGAACTAGCGAGCGGTGGGTCCAGGTGCGACAAAATGCTTTGCCCCCCCCCCCCCACATCGCCCCCCCCACACACACACATCCCATCCAAGTCCACCCCCTCACCCCTGGAGAGGATCTGGTGAGGGGGACCTGCTCAGGGCCAGAGAAATGGATACTTAGCAACAGTGCCGTAACTAAACATTTTAGCACTGTGTGCAAGAAACGGCATCGGAGCCCCACCCCTGCATGCAAAACAGGGGCAGTGCGCGCCGTAGGCGCGCGCAAAAATACATAGTGGCGTGGCTTCGTGGGGAAGGGGTGTGGCCACAAAATAATACCAATTCATAAAACGGTGCACAGTAGTCTCCATTCTTCAAATTACGCCGCACAGTAGCACCACTACACCAGGTAGAGACCCTTTTACACCTTACAACGGACAGATTCCTCTTTTTACACATAACGGCAGACAGCGTGCACTTTTTACACATAACGGCAGACAGCGTCCTCTTTTTACACATAACGGCAGACAGCGTGCCCTTGTTACACATAGCAGCAAACAGCGTACACTTTTTACACATAACGGCAGACAGCGTGTCCTTGTTAAACATAGCGGCAGACAGCGTACACTTTTTACACATAACGGCAGACAGCGTGCCCTTGTTAAACATAGCGGCAGACAGCGTCCCCTTTTTACACATTACGGCAGACAGCATACACTTTTTACACATAACGGCAGACAGCGTACACTTTTTACACATAACGGCAGACAGCGTGCCCTTGTTACACATAACGGCAGACAGCGTGCCCTTGTTACACATTACGGCAGACAGTGTCCCCCTTTTTACAGATTACGGCAGGCAGATTCCCCCTTTTTACACATAGCGGCAGGCAGTCCTCCCTTTTTACACATTGCGGCAGGCAGAGTCCCCCTTTTTACACATAGCGGCAGGCAGATTCCCCATTTTTGCACATTACGTCAGGCAGTCCCATCTTTTTACACATTGCGGCAGGCAGATTCCCCATTTTTACACATTGCGGCAGGCAGTACTAAGAAAGAAAGAAAGAAAGAAAGAAAGAAAAAAAGAAAGAAAGAAAGAAAGAAAGAAAGAAAGAAAGAAAGAAAGAAAGAAAGAAAGAAAGAAAGAAAGAAAGAAAGAAAGAAAGAAAGAAAGAAAGAAAGAAAGAAAGAAAGAAAGAAGAATTATTATACTTACCCTCTCCGCTTGCTCAGGCTCCTCGGTGCAGCTTCTGGTCACGATTCCCGGGCAGTAGAGAAGGAGGAGGACGGAGGTGAAGGAGGGAGCCGCAGCAGCGCTTTGTTACTGGTGGAGGCGCTGCTGCTGCTGCCCCTCTGCTTCACTATAGGCTGTTCTCGGAAGACAGCCTATAGTGAAGCAGAGGGGCAGCAGCGCCTCCACCAGTAACAAAGCGCTGCTGCGGCTCCCTCCTTCACCTCCGTCCTCCTCCTCCTTCCCCCGTCCGTGCCGCTGCTCCTCTCCTCTCCGGGCGGCTGTGCGCTGCGGGCAGCGGTTGCCCGCAGCGCACAGCAGCATGTAATGAGTCAGTTTGACTCATTACATGCTTGGGCCCCTGGACAGAGGCGGGCCCCAGTGCAACGCACTGCTTGCACTGCCGGTAGTTCCGCCTCTGCATGGGGCCTAATTTAGACCTGACCGTTCGCTAGCAGTTTTTTGCAGCGCTGCGATCAGACAGTCGCCGCCTACAGGGGAGTGTATTTTAGCCGTGCAAGTGTGTGAACGCATGTGCAGCCGAGCAGTACAAAAAGATCCTTTGCAGTTTCTGAGTAGTGCAGGACTTATTCAGCCGCTGCGATCACTTCAGCCTGTCCGGGACCAGAATTGACGTCAGACACCCGCCCAGCAAACCCTTGGACATGCCTGCATTTTTCCAACCACTCCCAGAAAACAGTCAGTTGACACCCAAAAACGCCTTCTTCCTGTCAATCTCCTTGCGATCGGCTGTGTGAATGGATTCTTCGTAAAACCCATGGCTGAGCAACAATCCGCTTTGTACCCGTGCAATGCACCTGCGCATTGCGGTGCATACGCATGCGCAGTTCTGACCTGATCGCAGCGCTGCAAAAAATGCTAGTGAGCGATCAGGTCTGAATTACCCACATGGTTTTGACCATGTGCTAACAAATTTGCTGCTGCGATCACATCTGAATTAGGCCCTTGGTCCCATGTGCGTGTGTCTTTCTATGTGTCCCATGCAAGTCTGTATTTAGACACTCACATGCACACTATTATGAATCTATAATTCAGTTTGATTTCTGTTTTTTTTATTTTACTCATTGCAGCATCACTGTCCACTAGAGGGCGATCATTACAAAGTACAGCACTACAGCCTAGCATTGTAAATGTAAGAGAACAACAACAAAAACAAAAAACAAATATTTTTTAGCATTTTAATTTTAGAACATAAATTAATTAGTATTTAATGTGGTGTAATTAATGTTTGATATAAATACCCATAGTACCATGGTTTTAATTCTTAGCATTTCTTTTTATTTTGTAGTCATTTGCATGCAAGATAAACAGCATAAATAATATTAACATTGTAGTGTAAATTTCATAGGAAATATTATAAATATCTAGTATAGTTTTCTATAATGCTTTATTACACTCTGAGATAGAGATGAGCGCCTGAAATTTTTCGGGTTTTGTGTTTTGGTTTTGGGTTCGGTTCCGCGGCCGTGTTTTGGGTTCGAACGCGTTTTGGCAAAACCTCACCGAATTATTTTTGTCGGATTCGGGTGTGTTTTGGATTCGGGTGTTTTTTTCCAAAAACACTAAAAAACAGCTTAAATCATAGAATTTGGGGGTCATTTTGATCCCAAAGTATTATTAACCTCAAAAACCATAATTTACACTCATTTTCAGTCTATTCTGAATACCTCACACCTCACAATATTATTTTTAGTCCTAAAATTTGCACCGAGGTCGCTGTGTGAGTAAGATAAGCGACCCTAGTGGCCGACACAAACACCGGGCCCATCTAGGAGTGGCACTGCAGTGTCACGCAGGATGTCCCTTCCAAAAAACCCTCCCCAAACAGCACATGACGCAAAGAAAAAAAGAGGCGCAATGAGGTAGCTGTGTGAGTAAGATTAGCGACCCTAGTGGCCGACACAAACACCGGGCCCATCTAGGAGTGGCACTGCAGTGTCACGCAGGATGTCCCTTCCAAAAAACCCTCCCCAAACAGCACATGACGCAAAGAAAAAAAGAGGCGCAATGAGGTAGCTGACTGTGTGAGTAAGATTAGCGACCCTAGTGGCCGACACAAACACCGGGCCCATCTAGGAGTGGCACTGCAGTGTCACGCAGGATGGCCCTTCCAAAAAACCCTCCCCAAACAGCACATGACGCAAAGAAAAAAAGAGACGCAATGAGGTAGCTGACTGTGTGAGTAAGATTAGCGACCCTAGTGGCCGACACAAACACCGGGCCCATCTAGGAGTGGCACTGCAGTGTCACGCAGGATGTCCCTTCCAAAAAACCCTCCCCAAACAGCACATGACGCAAAGAAAAAAAGAGGCGCAATGAGGTAGCTGTGTGAGTAAGATTAGCGACCCTAGTGGCCGACACAAACACCGGGCCCATCTAGGAGTGGCACTGCAGTGTCACGCAGGATGTCCCTTCCAAAAAACCCTCCCCAAACAGCACATGACGCAAAGAAAAAAAGAGGCGCAATGAGGTAGCTGTGTGAGTAAGATTAGCGACCCTAGTGGCCGACACAAACACCGGGCCCATCTAGGAGTGGCACTGCAGTGTCACGCAGGATGTCCCTTCCAAAAAACCCTCCCCAAACAGCACATGACGCAAAGAAAAAAAGAGGCGCAATGAGGTAGCTGACTGTGTGAGTAAGATTAGCGACCCTAGTGGCCGACACAAACACCGGGCCCATTTAGGAGTGGCACTGCAGTGTCACGCAGGATGTCCCTTCCAAAAAACCCTCCCCAATCAGCACATGATGCAAAGAAAAAGAAAAGAAAAAAGAGGTGCAAGATGGAATTATCCTTGGGCCCTCCCACCCACCCTTATGTTGTATAAACAAAACAGGACATGCACACTTTAACCAACCCATCATTTCAGTGACAGGGTCTGCCACACGACTGTGACTGATATGACGGGTTGGTTTGGACCCCCCCCAAAAAAGAAGCAATTAATCTCTCCTTGCACAAACTGGCTCTACAGAGGCAAGATGTCCACCTCATCTTCACCCTCCGATATATCACCGTGTACATCCCCCTCCTCACAGATTATCAATTCGTCCCCACTGGAATCCACCATCTCAGCTCCCTGTGTACTTTGTGGAGGCAATTGCTGCTGGTCAATGTCTCCGCGGAGGAATTGATTATAATTAATTTTAATGAACATCATCTTCTCCACATTTTCTGGATGTAACCTCGTACGCCGATTGCTGACAAGGTGAGCGGCGGCACTAAACACTCTTTCGGAGTACACACTTGTGGGAGGGCAACTTAGGTAGAATAAAGCCAGTTTGTGCAAGGGCCTCCAAATTGCCTCTTTTTCCTGCCAGTATAAGTACGGACTGTGTGACGTGCCTACTTGGATGCGGTCACTCATATAATCCTCCACCATTCTATCAATGTTGAGAGAATCATATGCAGTGACAGTAGACGACATGTCCGTAATCGTTGTCAGGTCCTTCAGTCCGGACCAGATGTCAGCATCAGCAGTCGCTCCAGACTGCCCTGCATCACCGCCAGCGGGTGGGCTCGGAATTCTGAGCCTTTTCCTCGCACCCCCAGTTGCGGGAGAATGTGAAGGAGGAGATGTTGACAGGTCGCGTTCCGCTTGACTTGACAATTTTGTCACCAGCAGGTCTTTCAACCCCAGCAGACCTGTGTCTGCCGGAAAGAGAGATCCAAGGTAGGCTTTAAATCTAGGATCGAGCACGGTGGCCAAAATGTAGTGCTCTGATTTCAACAGATTGACCACCCGTGAATCCTTGTTAAGCGAATTAAGGGCTGCATCCACAAGTCCCACATGCCTAGCGGAATCGCTCCCTTTTAGCTCCTTCTTCAATGCCTCCAGCTTCTTCTGCAAAAGCCTGATGAGGGGAATGACCTGACTCAGGCTGGCAGTGTCTGAACTGACTTCACGTGTGGCAAGTTCAAAGGGCATCAGAACCTTGCACAACGTTGAAATCATTCTCCACTGCACTTGAGACAGGTGCATTCCATCTCCTATATCGTGCTCAATTGTATAGGCTTGAATGGCCTTTTGCTGCTCCTCCAACCTCTGAAGCATATAGAGGGTTGAATTCCACCTCGTTACCACTTCTTGCTTCAGATGATGGCAGGGCAGGTTCAGTAGTTTTTGGTGGTGCTCCAGTCTTCTGTACGTGGTGCCTGTACGCCGAAAGTGTCCCGCAATTTTTCTGGCCACCGACAGCATCTCTTGCACGCCCCTGTCGTTTTTTAAAAAATTCTGCACCACCAAATTCAAGGTATGTGCAAAACATGGGACGTGCTGGAATTTGCCCATATTTAATGCACACACAATATTGCTGGCGTTGTCCGATGCCACAAATCCACAGGAGAGTCCAATTGGGGTAAGCCATTCCGCGATGATCTTCCTCAGTTGCCGTAAGAGGTTTTCAGCTGTGTGCGTATTCTGGAAAGCGGTGATACAAAGCGTAGCCTGCCTAGGAAAGAGTTGGCGTTTGCGAGATGCTGCTACTGGTGCCGCCGCTGCTGTTCTTGCGGCGGGAGTCCATACATCTACCCAGTGGGCTGTCACAGTCATATAGTCCTGACCCTGCCCTGCTCCACTTGTCCACATGTCCGTGGTTAAGTGGACATTGGGTACAACTGCATTTTTTAGGAGACTGGTGAGTCTTTTTCTGACGTCCGTGTACATTCTCGGTATCGCCTGCCTAGAGAAGTGGAACCTAGATGGTATTTGGTAACGGGGGCACACTGCCTCAATAAATTGTCTAGTTCCCTGTGAACTAACGGCGGATACCGGACGCACGTCTAACACCAACATAGTTGTCAAGGACTCAGTTATCCGCTTTGCAGTAGGATGACTGCTGTGATATTTCATCTTCCTCGCAAAGGACTGTTGAACAGTCAATTGCTTACTGGAAGTAGTACAAGTGGGCTTACGACTTCCCCTCTGGGATGACCATCGACTCCCAGCGGCAACAACAGCAGCGCCAGCAGCAGTAGGCGTTACACGCAAGGATGCATCGGAGGAATCCCAGGCAGGAGAGGACTCGTCAGACTTGCCAGTGACATGGCCTGCAGGACTATTGGCATTCCTGGGGAAGGAGGAAATTGACACTGAGGGAGTTGGTGGGGTGGTTTGCGTGAGCTTGGTTACAAGAGGAAGGGATTTACTGGTCAGTGGACTGCTTCCGCTGTCACCCAAAGTTTTTGAACTTGTCACTGACTTATTATGAATGCGCTGCAGGTGACGTATAAGGGAGGATGTTCCGAGGTGGTTAACGTCCTTACCCCTACTTATTACAGCTTGACAAAGGGAACACACGGCTTGACACCTGTTGTCCGCATTTCTGGTGAAATACCTCCACACCGAAGAGCTGATTTTTTTGGTATTTTCACCTGGCATGTCAACGGCCATATTCCTCCCACGGACAACAGGTGTCTCCCCGGGTGCCTGACTTAAACAAACCACCTCACCATCAGAATCCTCCTGGTCAATTTCCTCCCCAGCGCCAGCAACACCCATATCCTCCTCATCCTGGTGTACTTCAACACTGACATCTTCAATCTGACTATCAGGAACTGGACTGCGGGTGCTCCTTCCAGCACTTGCAGGGGGCGTGCAAATGGTGGAAGGCGCATGCTCTTCACGTCCAGTGTTGGGAAGGTCAGGCATCGCAACCGACACAATTGGACTCTCCTTGTGGATTTGGGATTTCAAAGAACGCACAGTTCTTTGCGGTGCTTTTGCCAGCTTGAGTCTTTTCAGTTTTCTAGCGAGAGGCTGAGTGCTTCCATCCTCATGTGAAGCTGAACCACTAGCCATGAACATAGGCCAGGGCCTCAGCCGTTCCTTGCCACTCCGTGTGGTAAATGGCATATTGGCAAGTTTACGCTTCTCCTCCGACAATTTTATTTTAGGTTTTGGAGTCCTTTTTTTACTGATATTTGGTGTTTTGGTTTTGACATGCTCTGTACTATGCCATTGGGCATCGGCCTTGGCAGACGACGTTGCTGGCATTTCATCGTCTCGGCCATGACTAGTGGCAGCAGCTTCAGCACGAGGTGGAAGTGGATCTTGATCTTTCCCTAATTTTGGAACCTCAACATTTTTGTTCTCCATATTTTAATAGGCACAACTAAAAGGCACCTCAGGTAAACAATGCAGATGGATGGATTGGATACTAGTATACAATTATGGACGGGCTGCCGAGTGCCGACACAGAGGTAGCCACAGCCGTGAACTACCGCACTGTACTGTGTCTGCTGCTAATATATAGACTGGTTGATAAAGAGATAGTATACTCGTAACTAGTATGTATGTATAAAGAAAGAAAAAAAAACCACGGTTAGGTCACTGGTATATACAATTATGGACGGGCTGCCGAGTGCCGACACAGAGGTAGCCACAGCCGTGAACTACCGCACTGTACTGTGTCTGCTGCTAATATATAGACTGGTTGATAAAGAGATAGTATACTCGTAACTAGTATGTATGTATAAAGAAAGAAAAAAAAACCACGGTTAGGTCACTGGTATATACAATTATGGACGGGCTGCCGAGTGCCGACACAGAGGTAGCCACAGCCGTGAACTACCGCACTGTACTGTGTCTGCTGCTAATATATAGACTGGTTGATAAAGAGATAGTATACTCGTAACTAGTATGTATGTATAAAGAAAGAAAAAAAAACCACGGTTAGGTCACTGGTATATACAATTATGGACGGGCTGCGGAGTGCCGACACAGAGGTAGCCACAGCCGTGAACTACCGCACTGTACTGTGTCTGCTGCTAATATATAGACTGGTTGATAAAGAGATAGTATACTCGTAACTAGTATGTATGTATAAAGAAAGAAAAAAAAACACGGTTAGGTGGTATATACAATTATGGACGGGCTGCCGAGTGCCGACACAGAGGTAGCCACAGCCGTGAACTACCGCACTGTACTGTGTCTGCTGCTAATATATAGACTGGTTGATAAAGAGATAGTATACTCGTAACTAGTATGTATGTATAAAGAAAGAAAAAAAAACCACGGTTAGGTCACTGGTATATACAATTATGGACGGGCTGCCGAGTGCCGACACAGAGGTAGCCACAGCCGTGAACTACCGCACTGTACACTGGTTGATAAAGAGATAGTAGTATACTCGTAACAACTAGTATGACGACGGTATAAAGAATGAAAAAAAAACCACGGTTAGGTGGTATATAATACAATTATGGTTGGACGGACTGCCTGCCGAGTGCCGACACAGAGGTAGCCACAGCCGTGAACTACCGCACTGTACACTGGTTGATAAAGAGATAGTAGTATACTCGTAACAACTAGTATGACGACGGTATAAAGAACGAAAAAAAAACCACGGTTAGGTGGTATATATTATAATACAATTATGGATGGACGGACTGCCTGCCGAGTTCCGACACAGAGGTAGCCACAGCCGTGAACTACCGCACTGTACACTGGTTGATAAAGAGATAGTAGTATACTCGTAACAACTAGTATGACGACGGTATAAAGAACGAAAAAAAAACCACGGTTAGGTGGTATATATTATAATACAATTATGGATGGACGGACTGCCTGCCGAGTGCCGACACAGAGGTAGCCACAGCCGTGAACTACCGCACTGTACTGTGTCTGCTGCTAATATAGACTGGTTGATAAAGAGATAGTATACAATACTACTAATATACTGGTGGTCAGGCACTGGTCACCACTAGTCACACTGGCAGTGGCACTCCTGCAGCAAAAGTGTGCACTGTTTAATTTTAATATAATATTATTTATCATGTACTCCTGGCTCCTGCTATAACAACCTGCAGTGCTCCCCAGTCTCCCCCACAATTATAAGCTTTATATACAATACATTGATGTGCAGCACACTGGGCTGAGCAGTGCACACAGACTGAGTCACTGTGTGACTGTGTATCGTTTTTTTCAGGCAGAGAACGGATATATTAAATAAAACAAACAACTGCACTGTCTCTGGTGGTCACTGGTCACTGTGGTCGTCAGTCACTAAACTCTGTCTGCACTCTGCACTCTCTTCTAATCTACAGTATCACAGCAATCTCTCTCTCTCTCTAGGGGGGTACTCACGGGAGAGATGTGTGCTGAACGATCTTAACACAGACCGCTCAGCACACATCTCTCACCCCGCTCAGCACAGCGCGATGTGTGCTGAGCGAGGGGGAAAGCCGACGGGGGGCCGCTCACTTCACACAACGGTGAAGTGAGCGACCCGCTAGATTGAGCCTGCATGCAGGCTCAATCTAGCATCGGCGATAGCGATGTGCGGGGCCGCGCATCGCTATCGTTGGAGGGCATACACATGGCAGATCCGTGCTTAAAATCTAAGCAATCTAGCAAGATTGCTTAGATTTTAAGCACGGATCTCTCCGTGTGTACCCCCCTTCTCTCTTCTAAATCTAATCTAAATGGAGAGGACGCCAGCCACGTCCTCTCCCTATCAATCTCAATGCACGTGTGAAAATGGCGGCGACGCGCGGCTCCTTATATAGAATCCGAGTCTCGCGAGAATCCGACAGCGTCATGATGACGTTCGGGCGCGCTCGGGTTAACCGAGCAAGGCGGGAAGATCCGAGTCGCTCGGACCCGTGAAAAAAAAAGTGAAGTTCGTGCGGGTTCGGATTCAAAGAAACCGAACCCGCTCATCTCTACTCTGAGAGCCTAATTCAGATACGGTCACAAAGCAGCTAACGTGCGCAAATCGGTCTGTGTTTTCTTACTGTGCATGCGTCTGAGCCGCAGTACACACATGGGCCCTCATTCCGAGTTGTTCGCTCACTAGCTGCTTTTAGCACCCGTGCAAACACTAAGCCACCACCCTCTGGGAGTGTATTCTAGCTTAGCAGAAGTGCGAACGAAAGGATCGCAGAGCGGCTACAAAATAATTTTGTGCAGTGTCAGAGTAGCTCCAGATCTACTCAGCGCTAGCGATCACTTCAGACTATTCAGTTCCTGTTTTGACGTCACGAACACGCCCTGCATTCGGCCAGCCACGCCTGCGTTTCCCCAACCACGCCTGCGTTTTTATCTGGCACACCTGCGTTTTTTCACACACTCCCTGAAAACGGTCAGTTGACACCCAGAAACGGCCACTTCCTGTCAATCACTCTGCGGCCAGCAGTGCGACTGAAATGCTTCGCTAGACCTTGTGTGAAACTACATTGTTCGTTGTAATAGAATGATGCACATGCGCATTGCGGCGCATACGCATGCACTGAAGTGCCGTTTTTTCCTGATCACTGTGCTGCGACCGAAATCTGCTAGCGAACAACTCGGAATGACCTCCATGGAGTGAATGAGTTACACTTGCGGTTGTACCAAGGAATTAGCTGCAAAGAGAGTGACAGGAAGACAGCATTTGGTGAGTGTTTGGGTAAGATGGAGTAATTGGACAAATGCAGGCGCGTCAAGACTGTTCGGACAGCATTTTCTGGGCGTGCATAAATTAGCAGTTGCAATCTAACTTGCTACTGGAGAGTCATCTGCATCCCAGGAGAGCAGCTAAGCCTGTGCAACTACAGAAGCACTCAGGCTCCACGACATGACCCAATATGCGATGATGGCACCGATGTATCAGCAACTGTATGCCAACGGATGTAAATGATGCAACAGCAGTGAGTGGGCATCCCTATGTTCAGGTTAGCTTCTGCCCATATTATCATATAATCAAAATTGCATACGTCAAAAGATAGTCACAGCAATAGCAAGAACAACCACATTTGAATTAGGCCTTGATGGGGTGATTCAGTAAGGATCGCTTATGCGATGCTTGCTGCATCTCACTGATGGTTGCAGTCTGGCAACGAGCAGGACCCGTACTGAACAGGTACTGCAATAGCGCAGGAATGCGAACGCCTCTGCCTGATTGATAGGCAGAGACTTTTCTGGGTGGGGGCAGCCAGCATTGCTGAAAATGGGGGCGCATCACCCCCGTTTTCCGGGAGTGGCGAAGTCAAGAACTGTCATAAACGCAGTTTCCTTGGCCTAGTAAGGCTATCCTGCAATGGCAAACCTAAGTAAGCTCAGGCTTACTCAGCATGCCGTCGTCTATGAGCAAGGGTGTAGCGAGGGTGGCTCTGGTGGAGCGCAAGCTACGGGTGCCAAAAAAGTTAGAGGGCACGTTGCCGTCTTCCACCCCTCCTTCCCGTGGTCCACTGTACTGGCAGCATCAGAGCAGAAGGAGGAGAAGCAGAGGGGGTGCACACTGACTCGGAGACTAGGTAGCGAACAGGGCAGGCCAGAGGCTACAGTAGGTGACACTGACAGCCGGCACATGTCGGAGCTCTTCCCACTGTCACACACACACCAGTGTTATTGTTAGGGGCCAATTAACCTACCATTATTTTTGTATTATGGGAGGAAACCGGAGTACCTGGAGGAAACCCACAAAAGCACAGGAAGAATATACAAACTCCACACAGGGCTATGGTGAGAATCGAACCCATGACCTCAGTGCTTTGAGACAGTAATGCTAACCATTACACCATCCGTGCTGCCCTGCCCCTATACTATTGTTGCAAGCCTTCGGCATGCACTGACCGTATTTTAAACATGGTGGGCACCCAAAGGAATCTTTCACCCTGAGCTCCATAAGGTCTAGAACCGACCCTGCCACCAATTTAAGATTTTTACATTTTGTTTATTTTCATATGTCACATGCACCCACATGTTGACTGGGCCCCCAATTCAGTACAGGGAAGGGGGGCGCCAATAAATACCCTTGCTCCGGGGCACCATAGTGCCTAGCTACACCTCTGCCTATGAGCATCATGACCGATGGGTACAATGTTCATCACAGATGCAATGTGATGGAAAATGCTTGGAGGAGGTGGTATGCGCCTCCTCTTGCATTTGCATTTCTAAAGATTGCAATCACAAAGCTGCTGCAAACAGCTTTGTAATTGCACTCCTTAGTGAATTACCTAGAGCGCATATATGCACAGATGTAATTATTCTACAGCACTGCACAAGAACAAACAATAAGTAAAAACTGCACAACAAAGTGATTTATCTGCAATTCAATTTTAAGCACATCTTTAGTAAACGTAATTTTAATTTAGCATGAAATATTGTTTGTTCTTTTAGAAATGTAAACATTTGTGACAGAAGAGAGGACTATTGGACATCCAGAATGTCACATGCATGGACATATGTAGTTTTCCTAATACTGAACCTGTAATTAATATTGAATGGCAAGACCCAAGATTCATTAAACTAATTTTTCCCAGAGGTGTTAAGTTGTTATGTTCCTTTGCATAGTGGTTCTAACATTTACTCTAATTATCCATTATCTTGATGGCACCCATACAGTAGGCTAAACATCTTTTGAAGTACAGTAATACACATTAAAATAAGAAATTTGTCCATACTGTACCTGTCATCCTTATGTTCCATAATGTGATGGTGGACATGGTTGTTGCTTCTGTTTGTTCATATAGCTTAAAAATTGGCCGGCACTAGCACTGTCTTTTTCTGTTTCATAGACCAGAACAGCAGGACAAAAAAAAACTGTGAAGAGGGGAGAAGGTGACAGTGACGGGGTGTAGAAGATGAGGCGTAGAAGGTATGGTACAAGTAGGCACAGGGTTGTGGGAGCAAATGTGAGAAAAAAGAAGGGAAAGAGGTAAAATATGGGGAAAATTAAGGGAATGCACATGAAGATGGGTACAGATACGCACAGATGGGGAGGGAGACTGGAACACTTAGACAGGTACACATGAAATCTGGAGACAGAGAGACTAATGGGCCCTACACACTGGGTGATGTTACCGATTTTATCGACCAATGATAAAATTGATGGCCGATTTTGCCACCAAAGATTTTTGCCTACACACTGGAAATCTCCATACAGAGAATTTTAAGATTTTTGCCTACACACTGGAAATCTCCATACATATAGATGTATGTACTCTCATATCGGTCAAATTGACCATCGATATATTGGTCAATTTGGATGATATGAGAGTACATACATTTATATCGTCCAAATTGACTTGCATGTATAAATGAGGATAGATCAATGATGAATGATCGCTGGGCCGCGCATTGTTTATCGTTGATGCATACACACTGACTGATATAAATGATGTATCGTTCATTTTTTAACTATATTGTTCATATAAATCATCGTTATTAGCAAGTGTATAGGGCCCTTAATATAAAGATTATGGCAGACACAGAGAGAATGAGACAAACATTGGGAGTGGAGGAGAGATGTACTCAGGAGGGGGCAAGAGAGGAGAGGAGACCCTATTTTACATTAGAGATGAGCAGGTTCGGTTCTCAGAGAACCGAACCCTACTGGACTTTGCCTTCCGAGCTCGGATCTGAGTCAGGCTCGGGTTTTCCCACCTGACTCGGAAACCCGAACGCGGCAAAACGTCATCATCCCGCTGTCAGATTCTCGCAGGATTTGGATTCCATATAAGGAGCCGCGCGTCGCTGCCATTGTCACTCCAGTCTCAGAGAGTGTAGTGAGAGGACGTGTCTCCGTCCTCCAGTGTCTGTGTGGGGGCGGGAAAGTGGGGCGGCAAGTCTTGTGCTGTGTTGTGCTGCTCAGTCCAGTGTAGTCATAGTGTATTGTGGTGCATCAGTCCAGGCAGTCACAGTGTTGGTGTCCTCTCCTGCCAGTGTAGCTGTATAAAGTGGTGTTGACTGTGTTGTGCTGCATCAGACCAGTGGTAGTGTCCTGTCTCATCAGTCATTCCAGTGATGATTTACGCTGCTGCTATATGTCCACTGCTGCCGTATAATAATAATAACAATAACAACAACCACAAGTCTCTTACAGTAGTGTTGTGTTGTTCTGTATTAGACCAGTGGTAGTGTCCTGTCTCATCAGTCATTCCAGTGACGAGATACGCTGCTGCTATATGTCCACTGCTAGAGTATAATAATTATAACAACAACCACAAGTCTCTTACAGTATTGTTGTGTTATTCTGCATTAGACCAGTGGTAGTGTCCTGTCTCATCAGTCATTCCAGTCATTGCTGTGCCGCATATTGTCTCATATTACTCCCCCAAAAAATGGAGAACAAAAATTTTGAGGATAAAATAGGGAAAGATGAAGAAGAACCACTTCCTCCTAGTGCTGAAGCTGCTGCCACTAGCCATGATATAGACGATAAAATGCCATCAACGTCGTCTGCCAAGGCCGATGCCCAATGTGATAGTAAAGGGCATGTAAAATCCAAAAAGCCAAAGTTCAGTAAAAAGAACCAAAAAAAGAAATTTAAATCGTCTGAGGAGAAACGTAAACTTGCCAATATGCCATTTACGACACGGAGTGGCAAGGAACGGCTGAGGCCCTGGCATATGTTCATGATTAGTGGTTCAGCTTCACATGACGATGAAAGCCCTTATAACTGAGGCCTTGACACTTATGTTGGTGTTAGACGTGCGTCCGGTATCTGCCATTAGTGCAGTGGGATATAGACAATTGATGGAGGTATTGTGTCCCCGGTAACAAATTCCATCTAGATTCCACTTCACTAGGCAGACGATAGCGAGATTTTGCCATTTAATTCCAGTGATTTGGACGTACAATTACAGTGATTTTGCCAATTAATTTCAGTGATTTATAATTATTAATTACCGTGATCTTGCCAATTAATTCCAGTGATTTATAATTATTAATTACAGTGATCTTGCCATTTAATTACAGTGATTTGGACGTATAATTACAGTGATTTTGCCAATAAATTTCAGTGATTTATAATTATTAATTACAGTGATCTTGCCAATTAATTCCAGTGATTTGGACGTATAATTCCAGTTGGAATTGTTAGTGTCGCTTGGCTTAGTCATACAGCTACCTCATTGCACCTCTCCGACATCTTTGCATGAGGTGCTGTTTGGGGCCTAGGTTTTGAAAAGTGCCATCCTATGTCACACTGCCGTATGAGTCCAGGGGTACTGCTGTATTAGTCCTGGGGTACTGTCGTATAAGTCCACCAATTGCAGATTTTTTTTAAAGTGACTTGAGCGCGCTGGAGATGCTGTCAGTAGTCCGAACAATTGCGGCCCACTCTCGACATTCAGCCACTGCGTGACACTACTAGAGGGGACAGGTGGTTGTGTTGCTTAGTTTTGACCTACAGCAACCTCAGTGCACTTTTTTTTTTCTTTGAATCATGTGCTGTTAGGGGCCTTTTTTTTATATCTGCCCTCCTGTATGCCACTGCAGTGCCACGCCTAGATGGGCCAATTTTTTGTTTCGCTTGGCTTAGTCATGCAACTACCTCATTGCAATTATTTTTCTTCTTTGCATGATGTGCTGTTTGGGGCCTTTTTTATATCTGCCCTCCTGTCTGACACTGCAGTGCCACTCCTAGATGGGCCAGGTGTTTGTGTTGTCCACTTGTGTCGCTTAGTTTAGTCATCCAGCAACCTCGGTGCAAACTTTTGGCCTAAAAACAATATTGTGAGGTGTGAGGTGTTCAGAATAGACTGGAAATGAGTGGAAATGATTGTTATTGAGGTTAATAATAGCGTAGAAGCAAAATTACCCCCAAATTCTGTGATTTTAGCTGTTTTTATGTTTTTTCAAAAATCATCCAGATCCAAAACCAAAACACAAAAGGGTGGTTTTGGCAAAACCAAGCCAAAACCAAAACACGAAAGTGGAATTAGAACCAAAACCAATACACAAAACACAAAAAGTGCCCGCCGCACATCTCTAATTATAAGTATGTTTCATCATGATCCCTTATTTACATTCTCTGTGTAGGATAGACCACAGGTAACTTTGTATATTACAAATTATGTATTACAGTTTACCAAGTGACATACAGTAGTTTGTAGGATTTACCTGCCTGTGTATAATTTAATAGTAAAAGGTTTTCTCTCCATGAGAAAATTTTCAGAGTCATACACATTAAAATAATTTTCGAATCAAATCTTCCTTCAGATCTAGTTCTTTATTTATGAACACATTCTTGGTTACTTTCTATGGGGTTTTATGGTTTTTAAAACTGCCATCCCATTTGTCACTGCAGTGCCACACTGTTTCCTAGATGTGCCATGTTTGAAGTTGAACTGCCACTTGTTTGAGCCACCAATGCTTTCACTTAGCTTAGTTAGCCAGCTAACTCGGTGTAACCTTTAGGCCTAAACTGGTTGAAAACAATATTATCAGCTGTGATGAGGTAAAAATTGACTGGAAATAACTGGAGATAAATGTCATTCAGGTTAATACTAATATAGGAACAAAAAAAAGGCACAAATTATGTCCAAACAAATACACAAAGTTGATACAGATCCAAAATTGGCACACATCTCTAATACTGTAAATAGAGAGATAGATAAATTCTCTCTCTCTCTCTCTCTCTATATATATATATATATATATATATATATATAGGTGGTCTTCAGTTTGCCGGCGGCCGGGCTCCTGACGACCAGCATACCGGCGCCGTAATTCCGACCGACGGAAGACCGACAGCTTTTCTCCCTCTTGGGTGTCCACGACCCCCCTGGAGGGAGAATATATAGCGTGGCACGTGCAGTGCGCCACCGTGCCCGGCGTGGTGAGCACATCGTAACTCACCTTGACAAAGGGGCGTGCGAGCCCTGAAACGTTGGGAATCGTTTTGATGTGAAATACACGTTTTTGCCACAGAAAAATCATCTGAGTGCCGCTGCTGTTTCAATAGCAGTATATATATATATATATATATATATATATATGTAATATATAAAAAAAGAAATACCCCATATCTCGTGCTCATTGATCTATTCGCAGTAACCCATAGAGTAACCTCTGTTAGTAGGAACCAATAAAATAAATATACATAAAACAATTATAAAGAGCGGTAATACATTATGGAATTTGACTATATCCTATTTTCAGCAATCCACATTTGAACGACCATCCATATAATGGATTTTATTGGAAAATAAGGAGTTCTTTATTCAGTATGTATATAGGTATTCTTATAGTGGAATATCCCTCTGTTCAAGAAGTCTACCTGTCCAGAGCTAAGAAGCATGCAGGGAAAATTGCATGGGAACAGTTACATCCTGGCCACGACTTGCTCAAATTGTTACCATCAGGCAGGCGATATAGGGCGTTAACTGTAAAGTTAGCTAGAAGTTTAAAAAAATTCTTCCCGCAAGCAATCCACTTGTTGAACAACTTCCAGGAGGCTCTAACTAAATCTCCTTTTAATGTAATATTGCACTGTATTGCTGCTGGATGGTAGACACTCCCATTTTATGGTATTGCGGTCTTTCGTGTTAGAAATTGTAACTTACAGTATTACTGTGTTTTACTGCATAGTGTACTTTGGGGGTGATTCCGAGTTGTTCGCTCGCTAGCTGCTTTTAGCAGCATTGCACATGCTAAGCCGCCGCCCTCTGGGAGTGTATCTAAGCATAGCAGAATTGCGAACGAAAGATTAGCAGCATTGCGAATAGAAATTTCTTAGCAGTTTCTGAGTAGCTCCAGACTTACTCAGCCATTGCGACCAGCTCAGTCCTTTTTGTTCCTGGTTTGACGTCACAAACACACCCAGCGTTTGCCCAACCACTCCCCCGTTTCTCCAGCCACTCCTGCATTTTGAAACTTGAACGCCTGCGTTATTCAGCACACTCCCATAAAACGGCCAGTTTCCGCCCAGAAACACCCACTTCCTGTCAATCACACTACGATCAGCACAGCGATGAAAAAGCTTTGTATTACCTAACTGTTGTGTAAAATAACTAAGCGCATGCGCTCTGCGAACCTTGCGCATGCGCAGTAAGCGACTAATCGCAGTATAGCGAAAATCGTCAACGAGCGAACAACTCGGAATGACCCCCTTTATGTATCTTCATATGTGTTTACCCCTTCTATTTGAGTACCTGGCTGATGCTCTGGAAACTGAAAACAAATTCCTAGTATACATCTGTATACCTAGTATTCCTAGTATATATGTGTATTCCTAGTATATATGTGTATATTCCTAGTTATTCCTAGTATATATGTGTATATCAATAAAATTGATTCTGATTCTGATTTTAATATTAATCCAGAAGGTAATCCTGAAAGGGATACCCTCCCACCAAAAAGAACACCCCAAAAACAGAACCAACTGGCTAATCAGTAAGAGATACCAAATATTTATTTTCAATTAAAAACAATTTAGTATGTTTTAAAATAGTAGTTTTACATACATCAATGAAATTGAATAAGTCATAACCAATACAGGAGAGTATGTTATGGAAACCTCCCTCCACCTTGCTAGTGTGTGAGTTTAGAGAAGGATCCTACAGTAACTGAATTGGACAACAATCTTTTGGCTGTTAAAACCCTACACATTTTTTTCATGAGGAATTCTTCAGGGTAGGCATTTTAAATGGTATGGAGTGTACATTGGATATTATGCTTAATTAATATGAATTTATATTAATATTATTTAATATTATTATTAAATATAAATATGATCACATTAACATTGTTGAAAGCGGTTTGCTTCTGTTCATTCTTTGTGGAACGATTGTGTCCAGATAGTGAATCCAGTGGCTCTCCAATTTACACAATAATAATCCACCATCTCCACCCCTTGGAGGTGGTGGAATCCAGTAAATCAAATGACAAAGGAGTTTGGAAACCTGATGTCCAAGTGTCAAGAAGTGTTGGGGTACTGGGAGTGTGGTAAATCAAGTGTCCAAGGCTTGCCTAATGGATGTTCTGCGATTTACCATTTTTTCACAGAAATTTTCAACCATATGAGAATGGATGACATCACTTCTGGGGCCCAGGGAGAGCTGATGAAACCCAGCATAGTGTGTAGGAGGTGCCATGGACTGGGATTTTGTGGGTAAGCTATAAATATCTTGTCACTTGTATGGTTGTTTATCCTGATGAAGGGGTTAACACCCTGAAACATTGAATAAATCACTTCTGCTGTTTGCACCACCATAAGCTAGTCTCAGATTGCCACTGCCTTTGTACATTGTATTGGGGTGTCATCCCCTGTTTGAAGGCACCTGGTCAAGTTTACAGCTTTAATTGTCTACATACCGGATCTTCTGCCATAATATATATATAAATAAATATATATATATATATATATATATATATACTGTATTTATATCCATTTAGCAGGATCAGCACTTCAACCAATGTTGCAACAGACCTGGTGCCCTCACATTACTTCAGGAAAATATTTATACTCAAAAGGTGCGGCGCTCACGGTACAATGAATCATGCTGTAGTCAGGCAGTATTTCAACATTTCAATGTTTTACATTGTCTTCAGGAATTACAACTAAAAACAAAACATCAAGGCATTATATACTTTGTAGTGTCGGCGTCTCCCGGAAACGGGACCACTCACCCGTCCAGCCTCTGCATTTAGATGACATATCCTTATTGATTGGCCTAAAGCCAGCGCATGTACAGTATTAACGTCCCTCAAGTGAATACTCATCACCTAGATTACAATATAAATTGTTAAAATCATCAGTACAGTTTAGATACATTCATCAATCATATACATTAATAAATGTCGGTGTTATAGAAATGCTCATATTCGCTCCAAATTTGATCCACCATGAACTAATGCATGAATTAAAACATTTACTCATTAATTGGATGAATCTATGACTAAATAGGCGCAAGTGACATCAACAATTCATCATAATTTGTCCAGGGCAGAACAACAGGCACTCAATAATTTGGGTAAGTATAAGGGTATTACCATCCGCTCTACAGATAAAGGCGAGGTATTGTTGAGCAAGATATGCACCCATATAAAGATGAAATCTATTCACAATTATCAGACCTTGAGATGTATCACAAGTTACCCTCTAATTCAGTTTTTCAATACCAAAGGGAGCTGGAACAAATTATTTGCCACAATGTGCAGTCAAAATTGATTGATCAATGCATTAACCCAGAAATTCCCTATAACACCGACATTGTACATCATTCTCGTGAATCATCAACCTGGTCATCCAATCATATTGGCCTGCCAATCCCTATATCATCCAATCTCTCAGTTCCTGTATTTTTTAATCCAACCATTTGTAACTGGATATTAGACTTCATACCTCAAAGGTCTATACACTTGTATCCCGCATGACCAGAGTCTGGAAGCATGTACTCATTTTTCACACCAATACGCACTGTATTGGAATTGGATAAAGCACTATTTATAAAATTGCTGAACCTGATCCTTAGACCAAACTACTTCCTTTTTGAGCGCAATATTATTTGCAGAAGTCTGGGTGTGCGATGGGGTCCTCAGTTGCCCCATCGTATGCCAATGTATTTATGTTTCATCAGGAGGAACAATTGCCTTTCCAAGACAGTCGTTTTTCTACAGATGTGGGAATTTATACACAATATATAGATGACCTCTTTATGACATGGCATGGGGGTCCTGACCTCTTTGAGGAATTGATGCTACAAGTCAACAGTTCCACATCACCTGCTAAATTCACCTATAAGTGGAGTAATTCCTGCATTGATTTTCTGGACGTTTCAATTCATCTATGTGACAGAAGAAATAATACCACTGTTTTCCAGAAACCTACGGACAGGAACACCCTTTTACCTGCAAGCAGCCAACATCTCTCATCCTTAAAAATACTGTAGCTTGACATATACTCAGATGCTAAGGGTAGCCAGGATTACCAGTAATAAACATGAATTATCATCTCAACTGGACTGTATGATTAACAAATTCTGGGTACAGTATGTGGATATCAATACAACACTCTAAAATTGATTAACTATAAAGTGATGCAACTTAAATGTGACGATTTGCTTAAAGCCAAAATCAATAATCAGGAAAATACCCAAGACAAAATTTACATGGGTCACCACGTTTGACACCTCAAGCACACTCATTTCATGTGCCAGCAGGGGTCTATGGCCAATCATTTTCAAGTGATAAAGATCTACCTAGTTTACAAAAATTGAGACCTATAACTTGTTACAGACAAAAATGGAATTTACGTGACCTGTTGGTGCATTCAGACGTTACAGATTACAATTTATACAATGTGTCTATGAAAAAGCCAGAATGTTCAAATGTCCATCATGCACAACATGAAGCCATCTTATTACAGGAAATACCAATAATCACCCACATTTGAACAAGTTATACACAATTCGTCATGTACTCACATGCAGAACTAAATTTATAGTATACATCAACATTTGCCCTTGTGGCTTATACTATGTAGGGATGACATCATGGGCTTTTTAAGAACTGATGGCCCTGCATAGATCAGCTATAAAAGCAGATTTAGAAGGCAAACCAATGGAAAGCTCATATTAGAGAAAAAGGACACCAAATGTCAGTATTCCATTACAAAATCATAGATCACGTGCCCATTATTGTCAGAGGTGGTGACCATCTGAAAAAAAGATGCTCTCAAGGAGGCAATCTGGATTCATAGGGGGAGTCTGTTTTTTCCTATCTAATAGACAGGGAAAAACAGACACCCAACCGACTTTTCAAACATTTGAATCTCCCCCATAGACCAGGACAGGTTTAATGAACAAATTATGAGGAACACTTTGATGTAAACTGCTTGTTTGGTGTTGCTTTGTTGAATGTATTATTTTTGATGTCTGTATCTGTTGTACCCATATGTATTTATGATAATATCATGCACATTACTACTTTTCTTTACTTTTACATGTGTGTTTACACATTGTGTTCCTTTTTATTTCAACTACCTGTTACAGAATCTGGCATCGGGGGAGCATTCAGTGTTGGCAAGGCAACCACCAGGGAATAAAGGATGGTGATGTCATTACAGTGCGCTGCTGTTCCTACTAGAGATGAGCGGGTTCGGTTTCTTTGAATCCGAACCCGCACGAACTTCACTTTTTTTTTCACGGGTCCGAGCGACTCGGATCTTCCCGCCTTGCTCGGTTAACCCGAGCGCGCCCGAACGTCATCATGACGCTGTCGGATTCTCGCGAGACTCGGATTCTATATAAGGAGCCGCGCGTCGCCGCCATTTTCACACGTGCATTGAGATTGATAGGGAGAGGACGTGGCTGGCGTCCTCTCCATTTAGATTAGATTTAGAAGAGAGAGAGAGAGATTGCTGTGATACTGTAGATTAGAAGAGAGTGCAGAGTGCAGACAGAGTTTAGTGACTGACGACCACAGTGACCAGTGACCACCAGAGACAGTGCAGTTGTTTGTTTTATTTAATATATCCGTTCTCTGCCTGAAAAAAACGATACACAGTCACACAGTGACTCAGTCTGTGTGCACTGCTCAGCCCAGTGTGCTGCACATCAATGTATTGTATATAAAGCTTATAATTGTGGGGGAGACTGGGGAGCACTGCAGGTTGTTATAGCAGGAGCCAGGAGTACATGATAAATAATATTGTATTAAAATTAAACAGTGCACACTTTTGCTGCAGGAGTGCCACTGCCAGTGTGACTAGTGGTGACCAGTGCCTGACCACCAGTATATTAGTAGTATTGTATACTATCTCTTTATCAACCAGTCTATATTAGCAGCAGACACAGTACAGTGCGGTAGTTCACGGCTGTGGCTACCTCTGTGTCGGCACTCGGCAGGCAGTCCGTCCATCCATAATTGTATTATATACCACCTAACCGTGGTTTTTTTTTTCTTTCTTTATACCGTCGTCATAGTCATACTAGTTGTTACGAGTATACTACTATCTCTTTATCAACCAGTGTACAGTGCGGTAGTTCACGGCTGTGGCTACCTCTGTGTCGGAACTCGGCAGGCAGTCCGTCCATCCATAATTGTATTATAATATATACCACCTAACCGTGGTTTTTTTTTCGTTCTTTATACCGTCGTCATACTAGTTGTTACGAGTATACTACTATCTCTTTATCAACCAGTGTACAGTGCGGTAGTTCACGGCTGTGGCTACCTCTGTGTCGGAACTCGGCAGGCAGTCCGTCCATCCATAATTGTATTATAATATATACCACCTAACCGTGGTTTTTTTTCCGTTCTTTATACCGTCGTCATACTAGTTGTTACGAGTATACTACTATCTCTTTATCAACCAGTGTACAGTGCGGTAGTTCACGGCTGTGGCTACCTCTGTGTCGGCACTCGGCAGGCAGTCCGTCCAACCATAATTGTATTATATACCACCTAACCGTGGTTTTTTTTTCATTCTTTATACCGTCGTCATACTAGTTGTTACGAGTATACTACTATCTCTTTATCAACCAGTGTACAGTGCGGTAGTTCACGGCTGTGGCTACCTCTGTGTCGGCACTCGGCAGGCAGTCCGTCCAACCATAATTGTATTATATACCACCTAACCGTGGTTTTTTTTTCATTCTTTATACCGTCGTCATACTAGTTGTTACGAGTATACTACTATCTCTTTATCAACCAGTGTACAGTGCGGTAGTTCACGGCTGTGGCTACCTCTGTGTCGGCACTCGGCAGCCCGTCCATAATTGTATATACCAGTGACCTAACCGTGGTTTTTTTTTCTTTCTTTATACATACATACTAGTTACGAGTATACTATCTCTTTATCAACCAGTCTATATATTAGCAGCAGACACAGTACAGTGCGGTAGTTCACGGCTGTGGCTACCTCTGTGTCGGCACTCGGCAGCCCGTCCATAATTGTATATACCACCTAACCGTGGTTTTTTTTTCTTTCTTTATACATACATACTAGTTACGAGTATACTATCTCTTTATCAACCAGTCTATATATTAGCAGCAGACACAGTACAGTGCGGTAGTTCACGGCTGTGGCTACCTCTGTGTCGGCACTCCGCAGCCCGTCCATAATTGTATATACCAGTGACCTAACCGTGGTTTTTTTTTCTTTCTTTGTACATACATACTAGTTACGAGTATACTATCTCTTTATCAACCAGTCTATATATTAGCAGCAGACACAGTACAGTGCGGTAGTTCACGGCTGTGGCTACCTCTGTGTCGGCACTCGGCAGCCCGTCCATAATTGTATATACCAGTGACCTAACCGTGTTTTTTTTTTTCTTTCTTTATACATACATACTAGTTACGAGTATACTATCTCTTTATCAACCAGTCTATATATTAGCAGCAGACACAGTACAGTGCGGTAGTTCACGGCTGTGGCTACCTCTGTGTCGGCACTCGGCAGCCCGTCCATAATTGTATATACCAGTGACCTAACCGTGGTTTTTTTTTCTTTCTTTATACATACATACTAGTTACGAGTATACTATCTCTTTATCAACCAGTCTATATATTAGCAGCAGACACAGTACAGTGCGGTAGTTCACGGCTGTGGCTACCTCTGTGTCGGCACTCGGCAGCCCGTCCATAATTGTATACTAGTATCCAATCCATCCATCTGCATTGTTTACCTGAGGTGCCTTTTAGTTGTGCCTATTAAAATATGGAGAACAAAAATGTTGAGGTTCCAAAATTAGGGAAAGATCAAGATCCACTTCCACCTCGTGCTGAAGCTGCTGCCACTAGTCATGGCCGAGACGATGAAATGCCAGCAACGTCGTCTGCCAAGGCCGATGCCCAATGGCATAGTACAGAGCATGTCAAAACCAAAACACCAAATATCAGTAAAAAAAGGACTCCAAAACCTAAAATAAAATTGTCGGAGGAGAAGCGTAAACTTGCCAATATGCCATTTACCACACGGAGTGGCAAGGAACGGCTGAGGCCCTGGCCTATGTTCATGGCTAGTGGTTCAGCTTCACATGAGGATGGAAGCACTCAGCCTCTCGCTAGAAAACTGAAAAGACTCAAGCTGGCAAAAGCACCGCAAAGAACTGTGCGTTCTTTGAAATCCCAAATCCACAAGGAGAGTCCAATTGTGTCGGTTGCGATGCCTGACCTTCCCAACACTGGACGTGAAGAGCATGCGCCTTCCACCATTTGCACGCCCCCTGCAAGTGCTGGAAGGAGCACCCGCAGTCCAGTTCCTGATAGTCAGATTGAAGATGTCAGTGTTGAAGTACACCAGGATGAGGAGGATATGGGTGTTGCTGGCGCTGGGGAGGAAATTGACCAGGAGGATTCTGATGGTGAGGTGGTTTGTTTAAGTCAGGCACCCGGGGAGACACCTGTTGTCCGTGGGAGGAATATGGCCGTTGACATGCCAGGTGAAAATACCAAAAAAATCAGCTCTTCGGTGTGGAGGTATTTCACCAGAAATGCGGACAACAGGTGTCAAGCCGTGTGTTCCCTTTGTCAAGCTGTAATAAGTAGGGGTAAGGACGTTAACCACCTCGGAACATCCTCCCTTATACGTCACCTGCAGCGCATTCATAATAAGTCAGTGACAAGTTCAAAAACTTTGGGTGACAGCGGAAGCAGTCCACTGACCAGTAAATCCCTTCCTCTTGTAACCAAGCTCACGCAAACCACCCCACCAACTCCCTCAGTGTCAATTTCCTCCTTCCCCAGGAATGCCAATAGTCCTGCAGGCCATGTCACTGGCAAGTCTGACGAGTCCTCTCCTGCCTGGGATTCCTCCGATGCATCCTTGCGTGTAACGCCTACTGCTGCTGGCGCTGCTGTTGTTGCCGCTGGGAGTCGATGGTCATCCCAGAGGGGAAGTCGTAAGCCCACTTGTACTACTTCCAGTAAGCAATTGACTGTTCAACAGTCCTTTGCGAGGAAGATAAAATATCACAGCAGTCATCCTACTGCAAAGCGGATAACTGAGTCCTTGACAACTATGTTGGTGTTAGACGTGCGTCCGGTATCCGCCGTTAGTTCACAGGGAACTAGACAATTTATTGAGGCAGTGTGCCCCCGTTACCAAATACCATCTAGGTTCCACTTCTCTAGGCAGGCGATACCGAGAATGTACACGGACGTCAGAAAAAGACTCACCAGTCTCCTAAAAAATGCAGTTGTACCCAATGTCCACTTAACCACGGACATGTGGACAAGTGGAGCAGGGCAGGGTCAGGACTATATGACTGTGACAGCCCACTGGGTAGATGTATGGACTCCCGCCGCAAGAACAGCAGCGGCGGCACCAGTAGCAGCATCTCGCAAACGCCAACTCTTTCCTAGGCAGGCTACGCTTTGTATCACCGCTTTCCAGAATACGCACACAGCTGAAAACCTCTTACGGCAACTGAGGAAGATCATCGCGGAATGGCTTACCCCAATTGGACTCTCCTGTGGATTTGTGGCATCGGACAACGCCAGCAATATTGTGTGTGCATTAAATATGGGCAAATTCCAGCACGTCCCATGTTTTGCACATACCTTGAATTTGGTGGTGCAGAATTTTTTAAAAAACGACAGGGGCGTGCAAGAGATGCTGTCGGTGGCCAGAAAAATTGCGGGACACTTTCGGCGTACAGGCACCACGTACAGAAGACTGGAGCACCACCAAAAACTACTGAACCTGCCCTGCCATCATCTGAAGCAAGAAGTGGTAACGAGGTGGAATTCAACCCTCTATATGCTTCAGAGGTTGGAGGAGCAGCAAAAGGCCATTCAAGCCTATACAATTGAGCACGATATAGGAGATGGAATGCACCTGTCTCAAGTGCAGTGGAGAATGATTTCAACGTTGTGCAAGGTTCTGATGCCCTTTGAACTTGCCACACGTGAAGTCAGTTCAGACACTGCCAGCCTGAGTCAGGTCATTCCCCTCATCAGGCTTTTGCAGAAGAAGCTGGAGGCATTGAAGAAGGAGCTAAAAGGGAGCGATTCCGCTAGGCATGTGGGACTTGTGGATGCAGCCCTTAATTCGCTTAACAAGGATTCACGGGTGGTCAATCTGTTGAAATCAGAGCACTACATTTTGGCCACCGTGCTCGATCCTAGATTTAAAGCCTACCTTGGATCTCTCTTTCCGGCAGACACAGGTCTGCTGGGGTTGAAAGACCTGCTGGTGACAAAATTGTCAAGTCAAGCGGAACGCGACCTGTCAACATCTCCTCCTTCACATTCTCCCGCAACTGGGGGTGCGAGGAAAAGGCTCAGAATTCCGAGCCCACCCGCTGGCGGTGATGCAGGGCAGTCTGGAGCGACTGCTGATGCTGACATCTGGTCCGGACTGAAGGACCTGACAACGATTACGGACATGTCGTCTACTGTCACTGCATATGATTCTCTCAACATTGATAGAATGGTGGAGGATTATATGAGTGACCGCATCCAAGTAGGCACGTCACACAGTCCGTACTTATACTGGCAGGAAAAAGAGGCAATTTGGAGGCCCTTGCACAAACTGGCTTTATTCTACCTAAGTTGCCCTCCCACAAGTGTGTACTCCGAAAGAGTGTTTAGTGCCGCCGCTCACCTTGTCAGCAATCGGCGTACGAGGTTACATCCAGAAAATGTGGAGAAGATGATGTTCATTAAAATGAATTATAATCAATTCCTCCGCGGAGACATTGACCAGCAGCAATTGCCTCCACAAAGTACACAGGGAGCTGAGATGGTGGATTCCAGTGGGGACGAATTGATAATCTGTGAGGAGGGGGATGTACACGGTGATATATCGGAGGGTGAAGATGAGGTGGACATCTTGCCTCTGTAGAGCCAGTTTGTGCAAGGAGAGATTAATTGCTTCTTTTTTGGGGGGGGTCCAAACCAACCCGTCATATCAGTCACAGTCGTGTGGCAGACCCTGTCACTGAAATGATGGGTTGGTTAAAGTGTGCATGTCCTGTTTTGTTTATACAACATAAGGGTGGGTGGGAGGGCCCAAGGATAATTCCATCTTGCACCTCTTTTTTCTTTTCTTTTTCTTTGCATCATGTGCTGATTGGGGAGGGTTTTTTGGAAGGGACATCCTGCGTGACACTGCAGTGCCACTCCTAAATGGGCCCGGTGTTTGTGTCGGCCACTAGGGTCGCTAATCTTACTCACACAGCTACCTCATTGCGCCTCTTTTTTTCTTTGCGTCATGTGCTGTTTGGGGAGGGTTTTTTGGAAGGGACATCCTGCGTGACACTGCAGTGCCACTCCTAGATGGGCCCGGTGTTTGTGTCGGCCACTAGGGTCGCTAATCTTACTCACACAGTCAGCTACCTCATTGCGCCTCTTTTTTTCTTTGCGTCATGTGCTGTTTGGGGAGGGTTTTTTGGAAGGGCCATCCTGCGTGACACTGCAGTGCCACTCCTAGATGGGCCCGGTGTTTGTGTCGGCCACTAGGGTCGCTAATCTTACTCACACAGTCAGCTACCTCATTGCGCCTCTTTTTTTCTTTGCGTCATGTGCTGTTTGGGGAGGGTTTTTTGGAAGGGCCATCCTGCGTGACACTGCAGTGCCACTCCTAGATGGGCCCGGTGTTTGTGTCGGCCACTAGGGTCGCTAATCTTACTCACACAGCTACCTCATTGCGCCTCTTTTTTTCTTTGCGTCATGTGCTGTTTGGGGAGGGTTTTTTGGAAGGGACATCCTGCGTGACACTGCAGTGCCACTCCTAGATGGGCCCGGTGTTTGTGTCGGCCACTAGGGTCGCTTATCTTACTCACACAGCGACCTCGGTGCAAATTTTAGGACTAAAAATAATATTGTGAGGTGTGAGGTATTCAGAATAGACTGAAAATGAGTGTAAATTATGGTTTTTGAGGTTAATAATACTTTGGGATCAAAATGACCCCCAAATTCTATGATTTAAGCTGTTTTTTAGTGTTTTTGGAAAAAAACACCCGAATCCAAAACACACCCGAATCCGACAAAAAAAAATCGGTGAGGTTTTGCCAAAACGCGTTCGAACCCAAAACACGGCCGCGGAACCGAACCCAAAACCAAAACACAAAACCCGAAAAATGTCAGGCGCTCATCTCTAGTTCCTACCCGGTCGCATGGATCCAGCTTCACATTTCTGGTGGGGTATAAGGTAAGCCTCTTTACATTTTACCTATTTGAATGCTTGCTGACGATGGGGTTTAACTCCCTAATATGTTGAAGCAGTAACGATTTATTCATTCGATTTACAGTACATGACTGCAGTGCCATGCTTTCTTCCTAACAGTGGCAGGGGACTGGTATACTTGTCTATCTATCTATCTATCTATCTATCTATCTATCTATCTATCTATCTATCGCCAGGCTCATCATTGCCGTGATGCATACACACATGCATATTCATTGTGGCAAAGACTAGCTGTGCCTGGCTGCACTTATTTGCACCGGTGAATATATGCACATGCATGCCAGCATGCACATGCATCACAACAAGCTAGTCATGGGTTTGACTAGGCACAGCCACAATGAGCATGGCTATATATATATATACACACACACACACACACACACACACACACACACACACACACATACATATATATATATATATATATATATAGTGTATATATATATTTATTTATTTTTTCCCTCTTCAACTGGTATGTATTCAACTAATACAATAATATACCTATTGGGTGTCAATATATGCTATTCCTTCTATTAGTTTGTTAAGCTTTCATCACCCAGATATAACCCCTTACAAAGTCCTTGGGACGAAATGTGTAGGATGTTATAACATCATCCACATCTATACAGACAAAACATCTCAAAGTGGAATAATGCATCCTATGGATTAAACACCAAGTATTGGAATCTAACTATGAACTTTGCTTTTTTGTTAAGATGCTTGTGGATGTACATTCTTTTAATGAGTAATGCTTTTTTCAAACTATATTTTATTGAGGCGTAGTACAAGCCAAAGTATGCAGTATAAGAAGCAATAACAGAGCCGCATCTAAATGACATAGGACACATAAGCAAATGGATATAAACAGTAATGGATAAGCCCTGGATCGTACCTCAAATTTTTATTTTCTGACAGAAAACATATATATTAGAAAGGAGACCAGTATATAGCACAATAAAGTATTATGAAGGAAAGTAAAAATATACTTCTATGAAGCCATAACAGGTCTAATATGAAAATAGTACATTAACTATATAAAGGCGTCCAACAACGTGGAGGACGCATAACATAAACACACACAAAAAAATAGAAAAATCAGAAAAAGAAAAACATCAAAAACATTACCCGCAAGGTCAGGGGGCTACCAACCCATCTATGAAGAGATTATCCTAGCAAAGGAGATTACAGATACTGGAGATCCAGAAGGATGTAGAGAGGAAATGGAGGGAGATGAGAGGAGAAGAAAGAAAGAGAAAGGTAGTGAGGGGAAGAATATTAATAGTGTAGAGTTATGGAAGGGAGATAGGAGGTCTATGATCTAGAAGTTGGTGACAATACCATGTGGTGCAGTGAAAGCTTTGTTGAATGGCAAGTTTAGTGGATGTGGGTAGTGTATGAATGAATTTCCCCCAGCATTGGAATAATGTAGTGGTCAGAATCTCCTTATTTAGAGATGTCTCCAACCAATCCATCGTAAAGAGAAAGAGCAATCTGGAGGTTGCCATGGGTAAGGAAGGAGGAGTATCATGTATCCATTGTTGAAGGATAGCCTTCCTCCCCACAGCTGATAGAAGTGTCACTAGCTTTTATCAGAAGAGGGAATATTGGACTGGTCAAGGATGTGTCCAAATAGAGCCCAAGAGGCAGTGTTTTGGAAGTTGATACCTAGTTCAGAGGAACTATATGTCTGTAACTCACCCCAAAATGTTTGTATGTAAGGGCAGTGCCAGAAGCAATGCATAATGTCTGCCATAGGTGCGGAGCATTTAACGCATGCTGCGGACTCAGAAAGGCCCATCAAGTGACTCCGTTTTGGAGATATGTAAGCTCTGTGCAAGATCTTATACGACATTTCCTGATAGATACTTGCTGGAATAAGCTTCAAAGATTCATTAAAGCTATCCAACACAGCCTCCGGGGATATAGAGGGGATCTGAGATGACCATTTTTTAAGTTGTATAAGATCAGAAGAGGGGACAATATCCGTGCGAATTCGGGCGTAGATTGTCGATATGGAGTATGTGTCAGAATGCAAAAGTGTGTCCAGAGGATTAAGAAAATCTAGTTTGCAGAGTTGTGACAAAATCGAGTGTAAGTAATGGGAGGCTTGGAAATAATAGAATTCGTGGCTAGGGCTAATATCATATTTGTCCACAGCTTCAGTGAAAGTAAGCGGTTTGTTTAGGGAATTGAGAAGACTGTGAATATGTGTGATTCCCGCAACACGCCAAGTATTAAAAGGGAAGGAGGCTCGGCCATTTTGGAAGTCCAGATTGCCCGGAAAAGGGAGAGATAGTGAGTGACGGTACTGTAGGTCCAATGACTTCCTAGACCTTCTCCATGCTAAGATAGTGGGAAGTAAGAGAGTGTTGTAACAGTGAGGTAATTTCAGGGTAACGTTATTGGCATGTAGAATGTAGCTGAGGGATAGAGGGGCACACAGTTGAGAGTACAACAATGAGTCAGTAAAAATATTTGTGTCTCTAAACCAGTCCATGGCAAAGCAGAGAAGGCAGGCCCTATTATATTGCTCTATGTCAGGCAAATTTAGTCCTCAATTTTGTACCAATTGGGATAATTTGAGAAGACTAATTTGAGGCCGTTTATTGGACCATACGAATTTAGATATGTGTGAGTTAAGGAAGGATAAATCAGATTTCGTGAGCAAGACAGGGACCATTTGGAGGACGTAGAGCAATTTGGGGAAGCTCGCCATTTTAACAAGATTACACCGCCCCAAGAGGTTGAGAGGAAAATCTTTCCAGAGACCGAGTTCAGTCTGGATTTTAGTGAGAATGGGTTGGACGTTGTAGGAATATAGAAAGGAGGGATCTGCGGGCAGTAAAACTCCTAAGTAAGTGAGGTGGGTAAGGGCCCACTGCAATGGGAAAGGTGGGTCCCATCCTACAGTGGCTTGTTGAAATATGGCCAGGGCTTCCGATTTGTCATAGTTAATCGAGAAGCCTGCAAAGGAGTAGAAACATTCTATAGCTTCCTGCAATGCCAGGATGGACTGTTTGGGGATTGAGGTGAAGAGGAGCATATCATCCGCGAATGCTATAATTTTCAGTTCTTGGGTACCAATTAAAATACCCTTGAAACTAGACAGATTAATAATGTAGCGTATAAACGGTTCCAAAGCTAAATTGAAAAGGAGGGGGGAAAGAGGACAACCCTGCCTAGTCCCCCTTTCAAGAGTGAAAGGAGTGGAGGAGATATTGTTAACCAGTACTTGCGCCGTAGGGACGGTACAGAGGGAGCTAACTAGGCCACAAAACTTCTCCCCGAAGTGTTGGTGGCGCAGAACCCGATCAAGGTGAGGCCAGGCGATCTTATCAAATGCCTTTTCCGCATCGAGATTAATTAGAATGTTATCAACTAGGTTGTGAGAGCGAGAGTAAATGATAGCGGCCAAGGCTGCCCTAATACCCCGTACCGATTGTCTATTTCTGAGGAAGCCCAGTTGAGCAGGTAATATGAGATGAGATAAACATAATTGTAGGCGAGTGGCCATTAGTTTGGTCAGAATTTTAAAGTCTTGATTGAGGAGGGAGATTGGTCTGTAGGAGCTAGGGAGGGAAGGGTCTTTGCCAGGTTTTGATATGACAATTATCTTAGCTTTGTTAAACCTAATTGGGGTTTGTTTGGAGGAAAGGATGTGATTATAGAGGGATGTGAGAGTGGGGGCCAAATCATCACGTAGCATTTTGTAGAATTCCGCACTAAAGCCATTGAGGCCGGGACTCTTATTATTCGGCAAGCTTTTTATAGTGTCCATAACCTCCTCTGTGGTAATTGGGCTTTCTAGTGAGTCCCTCTCTTCTTGAGAGAGGACAGGGAGATCGGCTGATTCAAGGAAAGAACAGTTAGTAGTCATATCATCAGGGCCTTTGGTGTATAAAGAACGATAAAAACGCATAAATTCAGAACAAATAGATTCAGGGTCTGAAATCAATTTACCTGAGATATTAATGGCGTTAATCCATGTACAGGATTTGGGACCCTTGATCAGGTTAGCTAATAGTTTGCCCGATTTATTGCCCCATCTGTGAAACTTATTCCGTTGGTAGTCATAAGAAAGTTGGGCTCGTTCAGTAAGGAAAGTGTCGTATATTAGTTTTGCTGAGAGATAAGCATCTTTATGGGCAGGAGTGTCATGCTGCTTGTATCTCCGATATGAGGAGGTTAGCGTCATACTCAGAGTCTGCAGTTGTAAGGAGAATTTTTTCCTTTTGGAGTGAGTATAGGACATAACGTGGCCCCTGAGGACCGCCTTATCAGCACCCCAAAATAATGGGGAATCCAGGTTCTGGTCACTGTTATCTAAGGTGTAATTAAGCCATGATTGTTTGAGGTGAAGAAGGAAGTCAGTGGAGTGGCGTAGGTATGCAGGAAAGCGCCAGCATGGGGTAAAACGAGGAGGTAAAGTCAGTTGAATGTGCAAAGATATGGGGGCATGATCAAAGATAATAATGTCGGCGATCGACGTGTGAGTGACCTTAGGAAAGATGCATGTGGATGTGAAGATGTAGTCAATGCGAGAATGAGACGAGTGGGGATGAGAGTAGAAAGAGAAGTCTTTCTGGGTCGGATGAAAGATGCGCCATGGGTCCAGTAAGTCGAGTTGTGTGCAAAAAGAAGACAGTAGATGACAGGTAGGGGTAGTAGTGTGAGTACTTACTCGAGATCTGTCCATGGATGGGTCAAATGCTAAATTAAAATCTCCAACTACAATCAAATTTCGGCCAACCCCACATAAGGAGTGTCGATAAAAGGGCTCCAAAAAAAGAGTCAGGAGAAACATTGGGTGCATAAACGTTAAGAAAGGTGTATACAATATTGTCAATTAGTACATCAAGCAAAATAAACCTGCCCTCAGGGTCAATAAACTTCCTACTAATTGAATGTTGTAAGTTGGCATGGAAGAGGATAGCCACTCCCCAGGACTTAGAACGATACGGGGCTGAAATACATTCCCCTATCCAGGGGGCTTGTAGGGAGTTCCGATGGTCATCTAACCAGTGCGTCTCCTGAAGGAATACAACTTGGGGGGCCATACGTTTTAAATGTGAAACTACTTTCCTCCTTTTAACGGGATGTTTAAGTCCCTCCACATTCCAGGAGATTAAGCGTAGTAAAGCATTACTAGGGTCTCCAGTTGCATAAGAGTGTGGGGAGGTTACAGAGGCCATGTTAGCCTATCCCCACCGTCGGTAATAACAAAGTGAATGTGTAGAAGGTGAGATAGGGCCTCTCCCCGTCCGAGCGAGAAGGGGGAGGGCACCCCAGGAGGGAAAGGTGGCCCCGGACCAGGCAGACATGACAAAACAAATAAAAAAACAGTAGCAAAAATAGCAGAAACATTAAACAAATAGTAAATGAACTAGGAGCATGCATATATTGTAGACATAATACTCCACACATGGGACCCGAAATTTGAAATCAAGACAATAATAAGTAACAAGCCAGTAGGTATAAGTCACAGTCAAGTGTTAGGTAAGGAAAAATGTAGCTTCGCCTCTTCAGGGTCATCAAAGAACAATGGTTTGCCATTCTCAAAGACACGTAGGCGTGCTGGGTAGAGCAGGGAGAACTTGACCTTGGTATCAAAAAGGTGTTTGCATATGGAAGCAAACTCTCTGCGTTTGGTAGCCACAAGGGCAGAGAAATCTTGAAAAATGAGGAGGCGGTCACCATTGTAAGATAAGGAGGCCGTTTTGCAATAGTGATCAAGGAGCTTCATCTTATCAGCATAGTTCAAGATTCTCATTATGACAGGGCGGGGGCGTCCGGTGGAATTTTTCCGTTCAGGTCCGATCCTGTGGGCTCTTTCAATGATAAGCGGGACTCCTTTAAGGTCCATAGCTAGTTGTTATGGGATTCCAGAAGAGAGGAGATCCATAAGTTCATGACCTTTGACCGATTCTGGGATGCCAATGATGCTACGATTTTCCAGGTCATCGATCTTCTCCAAGAGGTCAGCAATCTCCGATTGATTAGCTTGTATGGTTCGCTGGGCCGTCGTTAGGTCATCCTCTAGCGTAGATATCCGCTGTTCTGCTTCATCTAAACGACTAGAGTGTTTATTGAGTTGGGTTAGAGTTGATTCGATGGCTTCCTTGATGCCAGCCAGTTTATCATCCAAGAGGGGACCCAGGACAGCCACCAAATCATTGTGCTTCGTTTTCGGCTGTTTAACAGGCGGTCTGGATCTACGTGTGCGCTGAGATGCAGAGCGTGAGGCCGAACGGTCTGAATCAGAGGAATTACCACAAGGAGTGTCGTCCCGAGATGGTAAAGGAGCCCCTGCAGAAGACATTGAAGCAGGAATTAGGAACTTCTCCATGCAGAGTCGTTGAAGTATAAGATCAACAGTAACCAGGGTGTGCAGAGACCAAGATGTGTTGGGAGTGTATCGGGTCTCACAGGTGAAGCACCAGATCGCTGTGTCGCTACATCACAGTAGATTTATTGTAAGATGTAGTCGGAGTGAGGAGCAACCCACATGTAGGGAGAGATGAAATAGTCACAAAATGCCTACATGGAGCATTCAGCAATTATAAACAAATAAAGGCAAATGGCGAGTGGAGCGTATAATGAAAAATTCTTCTGCAACTCCGGATAGCGGCACGGGGAGCGTAGCACAGGTCAAGGCACTGTTGAAGAAGATAGTAGCAAAGGCAAAGTTAGCCGATTAGTAATTGGAGGGTAAAGTGAGGGGTCCGGGATGAGAGAGGTGTGCCGTATTGGAGAAGGTCGAGCCACTGCGGGGGACGTCCAGACAAATAGCAGGAGCAGGGTATAGGCACTGCAAAAGCACAGAACAACAGTTCCAGGTTAAAGGAAGGAAGCCTGCTGGTCCCTCCAAAGCTCCCCGTCAGTGCGGTGCCCTCAGTGGGGGTAACCAGGGGATCAAAGCAGCTGCTTGTATAGTGGTGGCGGGGCCCTAGCCACGATCACTTCACAAGAAGCAGACAAGGGGGCGAGGGGCACAAGCCTAATGTCGGGCTATATACAACCCAGCTAGGGCACGGTATTCAGTATAACAACTATGACAGAGAATAGCCAGTAAGTGCAGGCTCCAACCCTGTATAGTGTCCTGAAGGGTTTTGCTGATGGGTGCAGTCCCTGTATCTGGAGGCAGTGGTCGGGTCACCCAGGGGAAGGAGAGAGTCTCTCACCCGACTCTGTGTGTGCCGCACTGTGTGCAGCAAGTTTTTCCTCCTCACCAGGGGGCAGCGTGCAGCGTCGTCTCAGCCGCGGGAAGATGGCCGCCAGCGGTATCCTCAAGAGGGACAGCGCCGCTCACAGCCGGCCGGGCAGTAGAGGTGAGGGAGTCATCCGCAGGCTGCCCCGGGTACAACACGGGCTGTGAAGGAGCCGGGGGCCACAATGAGAGATGAGGGAGGCTGGATCACGGATCGTATAAGTAATGCTTTTAATGTCACTAAATGTATAATGAAATTATACAGGTTGAGTATCCCTTATCCAAAATGCTTGGGACCAGAGGTATTTTGGATATGTGATTTTTCCGTATTTTGGAATAATTGCATCCTATAATGAGATATCATGGTGATGGGACCTAAATCTAAGCACAGAATGCATTTTTATTTCATATACACCTTATACACACAGCCTGAAGGTACTTTTAGCCAATATTTTTAATAACTTTGTGCATTAAACAAAGTGTGTGTACATTCACACAATTCATTTATGTTTCATATACACCTTATACACACAGCCTGAAGGTCATTTAATACAGTATTTTAAATAACTTTGTGTATTAAACAAAGTTTGTGTACATTGAGCCATCAGAAAACAAAGGTTTCACTATCTCACTCTCACTCAAAAAAGTTCGTATTTCGGAATATTCTGTAATTCGGAATATTTGGATATGGGATACTCAACCTGTAGTAGTTTTTGGTAGCCCAGAATTATCTGGGTGGAAATGATTAAGTTATATCCTCTGATTACTATCAAATAAGTGCCCTCTAATATAATATTTTATATATGTGTGTGTATATATATATATATATATATATATATATATAAATAAAATAAATGGATAAGATACATCTAAGCGACCACTGGTGGCAGCAAATTATAGGGACTGCATAGTTCTCTTCCAAAAATATACAGGGTTTATTACAAAACAAAATACTGAAAGCACATAAATATAGAAAAAGCACAGGATTAACATATACATATAACAATGTGTTCTTTCTAAAAAAAAAGGACGCTATTTAAAGGGGAACATACATAAAGAGGGGGGTGGATATAAAAACTCACAGTTTAAAAATGTACAAATATGTAAAAAAATATATATACATATGTATAAAAAAAATAAAAAAATAAAATATATATATATATATATATATATATATATATATATATATATATACATTATTGTACGTCAAGGATAGAAAATGGATAAAAGCAGCTTAACTGAGGATTCAGTAGTGGTATCAGGATTCATCCAACGTGTTTCGTCTGGTCTGACTTCATCAAGGGGTCCCATTTTTTATCCTTGATGTACAATAACGTATATATATATTTTTATACATATATATATTTTTACATATTTGTACATTTTTAAACTGAGTTTTTATATCCTCCCCCCTCTTTTTGTATGTTCCCCTTTAAATAGCGTCCTTTTTTTAGAAAGAACACATTGTTATATGTATATACAGTGGTTCACCTTGCTGCTATATTATTTTTGTGGATTTGTTAATCCTGTGCTTTTTCTATATTTATGTGCTTTTAGTATTTTGTTTTGTAATAAACACTGTATATTTTTGGAAGAAAACTACGTAGTGTCCCTATAATTTGCTGCCACCAGTGGTCACTTAGACGTATCCATTTCTTTTCAATTCTCAATCTCTATCCTGCACACGTACTAGTGCAGGATTTATTTAAGATACAGCAGATGCCCTTTACAAACCAGGGAGTGGCACATAGAGACTGCACTCTAGGGTACCAATCTGCTGATGTATTGTGAAAAATAGCCTACTTCATTTATTTGCGCTGTTGGTTTACCCCATACACACACATATATATATATATATATATATATATATATATATATTCACACCAAATGCCGGCACTCGGTCCGCCCCACAGGGCTATCTTGCTCTGGTGCCCTCCACTGGGGTACGCACCCCATACATATACAGCATGTATGTATATATATATATATATATATATACGAAAGCCCTCACTCACTCACTCACTCACTCATGACTAATTCTCTTCCCGATATGTTAGGAAGCTGAAATTCAACACCGATGCGTGGCTTGTGTTGCATGAACGATAACACCGAAACGGACAAGCGGATCAAAATTTGGATTGCATCTCCAGTGTGTTGAATTTCATTAACTAAAAAATGGTCATGCCACTTTTTATTGTATTTCTCACTCACTCACTGACTGAAAACTTATCACTAATTCTCTTACTTCCCAATATGTTAGGAAGCAGAAATTTAACATAGGTAGTCTGCAGGTAGTAAATAGGAAAACTACAAAATTAAAATTTTAATAAACCTCCTCTAAGGGGATGAAAAGGGGTTGACATAATGACATCATTACTGATGCGTCGCATACACCATTATAGAGACAACAGGGTGCACAGTTGGACATGAGTAAAGCAATCTTCCTAAAATAAAAAAACACAGAATTATGTAATAAAATAATCTTGAAAACTATGTCATCATACAGAAATAAAAATCAATTTCATGGAGTGTACAAATAAAGTCTAATGTGCCGGATGTAATGAAGTCCGAATTGGCTGGAGGTGCGGGTTCCTGGCCGAACTCAGACTTTTTTAAAGTGGCAATCATTTGAAAGGCATAGATTTGCCTTGTACATGATTGCCACTTTAAAAAACTGTTCGAGTTTGGAACACGCACCTCCGGCCAACTCACAATTCATTACATATGGTCCCTAAAGTTCCTTCAATATTAATTAATATCGCACTGGCCCAAATTTAGGACCTGTAGATTTTCTGTTAAGACAGGACTTTGCTCACAATCCTGTGTTTAACCTTTTTACACAAAAAAAAAGCATAGACACCCAACAAAAGCTAAATGGCCCTCAATTATGTTCATAAAATATATTTTCATCTATTAACAAAATTCAGCAAATTGTGAATTTGGTAATTAAGCAGCCCCCATATGGGTCTGCTTTTGCAATCAAAGACAGAAGGTTGCAGCAGATACTGTATCTCTTATACATTCAGGGGATCATTAATATTTGCGGGTACAGTACTTCCTAAAAATAGGTGTTCTTTTGGGATATCCTGCAAATATTCCTTGTAAATAGGACCAGTGGTTAAAGTGAGCCGGAACGGGGCGGAACTGCATTCCGTCAGTTCCACCAGGAGACGGAACGCAGTTCCGCCTCCCCCGGCTCACCTAACCCGATGTCCCGGGCGGCGCTGCAGGGAGATGCCGGGCGCCCGCTGAGATCGCGTTATCAGCGGGCGCCCGTCTCCCTCTCCGCAGCGGCAGCCGGAGCTCAGTACTGAGCTCCGGCTTCCGGCTCTGTCAGTGCGCGCTATGGGAGAGACGTCATGACGTCTCTCCCATAGTGCAGAGGAGCGGGCGGCGAGAGAGGACTGCGGCGGGAGCGGGGCTTTGTAAGTATGGTGCCCCCTCCCTCCTATATGTGTACCACTAGCGGTGTTTCTACTTGGGGCTAGTTACTGGGGGGCTTTTATTACTGGGGGGCTTTACTACTGGGGCAAACTACAGAGGGGCAAAACTACTGGGGGGCTTTACTACTGGGGCAAACTACAGAGGGGCAAACTACTGGGGGGCTTTACTACTGGGGCAAACTACAGAGGGGCAAACTACTGGGGGGCTTTAGTACTGGGGGCAAACTACTGGGGGGCTTTACTGCTGGGGCAAACTACAAGGGGCAAACTACTGGGGGCATTACTACAAGGGGGCAAGCTACAAAGGGGTAAACTACTGGCAGCATTACTACTGGGGGCTAAACTACAAGGGGGCATAATTACAGGAGCTAAACTACTGGGGGTATAACTACAAGGGGGCAAACTACTGGGGACATTACTAACTTTGGCAAACTACATGGGGGCTAAACTACAGGGGCTAAACAACTGGGGGCACAACTGCAGGGGGCATTACCACTGGGGGATAAACTACATGGGGCAAACTACATGAGGGCAAAACTACTGGGGGCATTAACACTCAGAGGCTAAACTAAAGGGGGGGAGTAAATTGCTGGGGTCATAACTGCTTGGGCATTACCAGTATGGGCATGACTACTGGGGCTAAACGACTAGGAGCAATACTACACAGGGGCATTACCATTAAGGGCATTACTGATGGGGTGCACAGTTAATGAGGGCATTGTAAAGGGGGAACTTCATAAGGGGCACTACTGTTGGGGGCATTGCATAAGGGGCACTACTACTGTGGGCATTGTATAAGGGGTGCTACTGCTGGGGGCATTACTGTATGGGCCAACAAAGAAGCTGCGTTCCCGGTCCGCCGTCCGTCGCTCCACCCCTACCATCGCCGCCGCACTGGAAGCCCAGGTTCCAGACTCCCAGCTGCAGCGAATCTGGGACCAGGCCGGCTTTATTATCCCTGCCGCTGCATCGAGCTCCTGTGACCGCGGCGCTACTAGTTCAAATCTGTCGCTGATTGGCGCTGTGGTCACAGGAGCTCGATGCGGCGGCAGGGATAATAAAGCCAGCCTGGTTCCAGATCCACTGCAGCCGCCCTCAGCCTCTTCTGCCGCCCCGCCCTCGGACCTCTGCGCACCCACAGCCTCCTCCTCCGCACTATCTCCGAGGCCCACAGCTTCCTCCACGTCACGCCTACCACAGCCTACTCATCCACAGCACCGCAGACCACCGCCGCTGCTAAACAGGTAATCTAACCTGCTGCCTTTCTCTCTCCCTAGTCCCTACTGTATTCCCTTGCTGTCACTTTCCATGTCCCTGCTGTCACTTTCCATGTCCCTGCTGTCACTCTCCCTGTCACTCTATAATGTGAATTTCGGCTCATACCGTGTGCTATAATGTGAATTTCGGCTCATACCGTGTGCTATAATGTGAATTTCGGCTCATACCGTGTGCTATAATGTGAATTTCGGCTCATACTGTGTGGTGTAATGTGAATTTCGGCTCATACCGTGTGCTATAATGTGAATTTTGGCTCATACTGTGTGGAATAATGTGAATTTCGGCTCATATGGTGTGGTATAATGTGAATTTCGGCTCATTCTTTGTGCTATAATGTGAATTTCGGCTCATACTGTGTGGTGTAATGTGAATTTCGGCTCATACCGTGTGGTGTAATGTGAATTTGGCTCATACTGTGTGGTGTAATGTGAATTTGGCTCATACTGTGTGGTGTAATATGAATGTGGCTCATACTGTGTGGTATAAATGTGAATTTCGACTCATACTGTGAGGTATAATGTGAAAGGGGTCCTACTATTGTGGTGCATAATGTGTATAAGGTGTATATGGTGTGGTAAACTACACTGAAGGGCACGCCCCCTTTTGTGTGACCACGCCCCCTTATCAAGAGTGCTCGCGCCTTTGGCGCGCACATAATTGCACCCTTCACTTTTCCATACCCCCACTTCAAAATTTCCACTTGGGTACTACTACTGTGGGCATTATTACTATTGTGTGACCACGCCCCTTTCTTTTTGAGGCCACACCCCCTTTTTGCTACGCGCGCAATACCTTTATTACATGGGCACCGTGGGGAGGGGGGTAAGTTCCACCACCTCTCTAGGACCACTTTAAGCACTGAATAGGACCCATAAAGTGTTCAAGGTAGAGACAGTAGTAAGTTTGACAAAGATGCATCAGACACTGTAAGTAATGTAGAGTTTGAACTGCATAATAAAAACATTAGAGTTGAAAATGTAAAATGGACACCAGACAGCTGGTCAATTGAACAATATCAGAGTTTATAGATAAATATACATGGGCTGTAGATGCCCTGTAAGAAAGTGCAGGGATCTGTCACTCTAGCAGGTGACCCGTTATTGTATGTGTGTTATACCTATCCTTTCTCAAGATGGACTGCCTTCTAAAAAAAATTGTATAACTAATTACCTACTGCTGCTGAAGGTTTTCATGTCTGTTTGTTTGGAATTTCTGTTAGTATTGCAATGATAGATAAGCAATACCTCATTTTACGAGATTAAGAGCTCCATAGGCTGCTCTGCAGATTCAGACAGCAAGCTTTCTGTCTAACACAACTCACTGCCAAGGCTGCTCCCATGAGCCTTGGCAGTTTACAGATTCCCAGCCTCACCTCAAATTTGCACCACCAAGTCCCCGACAAAAACTTAAAAAATAAAATCAGTATGACTGCAAAAAATAAAGGATCAAGTCTACAGGTGGCCCCTTAAAGCCAGCAGAAAGTCTCAGTAAGGTATATGGCTAGTCCTCACTGGTAAGTAAAACTGAGCATAGCCATTTACTACCATACTCCATCCATCACAAGGTATTATTATTTATTCTGCAATGCCTCTATCTGTACCATTGCTGTATACTTAGTTTACAAACTGCAGTCAATTAATCTCTTGACCCGTTTTCTCCACGGTCATTCTCCTGCAAAAATCTGCAACTGATGGTTTGATGGTGACCCATTATCTATATTACTTTATGTCTATTACTTAGGTGACTATCGCCAGTGTTCTTTCCTTGGAATTCGAAGCCCTGTGAGTGTCGTGGCTTATTACTTGCTACATTACCTTCATAACTATATATATCTCATATAATCTACATTATGGGTTTGAGTCTGAGATGCACAGATCTCACTTTACACAAATGGTGAGTTTTTGCATACAGTGCATGCACAAAAGTGACTTTTTTGATACATCTTGCCCAGATCTGTCTTTCTACCAAGTAATGTGTTTCAGGACATGAACTGGGCAATGGTAAAGTGATCACACAGCAGCACTTGTGTGTCTGATAAAGGATACTTGTTTCTGGTGGATCACTTGCACCTAGCATGGGCAAGTAGGAGTGCAGATGCGTTCAACTCACCCACTGTATTTTCTCCTGAGGGTTTTAGTCTTAAGTGGTTTCAGCTCTATGCCATCCGATTCCACACCACACAGCACGAATAACTGATTGCCATCCAGCTTTATTCATTTGTCAACTTACAAATTTATGGAACAGTAGTGAATGGCAAAATAAAAGCAGAACAAACAGAGTTTGTATTGCAGGATCTTTGTTCCTCTGTGAAACAGCCTGTTCTGTTATAAACTTAATTTGTGTGAAATTTTTCCGCAATGCCACTCATCTGTAATTGGTACCTGTCTCTGCTTTAAATAGCATTGTCTGTGCATATAAAATGTTGTCATTGACTGAGCAATGAATTATAGTGAATTACTTGAAGAGACCAGGTGTCCAGGCTTCTTATTCTACCTTTATTGACTAATTTATGCAATATGCTTTAGATTGCAAAGGAGAATGTGGTCTATACTTAGAATTATAAATAGTTATTGTTCTGGGATAGTAGGAAAAAAAGCTTAGACATGGAACATTATTGCATGAAAATATGATAGATATACCACTAAGCGTACAGTATACTGTAAATACAACCTCTGATTTTAAAAGCTTTATATTTCATTACATTAGTTTATAAATTTGCTAAACAGTATATATTCATTTATATATTTGTCTAAATGGTGTCTTTAAATATTTAAACATGCTATGCTTAAAATATTGATACAAGACACTAATGGCGAAACACTCACAACTCTCAAGTAATTCAAATGACATTCAACTACTTCAGTAATATGCCAATTTACCAATATGTCATGGTAATCTTGTGTTTTACCGTGATAGTCATTTTATCTGAATTTGCCATACATCCTTATATTAGTAATATGATAATAGGGTATTTATCTAAATACTATTAGGCTAGAGAACTTGAGGATATTGTGAAAGGAGAAATGTTAATCACATATGAACAACTTGTATCATTATAAACGTGATTGTGTTTTTCATGTGTTCTCATTGTTCTACAGCAGAACTATCCTGTGTGTTGCTGCAATAACTGTAAAATATAAAGTTGTTTTCTGTAACAGCACACAATGTGTCAACATTTACTCTTTCATAACTGGAACATAATTACTTCCCATATGTCTATGATAGCCCACAGGCTACTGAGAGAAGCATCATCATACAATCTGTCCCGAGTGATACATTTGCATTAAAATGTGAGTATAAAACACATTGCAATGGACATCATACACATTACAGGTCCACTGCAGCATGTGGCATAAGATATTTTCTAGTTATAAAGTGAAATATTGGTATACCTTTCCAATGAGCCGAGTGCAGCGCAGTACAAAGTGATAAAGCGAAATATTTATCTTATTTAAAACCCTTTAAGAGGCCTAAGAACACTGTACGCTATTGACGTATGGAGTACCGTAAGGGTACGCACGTTGTGTAACAATCTCTTAGCCGTGGTCGAGACGCTCAAGCGTCACGTTCACTCACGGCCAAGAGATCACAGGCAGGCACGCTATTGGCTGCTGACTAACGTAATGGTTCGCTATAGCGTAGCGGACGCTCGGGACCACGAGGAGATCACCAGCGGCGCAGACGCTCACAATGTTAAACCTTTATATCTAAACCATAAACAATATAATACGCAGTAAAACCTTAGTGTAGAGATAGGGTGTAGATGCAACACAGTGTAACCTTATTAACTTAAAAGCTGTTCGAGCGTCACCGACGCTCTGAGAATACTTAACACTATAAGAAATACACAGATACCGTGCTTAGGGTCTAACGCCTTATATGAATGTTATTACTTGCAAAAAGAATAATACAATACAAGTCACACACTACAATATAACATAGACTAACTAACCAGATAACTACACAGGAAATACAATATAATACAATTACGTTTGCGGGAAAATTAAGAGAGAAAGGGGAGAAGAGGGAGAGAGAGAAATGGCCCACAATAACAAGAAATACAATATGATTGCGGAGAAAAACTTACGCACAAAGGGGAACGATCGCATGCGCCTCTGGACATCCAGCTCCCGATTATCAGCAATGAGAACCGTTGAAGAGTGAGCTGGATGTGATCGGCTTGTCTATTTATGCCCCACACACAATACAATTCAATGGTCCCTACAATCTCATTGTTCATTGGACACAGGAATTCCTCCTCGCATTATAACAAAAGGTCATAGGTTGATTCATACAGGTGGGCTGTGTCTACTTCCAACTGCTCAGGTGGGTGGGAAACTAGGTTTCCCGCCGCATGGATAAGTAAGTGCAAATAATAGTAAATGGACATAAACTTCTTATGTTCATAACTATTCGCACGAGTGATTAATCTGCTTCAAACCAACACCGGAATATTGCTAATTAAATACTCTTCCGATGGATACTAAACACCACTGTATTACTCCTGTCTGACCCTTCGTATCAAACAAAGAGGGATTTCTCCGTCCATGAACATTCTACATTAACCAAACTTTCAGATTCTATCAAAGGGACCATAATCTACAAAATACATTATATGGTGAAAATATGTAACGAAAGAGTCGCCCGCTAGACGCATACAATCTCTACCGTAAATGCGCATACCGTGCGCCTGCGGGTGCCCGCAACAGCGAGTATGCGCACGCACGGGAGAGCGCACGCATGCGCAGCAGGGACACATATGAGGTGCAAATATGGCAGTGTGCATCGTGATATTTTTCTGACTGTGACAGTCCACCCTTTGGCAGTCAACAATAACTGCCACTTCCTAAAACATTTCAAAAAGAGAAAAATATATGTCAAGTGTAAATACATTTCCATGGTTGGGTAGGGGAGGAGAGGAGAAGGTAGGAAAAAGGGTATGACCTAGTGAGATAGCAGAAGCATGTGTGTATGAATCCGTGTTTGGGGGTCATGTATCATCGTGCCGTACGTGTTTTAAATCAAGCTTCGAGGTATTGCGAAGTATACATTTGAATTCCTTCTTATCCCGTGGTACGGGTCTGTGGATGGGCTGTCAAACTTTACCGAGCTCTTTTCGGATTTTGGTTGCAACAAAATGGGGAGCACATTTTAGTTGATGATACATGAATGGGGGAATATGTGATTGCTGATATCTGTGCCTGTATTCCCTATCGACTATGTGTGTAATTACCTGAAGGTTGTAGAGATGAAGAAAAGACATAATTACGGTAAATGCAGTGGTATTCTATGTCAGGTTAATGAACATTTGTCGGTTGAAGTCTTGTTCGGTGTCTGTTGAATGCTGTCTTCTTTGTGCTTTTGCCAAAAGGCGTGTGGGCAAAAAGCTTGGTCAATGTCCATAGGCTTACAAAAGTGTTGGGCTAGCGTAATTTTAACATTTCTAGGGAAACTGGGGGTCTATGGCATTGTTCATCAAAAATCTGTGTATAAGGTTGTCAAAACTTCTTCTTTAATCCATCAGATGTCTGTATACAGGATCATCAAATTCCTCGTCAAAAGTGGGTCTTTTTACCTTGGAAAAACCAGAAAAACAGGTGAAAGAAACGGACCGTAGAAATCGCATTTTCATCACATCATTGTTTCTACATTTGGGTCATAAATCAAATCCATTGGAATTACAATTTCTTCACTCCTTAAACTCATCACCCTGGTACTTCGTTTGCACTTCATTAAAGCCTGACCGCATCTAAATATCAAGCCAATGGATATGACAACACCTAAGATACATAGAAGAAACTTTCCAACATCCATTATGACTCCTTGAGCCCATTCTCCTAAACCAGAGAACCAATTTCGCGGGTTCAACCATGACACCCAACCAGTCAGCTCATTACCTACAGCAGCAAGAGTGAGATTGTGTCTCCTGCGAAATTCCCACTTCAGTTGGAGAATATCGTCCATCTTTTGGTCTATGACCTCGACCGGGTCCTCGGTACTATTCGTTATATATGTGCAGCATTTCACGCCGTACTGCGTTGCCAGTGTGACACAATATCCGCCTGTCACTGCTGTGAGATAATTGAGAACCATTCTATGCTGAACCAGTTCTGTTTTATAAGCTTGAAGTTCTCTTCCAGTATACCTAAACGTGTCATCATACATTTCTGTGATATTGTCTAACAAATTTGCGAGCGCAGATATGTATTTATAATTCAACACTCCTCTGGCGGTGCGAGTGATGTCTAACGCGATTAGAAACTGAATCCCGGTGGATTCATGGATCATGTCAGAGGCCGGATACTCTGTTCTTTCTATCAGGTGCCGTTTAACTACGTGCTCGTAGTGGGTGTGAGTATAAGGAGCTTGGGCAACACGGTGTATATCTTTCATTTTGGCATGTGATACAGTCATTACTTCAGGCAGTACTTTTCCAATATAACACAATCCTTCAGAGTTTGGGGCAAGCCACTTATACGCCTTCCTCCCGCATATGAAATATGCATCATCGGGGAGAACATATGGGACGGAGTAGGACATAACCATATTACACATCTTCCATGTGAAATCTCCTAACCCTAATTCTCCCATCTGTCTAGTACACGTATCAGCTTGTACTATATGTGCACAGTATCCTGGTGATACCTCTCCAACTCTCGTAATCCTACTTCCTAGGGTATACCTATATCGGAAAGATTTTCCTCTACTGGCTATGTGGCGTATAAGCTCTGTATCTGTCGGCATTCTATCTGCTCTATATGAAAAGGTCATGGTTTGGTTACTCCATGACACTTCCCAATTTCCCGGCTTTCGGGGATTGGAAATGTTAAAACATATTAGGGATCTATCCACATGATATTGGTGGAGCTTCAAACTAGGAGGACTGGAGATATTAAACCTCCTGTCCACCGGCCTCCCACCACTTAGCTCAAGTACCTCACCTATCGTTAAAGGAAATGGTACTAGTCCTGATTTGCTATGACCTTGAGGTACTTGAGAGCATACCCAACAATCTGTTTGATTTAACACACTACCCACTAAGGAGTGATAGTCACTCAAGGGGTGCCGGTCCATGTGGATATTAAAACTGGATTGGCATTTCTTAATGCACCCATCCTCAACCACATTGTCACAGAGCCTACAGATACAGTTTTCTTCAGCTAACAATCCTTCACAATTCCTTCTATGGTCTATGTTATCGGATCGTTTTCTGATACTCGCCTTTGCTTGTTGATTATGTTGTTCTCGGAAAACTACGCCTCCATCTCTGTCATCAGAACCCATTCCAGAACCTTTCTCGACCTCCATGGTACTCTCGCCGGAACAGACTGCTCTGGTCAACATCATGGTCAACAGGAAAAGTCTCTTGAGGCAAGTCCATCTTATAGGAGGAAACGAAGAAGAATGAGAAGGGGAAAAAATAATTTGAGGGAGAGGGGATGGGAAGTGGAGAAAAACAATAAAAGGGAAACGGGGGATCGACAACTGCTTTTGATCTTGTGATTCTCAATGCTCAGGTGCCGCCTCAGTCCTCCTGGAACAGACACTCCAGCGATACAACTTCCTCTACCGTCTGTTCCTTATCACGGGACCTCTCTGGATCAGCAACCTTCTTACAATGGGACGAATGAACCCAAGTCTCTATCTCGGCAACTTTCAATGCTGTAGTGCTAGTCAATAAGACTTGGTATGGTCCTTCCCATCTGTCAATAAGGCAACCTGAGCGTAGAAAATTCCGTATCATTACATAATCCCCAGGTTCAATGTCATGACAATTACTATCTGGTAAATCTGGAATCACCAACTTCAAATTATCATTTTGATTCCTTAGCTGTTTACTCATGTTAATCAAGTATTTTACAGTCACTTCATTGTTACACTTCAAATCATCCTGAGGGTTAATCATAACATGCGGTTGTCGACCAAACAAGATTTCAAAGGGAGACAGATTAAGAGGGGACCTGGGAGTGGTTCTGATGCTGTACAGTACAATGGGTAAAGCTTCTGGCCATGTCAATCCTGTCTCTGCCATAACTTTGCTCAGTTTATTTTTAATAGTGCTGTTCACTCTTTCCACCTTCGCACTCGCCTGTGGACGGTATGGAGTGTGCAGCTTGCTATCAATTCCCATCAACTTACACATTCCTTGAAAGACATCACCTGTAAAATGGGTACCCCTATCACTTTCGATAATTCTAGGGATACCATATCTACATACAAATTCCTGCACAATTTTCTTAGCAGTAAACATAGCGGTATTTGTGGCCGCAGGAAATGCTTCGACCCAATTTGAAAAAACATCTATACAAACAAGTACATATTTCAAATTTCGACAAGGGGGTAATTGGATAAAGTCAATCTGTATTACCTGAAAAGGACCGCCTGTAGGTGGGATATGAGATGGTTCTGTTGGTATTGCCTTTCCGATATTCTTTCTCAAGCATGTAAGGCATGACATTGCTCTCTTACTTGCATGAGATGAAAATCCTGGGGCGCACCAATATGCTCTTACCAACTTGCACATTCCTTCCTTGCCCAGATGAGTCAGCCCGTGAGCTGCCTCAGCTAAACATGGAAGATATGCTCTGGGGGCCACTGGTTTACCTTGTCCATCCGTCCAGAGTCCTGAGGACTCCTGGCCATATCCCTTTGCCTTCCAGACTGCCCTTTCCTGTGTGGAACACAAATTTTGCATTTCACACAACTTCTGTGTGTTGATGGTATTAAATACCATCAGTTGTGTGGTGTCTGTCTGTCTGGGGGTACCAGCTGCTAACTTAGCTGCTTCGTCTGCTCGGCTGTTACCAAGTGATACTGGGTCTTGGCTATATGTGTGTGCTTTACACTTGATAACAGCCACTCTGTCGGGTTCCTGTATCGCTGTTAGAAGCCTTTTGATGTGAGCTGCATGCGCTACCGGTGTACCAGCTGCCGTCATGAAATTTCTGAGGCGCCATAGGGCTCCGAAATCATGGACTACCCCGAATGCGTATCTAGAGTCGGTGTAGATATTGGCTGATTTGCCCTTAGCCAATTCACATGCTCTGGTTAGGGCGACCAGTTCAGCAACCTGGGCTGAGTGAGGTTCTGCTTCTATGGTGCCTTGGTCATCTACGACTGCGTATCCAGTACACAAGTCTCCCGAGTCTGACTGTCTGTGACAACTACCGTCCGTGTAGAAAGTTAGATCTACATCTTCCAGTGGGTTGTCACTGATGTCAGGCCTTGCGGTAAAATTTTGGGTCAAATATTCCATACAATCATGTGTGTCCTCCTTTGTATTAAATTCTCCTTCCCCACCGCTCTCATCCTCCACCCTTTGTGCCTGTCCAGGCACACCTGGGAGATATGTTGCAGGATTTAATGCACTGCATCTCCTTATGGTGATGTTTACGGGGGCCATTAGTGCCAATTCCCATCTTGTAAACCGCGCTGATGAGACGTGCCTGGTTTGGGCAGAATTTAGCAAGGCTGACACTGCATGTGGTGTATGAATTGTGAGGTTGTGACCTAGCACTACATCTTCGCTTTTTGTTACTAGCAATGCTATCGCAGCAACGCTTCGCAAGCATGTGGGGAGGGATCGCGCTACCGTATCTAGCTGAGCGCTATAGTATGCTACTGGCCTGCTGGCATCACCGTGCTTTTGGGTTAAGACGCCTGCCGCGCAACCAGCACTTTCTGTTCCGTACAGCTCAAAGGGTTTCCCATAGTCTGGCATACCTAATGCTGGTGCCTGCGTTAGGCACTGTTTAAGTCTCTCAAATGCCATCTCGGACTCGTCTGTATGCGAAATCCAATCAGGTTTGTTTGAGGAGACCATCTCCTGCAAAGGTAACGCTAGAATGGAAAACCCTGGGATCCAGTTACGGCAATACCCACACATTCCTAAAAATGTTCTGATCTGTTGCTGGGTTTGTGGCAGAGTCATGTCTCTAATTGCTTGAATTCTATCAGCGGTCAGGTGTCTCAGTCCTTGTGTTAGACAGTGTCCCAAGTATTTTACTTTAGTTTGGCATAATTGTAACTTGTCTTTGGAAACCTTGTGTCCTGTGTCTGAAAGATGAAACAGGAGCTGTTTCGTATCCTTCAGGGATGCTTCCACTGAATCAGAACACAGTAGTAGATCATCCACGTACTGTATTAATACTGATCCACTCTCTGGTTGGAAAGACTGTAAACAATCATGCAAAGCCTGGGAAAATATACTTGGACTGTCTATGAAACCTTGTGCTAATCGAGTCCATGTGTATTGGACTCCTCTGTATGTGAATGCAAACAAGTATTGGCTGTCAGGGTGCAGAGGTACCAAAAAGAAAGCGGAGCAGAGGTCAATAACAGTGAAAAATTTCGCAGTGGGAGGGATTTGCATAAGGATGACAGCTGGATTTGGCACTACGGGGAACTGACTCTCAACTATTTTGTTAATCCCCCTTAGATCCTGCACTAGCCTGTAACCCCTCCCCCCACTCTTTTTAACAGGGAAGATGGGACTATTGGCAGTGCTGGACGTTCTTACCAGAATGCCCTGTTGTAGCAAGCGCTCTATTACGGGATACACTCCTAACTCCACCTCTGGCTTCAGAGGGTACTGTGGGATTTTTGGAGCTATCCTACCATCTTTTACTTGTACAACTACTGGAGCTACGTTTGCCATTAATCCAGTGTCCTGTCCATCTTTAGTCCAAAGTGACTCTGGTATCTGGGATGTCATTTCTTCTACTTGGGATGGAGTCCTATTTGTCATAATGGTATGTGACATTAATTTTGATGGGGAGTCTAACATGTCTCGCACTTCCTGAGCGTGATTCTCAGGTATGTCCAAGAATACACCTTCAGGAGTACAATAAATGACGCACCCCATTTTACACAATAAATCTCTTCCCAGGAGATTAGTCGGTGCCGATGCAGCCAGCAAAAAGGAATGCTTGGTATGTAAAGGCCCTATTGTAATCTCGGCTGGTTTGCTAACAGGGTAGTGCTGGACTACTCCCGTTACTCCTATGGCTGGAATGGTCTTACCAGTGGTTCTCATGCCCACTGTCGAATTTATCACTGATTTGGCCGCCCCCGTATCTACAAGAAAGTTTAATGTTTTACCAGCTACATTTATTGCAATCTCGGGTTCACTTCCAAGATTTGCAATCAATTTTACTGGCTGGAGATTACAGGTATGGCCACACCCCTATTGGGTATGGTGACCTCCCTGAATCCCGCTGGCAGCAACTACTTGTGAGGGAGTTAGCTGGGAACTACCAGAGGCGTGCCAGTCTCTGTTCGGGGGGTATCTTTTTGTTTCCCCTGTATGTGGCTCATAACTCCGTCTCTGCGGACCTTGATCCCAATGTCGTGTGTCGTGTCGTTGTGTAGGGGGTTGGTATGATCTTTGCGAATTTTTCGCTCTACAATCTCGTGCTATGTGTCCCTGTTTATGACAAAAATAACATGTTACCACATTTGACTTACCCACAGGGTTTGGTGATATAAACACAGGCTGTTTTGTGGTCAGGGCCTGTATACTTACTGACATTAACTTATCACCTTGTGACTCCCTGTGTCTGGTGATATTCCGGTCGTGATCAATAGCAGCCTCTCTCAAAGTAGCCACCGACAGACCTCGCCAACATGGTTGTGTGGTCTGTACCCTGGTCTTTAATGCCTCTTTTAAACCATCCATTAGCACAGATACTGCTACTTCTTGATGGTTTGCATTGGTCCTAATGTCCTCTATGCCAGTGTACTTTGCCATTTCTAATAATGCCCGGTGAAAATAATCAGCAGCTGTTTCTGACTCTTTTTGTTTAATGGAAAAAATTCTATTCCATTTGGCTACAGCTGGGAAATACTCCTTTAACTGTAAATTTATTCTTTTTACATTGTCTTTGTTGTACACATCTGTAAGAGGTACATCCTGATCCAGTCCACAGTCAGCTAAAAATTGAGCTGCGTCGACATTGGAGGGTAAACAAGCCCTCAGCAATATCTGCCAATCTTTGTTATTGGGCTCTAAAGTGTTTCCTAGGTCTCTGATGTATTTTTGGCTAGCAACTAAGTCTTTTCTAGGATCAGGGAATTCAGACACTATGGTTCTTAATTCCATTCGGGAAAACGGGCTGTAAATGGCAATGTTCCTGATAGGAGTGACTCCTGTGGTGTCCGTTTTCCCATTTGGGACTGCTATTACCCTCACGGGAGCAAGTTTAACAACATCATTCTGTGTAGATTCTACAGTCTGTGGTGAAATGGTTTCAGCATAGTGTATGGTGCCGTACTTACCCGTTGATACGACCTCACCTGTCCCTCCGCTAGGGGGCTTTGTTACTAATCTTATGGGTTGGGCCGTGCCTACTGTCGTTTCTGATATAGTGGCTGCTAGAGAGAGCGCCGATATTGTTGCCGATTTGTCCTCTTGATCACACTCCTGAGGAAAGTTCAAAACAGGGTACAACTTGCACGGGTTAATATTTGCATGGGTTAATTTATTAACATTATCCTTAACATTTATACAGTTGCTAAGTGCCTGTTTGTTACCCCCTGATGCGTCATTCTCCGCAACCAATTTCTCTCCTGATATGTATGGTGGCGGCGGGGCCGTGGCTATCAGTTTCCTGATAGGGCCAGATCCCGCCGCCTGAGCCAATCCTCTCTGTATTTCACCCTCCTGTTGCCATAACTGCAAATAATCATAATGTTGGATTCGTCTCTTTGTTGATTTAATGAGACATATCCTTCTCCTTAAATTTTGCAACACTTCTGGGCTGAAGCTGCCTACTCTTGGGAATTTCTCCCCGTCATGTACAGTCATTTTCTCCCATTCATCACATAAAATTTCTGTGTGTCTTCCGTATTTTTCACACATTACATACCTTGCCGACCCGACTGGTCGGTTTACAGAATCAACCCGAACCGAGGTTGATCGCCCCCTTCCTGAACAACTGGCCCCCATAATTTGCAGGTGTTGCTTGCTCTACCTCTGACCTTTATATCAGGGTCTTCAGCGAACCCTTACAAAAAACCAAAATATTCAAAGATACGTTGACGGTGAAGTTTACCGAGCACCTCACTCACTCGCCCACGCCGACCAATATGCCCACACACTGATATAGTGCTGGCGTACTCGACCCAGGGCCCCTATTAACCTTCGTTTACTGGAACATGTGAGTGTGATCCGAAGAGCATTAACCCTTTCAGTAAAGGTGGGGTTGTCGGATAATTCCTGAATGACCAGCGAACTTCCCTTTTTGAAAAAATAAAAAATTACACAAATCACGTTAGAATGTACAAATAGCGTTTATGACCGGGTTCATACACAAATGGTACTGGTCAGGTTACTAACTAATGCACACAATTACGTGCAGTACAATCGTTCAGTACATAAGCAACTAATCTTATGTACGGAGCGACCAGTGGAATCGACATTCAGCAGCTGCGAATTCCTTCAGCCTGAGCTTTATGGCCTATATGGGTGTTGCACCAACCCTTCTTGGTGTTGTGCCTTGTCTCTATAGCGGACTTCTTTGTACCTAGACCTCCTGGTCTGTTATATGACCTCCTGGTCTGACCTCCTGGTCTGCTATACCTCCTGGTCCGCTACACTCTAATGCTCAAATTTTATGTTTAACCAGAGATGCCTCCCTAGCCACCACGTATGTCACTTACACGTATGTACCTTCACGAGAACTCGATGATTTCTGTGGTTCAATCCCCAAAATTGTAAAAACAAACACTCACTCACCACATATACACTTTTGTTTCTATTTCTATTTCTGCGCAGAAATTTTCTTTAGACCAGATGTGTTGTAAATTTGGAGAAGGATCTGTTAATTTAAATTTCGAATACTAAAATAAACTTGCGCTATTTATCGCCTGTTGCGCTATTTATCGCCTGTTGCGCTATTTATCGCCTTACCACCTTTTCGCTTGTTAAAAATCAACACTATTGTGTGACTTGAGTTACGTGGGCGTACCCAGATGCTCCGTTGTGTAATTTACGCTGCGTGCGTCGGCCTTTGCGTACGCGAGTCTCAGCCCTTTGTTAGAGACACGTGTACACAAAACCAATGTCCACCGTAACACAATGTACACGTTTATCAATGTAGATGATCCTCGATCATCTACTGAACCCCACACCAATCTCTCCTTGTACCTTTTGGTAGAGCTGCGTGTGTGCTTTACACTTTATCCCTTAATATATTACTTTTACACTTACTATGAAATAGCGACAAATCTCTCTTAGCACGTTTTATCAATTATAAAATGGCAAACAGGAGAGTGATATATGAAAATACACGAAAAAGAAATGCAGATATGCGTGTGTGCGTACGCAAGATAGAAAAAAACAGTTTTAAAAGACACTAGCGTGTTGTTCTTACCTCCGGTTCCGGATTCCCTCAGCACCCTTTACTAAGCGAAGCAGACGCTTATCCCGTCAGCACTGCGAAGAATATGATCTCCCGCCCTTTGCTGATGGATAATGTCTGCTGAAATTACCTAGCAGAGATATGTAAAGGACTGGACGAGCCGCCAATTGATAAAGCGAAATATTTATCTTATTTAAAACCCTTTAAGAGGCCTAAGAACACTGTACGCTATTGACGTATGGAGTACCGTAAGGGTACGCATGTTGCGTAACAATCTCTTAGCCGTGGTCGAGACGCTCAAGCGTCACGTTCGCTCACGGCCAAGAGATCACAGGCAGGCACGCTATTGGCTGCTGACTAACGTAATGGTTCGCTATAGCGTAGCGGACGCTCGGGACCACGAGGAGATCACCAGCGGCGCAGACGCTCACAATGTTAAACCTTTATATCTAAACCATAAACAATATAATACGCAGTAAAACCTTAGTGTAGAGATAGGGTGTAGATGCAACACAGTGTAACCTTATTAACTTAAAAGCTGTTCGAGCGTCACCGACGCTCTGAGAATACTTAACACTATAAGAAATACACAGATACCGTGCTTAGGGGCTAACGCCTTATATGAATGTTATTACTTGCAAAAAGAATAATACAATACAAGTCACACACTACAATATAACATAGACTAACTAACCAGATAACTACACAGGAAATACAATATAATACAATTACGTTTGCGGGAAAATTAAGAGAGAAAGGGGAGAAGAGGGAGAGAGAGAAATGGCCCACAATAACAAGAAATACAATATGATTGCGGAGAAAAACTTACGCACAAAGGGGAACGATCGCATGCGCCTCTGGACATCCAGCTCCCGATTATCAGCAATGAGAACCGTTGAAGAGTGAGCTGGATGTGATCGGCTTGTCTATTTATGCCCCACACACAATACAATTCAATGGTCCCTACAATCTCATTGTTCATTGGACACAGGAATTCCTCCTCGCATTATAACAAAAGGTCATAGGTTGATTCATACAGGTGGGCTGTGTCTACTTCCAACTGCTCAGGTGGGTGGGAAACTAGGTTTCCCGCCGCATGGATAAGTAAGTGCAAATAATAGTAAATGGACATAAACTTCTTATGTTCATAACTATTCGCACGAGCGATTAATCTGCTTCAAACCAACACCGGAATATTGCTAATTAAATACTCTTCTGATGGATACTAAACACCACTGTATTACTCCTGTCTGACCCTTCGTATCAAACAAAGAGGGATTTCTCCGTCCATGAACATTCTACATTAACCAAACTTTCAGATTCTATCAAAGGGACCATAATCTACAAAATACATTATATGGTGAAAATATGTAACGAAAGAGTCGCCCGCTAGACGCATACAATCTCTACCGTAAATGCGCATACCGTGCGCCTGCGGGTGCCCGCAACAGCGAGTATGCGCACGCACGGGAGAGCGCACGCATGCGCAGCAGGGACACATATGAGGTGCAAATATGGCAGTGTGCATCGTGATATTTTTCTGACTTTGACAAAAGCTACAGTATGCAGTCAGAATGTCGCTGATCAGAATGATGACATTCACAATTTCAACAGCAGATCAACATGGAGGTTGTTGACATGGTTAAAATGCCAAAACCTTTAATAACTCTGGCATAATGTTAAAATTGAAAAAATGTTGACATTGTATATGCCGGCATCATATAATCAACATCTTCATAAGGGTTATGTAAAAAAAAAATGCTGACATTGTAAATGTCAACATGGTTAAAGTTGACATTTTTATCATACCTGTTGATGCAGAGTTTTTTCTAATGTTCTTATTACCTACAGTTTTACACTTGCAATATGACTTAAGTGGGATCTTCAATTGGAAGCCATGCACAGCTTGAGCAAACTATTCAGTTCATAAATGTGTTTATAGAAAAACAATGGCGTTTTTTCAGATTGAAGTAGCTATCACTGCTGCTTCCTTGGAGACAGCAGTTATACTGCTGTATGCAGTAACGGATCTTGCTATGGGCACACGGGATTTTTGTCCGGGGCGCCGCCTTCCGGAGGGCGCCGATGCCAACTGGAGGGTGCCGCGCCATGGCAAGATCCGCTACTGTTGGTCAGTGCCCCCCGGTGCTGTGCGGCGCTGTGAATGAAACTAGACGGGTAGACGCTATCCGTCTAGTTTCCCTTTGTGTAGAGGACCTTTGCTGTGCGGTGCGTGATGACATCATCGCGCACTGCAAAGCATTGTGGGACTGGCAGAAAGACGCTAGGGGTCATAATTGACCTCTAGTGTCAATGCTGTGCTATGGGAGAGACGTCATGACGTCTCTCCCATAGATCCGAGGAGCGGCGCGGCAGAGGTCAGCAGCAGTCGGGAATCAGGAGTGGGGATAGTAAGTATTAATTTTTTTTTTTTTTTTAAGTGGTGCTTCTCTACAGGGGGCACAAATGGGGGCACAACTCTACAGGGGGCACAAATGGGGGCACAACTCTAAAAGGGTCACAAATTGCGGCACAACTCTACAGGGGGCGTAACTAACCATGCCCCTTTATGAAGCCACGCCCCTATTTTTGCCGTGGCGCCACAAGGGATAGAACCGTCCCTGGCTGTATGTTAATGCAGCAGGAGGCGTCTATTACATGCAGATGCCTACTTCTACAGTAGTGATCTGACCAGCATCCAAGGAAACAGCATAAGATCACTGACTTACGGTCGGACGGCTAGCGGCACCCATTTGGATGTGAAAACTGCTTGTCACAGAGGATAGGAAATCTCGTTCAACCATGGATCTCCCTAGCCTCTTCCTTCCCCCTAAACAGCAGCAGCATGCCTCCATTTTTGGGAAACAGAGGCTGTTGCCACCCCCTCCCCGCCCCCAAAGGTCATAAGACTGTCAATCAATGACAATCTGCTGCCCTCCTGCTTCCTACATCGCAGGACCTGTTCACGTATGTGCAGAATGGGTCCTGCTCATGTGCAAAGTACCAATAATCAGTATTTTCCTGCATGAGAAGCAGAAGCAACAACTGGACCTGAATGAGATTCAATGTTACTAAATCCTTTAAAACGACTGACTAGACCCATGACTGCCATATGGTCTCTTTGCCCGGGTGGTCTTCTGTATGCACAGTATACCGGTGCCGGAATCCCGACACCCGGCAAACCGACAAGTATTCTCCCTCGTGGGGGTCCACGACCCCCCTGGAGGGAGAATAAAATAGTGTGGCACGCGTAGCACGCCACCGTGCCCGTAGCGAGCCCGCAAGGGGCTCCTTTGCGCTCGCCACGCTGTCGGTATGCTGGCGGTCGGCCTCCCGGCGCCGGTATGCTGGTCGCCGGGAGCCCGAGTGCCTGCATACCATACTACACCCCTTTGCCCTGTACCTAGGGTTGACAATTCATCCCTTTAATTCTGGGCACATATTAATTACACAGGTTCTGTGGCTGGCTGACTTCAAGACTCCATTTCACCTGGTTTTTATCAGCCACAGAATCTGTGTAATTAATAAGTGTCCAGAATTAAAGGGATGAAGTGGCAACCCTACCCGTACCCTGTAATTAAACTGCTAAAGCATAATATGACACTAAAAAGAACAGTAACAAAACAGTAATTTGACAATTGTCACATAAGCAAGTACCGTATGCAGGGCTCAAACTTTGACTGGATCAAGTACAAATGGATTATAAACAAGCAACGTTCCATAACATCAGTTTTTTGACCATGCTTTTCTGCCATCTGCACTGATCTGTAGAAAAGATTTGAACAACCTTTTGTGTTTTTTTTCCCTCCAAAGTTGTAATGTTCCTACCTATAGCACTGTTTAGAAATGTTATTTAATACAGCACTGTTATTTCCACCCATATCGTATGCTGATGGGTACTGTATGTTCAGCAAATGCATCATTCACTAACAATCTCTGTGCATCTTCACTGGGATGATAGTGTAGACCAGGCCTGTCCAACCTGCGGCCCTCCAGCTGTTGTGAAACTACAATTCCCAGCATGCCCTGCCACAGTTTTGCTGTTAGGAAATGCTAAAACTGTGGCAGGGCATGCTAGGATGTGTAGTTTCACAACAGCTGAAGGGCTGCAAATTGGACAGGCCTGGTGTAGACTGTGGTAAGCAGCATGGAAAAGTGCCGTGACACTAGTTACACAATATAATAGATATTATTTTAAATAAATATATTTTTTTCAACTTAAAGGCTCTGTAGAAAGTATCAGGTATGCGGCATACGGGTGTTTCCGAGTACCAAGAAACCCCCGCTGCACGCTGATACATCGGTTTAGCTGACTTTTTCTTTACTTTTTGACGAAGGAACGGAGGCTACAGGCTGCGTATGCAGCACTGCAGCCTCCGTATAGGTACACAACGAGGCTGTGCTCACTAAATATAGGGGGAGGTGCTGCAGCGCAGAGCGCCTGTCAGGCAGCAGCAGCCGGGTGAGGCAGTGACTCTGGCATGTGTGTGTCTGCCACGCATGCTGGCGGGATTCCCGGGGGTGCGTGCCGGCGGGGAGAGAAATGGGGACAGGTGAGAACTTACTTTCACCTCCCCTCTGTTATGTCCAACAGCCACAGTAGCTTGTTTGGGGGTGGGGGAGGCAGTGAATAATGGATTATATACACACTCATACTTGCACTGGGTGGGGGTCAAACACACACACACACGGGGGGGGGCTGCTAATAACTGGGTTATATATACACTCCCATACTTGTATGGGGGTCAAACACACACATATACACACATGGGAGGGGCCGCTAATAAATGGGTTATATACACTCATATACTTGTATGGGGGTCAACACACACACACACACATATACACACATGGGGGGGCAGCTAATAAATGGGTTATATACACTCATATACTAGGATTGGGGTGGGAGTCAAACACACACACACACACACACAGCGGGGAGCAGCTAATAAATGGGTTATGTATACACTCATATACTTGATTTGGAGTGGGGGGTCAAACACACACACACACACACACACACACACATACACACATGGAGGGGGGGCAGCTAGTAAACGGGTTATATATTCACTCATACTTGCACTGGGGTGGGGATCACGCACACACACACACACACACACACACACACACACAAACTGTATGTGTATATACAGTGTGTGTGTGTGTCACACACACACACATTATATATATATATATATACATATATATATATATATATATATATATATAGGAAACCCCACCTACAAAATCCTGCATTTGCCACTGTGCGGTTATCTTCTTTCTGTCTGATCATGCATCAACTTTTGATCAGATCTTCATGCTTGTTGCTCAGTGAAATTCTAAATTGGACTTGCCTTTAGACAATAGTCACCTTTTAGTTCTTGCTACTGGAGGATTACTGCATAGCCAGACGGTGGTTCAATACTGTGAATGACAGTTTAAAGAGAACAGTTGAGTTGTGCAAGTCTCAGATTCCTCAGCAAGTACACCAGTTAAAAATCCACTAGCTCTATCCAGAATAATTCATACCTTTATGACCTTGCTTCCAAAACTATGGCATCAACAAGAGGATCTACAGATAAATATGAAAGCACTGCTCACACTTGGAAGATTTATCAAACCTGTGAGAGAGATAAACTTAAGCAGTTGCCAGAAGGTCATGTGCAGTCTCTGGGTGCCCCCCCCCCCCCCCCCCCCCAGAACCCCCCCACCCCCTCTCCTCTTCATGTGCATGTGCAGCTCTGATGCAAAATCACAGAAAAATATTTAATAAAACACGGGTGCAGTGTGGACTCCCCTGGACCAAGGGGCGCGTTGCACCCATTAAAGAATGCCAGTGGTAGTTGACTACTGCAACTAATCAGCTAATAGCTATCATTTATATAGCACAGTCTATAAAATTACTTTCTTTCTCTCCAGTTTTTGATACATCTCCGCATGCAATGTTTTCACCTCATAATATAAAATGTGCTATTGTGATATTGAGAATAGCATCATTGTCAATGTTGTTGCTAAGACATTATCCATATTCTTTTCATGCATCTCTGAAAAGCATTGGGATGAATGACATCATTAGTCACAGTCAACTTGCAAATTAAGGTTTAGTGTATTTTACTTATTACAGCTGTAAGTTTAACTACAAGGGAGAAGTTACTATGGATGAATGTCAATGAAAATGAGCTGCCTAATCAAAATGAGTGTCATGTGCTGAACACAGGAGGACTGTACAATTTTATTCCTTCTGATCCAGCAGAGCACAAAAGATTTCACCTTCTCACCTTTCAACAAGACAGTTTTAACTTTGATCTTTTCAATTTTGTTTAACTTCACAGAATCAATAGTTGGCAAAACTTGTGATCATTTATATAACATATAACTAAAAAAAATACTTTTAACATGGCTAAATTGTACCTCAATTTTGGATATTATACACTTTAGATTAATATGATGATTTATCATAGGGAACAAAAACAGCAGTTTAGTAGTCACATCTTATGAGTCAGCAGTAGATTTTTTTTCAATGAAAACATAAAGGAACACATGCTAAAACGTTATGTATATTCCAAATAGGTATTGAATGCCCATTCTTTCAGATAACATAGTATTACTACTACTACTACTACTACTACTAATACTACTAATTATTATTATTATTATTATTATTATTATTATTATTATTATATGACATTTGCAAGTAATACTGTTGTTTTCTATGCTTTAAAGAATTTTACATTTTTACTTTCAAATTTGGATACTGATGTTTATAACTAAAACTGGCCACATATACTGGGCAGTACCGATGGTGTAATGGTCAGCATTACTGCCTCACAGCACTGAGGTCATGAGTTTGATTCCCACCATGGCTCTATCTGTGTGGAGTTTGTATATTCTCCCCGTACTTGCGTGGGTTTCCTTTCGGTACTCCGGTTTCTTCCCACAATCCAAAAATATACTGGTAAGTTAGTTGGCTTCCAACTAAAATTAACCATAGTGTGAATGTGTGTGCATGTACATGTGGTAGGGAATATAGATTGTAAGCTCCACTGGGGCAGGGACTGATGTGAGTGGCCAAACATTCTCTGTAAAGCGCTGTGGAATATGTATGTGCTATATAAATAACTGGTAATAAATATACTTATATATAGTACTTAGATATTCAGATAGGATAGATCCAGATATCACATGGGTAGGGCTAATATTTCCTCACACCAAAAACAGTACACATATAGTCAAATTAGGTCATCACATGACTGGATTTATCCAAACATCTCAAAAAATGTACACATGCAAATTGGATTGGATTGGAAGGTGGTGCCGAAGATATAGCTTATCTCGACTTTAGTGAGGCTTTTGACATTGTCCCACATTGCAGTCTGCTAAATAAACTAGAAAGTTTGGGATTGGATTGGATACTAAGATGGTTGAATAGATAAGATCTTGTTTGCAGGAAAACAGAGTTGTAGTAAATGCACTATTCACAGCTGGGAAATGTGACCAGTGGAGTACCCCAGGGATATGTATTTGGACCAGTAGTTTTAATATCTTTACAATGCAAATTGTATTGATGGGAAAGTATGCCTTTTTGCAGATGACACAAAGTTATGCAACAGGGTAGACACCAGGAGGGGTAAAACAAATTAATATTTATCTCGTTAGACAAGAAGAATGGTCAAAAGAGTGGCAATTACACTGTGCATGGCCTACAGTACATCACAAAACTTCTCCACATTTAATAATAAATATTACACTATTAGTTGCATTTTACTCTCTCCTGCCTTTTTTATATATATATATATATATATATATATATATATATATATACTAGGTGATTCATCGCGCCCTATGGGTGCTCTTCACACCGTCGCAAGGGGCTATGCCCATTAACCCCTGCACGCCTTTCTGATGTTCAATATTTGTATTATATGGAGTATTACCATTGCACGACGAAAGGGCGTGCAATGGTGAAGCCCTTTGCGACGGGGAGGGGAAGAGGGAGTGGGGGCCATGGATGGGGAAGGGGGTCTGGAGGTGCTGCGGTTGTGGGAAGTGCAGGTGGGGGGCTGTCATGGATGGGAGAGGGGTGGTGCGGTGGGTGCGGTGTAGCCACAGGTAGGGGAGGGATGGGTGCGGTAGTGCCGCGGGTGGGATAGGGATCCGGAGGCACTGTGAGTGGGGGAGAGGCAGGGGTGCCACAGGTGGGGGCAGTAGGCACTGTGGGTGGTGGAGGGGCGGGTGCAGGGGTGCCATGGGTGGGGTAGGGGATTTGGAGGCGCAGCGGGTGGGGGAGGGGCAGGTTCAGGGTTGCCATGGATAGGGGAGGGGATCCGGGGGCACTGCGGGTGGGGGAAGGGCGAGGTGCTGGGGTGCAGCGGGTGGTGGAGGGGTGGGTATATTGAGGTATATATAATGGGGTATATAGGGGTGTATGTATGTGGTGTGTAGTATATAGCGGTGTAAATGTATATGCTGTGTAGTATATAGGGGTGTATATGTGTGTGGTATGTAGTATATAGAGGTGTATGTGTGTGGTGTGTAGTATATAGGGGTGTATATGTGTGTGCTGTGTAGTATATAGGGGTGTATAAGTGTGTGGTGTGTAGTATATAGGGATGTATGTGTGTGGTGTGTAGTACTGTATATAATGGTGTATATATTTGTGTGCTGCATAGTATATATACGGTGTATATGTGTGTGGTGTGTAGTATATAGGGTGTTTACTGTATGTGTGGTGTGTAGTATATATAGAGGTGTATGTGTGTGGTGTGTAGTATATGGGGGTGTATATGTGTGTGGTGTGTAGTATATGGAGGTGTATGTGTGTGCGCTGTGTAATATATAGGAGTGTATGTGTGTGGTGTGTAGAATAGGGGTGTACAGTATATGTGTGTGGTGTGTAGTATATAGGGGTGTATATGTGTGTGGTGTGTAGTATACAGGGGTGTATATGTGTGTACAAAAATTAATAGAGGCGCTCATGAAAACCACACACCAGATTTGCACAGGTTCAATAACAACCAAGGAATCAAATATATTAATAAAAAGTATATGTATTTATTAATGCCAATACTCTAATAAGAATAAAAATACTATTACATAATAGATAATTCATAAGTACTATTCCTTATGACTTCGCTTAATTTGTCAAATACAGAAGTTTAAAAAACACATAAATTGTCTAAGCTTTGATTGTTGTACTTGGTATCATTGAGATTTCACTGAACTGGATAATATGTAACAGAGTGTTGCAGTCCTTTTAGAAACGCTGTTGCCACAGCTGCTAGATGTAATTCCTGAGCATGTCACTGGAACTGCACATAATGAGAATTGCCAGCATGAAGTATTTGTATATATATATACTTTTTATTAATATATTTGATTCCTTGGTTGTTATTGAACCTGTGCAAATCTGGTGTGTGGTTTTCATGAGCGCCTCTATTAATTTTTGTATCTGGTTAATCCTTTAGGAGTATTGCACATCTCCACATAGCGGCGAGCGTGTTCCCACACCTTAAATTCCAGGTTCATTTGATTTCAGCATATTACTTAACACAGGCGCAGCAAAATATTCTCTTTTTCTGTGTATATGTGTGTGCAGTGTAGTATATAGGGGCATATATGTATGTGGTGTGTAGTATATATGGGTGTATGTGTGTGCTGTGTAGTATATAGGGATGTATATGTGTCAGCTTAGAGAACATTCTCCCCCTCTGCTGCAGCAGCTTCTCCCGGGAGTGCCTGGAGAAATCCGAGATGTGCTGCCCCCGCCGCTCCAGCGTGTCATCGGATGCTCACAGCGCAGCCAGCCTGGGGGCCGGAGACTCGGCTGCGCCGCACTCTGCTGGCCCCTCTGCTTCTGTGGGTCACCGGCAGCTTACAGCGCTGCCAGCCTGGGGGCCAGAGACTCCGCTGCGCCACATTCTGCTGGCCCCGCCGCTCCTGCGTTTCACCGGCATCTCACAGCGCAGCCAGCCGGGGGCCAGAGACTATACTGCTCCGTGCTCTGCGGGCCCTGCTGCTCCTGCGTGTCACTGGCTGCTCACAGCACTGCCAGACCGGGGGCCAGAGACACCACCGGAGAAGGAGCGGGTGTGCGGTTTGGGAGGCGCAGCGGATGGAGACGGAGCGGGGTTGACGCGAGTGGGGCCATAGCAGGTGCGAGAGTACCACAGATGGGGGATGGGGTCCATAAGCGCTGCATCAACTACTTACCAGACAGCCAAATCATCATGGCCTGCATCCATCCATCTCTCCTATATTTTTGAGCAGATCTGTGACTGTGGGCGGGATGTACTAACCTCTGCTGCTGCGTTAAGTTCCATTTTCCCTGCGATCTCACTCACTGCTCTGCTGCCCGCCGCTTCCCCTTAGCTCCCCCCAGGGGAGGATCCAGAAGAAAATGATAGGGGGGCACCATGGATGGGGCAACTACATTTGCGTGCGGCTTCGGTGCATGTGAGGTGGCACTTCTTATACAATGCCCACAATTGTAGCGCTCATTATGCAATGTCCACTGTACTGGTAGTGCCCCTTATATAGACCCCATAGTAGTGGTGCCCCTTATGCAATGCCCGTATTGCCCCCAGTAGTAATGTTGCCTGTAGGACTGCCCACAGTCATTTAGTGAGTGTGGCCAATTAAAATGAGACGTGATACACAGACATATGCCCCCAATAGTGCAGTGCCAAATCCACAATTGCCCCCACAGTGCCAGATCCACAATTGCCCCCACAGTGCCAGATCCACAAATGCCACCACAGTTCCAGATCCAAAAATGCTCCCACAGTGCCAGATCCAAAAATGCCCCTACAGTGCCAGATCCAAAAATGCCCCCACAGTGTCAGGTATACAAATGCCCCCAAAGTGCCAGTTAAACAATTGCCCCCACAGTGCCAGGTAAACAATTGCCCCCACAGTGCCAAGTAAACAATTGCCCCGACAGTGCCAGGTATACAATTGCCCTCACAGTGCCAGGTATACAAATGCCCCCACAGCAGGTATACAAATGCCCCCACAGCAGGTATACAAATGCCCCCACAGCAGTGCTGCAGCTGCTTACCGCTGCTGCTGCTTCTCTGCCCGGCTCTGAGGGTGTCTGGCACCGGTGGCGGCGGCGTGCAGGACTTCAAACTAGCCGCCGGTTCGTGAGCCAATCAGAGCTCGCGGAACGGCAGCTCCTGATTGGCTGCCGGTCCGCGAGCTCTGATTGGCTAACGAACCGGCGGCTGGTTTGAAGTCCGCTACATGCCGCCAGATAGCCGAGCTCTCCTCCTGACAGCTGAGACACGCTGCCGCCGGACTTAGCGGCAGCGTGTCTCAGTGACACAAGCGGGGACGAACGGATGGAGCCACAAATGACAGGGGGGCACGGGCCCGAGTGCCCCCCCCCCCCCTGGATCCGCCACAGGCTCCCCCGTCTGGTTTCTCATCTACTCTCCCTCCTCATCACTGCTGTGGCCACTGAGTTCTCATATCACTGTGCTCCCCCTGGATGTTGGTGCATGCGCACATCTCACTGTTTTTCTGGGCATTCGCACACAGGCTTGTTGGACTTGTTGAGATGTGCGCATGCACCAACAGCCAGGAGGAGCGCAGCGATATGAGAACTCAGTGGCCGTGGCGGTGATGAGGGGGGAGAGGAGATGAGAAAGCAGATGGGGGCGCTTAGGGGAATCAGCGGGCATCCTAGCGGTGAGTGAGATCACAGAGAAAATGACAATTAATGCGGCGGTGGAGGTTAGTACATCCCACTACGTATGCATGTGACTCCGCCCAGCGTTGTGACTCCACCCAGCATTAGAGGCCCAGGCACAGAGTCACTGATCTTGGCTATTATATAGAATATATATATATTCAGTAAATATAGTATTTCTGGAGCCCTCTATAGGGGGTATACAGCCACTATATATCGCAAGATTACAGGTGGCACTCGGAAACTTCCACACTCATGTTAAAGGTAAGCAAACGTGTTTATTCGCCAACATTTCGGAGGCCGAACCTCCTTCATCAGGAAACAACACACCTACACACCTGTGTTGTTTCCTGATGAAGGAGGTTTGGCCTCTGAAACGTTGAAGAATGAACACGTTTGCTTACCTGTAACGTGAGCCTGTACTTCTGGGATTTATATATATATATATATGGTGAAATAGTGGTAGTACGGCGCCACAGGTTTATGTGAATAAAGTAATTGTAGGGTTATAATAATATACCCAACCGTAGACACTCCTTAATAAATATAAGGTGTCAGCTAGCCCCCAAACAGATTAGGCAGGGATAAACTGCCCAGGATTTAAAAGTGAAAAAAGGGGGGATGGGGGTGCCAGCGACCAACGGTGTCTAATGGATTTAGAATAAATATGAAGAAGTGGCAGGATACGTTCATATAAAAGGATAAGATTACATTTATTTTATGAAAGGGTAGGCTAAAATCTCACAAGCATAGGATAATATTAAGAGTACATCAGGAAAAATAAAAAGTATATATAGTACAAAACATGAGAATAAAAAACAATGGCCCTCATTCCGAGTCGTTCGCTCGGTATTTTTCATCGCATCGCAATGAAAATCCGCTTAGTACGCATGCGCAATATTCGCACTGCGACTGCGCCAAGTAATTTAACAATGAAGATAGTATTTTTACTCACGGCTTTTTCATCGCTCCGGCGATCGTAATGTGATTGACAGGAAATGGGTGTTACTGGGCGGAAACACGGCGTTTTATGGGCGTGTGGATGAAAACGCTACCGTTTCCGGAAAAAACGCAGGAGTGGCTGGAGAAACGGGAGAGTGTCTGAGCGAACGCTGGGTGTGTTTGTGACGTCAAACCAGGAACGCCAAGCACTGAACTGATCGCACAGGCAGAGTAAGGTTGAAGTTACTCAGAAACTGCAAAGTAGTTTGTAATCGCAATATTGCGAATACATCGGTCGCAATTTTAAGAAGCTAAGATACACTCCCAGTAGGCGTAGGCTTAGCGTGTGTAACTCTGCTAAATTCGCCTTGCGACCGATCAACTCGGAATGAGGGCCCATGCTCTAAAAAGATAAGAGTATGATGCTTATCTTAAAAATGGAGGGTCAGTTTAGAGGTACACCCAACGCGTTTCGTCCATCAGACTTAATCAAGGGGTAGGGTGCTAGTGAACAAGGGTTGTATTTATAGCTGGTACCATGTGTTAATAGATAATTATGACATCACTTCCTGTTGGAAGTATAAACAGCTTATAGCTGCACAATTTTGAATGTTAACATATATATGCCTAAGGAGTAATGGTCAATGGTCAAATGTCTGTTGATTTCATTATTTACAGAAAACGACTCCTTAAAGCTGTGATTTTTAAGTTATAAGTTCTAGGACGCGTCCCGGCGACCGCCGAGGCGATGTGCGCATGTGCGTCAAGCCGCACTTCCGGTACGGCTCCTGGATGGGCACGCTTTATTCTCCCCACTTCCGTCAGTCGCATCTATTGAAAGGCGCCCTACTTCCTGTAAGGACGGGACCCGGCTAGTCCATCGACATTATTGGATGGAGAAGCTGTCACTCGTCACGGCGGCCATTTTAGTGAAGTTTATTGCGGCTGCAGACACATTTTCGTGGATTTATGGAATAAGCAGGGTCTCCATGGGAACCGATACATAATAAAGGATACAGATAAAAACATATATTAGAACCTGTATTTTTGGTTAAATAAACTATGATGGTAGCGTTTGTGATGCTACTGGATATGGGAATTTTTATATGAGTGGATTAACCTTATTCTTTTATTATTAAACGCAAGGATGCTGTATACTACCCCTTGCCCAGGTATCTATTCAATAATTAGAAGGAATAGAAATGGGAGGATATAATGTAGCAAGGGGAAATAAGGGGTTCTTTCAATAGGATACCAGGAGTTTTTAACGATTAATAAGGCCTGTATATTAGTGCCTAATACTTAGTTCACAGGACTTATCACCAATCCCTGATAGGTACAGTGATTAGAATAAAAAGGTGCCAACAAACAGTGCCTGTAAAGGTATATATGAGGAGTCCATCAATAGCTATAGTGCATAGAGTATCAGTGTTTAAAATCTTATACAAAAGTATACGTGGGAATGGGTGGGATACTGGCTAGGTCTGTCATATTTTGATATATGTGTTGTGTGCATGATTGGTGCATAATTAGTGCTTGTGAATAATACAGACAGTGGATTCTATACACGAACAGTAATATGTATTGTGTATATTGTGAGCTGATGGACATTCCATGTGTCAATATTGCAGGAGTTACTTATAGCTCACCATGACCCACTCCGTACAGTACCCAATCTTCGCAAATGGTACCCCATTTGGTACTGGTTGGGCCCTACACTGCTTAGCTTCCAAGATTGGGTGAGATTGGGCATCCGCCAGTGTGGTATGACTGTATCTTGTGGTGAGGCGACTTAGAAACACAGTAGTCCACTGTTTATTAGAAATATTGACGTGCTACATTATATATAGTGTTGTTGCATACATCAAGTTAAAGTGCCACGTGCTTAAAAAATAGAGCGGGAGGTAAAAACCAGAATAGTCAGCCAGCGGAGTCTCTTTCACAGGAACGGTGCAATCTCGTAGCCTTCATTAAAACCCATGGGATGTGTAGTTTTCAATTGGAATATCCAATACATCTCCCTCTGGGAAAGCTTCTTAGCTAGGTCACCGCCTCTTTCATTGCTCGTAACATGTTCTATCGCCTTGAAAGAGAGTTCTTCTGGGTTGGAGTTATGTTCAAATTTGAAATGTCTGTATATTAAATGGGTCTCCAGTTTATTTTTAATGCTGCGTATATGCTCCTGTATCCTAATTTTCAATGTCCTTTTTGTTTTTCCCACATATTTTTTGTGGCAGGTACATTCCATCAAGTAGATAAGCGATGTGCTGTTGCAATTCATAAATTCCTTAATCTGAAACTCCTGGGTGTTTTCCGTATCGCTGAAGGTTCTTCTATTAGGGTTTAGAAATCGGCAAACATTGCAGTGTCCGCATTTGTATGCTCCAATGCACTTCGGGAGGGAACGGTGGTTAGTATCTGGAGGTAATTCCCATAACATACTAGGTGCGAGAATGTCTTTCAGATTTTTCGAAAAATGAGTACCCCCAAGCAATATTGGATGAAGCTCTTGTAAAGACGAGGCTCCTTGAGAGTGACAGTCTACTTACATATAAAAAGAAAACGGAAAAACAGGAATCTGTCTCTTTTGTAACAACATACAATAGTCATGAACAAGACATCAGTACTTCACTTAGGTCCCATTGGGACATTCTACTGATGGACCCGATCCTCAAAGACATCCTCCCTTCCCAACCAGAACTCATTTTTCGAAAATCGAAAAATCTGAAAGACATTCTCGCACCTAGTATGTTACGGGAATTACTTCCAGATACTAACCACCTTGATGAAGTCTGATGGACTTCTAAACTGACCCTCCATTTTTAAGATAAGCATCATACTCATATCTTTTTAGAGCATTGTTTTTTATTCTCATGTTTTGTACTATATATACTTTTTATTTTTCCTGATGTACTCTTAATATTATCCTATGCTTGTGAGATTTTAGCCTACCCTTTTATAAAATAAATGTAATCTTATCCTTTTATCTGAACGTATCCTGCCACTTCTTCATATTTATTCTAAATCCATTAGACAACTGCTGACAGACTCCAGCCACATGAGGTCTAGCATTGTCTTGCATTAGGAGGAACCCAGGGCCAACCGCACCAGCATATGGTCTCACAAGGGGTCTGAGGATCTCATCTTGGTACCTAATGGCAGTCAGAAAAAACAATTTGTGTTCCCTAATGCACACTGAGTTAGTAATAAATAATACTACATAATAATCAGATAATACGGAGATCTTAGTTGCATATATCTGCAGATATAGGGTTAAGCCCCCAGGCCGATCGACAAGGCTTCTCCATCACTGGCGGTCCCTAATACTAGGTATGGGTCCGGGGTGCAGGACCCCAACATGCCGGCACAGGTCGGCTACCCCAGGTCAGCACACAAGTGAAAATTAATAAGGGTTAATAAGAAGCACAGAAGTGCTTTATAAGTGAAGTGTGATTAAAATACAACAATATATACAAAGTGATAGGGAAAATCATGAGTGTTAATAAAGTGTTAGGCTGTGCCAACCTGAAGCCGCCAAGCCATACCGACACAGGGGCCACCGCACCCCACACCCACCCCATAAATAATTACATATATGTCTGGGTCTAAATGCCCAGTGTAAGGCCACATGATAATGGCTCCTACAGCATCTGTGAGCCAGCTTACCTGGAGACACCCCTGGCTTCTCCAATGGCACTCTGGAGTCAGCAATCCCTCCTAATGCTGACCCATCCATGCCTCTCTAAATACAATGCACAAATATTGGAAAGCTGCTCAATCAGATTTAATATCAGTCAGGTGCTAAAAGGGAGGGGTAATTCTCTGTAAGAAAAAACAATTTGTGTTCCCTAATGCACACTGAGTGAGTAATAAATAATACTACATAATAATCAGATAATACGGAGATCTTAGTTGCGTATATCTGCAGATATAGGGTTAAGCCCCCAGGCCGATCGACAAAGCTTCTCCGTCACTGGGGGTCCCTAATACTAGGTATGGGTCCGGGGTGCAGGACCCCAACTCTCAGATGCTGTAGGAGCCATTATCATGTGGCCTTACACTGGGCATTTAGACCCAGACATATACGTAATTATTTATGGGGTGGGTGTGGGGTGCGGTTGCCCCTGTGTCGCTATGGCTGGGCGGCTTTAGGTCGGCACACCCTAACACTTTATTAACACTCATGATTTTCCCTATCACTTTGTATATATTTTTGTATTTTAATCACTCTTCACTTATATAGCACTTCTGTGCTTCTTATTAACCCTTATTAATTTTCACCTGTGTGCTGACCTGGGGTAGCCGACCTGTGCCGGCATGTTGGGGTCCTGCACCCCGGACCCATACCTAGTATTAGGGACCCCCAGTGACGGAGAAGCCTTGTCGATCGGCCTGGAGGCTTAACCCTATATCTGCAGATATACTCAACTAAGATCTCCGTATTATCTGTTTATTATGTAGTATTATTTATTACTCACTCAGTGTGCATTAGAGAACACAAATTGTTTTTTCTTACACAGAATTACCCCTCCCTTTTAGTACCTGACTGATATTACATCTGATTGAGCAGCTTTCCAATATTTGTACCTAATGGCAGTCAGGCTACCTCTGGTGAGCACATATAGGGCTGTGCGGCCCCCCAAAGAAATGCCACCCCACACCATTACTGACCCACTGCCAAACCGGTCATGCTGGAGGATGTTGCAGGCTGCAGAACGTTCTCCTTGGCGTCTACAGACTCTGTCATGTCTGTCACATGTGCTCAGTGAGAACCTGCTTTCATCTGTGAAGAGCACAGGTTGCCAGTGGCGAATTTGCCAATCTTGGTGTTCTCTGGCAAATGCCAAACGTCCTGCACGGTGTTGGGCTGTAAGCACAACCCCATCTGTGGACGTCGGGCCCTCATACCATCCTCATGGAGTCTGTGTCTGATCGTTTGAGTTGACACATGCACATTTGTGGCCTGCTGGAGGTCATTTTGCAGGGCTCTGGCAGTGCTCCTCCTGTTCCTCCTTGCACAAAGGTGAAGGTAGCGGTCCTGCTGCTGGGTTGTTGCCCTCCTACGGCCTCCTCCACGTCTCCTGATGTACTGGCCTGTCTCCTGGTAGCGCCTCCATGCTCTGGACACTACTCTGACAGACACAGCAAACCTTCTTGCCACAGCTCTCATTGATGTGCTATCCTGGATGAGCTGCACTACCTGAGCCACTTGTGTGGGCTGTAAACTCTGTCTTATGCTACCACTAGAGTGAAAGCACCGCCAGCTTCCAAAAGTGACCAAAACATCAGCCAGAAAGCATAGGAGCTGAGAAGTGGTCTGTGATCACCACCTGCAGAACAACTCCTTTATTGGGGGTGTCTTGCTAATTGCCTATAATTTCCACCTGTTGTCTATTCCGTTTGCACAACAGCATGTGAAATTGATTGTCAATCAGTGTTGCTTCCTAAGTGGACAGTTTGATTTCACTGACGAAGCCTGTTTGTGAAACGTGCACGCCAGCGTTTCTCAGGCTCACTGTTCAATGAAATGCGAATATATGAAATAATATAACTCACTTAAAAATTATTGGGGAAAGGGGATTGTAACTCATGTGACTAGTAGGAGACATACTGGAACAACCTATATTAGACTAATAGGAGATATATTGGAAAAACATATACCAATAGGAACCATATGTATTATATGAGCAGCAGAAAGTAGGATGTCAGCATTGTAATATATGGAGCATAAGAGGCACATTTAATAATCAACTAATTGAATTTGAAACAACATGTGATTTTAGTGCGTCTCTATTCCAACTCAATAGTATTATTTTCATCACTGCGCATCAGCTGCTCACTCAAATACAGCAGATAGCGATATCTGTATCCTTAAGAGCAGTGTAATAGAAGCAGCGGATGTTATGACGTCAGCAGTGGGATATGGAATATAAGAGACACACTTAATATCTACCTAATTGAACTTGAAACAGCCTATAATTTATGGGTGTCTCTATTTAAATTTATTAGAATCACCCTTGTCACTGTGTACCGTGTGTTCATTGAAAAACCGAACATAAGTGGTATTTTCCTTTATAATTGTAGTACAGTTGTTTCAGGAATCCGGCTCCAATATATTAACAGAGAATCATTGTGGAACTGAGATCCCTATGACCAACAATTAACCACTGAAATTAATCCTATTACTTCGTACCAGCTGCCCAGTATAACACAGAACAAGTGTGATACTTTAGTTATAACTGCTGTGTAACAAATACAGGAATCCTACTTAATGTATCAACAGAGAATCAATTTAAAACACAGGCCCTTGTGACCAATACTTAGATACATAGTTAAACTATGCTGAGTTATTCTCCCAGGTATTCATGTGTTCCTATTCTCACTAGCTAGTACATTTTTGTATCACATTTATATATGCTTATTTGAGTTACAATAAGAGATCCAATTAAAGTCTGGAAAAATAAATACACGCACACAGGAATATATAAGATGTGCGGAATCAGATAGGGAATTTATGATAAAGAAGCTGTATACAGTATATCTCCAAACCACTGTCAGCAAACTTTCCTTCTGGAACCTATATGATAGTCCCTATACAAAGGAATATGATATAAATCTTTTATGTGTGATTAACATTGGCCTGAATTAAAAGGTTATTGATCACTAAAATATTACACATTATTTCTAGTAGGAACCAGTCTGTGTAATAGACAAGACTTGAGACTGGACTGTGGAATATTTGTGAGAAGATATACCCCTGAATGGGTCTCACAAAAGGTATGTATCTTTCACAGAAGCCAGACAACCTTGTCAGCAGACATTAGATATATTATAGGTCTATACAATTAGGGTACTACATATGACCCTTAGCAGGAGTTAGTCTGTGTATTAGACGAGGTGTGTGATGGTACTGTGGAATATTTGTGAGAAAATATATCCCTGCAGGGAACTCCCAATCGAATTATCCACAGGAATCTAAAAACTTTGTCAGCAGACAATAGACATATTATATGTTTGCATAATAGACGTGGTGTATGGAAACATGTTTCTTCTTTTCCTTTACACAAAAGTATATAAGCATATTCCAGCAGGTACATTTCTGTGTGCAATGATAATATAATAACAATATTTAATAGACACAGAACAAATGATCCCCTGAATCAAAATCTTAATGATAAACTTTAATTTACCAATCATTCATTGAGTTATAATAATCAGCAATACAATATAATGGAATAACAACACAGTGAGCATATATGATATTGTAATCAAATTTAATGATTTAAATTTACATATGCATGTTTATATTTCATGAAACAGGATATTTTAATAAATAAAGAATAAAAGTTAAGTTTTAACAAAATAATCATTACATTGTAATATATACATATATCTCTTCTTTCAAGTGCGCCAACACAAAAGACAATCTTGTTCTTTCATTTTCCTTTGCCAAATAGGTAAAATGTAAAGAGGCTTACCTTATACCCCACCAGAAATGTGAAGCCTGATCCATGCGACCGGGTAGGAAAAGCAGCGCTCTGTAGTGACATCACCATCCTATGGGGTAGATGTATTAACCTGGAGAAGGCATAAGGAAGTGATAAACCAGTGATATGTGCAAGGTGATAAAGGCACCAGCCAATCAGCTCCAATATGTAAATTAACAGTTAGGATCTGATTGGCTGGTGCCTTTATCACCTTGCACATATCACTGGTTTATCACTTCCTTATGCCTTCTCCAGGTTAATACATCTGCCCCTTTATTCCCTGGCGGTTGTCTCATACTACCACTAGAGTGAAAGCACCGCCAGCTTTCAAAAGTGAACAAAACATCAGCCAGAAAGCATAGGAGCTGAGAAGTGGTTTATTGGGGGTGTCTTGCTAATTGCCTATCATTTTCACCTGTTGTCTATTCCATTTGCACAACAGCATGTGAAATTGATTGTCAATCACTGTTGCTTCCTAAGTGGACAGTTTGATTTCACAGAAGTGTGATTGACTTGGAGTTACATTGTGTTGTTTAAGTGTTCCCTTTATTTTTTTGAGCAGTGTATATATGTTTATGTTCTCACTACTGCTTTTTGGTATGTAATCTAATTCTGATATAGTTCATACATACACTCATTAACTCAGGGTGGTTCCCCTCTGTGACATCACACACCCTGAAAACGCTTGGGAACACCTGCATTTTCCAGACACTCACAGAAAATGTGCAGTTACCACCCCCATAGTCTGCTTCCTGTCAATCAGCCTGTGTTCGCCTACCAATCAAAAAAGATGCAGGATTTTTTCACAGTTTGGCCTCGTGCCTGCACATTACAATCTGTACGCATGTGCAGTTATTCGATATTCAGCCGCTGTGAAATTTCACTCAACAGCGATCTGAATGGTCTCAGGTCTGAATTAGGCACCATAGCAGAAGCCAAGTATACTATATATGTGTGCCTCCCTTCCTGTTTATACATAAACTACCTTGTTTTTGTATCATTTTCATACCATCTTATCAACATACTCACATATATGTGTGACAACACTTTGGGGATTTTAGATGGATCATTTATGGTTGGTACACACCTGAATAATGGGCAATCAGGCAGCACTGCTGACCAGAAGATATCAAATGTGAACACGAGAGTGCACAAATTGTGGGTACACATTGTACGATTTGGAAGATATGTCATTCTGATTTGGCCGGAATTGACTTATCGTGCAGACATCGTTCAGGTGTGTACCCACCCTAAGAGTACATCCTGTCGTAGCAGACTGCACTCAGCTGTATGCAGAACTGCTGAGTATAAAATGTCACATTCTTTTTAGAATATTATGTATACATTCATGGTGATACTGTATATTGTTGACAATTGATACATTTTTTAACATTTGATTTGAGTAGGAGAAGATTCTTGCAGCACTGAGTGTGGTTCCAATATAATGTGCATATGAACTACCACTGATTAATGTTTTAGTTTTTTTGTATATGTTTGTGAGTCCCATTTACCATACAATTTAAGTTTTATTAACTATACATAGTGCCTCAGCCAATAGACTTCTCTGTCCCCCTCTCTTACGAAGTGCAGAAATAGGATTATCAGAAAAAAATAGGCATAAACTGTCTGAAGAAGTGGGCAACAGTCCTGTGAAATGCATAGTAAAAGTTTATGCAGTTTATCACATGCTGTACCAGGTGATCAAGACGTGTTTGTATTGATGCCATACTATGAATATTCAATAAATTGTTTATTTTGAAGAAGTGGTACTGACTAATCAATTCATGAAACTTGTGCCAGAATGGACATTGCTTGCATTTGGTATCTATTGTAGAATTTCTGGAACTTTCTTCTCCTTTCAAGGCAGCAAAAACCACTAATTGTATGGACCTAATTTCCCAAGTAGTTAGGGTACTGGTCTGCATATTTCAACTCTAGCTATTATTTGTATAATACATTTTATAATATGACAGCTAGAATTTGATTGGTTGCTATATGCTTTTTTTAAATGAAACAAAACCAATGATATCCTCCAGCAGAGTACGGTATTGTACAATGTCATCCAAGATAAAGTATGGTAAATAAAAAGGTACCAGTGAATAAGCAATACATTTGAGAAATATACATGTAAGACATTTACTAACATGTTGTTAGATGTGGATGAAGTACCTACTGTGAAAGACTAGCATGACAACATTGAGTCCACACCATTGGCACTGTAGTCTGAGGACAAGGTGAAAGAGCAACCACACACTCCAATTGTCTCCAAACCAGCTTCTCTGGCACAATCACCAACTATGTGGCTCTGGTAAGTAGTAAGAAACAGTACTTGGTTAACACTTGAGAGGTAAGCTAACAGCAACAGTAAAACATGAACACCACGGAACAAGTGCATCTTTCAGGACATGAAGGAGTAGAAGGTCAATATGGCCAACTCTATGAGGGAGACTTGAGCCACCTTGATTACCGTCCTCAATTGGCTGGTTCCTGTGGACCCATTTATATCTCACATTTGTCCCCAGGTAGCCTGATCCAGCTAACGACCTGCCTTTACACTTAGAACACCTAGAGGTCAGGGACATGTGGTGAGAAAAGTGGCGGGGAAGGCACTAGCTAGTAACAGAGTCAGATTTACACACAATATATGAGCTCAAGGGATCATGTAGACATTATACAATGATGCAGTAGTATATACTGTTGGAAATTTGGTGAGTTTTGATCAGAGATGAGCAGAACAGGTAGGCAAGTGAGGCACTGCCCCACCTGTCATAGAATTTTTACTCCAGAGTTTTGACTATAAACATAATTAGAATAATACAAATAAGTTTTTTTTATAATATAGTCTTTGTAATTTTCATATAATTTATAAAGTCAAAACTCGGGTGTTTATTGGAGTATGACAGGAAATGCTCTGCTTCACCTGTCTCACCTCATCGCACATCACTGCTAGGGGTATATTTACTAAAGTGTGGTTTTATAGAAGTTGAGATGTTGCCCATAGCAACCAATTGGATTCTACTTATCATAAATCTAGCACCTACTAGAACATAATAGGTAGAATCTGATTGGTTGCTATGGGCAACATCTCCACTTTTATAAACCCGCACTTTAGTAATTAAACCCCTAGTGCTCAGCCCACTAAAAACCAGATGTGGAGAGATAAATCTTACAGGCCGTGGGAAATAATGTGTAAAAATGCTAAATAATGAAAATTATATTTGTTGGCAGTGTGATTATTACAAATTATTATGTTAACCATCAGTAGATGCCATTATTTTGATACTTTTTTAAAGTCTACAAAAATAAATATGTTCAAAGTCTACACAAAAGAAATCCATTTGTATTTCCAAACAGGGATCTGTATATATATATATATATATATATATATATAATGCATACAATAGGCGGCACTCATGGGCTTTCTTCAATAAGCAGCGGGACTCCCCCCCTACAATGTTTCGGCTTTATTGCCTTCATCAGGTATCAACAATACAGTACAAAATATCTTACCTTTATACCATGTTCCGTTACACCATGTGTGAACAGTGAACGCCGCCTCTTGCACTTCCGCTGATGTCATCTCCAGTAGACAGCGCTGGGCCAACGACGAAACAAAACAGTGATATGTTTCTGTTACCATGGAAACCCATTTCTCGACAAAAATATATTTCAATATAGATAACAAAAGGATGCAAAATGTATACATACTATCATCAAAGCCTACACTTGTATTATAAAAAACAATTCAAGGATAACATTTCATTTAATCCGGACGGAGATTTAGGGGTCTATTTACTAAGCCTTGGATGGAGATAAAGTCGCTGGAGATAAAGTACCAGCCAATTGGCTCCTAACTGCCATGTCACAGGCTGTGTTTGAAAAATGACAGTTAGGCTTAGTAAATAGACCCCACAGTATTCAAAAGATTAATCCACTTTGCCTCAAATTGCAATAACTTCTTTGATCTATCTATTTCTAAGGAGGGCACTGGGTAAGCTATGTGCGTTGTTTAGTGGAGTGCCGAGCTTAAAGGGATATATATATATATATATATACACAAAATAAATTTGATAATACTGTTGCCACAGATAATAACAGTTCACGGCACTATTAGCACTGATAATTTATCAAGTAAAGTGGTTTGACTGTTTGCAATTAAAATTGGATACAAATCATCAACGCAATAGTTCATCATATACATGATTACCTGTTTGGTGGTCAGTAGTAGGGACCATTCCAATAAGCTTGCTTAGGATGGATGGCACAGATCATTTTAAAGCTCTGGTCCTCTTTCCCACTTTTGGATCTTTCACTGCAGTAAGTTGCCCCTCTGGGCCACAATATGTGTAAAGTCTAAAGTCCATTGTCACAGTTTTAAATGACTAGCTCCTCCACCCAGGACAGTCGAGAGCCGGGATGGGCTCAGGTACTTTTCAAGGGGCATGGCTTAATCACAAGAGGTGTGGTCATGTACCCTTAGAAAAAAATAATGGAAAAAAAAAATAGTATTTTAAGCACCTCCATGGCCACACTGAAGCCCAGTACACAGCAGCATGTGCTGGGCTGAGGGGAAAGAGCTGCAGCTGCTGCCACCAGGTAAGAGGGAGGGGGCCCAGGGCCCCCTCTGGGCCTTCACTGGGCCCCTCTATCAGACCTGAGCCTGGGTCATTTGTACCCTCTACCCCCTCTCTCGGCACCACTGCCTCCACCAACATGTTTCTCTGCATGTGTGCAGCTTTATCAAGGTCAAAGTAATCTGTTAGAGAATTTATTGTAGTTACTGCAAAGATTAAAGGATTATATGTATTTTGTAGCACAATGGAACGTTACATTGTTTATTGACTGAAATATAGAGGTTGCATGTACAAAATTAGTGTGTTATAATTGCCCATATTTTGTATTCTCATTAAGATGATTAAACATTTGTCTATGTGAAAATAGTCTCAAAACATATATGCATGTTCCAGTAACAAAGGCCTCAGGAACTTCTCTAGTTTTATATGTATTATTTTTGAATGACTCGGAATGACTAGTGATATTGGGGGTAATTCAGAGTTCATCGCAGCAGCAAATTTGTTAGCAGTTGGTCAAAACCATGTGCACTGCAGGTGTGGCAGATATAACATTTGCAGAGAGAGTTAGATTTGGGTGGGTTATTTTGTTTCTGTGCAGGGTAAATACTGGCTGTTTAATTTTTACATTGCAATTTAGATTTCAGTTTGAACACACCCCACCCAAATCTAACTCTCTCTGCACATGTTATATCTGCCCCCTTGCAGTGCACATGGTTTTGCCCAACTGCTAACAAATTTGCTGCTGCAATCAACTCTGAATTAGGTCCATTGTGATTCCTCAGCCTCAACATACACATCCTCTTGGGAAGCAACCCTAGTCTCCAAAGTCACCCCACTCCAAATAGTTATTTTATGAAAGACGTAACCCATCTTGCACGTACGAGAGAACTCTTCCAAAACAGTCAAAGAATCTAAATCTCGATTTTAGAATGCCAAAAGTACGTTCAGTACTGACATTGTGGAGGCACATGTGTTCTGTGTCTGAATATAATACAAAAGTGAAAAGCCAAGGGCAGAAAAAGTGTAGGTGCTGTTTCCTAAATCAGAAGGAAACAAAGGATTTGATTGGACATCTGATTCTTAGCTTACATTAAAGAAAGACAGTTGTCAGTGTCATTGATGAGGACATTTAATTCTTGCAAAATAAGTGGTTTATATATGCTAAACATCATAGTTATATTGAATAGTTGTAAAATTATAAATTGCTGTTGAGCATTGTGGCAACTTTTGTGCTATATGGTTATTGCTAGTAAGTTGATAAAAGTTCTGTATCTACATTTTCTGAAAAACATAACTTAATAGCCACACATTTTCAACTTACTTCTTTTGTGCATTATGACACATTGCCACATCACAAACTAGTTGTTTGTACTCCATGGATATTTAGTACCCAAGATTTAGATTTAGATGCATGAGTTGGATACAACCTAGATATTGATGGAATTGAAATTTTAAAAGTTTTATTCCTAAAAATAAATAACTTTGTTCATATATCATGGCTTTATGGGTGCCATGCATGGCCCATTTGATGTGTGGAAATACAGTAGTTTGTTTAAATTGTTGTTGATGGGCACAATGGATTTTTCATCCAATTCTTCATCCAATGATTTAGTAATAAGGTAGCTGAGATACAATAGGGATATCCACAGTTCTTGAATTAACTTTTGTATCCATGATAACATGAGGTTTAAGGTTAAAACCACTCTCAACCTCTGTGTCTGGCAAACAAGACATGGTTAAATGTGACCTATATATGGGCTCCCCAAGCTAGCAATGTTGTTGTAGCTTCTGGAATCAAAGACAACCATGTACAGTATTAGGTCAGCTGGCCACATTACATATATAAATTCTGCATGAAATGTTATTTGTGAGCAATCACCTAGCTATTGAGACACCTGCATTCAGGAATGAGTGTAAATAAAGTAAAAAAAAACATTTGCTCTCATTGGGACTAATTTCGATGTGGTCTCAAAGTGGCTATTGTAATCAACTCGAGCAATGTTTTCTAAAGTGCATGCATCTAAGCCACATTAATTAAGATTTTTTTCATGTAACCAGATATTTTATAAATATTCAAATGGAAAAATGTTGAATAAAAAGTAAAACAATTAATGCATTTGAAAGTATTCATACATGAGCCCTATACTGGCTCAACTAGGACTTTAAACTTTAGCAAAGCAAATTTTGAAAAGATGAGAGTATTTTTCAGGGATATTGAATGGGAAGGTTTTTTTTAGGAAAAAATACTACGGAGAAATGGGAGGTACTAAAATTCCTGCTAGCTAAAAATACACTCAAATTTATTCCTATGAGTAGCAAAAAAAGGAATAAAATCATAAACCGATGTGGCTTAACAAAAAGATTAAGGAACTTATGGGCAAGAAAAGGTGAGCATTTAAAAAATACAAATCTGACGGGGAAGCAGAGTCATTTCAGCACTATAAGGAATGTACAAAATTTGCAAAAAGGAAATAAGAGCGGCTAAAGTAGAAACTGAAAAACTAGTAGCAAAGGAAAGCAAAGTGAATCCCAAAAAATTATTTAAATACATTAATAGCAAGAGATTAAAGAAGGAGAGTATAGGCCTTTTAAAAGACAAGTTGGGAGTCTTAAGCAAAAATGATAATGACATAGCGGACACACTAAATGAGTTTTTTTCAACAGTATTCACTAGAGAGGACCCAATTCAGGGACTGACACACAATCTCAATAATGAGAATATGACACTGATAGGTACTTATTTAAGCGAGGAAGTAGTCTGTGACCGATTAAAACATTTAAAGATTAATAAATCACCAGGGCCCGATGGCATTCATCCAAGAGTTCTAATGGAGCTTCACTCTGAACTGGCAAAACCGCTATCTTTGATCTTTAAGGATTCAGTTATATCAGGTATGGTTCCCAAAGACTGGCGTATAGCGGAAGTAGTGCCTATATTCAAAAAGGGAAGTAAAGCTGAACCAGGTAATTATAGACCAGTTAGTCTTACATCTATAGTGGGGAAAGTATTGGAAGGTATTCTAAGAGATGGTATTCAGAAGTTCCTTGAAACCAATAAGGTCATTAAAAGGAATCAACATGGGTTTATGAAGGACAGATCCTGTCAAACCAACTTACTTGGCTTTTATGAAACAGTAAGCGCAAACCTAGATCAGGGTAAAGACGTGGATGTAATCTTTTTAGACTTTGCCAAAGCGTTCGATACTGTACCACACATGAGACTTATCTACAAGCTACAAGAATCAGGGCTAGGAAGCACAATATGCACTTGGGTCAAAAACTGGTTAGATAATAGGGAGCAGCGCGTTTTGGTTAATGGATCTTTTTCAACTTGGACTGAAGTGCTAAGTGGTGTGCCGCAAGGCTCAGTATTAGGACCGCTATTGTTCAATATTTTCATTAATGACCTAACAGAAGGTCTAGAGAGCATGGTGTAAATTTTTGCAGATGATACCAAATTGTGTAAGGCTATAAATACAGAGGAGGATGCCGAGTCTCTTCAGAACGACTTAGTTAAATTAGAAGCATGGGCAGCCAAATGGAGAATGCGCTTCAACACAGACAAGTGTAAGGTAATGCACTGTGGTAACAAGAACAAAAATTACACCCACCTACTAATTGGGGTAAAATTAGGGGATTCTGTACTGGAAAAGGACTTAGGTGTCCTCATAGAGAGCAAGCTAAGCAGTAGTACCCAAAGTAGGACTGCAGCAAAGAAGGCTAATAAGATATTAGCATGCATAAAACGGGGTATTGATGCTAGGGACGAGAGTATTATACTCCCGTTATATAAATCACTAGTGAGGCCACACCTTGAATACTGTGTACAATTCTGGGCACCGTACTACAAAAACGATATCCTGGAGCTTGAAAAGGTACAGAGGAGGGCGACCAAACTAATTAAGGGCATGGAGACGATGGAATACAAGGAAAGGCTTGAAAGACTAGGCATGTTTACATTGGAAAAGCGGAGACTAAGAGGGGATATAATCAACATCTACAAATATATAAGGGGACAATACACAGAGCTTGCGCGGGACCTGTTTTTGGTTAGATCAACACAGAGGACTCGTGGACACTCGCTCAGGATAGAGGAGATTCCGCACAATACGGCGTAAAGGCTTTTTCGCGGTAAGGACAATACGTGTTTGGAATTCCCTGCCCGAGGGAGTTGTAATGGCGGAATCTGTCAACACCTTTAAGAATGGGTTAGATAAATTCCTAATGGATAAGGATATCCAGGGGTATGGTGCATAGTCATGCATTATAGTTACTATAAATAGGGATAAAATGCAACGGCTGACAGCAGCATCAGTCAGAAATTTTAGTCAAATCATCATGCATAGGAGACCACAAATAGGTTGAACTCGATGGACAATTGTCTTTTTTCAACCTCAGATACTATGTTACTATGTTTTATTTTGAAAAACATGAGGTTGTATCCATGAGGAGATTAAAAGTTTGTGTATGTAAATCCTGTAAATGTTATTTGTAGTAACGTACAGTATGACTGTGTGGCAACCTAGCAGAGTAAGTATCATTTGATAAGGAGTGCTATGTGTGAACTCCAAACAACAATCAATATTTATGTTGCCAAGGTTTCTAGCACATTATAGATTGAGTATTTTATACTTACATTTTTTTTAAATACATCTGCCTTTTTAACATCACTGAATGTAAACATTTATTTTTCTCAGTTGCTTTGCCATGGCATTTGGCTCCGCTAAAAAGGTGGCAAACAGAAACAGACACACAGGGGGCTGGTAAGTGTGTGTGTGTGGGGGGGAAACACACACACATATTACACACATTTCCATCGATCTGCAGGTTTATGTAACCTAAGTGTAATATCACATTACATTAATCAAATTACATTTGCAACATATTGTGACATATTGAGGACTACACCAATTTTGTTACAACCATATCAGTGATTATTTTGTAGTGTCCTACATAAAACACTCTGATATGTCAAGTAGTATTTTAAATTAAAAAGGGACCCTAAAAAGATACTTTAAAAAGCATGCTTACATTGTGCTGTTTTACTTAATTGAATGGAGTCCATAGCAAATGCATCTGTCAGTAATAATGAATTTATTTTATACATCCCTTGTTAGGTGAACCACATTAGTAGGAACCGTATTTATTGAGCTGGTAATGTCCTTACACACTTTCCATGAGCACCAGCTCACATTTATGGAGTACCAGACTCACCAGATGGACTCCATTGGGCGGCAAGATGTGGAGGCTGAACCACACAACGGCAGTGGCACAGGGCATCCATATCTGGATGGCCTATTACATTGACAACCACTTGCTGGAGCTCACCCAGGCCAACCCGTGAGCAATCACAGGTCATGCAGGAGCAGATGCAGGTCATTTAGGAGCAGACGCAGGTGTCTGTAGCACTACAAAGGGAGCTGGCAGCCTAAAGGACACTCAGGAAAAGGTAATTTACCTCGAATACCAGCTCCCAAGCGACCAGCCAACAGACAGCCTTGCCGGTGATTCCCCCAAGTTATAGTGTGTCTATGCATGGGGGGACAGACGGGCATCAAAAGTGGCAGGAAGAGGATGATGCCCTTCTACCTCACAATATTTTCTTCTTGTTGTTCTGTTTTTATTATTAATACATTTGTTTTGTTTAGTAAAGTGTTAGAAAACATTTGGGTGTGTGTCTTTCTTATAACAGAAGTTAAGTTGTTAGTATGACAATTTAATTTGTATTTTTTTGTAATGTGTTTTTAAAATTGTAGGTACACTATTTAATGTGTATTTTAATTGTAGCAATAGGTACACTATTTGAGGGGAAATTAATATAAAAATTTTATTAACACTTAGGGATACTATTAAGGGGGTATATTTTAGCTAATATGGGTTTGTGTAATGCTTTTTTTACACTTACATACATATGTGTATACTATTTTTAGGGGTTAAATGATTGGAAATGTATTTATTATTTAGTACCAGTTATTTATATAGTGCACAAATATTGCATGGTGCTTTACAGAGAATATTTGGCCATTCACATCGGGTCCTGCCCCAGTGGAGTTTACAATCTACAGTATATTCTCTAAAACATGTACACACACATTCATGCTAGGGTTAATTTTTGTTGGGAGCTAATTAACCTACTGTAGTATATTTTTAGATTTTGGGAGGAAACTGGATCACCTGGAGAAATCCCACGCAAGCATAGGGAGAATAAACAAGCTCCACACAGTAAGAGCCAAGTGGGAATCGAACCCATGACCTCAGTGCTGTGAGGCAATAATGTTAACTATTACACCATCTGTGTTTTTAAACTTAGACGTCCGGAGCCTCCCAGCCGCACCTGACCGGCAGCGCAGTACTTCTCCAGCTGGATCCGTCTATGAACTAAGACGGAGGGTGAGATTTTTTACCACATAGTCAGCCTGATTAGGCAATCAGGAAGTGTTAATATTATCTACACAAAGGAATCGCTTGAGACTTTGTAACAACGAGCAGTTTGTCTAATGATACAAGGAGTTGTTTGAGACTTTGTAACAACAAGCGGTGATCATTACATCTGATTACTTGGTCTCCCTACAAACAGTGAGTAGACAATCTGAGGATATTTTTAGTATACCAAATAACAATTATATCCCCTATTTCACACATTGTAGACATTGTCTATGTATGAAGCCGCTGAGCCCGGAGGGAGGCGGGGAAACGCGTTAAGGACTCATATATTTCTGCTCCATACCACTGCCAACTGTACTGCCCACCGCCAGCAATATTTTAGATCTATACGGATGATCCCCTCCAGAGATGACTGCCCTAAAAGGTTAAAAGCACCAGCAGCCGGGAGGAAGCCACTGAGATCTTAATGCTGGAAGAGAGCGGTGAGCATACATATTTTGTCTGGTCAGACACTTTTAAGAATTAAATCTTTCAGCTTCAATGGATCTTAATTGCTGAATGGACTTTGTTACGTTGCTGTCATTGAAACCCACTATTGCAGCTACCAGTGATTATTGCTGGTTGGATTTATCAGCGTGCAGGGTGTCACGCTGCCACATCATTTCTACAGTGACACAGTGTTTTTAAATATCTTAATGGACTGCTACATTGTTAAAGTGGACTGATCTAGTATAGCAGTCAAAATATACATTGTAGAGGATATTGTTGAATGAGTTTTTGTCTAATTTATCAATATTGTCCAGACAGAAAAGAGCATATTTTATGTTTTTTGAAATAATATATTGATGTGTTTAAATTACCGGCCGGTGGTTATGTTTATTAAATTTTATTGTTATTTTTTGAAATGAAGCAATAAATTTTTGCCCAATCTATATGCGCTACAATATCTTTGTCTATGTATGAGAGCTGATCCATATTTCCATATGATTTTATGTACAGAAAGCTGGCTACTGAAAATAGGAGTTAATTAGATTTGTTAATCTGTATATTCGTATGATAGTTTTCTTATTAAATTTTATGTGGTGAGAATATATAATTCTATCTATTAATTAGAGATTTATGTGATTAATTTAATCTGGAATAAAAGGGTGTTTTTTATGTATACATGTGAATTCACTTTATTTGGTGTCTAGAAAGATTTTTAATAGCGCAGAGTGTTCTTCTTTTTTCTATATAGTTTGCACATCATGCAACTTCCACATCTATAAAAACCCTCGGATCTTATAGTGTTATTTGTGTGGATAGGTAGGGAGCTTGTGATAAGGGCTGAAGAGTTACTATCATGAGTAAGGAATACTATGTTGGAGAAATGCGACTTCAATTAAAAGACGGCAAAACTTACTAAAAATTTAAATCTGATCCAACTAATCGTATTAAGATGGATTTTCGGAAATATGTGAATAAACATCTTGAGAACGGAGCAATCACAAAACAAGAGTTTGATTTTCTTTTGATAGAACATCCAAAAACGGCCAGCATCTATATTTTACCGAAGGTGCACATGGATGCATCTGCCCCCCCCAGGTTGACCAATTATAGCAGGTGAAGGCAGCATAACCAGCAATCTGTCAGAAATAATTTACTGTTTTTTGAAGCCATTGGTAATTAGTAATAAGTCGTATATTCAGGATACTACAGATATTATTAATAAATTAGAATATATTAAACCCACAGACTCCACTATTTTAATAACTGCGGACATTATGTCATTGTGTACAGTTATAGAAAATGATAAAAGGTATAGACACAGTTAATTGGTTTTTAAATCAATCCACAATCCCAGAAAAAATAAGAATTTATTATTGAAGGTATTCGATTCATATTAAAGAATAATTATTTATTCTTTGAAGGAGATTATTATATCCAGTTGGTTGGTAGAGCCATGG